>NW_026999318.1:3094446-3694446 GCF_037126465.1 Ornithodoros turicata | reverse complement strand
GCCCAGAGCACCAAGGTGGCGCGTGAAAACAGTGCGGTGTTTATTCATAGGTCATCATGGTTATTCTCAGATGTCATTGTAGGAACTTCTAAACAACAGTACAGTCCGCAACGTCAGATGTGGTGGTGCACGTTTGCCCCCCCCCCCTCCCCCTGAACAATATCCTGGGAACGCCGATGGGTCGAGGAAGGTGTCCCCCAGTTCGGAGAAAACTTTTGTGCAATAACTGGATGCCGAACTGAAGGTCCGTTCAGCTTCTGCGCTAGAAGAAGCGAGAGTCAGCAAATATCTGTACGCACGTGTAGGCAACGGTCCTTTGCCATCCCCAGTCATAAAAAGTGTCATTTCTTTACGAAGGACTGAGTCTGTACATGATGGCCTATGCTGTCCGAGTAGAAGCGATTTTCTCTGCTCGCTTAAGAGAATTTGTGTGCCCTTGTTCTGTGTTCTTCTGTGTGCCTTCTTTACAAAGGTATAATGCAGTTGTGTGTGTGTATGTATTGCATTATGCAATAATGATCTGATTGTAGAAATGGGTGTGTTTCTCTGAGTTGATGGTTGTTTATCATCGTGTGCTTCGTTTTTTGCAGTTATAGCTCTCCGAACGAAAGTGCGTGTAATTTTTCGCTGCTCTTTCCTACTTTCACTGCTGTTACGCGTAAGAAAGCCGCTTCGTAAAGCTGAATAGCGTTCTATCAGGTGAAGTGGGTTTGTTTGTTTGTTTGTTAGACTTTGTTGGGTGCTCGATATGTTGGTGAAGTAAGCAGTGCTTAATTTTGCAGTTAGGGGCATTTGAGTAGAAATGCTGGTGTCTGAGCCCGAAGTGGAAATTCCTGAGCTGTTTTTTTTTTTTTTTTTTTTCTGATTTGTGACATCAACTGACAATATTCATTACATCTGCTCCGCATCTCTATTGTTTCGCTGTCGCGTATAGGTGTCCATTGCCCTGTTGATTTCTTGGTAGAAATTCAGAGTATGGTACAAGTAGAAGTTATTTTCCCTGCTCACTATAGATAACTTGTGCGTCGTTTTCCAAGCAACAAATAGCTATCCGCGTCCCAGTAAACCAAAAACGTCTAATGGACATCCAGAGGATGATACACAGTGGACATTTTGGATGTCTAGTAGGTATCCAGATATGTCCACATTACGTTCCACAGATGTACTATGTATCGTCGGTGTGTCCTATAGATGATCCTAGCAGGTTAACATACGACAATATAAACCGGATTGCAAATCTACTTTTTCAGCTACTTTGTGCGACCACAGCAGATGCTGTACTCGTTGCTATACCCCACCCAACATAGCTCAGGCATTTCTCAGTAGCCTCCACTGGCGCACTGGATGCAACTTATACTAAAATACAAATAGTTACGGGATGTATGCCAAGTGTTGTGGAGGCCGAAAACGTTTGTAATGGTGACGAGGATGAGTTTCTGCAATTAATATGTAATTCTGCAATGAGCCAAACTACCTGTTAACATTTCTGACATCCCTACCTTACAAATTTTGTGTTTGTAATTCAGGCTATCATCTATGATGAGGTTACCTACTGAGTTGAGCTGTCAAACCGATAGGTTTCCTGTGTTGGTCGAAGATTGCTACATAAATACTTTGTAGAGAGCAGCCCGCGAACAACTGAGAAGACTTGTTTTTGCTTGTTCTCCAATTTCCCACGTTCTCACAAGACGGATTCGCTGGGTTCTAGCACTATGCAAGAATTACTATTAAATTGATAATTGATTGATAATTAATTGATTTAATTGATCCATTATACATTCATTGCGCAGGATAAATGGATCAACAAAAGATGTCTAGAACGTGGGTACAATGAACGTCCTATAGACCTCCACCGTTTACAACGTACTAACTGTACATATAATAGATATTGATTAGACGTTCGCTTCGGTCTTAGATGTTTGAATATTTCTGGTACGTCTAGCAGACGTTTGTGGTTTACTGGGGTTTAGTTTACACGAAATACAAAAATAAACTTGTGTATGTTCTATGATTTTCTGTCGCAGTCTTAGGCCTTTCCCCACAATGAGTAATGTTTTGTATGCGATGTCGCATGTCTGGGCTTGTTTAGCAGTGTCTTTCTTGTTGCAATTTTTACCCGCCACTAGTATCTTGTTGTTGCCATCTTGTGTTAGCCGTTGAGTTTCGTAGCGATGTGTGGTGAAGCTGCGATTATTCCTGAGCACTCCGTCTTCAGCATTTTCCTCGTCATTTTTTGTATGCGCTGTCGTATGTGTGGAATTGCTTAGCAGTGGCTTTCTTATTGCAATTTTCACCCGTAAAAATTTAGCATACGTATATCGTATTATGCTGCCCGAGTAGAAATGATTTTCCCTCATCGTATAAGGGAATTTGTGTGTCCTTGTCCTGTGCTTTCTTTACGCAGGGACAATGTTGTTGTGTGTTGTGTGCGGAGCCGTACGTGTCCTTGAACCATGCAGCTGCATGCCTGTGTGATGACGTCATGCTGCGGCTCTATTGTTTCAGGTGGACTATGGCCATGGCAGTTGCATTGGACACTAGTGAAAAAAAAAAAAACAGTGTAGTCTTGAGACAATTTGAGACAATAGAATTACGTTATGACCAATGAGCAAGGCTGGCAGAGGGCGCAAGGATTCACTTCGCTCTTAACCTCTCACGGGTATGGATGTGTTACTGATGGATGGCGCGCGTTGATTCTGTTCCTAGCAGTTGCGTTGGCCATTAGTGGAAAAGTGTAGCCTCAGTGGGATTCAGTTTTGCCTCGCACAGGGTACGGACGTGTGGCTCGTCACTGGAGGGTGGTGTGCGACGATTCTGGCGGATTTTGTGTCGAGCAGATTTACAATGAGGAAGTGCTGTGTACGTGGAAATAGTTCTTTGCTGGTGAGTGTCTTTTTCACTGTGTTCAAGTGTCTCTCTGTGCTTGCTTTCCTTTGTTGCCCAGCAGTCATGCGATTCTGCCTCGTGTGACAGAGCTCATTGAGCAATTTCCCTGACATGCCCTGACCTGTTTTGTCTTATGATGCATGCTTTCCTTTGTTGATGCATCTAGCTCTGTATTTTTTCTTTATTGGACTTTAGTTTTTTTATTGGAAGAAAGATTGTTTTTCATAATTCTTGCCTTGACGATGACGCTAGTGCTGCCGCACCCTTCATCTAAACAGAAGTACTGCTAGAACAATTCGTAATAATTTTGCGATTCGATTAGTTCAGAAAATAACTGAAAGAGGGACAGATGTGTGGCTTTTAGAGGAGAAAGAACATTACGATTCAGTTTTCTGCCTACCTCTCGGATGGAACGAACGTGATAACTTTGTCGCCGCTTTGTTTGCGATTAGCAGTGCCGTGCCCGTTCAGGTCGAGTGCTGGTTGTTGTTCCTGTCTGTGCATCACCGCCATTTTCTGTCTTGCGCAAAAGCTGCTTTGGCCTCAGGAACGAGAGTAGTGCCGGCGCGATTCTTAACAATTTTGTCATGAAATTAATTCAAGCGTAACTGGTAAAGGGCAGATGCATGACTTTATAGAGGAGAAAAAAGCATTACGATTTAGTTCTGCGCATGGCTGTCCACAGCTGCGGGTCTCTGTGCCATCTTTTTCTTTCTATAACACATCGCTGATTTTACCCCGCGGGAATGGGCAGTCTTCACAGACTCAAAATCTGCACTTAAAGCTATTGAAAATTCCGGCATACTAGGCCCATCCGCACCCCTAGTCACAGATGTGTTAATGTCTTACCACACTGTCTACGCAGCAGGCCATAGGCTATTTCTCCAGTGGGTTCCAGCCCATTGTGGTGTCGTGGGGAACGAGCAGGCCGACAGCGCCGCAGAAGCAGCACTCTCGTCTCGGAAACGGACCAGTATTGTTCTGCTGAGAGGAGACCGCCATTCCATTCTGCGACGCCTCGTAACACCCCTGGCTTCCCCCCAATGGACAACCGACATTCTCCCCCCATCTATGTTGAGCAGAGTTGACCCAACCTTTGCTTTCCGCATTCCACGAAACAGCTCTCGCCAAGATACTGCATTAATCCACCGAATGCGAGATGTGGCCTTTACCGCTCAGTTGCGTTACCGCTTGAGACAAGTTGACTCTCCCACCTGCTGCCACTGTGGTGCTCTTGAGGATCTGGAGCACATTCTTCTTCATTGCCCCGACTACCAACCTTCCCGTACCGCACTCTCCGAGTCTCTTAGTCAGCTGGACTCTCGTCTCTTCTCCCTATCGAAATTGCTTGGTCCCTGGCCCAATCCAGCCCAGCAACGATCTGCGCTCAAAGCTCTTTTGACATTTCTGGACAGCATCGGACTTCGATCGTTATTGTGAAGGGGCTCATTATTTTATTCCCCACATCCCCACCAGCAATGGTGTAGAGTATCGCCTCTCGCGATGAACCTCCCCGCTCTCCATCTCAAAATAAAGTTGTTGTTGTTGCGCCTGGCTCTCGGATGGAATGGATGCATCGTTCTGCTTCTTTCTGCTTCACCGTTCTCCTCGTAACTGCTGCTGTGGTGGACAGTGGGCTGATTTGTTGTGCAACTAATTCTTTCGGGTGTGACAACTTTGTCCCCGCTTTATTTGTGATAAACAGTGACGTGCCCGTGAATGTCGGGCCCTGGTTGTTGTCGTTCCTGTTCGGGCGTCCCCGCCATTTTCTATCTTCCGCAAAAGCTGCCTTGGCCTCGGGAACGAGAGTAGCATGGCATTATCGTTAATAATTTGGTCATGAAATAATTCATAAAGTAAGTGCTAGGGGTGGGTGGGGGCAGATCCACGAATTTATCGAAGAGAAAAAAGCATTACGATTCAGTTCGGTGCTTGGCTTTCGGATGGAGAAACACATCGTTCTGCGCCCCTCGTGACTGCTGTTGTGCTGAATTGTTGTATGCCTAGTCTTTTTTGTTGTTGTTGCTGGCTATTGATGGTGTTCCTTATTAGCATATTTAGCTTTTGCTTTCACAGAAGTTTGCTCTCCTTTGTCTCGAATATGAGTGTTTTTCTCCTTGCTTGTCCAGAGCTGTCATAATCCGCCCAGACATATCATGATGACGTCACACCTGATGTCTCAGGATGACCAGAAATGGTGGTGACAAGAAGGACGGTGGCGCCACCTGGTGTGATGCTTTGGAATTATGTAGTCACTTGCCTCTGTGCTCCATCGCCCCACCAATGGTCAGCGGCCGTCCCGGACCTTTGTCTTTGATCTTCAACTACCTTTGACCTTGTCTTTGATCTTCAACTAAACTGCTTCTCTCCACTCTATTTCTGTCTATTTTTTTATGATGAGTGTCCCGAAACATGCAGGGTGGTGTGGACACGAGTTAGATGCTCTCCAATTAGTGTGGTGACTGCCTGGATGGTCCCAAATACTGTGAGGGTCATAATTAGCTCTAAATGCTAATCTAATGGTGTCCACATCCTCTGTGTGTTTAGGGATAGTCGTGATCATTGCCTACTACTGGAAGTCACGGCACGCAGCGCGCCATTTTTGTTCATAGCCAAGCATTCGAGCCTTTACTTGTTCGGGTTCGTTCGATTCGGGTTCAGGATGGGGCATATTGGTTCGGGCCTGGTACAGCTCTGCAGCAGCGCGAAATATCGGTTCGAATCGGTTCGAAACGTTTCCGGAAAGTGAATTTTAAGCGATTGCCATGGGTTAAAAGCAAGCACATACTTGGGATCCTCAACCAAAAATGTACTTTTGTTGCTACTGTTGCGGACACAGCGGTGGTTCACAGTAACACTGCGTGTTACAGACCCGCGTTTCATGTGCAGCATTACGGTGCCATACCTTACTGTTTATCTTCACTCGTCGTCTACAACTTATTACATCCTGCTCAGGAACTGGCCGTTATTTTCACAGCCCAAAATGAAAACTTGGTGTTGCTGGAAGAAAAATCGCGTCCAAGGAAGCCTGCAACTGCCAAAAAGACGACGTTAAAACTAACACAACTGAATGAACGCAATATACGCGAGAAGGAATTACCTCATGCACTTGGGTTGTAGTTTTGTTTTGTTCAGTTTCGGTATCGAATTCGTTTGGCAACGCGGCTCAATCCGCTGTGTAAATTGAAGTTCCGATCGCCCACATCCAGGGTGTGGACCCGCAAAAAATACGGGTTCGGTTCCGGATCGCGTTGCTTGCACTTCGTTCCGGTTCAGTTCCGGTTCGGTCTCGCCAAAATTAGAACCGGTTCGCAAACTGGTTTAACGCTTCCGTTTTGTATCTCCCATAAAACTGCTCTTATCAGGAAATGGATGGCTAATAGCTTATTGCTGTTGTGCGCATTGACGTTTTTAGTGGCAAGGGGCTACCCTTTACCGAGAGAAAGGAGAAATGAATGAACACTTGCAAATAGCATCCACGGTAGTGAAGCGCTGTGTAGTCTTGCCAGTGTATTTTCTCAAACTCGGTTTTTCCACACGCGCAGTGCAAATAAGATAGGCAGCATTTTACATAAAGGAGAGTACTGAGCCGGAACATTACATTCGCAGTGTGAATCAATCTCAAACCGTACTGAAGCATGCCGAAAATAAGTCTGCCGGTCAGAGTCAACAGCAGTGGCCCAGTTAATCCAAAACACAAAGGCAATGTGCCACAATACAATTGCACTACCAGGAAGGAGAACTACATTTATTTTTCAAACCATCACCGTCATACAGGTACCGTTCAGCGTATGCTCCTTCTCTGCTTTTCATGTTCATGACGTTTAATTTTTACTGCTCCCGTATAAAGGGAAATGTTGAACGCTTGCTTGGTCACAAATTCGTCCTATAGAGGTACACAAATGGCCTACCCCAGTCCTGCTTCATTCGGTGGACGATGGCACGCAACTCACCTTCGAGAAAATACAACAATTGCTAGCAGAGGACGGCTGTGCTGTTTGCTCGGAAACCCAGCGTTTGAAAAGCGTTCCGCTTGGCGCCTCCTCCCTGAAGAGCAGACACCGCAGCGCATGGGGCGCTCACAAAGTCGCGGCGCTCACAAAGACAACTGCGCTTCAACGTGTTAAAAAAGCCGCTGAAAGCATACTTAATATACGTCCTCGTTTGACTGCTAGGCGAAAATTCGCAAAATCAACGGTATGGAGACTAGTGTGTCCTCGTTCGGGGATTGAAAGGTACTTGACCTCCTACGCTGACATCTTTTATGTCCGAACTGTCTCGTTCCCGCTCGTTTCGTTCTGTTTACCGCTATTATTTTTTCCGGTTCTGCTCCGGTACGTGTTCAACAGCCTCATGAAAATAACGGTTCGGGTACGGTTTTTTGGTTCGGGAGCAGGTTCGGTTCGACGTCCTGCTCACAAGGCAGATAACGTCTGAACCATTTCGCGAAACGGTAACCGCCTCAATTAATTTAAGTTCCGGTTCAGTTCCTGTTTGGTTCAACGAGAGAAAAAAATTGGTCCCGTTCAGTTCCGGTTGAACGAAAAATACGGGTTTTCAGCGCTTTTCGGTTCGTGTGCAGTTTCGGTTCCGATCACCGCTCATATCTAAGTTGCAGATAAATAAAACATACCTATAAACGTTTGATATACGTCATTTATAAATTATGTTCAGCTTAATAATAACAATAATTGGGGTATACGTCGTGAGTCAACTGAGATCATTTTCAGCTTTCTTCCCTTATGTGCGAGTGGAATTAAATAACACCGACGCTTGGTTTTCAGGCGCAGCCAATCCCATAACTTTTCTGGCTGCGGATACGGCTGTCCGGGGGTACTGCTAGCCGTCATTTTATGATTGAAAATTAATGACACGTTCAGTGAATATATGCATGACGATGTGCTGTCGAGTTGTGCTATCGTAGAGGGAGCAGAATACATGACAACTGCCGTCATGTTCTGAATTCCATTCCGCACTTTCGGCGGACGCAGTTTCCTCCACACACATTATAGCCTGTCTCCAAATAAGTAAACTCCGGTGAGTTTAGGCCATGTTTAAACAAGGCAACAGACAAACCGCAATAGATAAAACGACCACCTGTACCAGAATGGGGTAGAACGTGAAGAACTACAATGCAATACTTCGCAGACGCGACGGTACGGCCTTCCATCCATACATCCTTCGTTCCTTAATTCGAGTAAGGTGAACGTTTGTCAGGCTTCAGCAGATCATGGTTGTGCATGTGTTTGGTGAGCAATCATCCGCGCTCGCTCGATAACAGCTGCACCTCAGAATGTATTATGCAGTTTAAAGTGTGTGACATACTGTAGGGGCATGGATTTAATAATACGGAATAATACGCAATGCGGTAGCGATAGAAAAGCTCCATATTAGCGCATTGCACTTGTTTTGTCTACACATGCGCTGCATAAAAAGTACAACAACTTTATTTTGACGTAGATGCAAAGTAGACGAAAGCTTGACTCTGAAAACTTGCGTGTTTCAAATTTGTTTCTGCAGTATTGCGTGTAATCGGAAATTATTGTTTTTTGTGAAGGACTGATAATTTGTCATCTTGGGATAACACAATCAGCTGGGCATGAAATCCAGAACAGCAATTTCTGTTCCCTAACCACTGAAGAAACTTTTGCCCTCGTGTTGTTGATATTAGTATCAATAGTCTCAGCGATGATGCAGTTACTAGATGCACGAACGCAATACTCTGTTCCACATGAATGGCGGTAAGCAATACAATTTATTTTAAAAATTATGTGCTTCAATTATCTATTCCAAAATCTTTCCTTTGCGTGTCTAGCCGTGTGATTAAAGCTTTTGTGGGGTAATTGGGGTAATCTGTAACGAATTAAATGCTGCTGATGAAATAACAAACTACTCGACGTTCTCGATGATGGCTTTCGATTAAATGTCCATTCTCGATGAAACACTATTCCATGAAATATCCCGGAACCTTTCTGTTTCTTGTACGTTTGACGTATGTACGCATCACACCCTTTCAATCCTAACGCTATTTTGGTGAAATGTCATGCAAGCGCAAATGGTGACCTCCTTTTACTTCAATAAATAATCGGTCGAAATAATCTTCGATCTGTTCACTGGCGACTTCGGGTGATTTTGTTTCTGAAACATAAGACTGACGGCATGTGGATAGCAATCGGCATACCATCCCTATGCCATTCATTCCGTCTACCATGCTATCCACACCTGATGCTGAGCTCAGCACTGGTACCACTCCAAGTTGTAAAGAAATACTCACTGTAGGGTGTTGATCATCCCTGTCTGGCTACACACAGAAAATTTGTATCCATTAGGGGACGATTTCTTAATATCTCCCATCACAAAGCCATGTGATGGATCACATGCAGTCTCGGAGTCCCAGGGAGCACCCAGCCTGTGAAATAGTTGCGATGATTACTAAGGACATTTAACACCAACTTAAATGACAAGAAGGTTAAGGTACACAAAATCGTGCCCTTGTGTATCTACTGATCCCTTATAACAATTATTGTTGTTTTTGTTTTAGCAGCATATGTAGTTTCTATGTATGCTATCGCCTTCTTATTGATATTTACTTTTTACAACAAACTGTCAAGACTATGTATCGACTTTTTGTGTGTGTCTATTTTGCGTTGTGCATAGGATACCTGTAGGGTACATATTGTTTTCTTATTTATGTTGTTTTTCTATTGTACGTTGTCCTTAGGCGGCTGCTTATAGGCTACATATTGGTTTCTCATTCATGTTGTGTCTATTGTGTGCTGCCAGTAGTCTACAAATTGGTTTCTTATTGATATTCTGTCTATTGTTTGTTGTGCAGAGGCAGCTTACAGGCTCAATAGTGCTATACTCATGCGTCGACTGTTCTGTTTTTGTGACTGTGTGTGTTGTGTGCCTGTTGAGAAAAAAACGCACCAACGTTCCCACAATTATTTAATAATAATGAAGGATTAAACGGATACGCGCTAATAAGAGCTGTTCATAATTATATTTTATGACGTTCTTTCACAAAAAAATATTTGACACAGGAACATGATACTTTTCCACATACATATGTGCGTTTCATACTCTCCAGCAATGAAAAAGAAAACATGAGATGCCCCAAAATGTGCACAAAAATGCAGTGCCTAGACACTGAATTTTTTTGCGTGTTCACAAATGCTCAGTTTACATGTGCAATGTCCATAAAACCAGGTATTGAAACGTGGTTTTACAGAAAACAGAATTGAATATATGCCACGTAATATCTGCCGGCAATTTCCGTCCCAATATGATTAAGCAACTACTACTATCCGGCATTATAAGAAGAGACAGAACGGGAGAGTCGAAACGAACTCGAACAGAAAACCGTTATTGACCGTTATTTCTGGCCGAACCAGAACTGAACTGAACCGAAAGAGTCGACGCCGTCTTGGAGCTGAACCGGAAATGAACCGTTAAAAAATACCGGTTACCGGTTCAAATAGCGGTTCATACGGAACTAAGGGCGGAAACAACAAAACAATGACAATTGGCCGAGGCAGACCATAGTTAGGGACAATGCAGAGAAGTAAGCCTCAAACACCCGGAAATGTTTGAATTGGTAAGGGCGGAACTTTGCATATTGTGCATGAACATCAAGCTACTTTTTCTTCTTTTATTAGCTTCGTAGGCTTAATGTTACTTGCCAAAAAAGTTGTGCCGTATAGGAATGCTCTACATTTGCTGGGGTTGTGAAATATACAAGGTGTACCAGAAAACCTGTCATTGAATTTTAATTTAAAAAACTACGCAACATAGAATCATGCGGTCAACGGCATTTGTCCTTACTAAGTTTTTGCCACCTACCGATGTGCATGTCGTGTAACCTAAGGTTCTTTATGTAAGTTTTTGCAGAGTGAACTCGGAATTTTCCAAGTAAAGGTAACTTTTTTACGCCATGAACATGAAGAGCGCACTGAATTTACTCACATTCATAATAATTGACAGTGGTATCCAGGATCTATCCTATCGGGAAAAATAGCCGAACATCATGCTTTTCGGGGCACTTGAGTATAACGCGCGAGGACCTTTTGACCACAATCGCTGCCAGTCCGGCGAAAGGAGGTTGGAAACCCAGCCCACAGAGTGATAGTATGAAAAGTGACACTTCCTTGGAAATTGGGAGAGGGTTGGGTTGGGGAAACTGGGAGAGATTGAAGTATGTTGAGATTGTTGGTTGGGGAGAATGTTGGGATGGTTGAGATGTTGAGACTTCACAGCGACGAAAGACTTAAAATAATATTTCCTGCTCCCCCCAATATCACATTCCGCCGATCACGTAACATTCGTAATTTACTAGTTTCAACCAGTCTATCCCGACCAAATCCTGGTTGTTCCCCTTGTGGTACCAAATGCTGCCAAACATGTCATTTCATTAGTCCATGTACATTTATCTCGAGCACCTCAAATTCTTTTACTTTCGAAATCCGACAGGGGTTGCACTGCAACTCTTTTAAACGGACCGAAAAGTGAAAAATAACCCCCATATTTTTGCCCACTGTCGTGCACGACATCGTTGTTTGATGAGGCACAGAAAGCATTACTTCTCAATTCGGCATATTTGTTACGTGTAAATATTTTGAAGATTGCCGGAACATGGACGTTGCTGCCAGCGAACGGCGAAAAAGAGCAACTTGAGTTTCAAGTCCAGGGCTCCCAGGGATTCGTCAACCCTTACCACGTGAGAGTTAATTTTGTAGAGAGCAAACCTGACGCACATTATCTTACAGCTAAACGCCATTTTAAAAATGACGCTCACTTCCATAGCTTTTACGTTAATAAACCATTCAGCTACTTCGCCGCTACGAGCTACGATCCGCCGCGCCATCTGCAAGGCCGGCTGTGTTATCGCGTTTATTGTTTACGTCGTGGGCGGTCGTGTTGGTCGCGCGAAGAGAAGTGAATGACATGTTCGTGATTGTTGTGTCAATTATTCGAGAGACCTACATATGCCTGGTGTAGTTTTGGTGTTCGGGGATGCAAAAATCATGTTCGTTCACCATCGGCGGCAGGCGTTTTCTACCACAAGATTCAACAGGAGAGTGCGCGAAAACGAATGTGGTTCGAAACAGTCGGTTATTAGATGTAGCAGTCGTGTGGTGTGTGCTGAGCTCATTTTACTGCCGATGACTACGAAGATGCCGTAGAAGGCGAATTGCGAAGACGTCCGAAGCACACTGATGCTCAGTACCCAGTGATTTTGCTTCACCGAGGTGACGAGTTCAACACAACGTCTTAGGTATGTACAGGCGTCACACATGTATAAATTATAATATAGCGACGACGTATTCCTTTTAACTTATGTTATCCTACTTGTCCCGTAATCAACATTGTCAACATCAGCAAATTTAATTTTAGGGGCCTTCCAGCGTTGAAGTGGCGCAAGGCTGCTTCGTGTGTGTGTGATCCAGGCACTGAAGTTGACATGACAGAAATAGCTGAAAGCAGGTATGCAACGTCCACAGATGGAAGCACTAGATTTGTTACGTGTTGCAGACTTTGTGACATTTTTTTGAGTTTCTGGACAGGTGCAGAACATTAGTATGACGTCAACAAGAGGAGAAGAAACCGATGAGAACTACTAGCTTGTTTGAAGGGTACAAGAATACTTCCTGTTGAGATGTAGTTATGACTTTATGACTAAGGAACGCTAATTAATTTTCTAGAGATGCATCCTCTACACTTGGGTACCTAGTGAAACAGCAAACGTTCATTGTCTTTGAAGCCCCACTACTGGAATTGTTCAATGTGTGTCAGAGCTGCAGTGAGCCATGCAAGGTTAACACATCATATTGGTCCTATATTTGCAGCGTTTCCCTATCTCGGACGGAACTGTCCTTCCTCTTTATTGCTCTTCCGATCCTACCTTCTCAGAGATTAATATGGTTCACCATACACTGCATGAGCACTGCCTTTCTCTACTCATGCTTTCGGTTTCTTGTTCTGTTGAATAAATCTTCACTTGAGTTTGCAGCCATCACGCTGTTTACTGCGTTTTGCCCCTCATCTATATGGATGTGCTGTAACGGTATAGCACATTAACATGCCAACAACCTACCAAACAACCTTGCCTAGTCCTACTTTTGGATGGAAACTACACGATGTGGTAACAACCACATATATAAAGTTTTAGTCGACGGAGATTTGCTGTTTTTGTACAACCTTCATTGTACATTTCTTTTGTCTCACTTGGCATGCCTGAAGAAATGTTCTGATCTTCATCAAGATCAGAAGGGAATCAAGAATCTGATCTTCATCAAGAAGGGGTCATTGTTTGATCAGCAGCATTATTTTTCCTGTAATCTTTTTACCAACAGAGAATACAAAAGTGAACAAATGGTAAAATATAACTAGCTTGTTAAATTCAAAAGGGAAAGACGAAACTGCTTATACTTCTCTTGTTTATTTTGTTACAGGTTTTACAACTCTATCAAGTACGTCAAAACATCAGAGGGCAGGAAGTCCTACACTGTTTCCTAAATCCCTGGACAATAAAAAAGAAAGCTATAGTTTGAGTTGTGACAAACCGTTCCTTCTGCTCTTATATTACATTTCAATTAAATGTTACGATGCATTTGTAGTGTACACTGAAGCCAGTTTCAATTTGCAGGGCTGTCAAAAGTACTTTACAAATGTACATCTCAATTACAGTCACAGAGAACTTATGCAATAAATTATTTAGCCATTTTGGAGTACTATGCACACCAATGGTGCATGGTTAACTTCGAACCCAGATCAAGGGTTAATAATACTTGAAGTCAGCCCTCAAGTCCCTCTTTACAAATGTTAGTTGGCGACGTGACAATGAATCAGTTACAAGTACTCCGTTTAGCAAAACACAGTTAATTAAGTGTTAAATCCCAATCTTAGTTCAATTATTAGTTGACATTTGGAAACGTGGTCACTAAGAAGTATACTAAAAGGTTATGAACACAGCTCAGCTGAATAACACTGATGAAAATTATCTTACTTACTCCTCACATATACAATTGAGACATCAGTATAACCTACAAATATATCTATGCCCACAGGTTACTTAACCCTCCAGGAACAAACTAGTAATTATAATATGCTGTGACAGCGAAGAAAAAGCAATGAGAAAAACTTGCAGCAAACAAGAAATAAAAATATGCTGACAACATTTCTACAGGTCAGCGCACTGATGGGAAAGCATCCCTAATAGCATGCATGACGCAGATCGAGATCCAGTGGAGTACTTTCTATCGTATTTTCTCGGAGCACCCCATATCCATCTCGTGATTGGAAGACAGGTGGTACAACGGAATTTCCTGCAGAAATATGGGTTTTCCGTCCAGTTTGCTGTTTAAGTAGCGCGTAAAGACCACCCAGCTCTGCCGTGTATGTTGCCGTGCTCTTCGGTTTCTCTGATGTATGTAAAAGACACTTGCAGTACTTCGGTGTCAAGGGACAGTATTTCGAAATATTCGTTAGTTCTGATGCAATCGTCTGTCTGCTTTTCACACGCATTCTCTACCTCTCGAAAGCAAAAACCGTAGTATCCGTCGGTTTGAATTTCACACATGAACACCTGCACGACGAAAAAACAGCGCTTGTTTCGGCTTACACAAGTGCTTCTCCCTGATACATGGAAATTTCACAAAGCAGTCCATGTTCACGGCACGGTGAGCTACTGCTGAGGACGAATGTGACTCCGATTAATCTCTGGACGAGGAATCTTCTGCTGCGAAGAACACACTTTCCAGCACGCTAACGCACGAACAACAGTTCTGTGTGAGCGACAGTTCTCGAATACGGAATTCCAGCGCACTCATGTTCAAGAGGCTAGACATTCTCGACGTAGAAGGTGGTCACAAATGCCCACTGCCATTTTTGTTTTCGCCGGACTAGCGCCCCGAAGTGCGCGTATTACATGCGTCTTCGACTGATGGTGCAGGGTCATGCAATTGTTGACAGACTGCACGGTTTCGTACTAGGTCCCTGGACATGCAATTATGGAAAATTCGATTACACAAAAAGTACAGCGATTTCAGCGGAGTTCTTTGATATTTGAACTTTTGAAGGTTCAAGCTTTTCGCTGAACATAAAGTTTCGATAGGTTTATATTCACTTTTCGGTCCCTTTAATATATGTTACCTTATTATGTGCACTAAATGCTGTATTCAGTATATCGGAGAAACCTCGAACACAATGAGGGAAAGGTTTTACAGCCATAAGTCCGATATTGTTAATAACCATACTACACCCGTCTCTACACATTTTAACTTCCCTGGACACGCTTTGGACACAGACCTCAAAATCTTTATCCTTGAATCGGGTTATAACAAAGACATGAAGCGCGAAAATCGCGAATCCTTTTTAATCCCAAAATTCCAGTCACTGAAGCCGCACGGTTTGAACATCCACGCAGGCCCACTACAATTATTCAACCCGTAAATATTATTTCTCGCATAAAATAAAATAAAATGATGATAAGCACGCACATACGCAAACTGTAAAACAACTCAACATTTTTCTTTCCATATTCTGTTCGTTTGACTCCGCACCTGTGTCCTCATTCCGTCATCATAACCCCCCTTTTTATCCTTAATTCCTGGAACGTCACCTACATGCGTTCTCGTTTCCCGTGTAAAAGCCTTTGGAGTCGCGTTATGTTGCGCTTCTGATACCCCTTCGTTTGTATTTATGTTCGTTTCATTTTTACCTGTATTTACATCCTTTCCATTACCTTGTTACCCTCTCATACGAAAACTCCTTCGTCAACTGTATATCCGCTCCTTGCACCACGCAGGTGGAGCCAGCGTCGTATGTCCCCTACCGGCGCTGTGCAAAATGTTGGGTAGGAAAGGGTGCGTATCCTCGCTTGCTTTGACTACACGATTTGACTGCGTTGCGGCTATTGCTGCTCTACTTGGCCTTAGAAATTTAGGAATAGCTAAAGTTGCTGATTGTTGTTATGACACGGTTTCTGGCCCATGAACTTTCTGGACAAATTTTTGGACAAAGTAGTGCTGTCAAAGGGTCAAGTCTGTGAATGCACATAATTCGGCTAGTGCTGAAGATTTCGCGCGGCATTGTCGCACTCGCAACGTGTGCTGGCTTGGAATCATGCCAAAATCCCTGACTTTTGCGAAATTCTATTTCCACACGCACGTAATCTCAGTAGTTGTCGGTTTCCACAATTGTTATGTTGTGGTCGAACGGTTATGGTATTGTTATGGTTGGGGGGGGTGGGGGTAGATAAGTAGAGTTAAAACACGTGGAGAGGTAGGTCACAGCTACGTTGCTCACTGAGTTTGCATAAAGTATTCACAAACCGTACAGGTGATAATAAATTTAGATTACAATTGCCATGGATACTGAGCTGGCGTTTCCTTTGCCTGGTGGCTCTCTGGCATCAACGAAACTATGTCTCTGAGAGTTCATTGCACAGCTTTAATAGTATACCCTGCAGAAACGTTTGAAACGAAAATGAAATTTCGAAAATACAGAACTACACAGCAGTTTTTAAACATTATTTCATTGAACAGTAGACATGACTGCACCTTTAGCTTAATAATTACGTAAGGTCTCTTTAGGTTGCAGTTTAGAAAGCCCTGTAATGAGAGGGGTGGATTTCTGCGTATTTTGTTGCACACTTAATAGTGAGTTTCAGTATAACGTACCCTGTCACCTTTGCGCACGTAAGGGACAGCGTTGGTGGTTCGCACGCGCAAGACATAAGCAGGGCTTTGCGCATTGCGCAAAATCAAGACGCTATCCCTTACGTATACGCAAAAGCGACAGCGTACGGTATGCTAAAACTCACTATTATCTATTAGCGGTTTTTCCTATAAGTATGATCGTGTAGTACCGCAATTTCACCTCTCCCTCGTATTCCACAAGGAATGTATCGAAAGAGAACACCAACCCATCCGTCAGAAACCAGGAAAACTAAAGATCCACCGCAAAAAAATAAAAAAAGAAGGAGAGAAAGGAAACCGTTAAAACCAGCAACCGTAAAAATGTCAAACCCACGGAAGAAATTTGGAGTATTCGGCTCCTTTTTAATTTCGGCGAGGTTTGTCTGGCTAGAGTCATGCCTAGCAAGCTCGTCGCGTCTCGTACATGTTTCATTACAAAAAATTACGAACGCGCAGTGTAACTTTGTCTAACCTAGTGGAAAACCTCCCCACTTCATCATCACAATATATATGTTGTTGTTGTTGTCTAACCTAGACCCACTAAATAAAGGTGCGCTGTACTGAGCGAGTGTAATAAGCTTCGCTTTAGTGGATACAATTTAGCGAGACAAATCTAACCGAAGGAAAGCAGGAGACCCGCACTGAAGCTAGTACTCAAATGTTAACACGTGGCTCGTAGAGGGCGCTCCAGCTGCTGGAGAAACTCTACTGCAAGGAGCGGATATGTTCCTGTACCATGTTCATATTTTTGTAACCTGAAGTGCAGTCTCGTGCACGAAAGTCTTGTTACCATGTGTAAATAAATAAGTTGCTCCTACCGTTTAATATCCCTCTTTGATCTACTCATCACCGGCAACTTGACATCGCCTATTTTTCTGTCGTCGTAAGGACAAATGCCGTAGACCGCATGCATCTATGTGGCGTAGTTCTTTTATTAAAATTCAATGACGTGTTTTGTGGGACACCCTGTATACAAATATGGCAACTTAAAAGTGTTATGACTATTAACGTCTAGGACATATACATGAATGTATATAAGGATTTGGAATCAACGACAGCTTTGGGTAGCATTCATGAAGTGACATGCACAACTATGCATGGAGTCCACCCTAACTGCAGAACTGATCGTTGACACCTAAGGCGTGTGAGTTTACATAAGCCACTTACAAAGCAATGGGTCAGCCACCGTCATGGTGGTTAGGATGAACAACAACATTATTTAAAGTCTAGAACATATCAAAGTTTGTTTTCTTTGTGCGTTTGAAATTAAAGAAGTGAAAGCAAATATATGTACTGACGTCGCATTTAAGAATCGCCAATGCATCGAAAATGGGTCGATCTTCTTTCTTTGCACTCACTCTTGCCCGTGCTGTCTTTGTTCCACAGAAAGTTTACTATACGGCGACAGGTCAGCACGGCTGCGGCCAGTTTTAACACGTTAACGCGCCTTTTACATGAAGACCCCGGGCTCAGAGCGGCATCGTTCCAAAAAAAGAAAAAAGAAACGTCAGCCCCATGCCTGGGAGCAAAAATGAGGGAATCCAACTACCATGAAGCGTCGAAAGGGCGAAACGTCGTGTCATGAAGTAACGGCTACCGAAAGTAGCGGCTGTCGTGAAATGTCATGAAGCGTCGTTCGCTGCTTAACATGCATTCGCGTCTACTGATTGGTAATCTATAATTTCAATGACCTAAAAAACTTAGGCTACGGGAGCAGGCTTGGTTAATTGACTGTTATGTTCCTGCCGAGATTCTGTGAACAACCCAGTGTGTTAGTTAACTACCGCGACACGAGCTACGTGTGTGCTGTAGGAGTCAAACCAAGCTGGTAATTCATGATTATGCTCCTATCGTAACCGCTACTAATCGTGTCTTTCATATCCCGCAAAATCTTTCAAAATCTTGAACGACTGTTGACGCCTTCATGTCCACTTCAAGCACTATACCACACAAACGGAAGTGTGATTTAACATGCCTGTTGTGCTTTATTCCCACCTCTGGCCCCTGAACTGGTTCGGGAACCGAACCGTTTGAAAAAAAAAAAGAAAATAAACCGATTCGAACCATTATAGTTGCCTTCCGGAGCAGAACCGTAACTGAACCTTTATCGTTGAACGTAAACCCGAACCGAACCGATAAACGTTTCGGTCCGACTCTCGGGACAGGACAAGTTTGGTGTTCGGCTGTAATGTTTTGCATTTAGTACCAAATATTTTCTGCTATATCACTGATATCTTGTGCTTGGGATTCGCTTCCCCATAAAAAGAGTGTGTTGCTTCTATATAAAACGTCTATTGACCTTCGCCAATAGTTGTGCGGGCGAATTCAATAAAGAGTTTATAAGCGCTATATGAACTTCCTCTAGAAAGCTTGTTGGGGATTGACCACTGATTTCTTATTGAGGCCTTATCGTGCGACATCTGTAATCACGTGGTTGTAGAACCTCCAGATACCACCAACACAACGCCCTCGTACAATCAAGAAGTGTATAAAGTCTGTTGGGAATTGCCCACTAATTTGTTATTGAGCATTTATTGCGACAGGGTCGATAAATTTTAAATTGAACCTGCGTTGGAAAGTGATGATTATGTCCCTATTGAACCTGTATGCCATGCAAATCATCAATCAATATGAAGGCGACAGGGTATACGTGTAGTGACGGAAAAAAAGTTTGGGGAACACGCTCCGGCGCATTCCTTCCTCAGAGTGACACGGCATCACAGAACGATACCGCACGGACTTACAAATCCGTGATTGGGATACCTCAGCACATGTCTGTAAATCCGTACGGTCCTATTCGCGTGTTTGTCCCACTCCCTGCGTGTCACTCTGAGGAACGAATGCGCCGGAGCGTGTTCCGTATAAGCTTTCGCCCAACACTCAACATAAAAAAATACATGTCATGCTAAAGGAAAAAAGAGATTGTGGTGCAAAATGTTATATGCCTGCCGTGCAGAAACAGCGATTCTGTCTTCCAGCTTTCACGATGTCAGCCTTCGAGCTGAATATTGACACTAAGCTAAAGAACGGCTTGGCAGGTTCAGCTGCGAGGGAAGGCAGATAGCTGTGACCTGAAACCTGTCTCAGACTTTCTCAATTTAAACTCTCCTACTGACTTTTCTCAATGCAAGTTCAATGACGACATATGAGCCTTTTTGCAATACATGTTTGACAGGAATCCTACCAGCTTCCGTGACATAGCGGTTAGGATGGTCGCTTTCCACACCGAGACTGAAAGGTGACGTGGGTTCGAATCGCACTGGCAGACTTTCCATATCATATGTCCTCAGTTCTCCCTGAAGTCGGACCAGGACTCATACTAAGCCCCCTGTCCCCACTCCTTCCATCTGTCCGCGTCCGTTAGGCGTTAACAGCCACAGTTGCTTAGCGGCGATAACGCCGAATAAGACGTA
The DNA here is from genome assembly GCF_037126465.1 of Ornithodoros turicata. NCBI lineage: Eukaryota > Metazoa > Arthropoda > Arachnida > Ixodida > Argasidae > Ornithodoros > Ornithodoros turicata. The sequence continues at coordinate 3,674,450 of NW_026999318.1, read as the reverse complement.
AGAACGCTAAGACGTTTTTGGACAAGAACTCAGTAGAAATACAGTAGCAGCTTTGCGATACAGACTCAATAGGAGCTCTATGGCCTATTACAATGTACGTTCAATAGGGACACACTAATCGTTTTGCAACGCAGCGGCCAATTCCCAACAGACTTTCTACAAGAAGTTCATACAGGGTATATGAATTCCTTATTGATTCTATTAAAGCTTCGTGTTGATGGCTTATAGAGGTTCTACAACCATTTGTCTATAGGTTTCCCACGATAATGGCTCAATAAGTATTGAGTGGCCAAATCCCAAAATTGTTTCTACAGGAAAAGCATACAGCGCTTATAAACTTTTTATCGAATTCCTTTGTACAGCTATTGACAGCTGTCAATAGACATTTTATATATTAGCAATACACTTTTTGATACGGGATGCACATAGCGTCTACTGTGGAGGTGCAAATTGAGGACATTTGTTCCCCATCCCACACATGCTGCACATACATTATTACCTATAGCTGCAGGGTGGGCGGGTGGGAGTTTTGGTTACACACACAGAAGAAGGCGGTCTTGTTATAGGAGGAACGTAATGTGTAGGACGGTATAAAACTACATTGTCTCCATGCACGAAGACCGTGTTCGATGTTGTTGAAAATGAGGGGATACTTCGATCTTGTAGGGGGCTTCTTTGTGAAGATTCATAATAGTACGTAATATCAAATTACCGTTCTATAGGACGTCGATTTCGAGGCTCCCCAACCCAACAGTTTGAGAGTCTTAGGACAGAACATCGAAGCACTTTCGGGTTCCAATGAAATAGGGATCCTCACTACGCGTGCTCAGAACGTAATCTATGTTTCCGTACCGTACGCGTTTCTCGAAAATAACGCGGGTACCCGAACACGCCCTAAAGCGAACAAGTATCGCGAGATGTTGCCGGAGAGCGAGAGCCACAGGAAAGAAGTGGTAAGAGGAAATGCATATCGCCTGGTATAAGCTTAGATATAACAGCGAGATGTAACAGCGAGAATTTCGAACACAAAATGGGCACTGCGCCTGCCGGTGCTCTAAGACTCCGTAAGAGGTTGCCATTGAGCATTACGGAGAACACCGTTTTCGTTGAAGACATGCAAACTAAGGATCACTTATTTCTTTGGATCGTAAACCAGCTTCATCATCCTATTCTGAATCCGCCTACTCAGGTGGAACCGAGCTTGTAATGACGCTGAAATACAACGTCGATCTATGACCGACAAAAATGTTTCCCACTGATGTCACATGGCACAGCAATATGGCTCACGACTTGCAATGAAAGGCATCCAGTTGAGCAGTAGGTGCTCTGTGTCCACCGGCGCTCTGCATTGCGCACAGCCTGGTGAGGAAGTGATCCCTAAAGCAAGCCAATCCCGTCACCACCACCCACCTGCATCCTTGAAGGTACTCTTCATTCGCAATGGGGATCTATCATATGGAGCAGTTGACGTGGCATCCCTCACGCTTGAAGCGGACTAGACAGAGCTGAGGCCAATACGTTTATTCCAACGCTTCGGGGCTAACTGAACGAAGTGCGAAGCACGGGTTCCGTTTTCAAAACTTAGCGAAGCCTGGTGCCAACGGGCGAACAGCAGGCACTTTGGGGCCGGTCGTCGTCGTCCTTCAGGCCACTACCCCTCCACCCCACCCCCCGCTAGAGACAGCGAGGACCTCTCAGCCCAGGTGGTGGTCTTCCGGGGGGCGTAGGGGAAGGCGCAATGGGTGGGGCTCTTGGAGAGCGCGAGACGGCTGGATGGAAGCGCGGGAAGGACGGAAGCACCGAAGCAGCAGATGGGAGACTCTACAAAAGCGAGCTTGAGCCTGTCGACGCTCACGGTGTCGACACTGCCGTTGAAAGAGATATTGAAGGTCTTTCCGCACTGGTAGAGGACGGGGTGCGGGCCGGAGTAAGGTGGAGAGAGCGCCGTCTTCACAGCGTTAGTGCAAAGCAAGAAGTGGGAAGCCGCGTGCAGCTCTTGAGGGGGGTGAGGGTTGCGGTTTGAAGAGGAACGAGTGGTTACGGGGCGAAGTGTCGCAAAAGCATGGTGGAGGCAGTCGAGGAATGACGACAGCTCCAGGGCTTGCGAGCCTGCGCGGAGAATTGAGCAGGGAGAGGGAGGGCGCAGCCGTACTCTCGCAGCACGTACTCGCGCAGCTCGGCTGAACTGCAGCTGAGGACAGGCTCGAGGGCGGCACGAATGCCAAGAAGGGCGAGGGGGAGGTTGTTTACCCAGTGAGCGCGGTCGTCAGCCTTCACGTGACAGTGGAGCCTCTCAACCAGGCCGTTTGTTGCGGGGTGGTCCGAGGAGGTCCGGAGTCGAGAAGTGCCAAGGAGCGCAGTGAAGGAGGCGAACAGGTGGCTCTCGAACTGCCGGCCACAGTCGGTGGCAGTACGAGATGGGACGCCAAAGCGGGACACCCAGGTCGCGAGGAAGATGGAAGCGACGGTCTCTGCTGACTTGTCTTCCATGGCTGCAGCCTTGGGTCACCTGGTGTACCGGTCTACGGCGATTAAGTGGTAGCGGTACCCTGATGAAGAGGGAAGCGGGCCAATGATGTCGAGGTGGACCACGGTGAAGCGGGCATCAGGGGTGGTTAACTTGACGACAGGGCTGAAGGTGCGCTGGTGGACCTTGGAGCGCTGGTAAGCGCGAGGCAACTTCCTACCCAGGCCCGGATGTCGGGTTCATGGAAGGCCACACGAAGCGTTCCGCGATCAGACGTTGGGTAGCCTTGATTCTAGGATGTGCCAGATCGTGAAGCGAAGAGAAGACTGCAGGTCGGGACGCCGAGAGAATGAGTGGGCGGTGGCGACCGCTGGAGACTTCGCAACAAAGCTTCAGCTTGCTGCCAGGAAGAGGAACGTCTTCGAGCTGAAGGCAGGAGTACTCACGCTCCCGACTAGTGCGGAAGTTGTCGTCAGGTGCTTTTGCTGAAGCAAGAGCCTCAGGCGAGGCTGCATCTAAGACAGGAGATAATGACGAAGGGCGGCTCGAGGCGTCGGCAGGGCAGTTTTGCGAGCCCTTGACAGACTGTATGTATGCGCCGAATTCAGCCAGGAAGGCAAGATGCCTAATCTCTCGTGGGGAGTACCTGCTACTGGCGGGTCGAAAGGCGTTGGTCAGCGGCTTATGATCTGTCAAAATGGTGAAATGCGGCCCTCAAGCAAATGCCGGAAATACCGATCAACCAGAAAAAGGCACCGAGAAGCTCTCAGCCGAAGGTGCTGTAGCGTCGTTCAGTCGCCTTGAGACTGTTCGACAAAAAGGCGATGGGGTGCCAAGAGTCGCCGAAGTGCTCCTGGAGCACCAGCACCAACAGCGGAGTTCGAGGCATCGACCATAAGTGTTGTAGGGGCGCCATGCTTGGGATGGAAAAGCAGAGCGGCGTTTGACAGGTCACCCTTATCTTCTCAAAAGTCGATTGAGCTTCAGTGGGCCACGCAGAGGTCTGCACACCACGAGACGACTTGTAGAGAAGGGCCTGCAGAGGCCGAAGGGTGGCGGCGCAGTGGGGTGGAAAACGGCGGTAAAACTTTACCAGCCCGAGAAGCGGCGGAGCTGCCGAACGGGTTGAGGCCGCTTAGAGCTCGAAATTGCTTCAACTTTACTGGCTAGATGAGAAATGCAACTTGGGTGGCGTTGTGGAGGAGGAATTCGTATTTCTGAACGTTGACGACTATGCCGTGGGCAGCCAACCGGGGAACAGGAGCCGGAGATGTTCGGCGTGCTCCTCAGGTGTCGAACTGGCAACGAGCAAATCATCTGTGTACGCGAACACGACCGGAAGGCCACGCGTGACGCAGTCGATGAACCGCTGGAATGTTTGAGCCGCATTTCGTAGCATCCGAGGTAACTCAGGCCAAAGGGCGTCGTGATAGCGGTTTTCTTGATGTCCTCAGAGGCGACAGGGATCCGGTGGTAGGCGTTCATGAGGTCAGTCTTGCTGAATATCGTGGTGCCGTGGAGGTTGACCGTAGAATTTTGCAGCCGAGGTAATGGGTAGCGGTCAGGAACAGTCGCAAGGTTGAGGGAACTGTAGTCGCCGCAAGGGCGCTAATCACCCGTTTTCTTGGCCACCATGTGCAAGGCGGAAGACCAGTTGCTGAAAGAAGGCCTAGCTACAAAGATGGCAATCATGTACTAGAATTCCGCCCTAGCGATCTTGAGCTTTTCAGGGACTAGTCGCGGAGCACGAGCGAAAGCGGATAGCCCGGTGGTGTCGATGTGATGGACCACATGGATGGACACATGGGTGACAGGACGCGTACAGTCAGGTGGCTGAGTAAAAGTGGGGAACTCCCGGAGAACGTCAGCAAACGGGGACGTCATAGATGGCCAGTCGTAGCGGCAACAGAGCCGGTCGGGGAAACTGCAGGCGCAACTTGTACTCGGAGGCTGGTGGCGGTGTCTACGAGCAACTTGCGGGAACCGTCCACAGACCTCTGTTTCTGTGTCGACTAAAAAGCGAGTCTTGCTGACGTGGTCGACAACGTAGAACAGGCGACTTCTGTGGGAGGGGGAATCGAGGAAGCCCTGGTCGCCGTCAGTGTGCCCCTGCCAGGTTTCCCGTCGAGCCGCAAGGCCGCGTGCAAAGTTTAGCGCCGTCTCCGAAACGAGCGTGATACCAGTAGAGAGAGGCCGAGGAAGAATCTGAGCTTGCCACTGAAGACGACCGTCGACGAGCGCGGAAGTGACGGTGACCGGAGCGGCGTCGGCGAGAGACGACTGGAGAACGGGGTCGCCCCTGAGCTTGAGAGAGGGCAGAGACACATTCCTGGACTTCGGAGACGTCCTCAAGGAGCGGGTCTAGCCGAGAGCTCAGCGAGCCTTCAGGCGCGTTGTCAGCATGCTGACGCGCGGCGAACATCCTGAAGAGGCGTCAGCGAGGGAAGCAAAGGCGGGGCCGACGACCTCCATGATCCTGTCCGCCTGTTGAACTAGCTCTTGAAGTGGCAGGCTAGTGACGGAAGCCAAGATCATCTGTGCCGGCTGTGGAAACCGCTGCAGGAAAAGCTCCCGGAGGACATTGGCGTCGAAGGCGAGCCCGCGATCGCAGAGCAAGGCTTCCATGGGGCGAAGAAGCTGGGTTGAGGTGCGGTCGCCAGGCTCCTCGGTCGTCAGCAACAGCTGTAGGCGCTTTCGCTCGGACATGGTGGTCCGTTCAATAATAGCTGACTTGAGCCTTGAGTCATACGCGGGAGAAGACCGAAGGACGTCGGAAACTTCCATAGCGATATCGGGCGGCAGCGCGGCGACGATGTGCCGATACACCGCCAGTTGGGAAGACATGTCTGCCAGCTGCGATAGGGTTTCCGCCTGCATAAACCAAATGCTGGGGTTGCGACGCCAAATGGGCGGAAGACGGACAGCGACATGACCCATGGGGTACGATGGCGGGGGCGGGTCTGCGAAGGTGGGTCGCTTGGGGTCCCGTTGCTGGTCATCGTCGAAGCGAAACGAAAGTCCTGTTGTTCGGTGTCCCACGTCCGGGTCACCAGTGAAGCGGACTAGCCAGAGCTGTCGCGAAGACGTTTGTTTCAATGTTTCGGGGCTAATTGAACGAAGTGCGAAGCACGGGTTCCTTTTACAAAACACAGTGAAGCCTGGCGCCATCGAGCGAATAGCAGGCACGCTGGGGCTGGTCGTGGTCGTCCTCACTTCCCGCCACTACACGCGCAACGAATCAGTTTTTTATCAGTCTGGTTCTAGGGAGAGACCTAGAACAGGATTCGCGTTGGAGGTAGTGAAATATATATTCTGTGTGGGCGTCTAATAAAGAAAGACAAATACCAAACCGCCAGGCACTTCGTCCCCTCGAAAAGCTCGCGCGACCTGGTATCAACTGTAGAAGGATGTCGTATCCTTCAGTTCGTAGCACATGGTGACGATATATCTTACATACAAGAGATCACCACTGGTTCCTTCCAGTGTATAAAGAGGATTAAATGGACGGCCAGGGCACGACTTTATAAGTTTGCACGATGCTAGTGGACGGAGTAAAAAATCGCCCTCAACCGTTCATTCAGACGTGGTTCTCTGTATAACCTACTCTTTTGGAGACAGTCACTGACTAAGATGTTTTCACGCCAACAGTGCTTGGGATCCACTTTCGAAATTAGTTTCCGTAGCGTGCAAGTTCAACCAATAAGAAAAGGTGATGCCGTCAGGGGCCCAGTTCCATTTCAGATTTCTGATTCTCAGGCATCAGCATTTAAAATTCAGAATTTACATCCGTAGTGCTTCGTGGCACATTCGGTCGAATATTACTCACAAGTGTGCCATTTGCCGTACAGCTGTGTCTACGCCATGGTAGTACGTCCCATCGTCCCAGCCGACAGCAACGTTGTATTCAGAGCAGACGCCTCTTTCGTATGCCATGCCTTGAACTGCAAGGAGAATTATGGTGCCTGTTAGCAACGAAATGTCTCAATAACCTTGCAAAAGCAAATACGTTGTAGCTAAACTTTGTCCATGTTGTGGGACTTTATATTCCAAAATAACTTTGTTCTCTGTTTCTGTTCTTTGTTGGACAGCCACCAGTTCAATCGGCCTGTGAACTAGTTTCATTCCATAAACATTCTCATTTCATTCATCAAAGCATGTAATGAGATTAGGCAGTGGTGAAGCACTCTACAAAGTCGTTAGCATATCTTTGTTCGAGTTGTTGTTTGCGAATGAGTGACACCACTGTGGTAGGCAATTCTTTCTTTTACGTCCCTTGCACTGTAATGCATGTCGGAGTGTGTTGGATTATGCAATCGAATGACTGAGCTTCAGGATCGGCATCCTACCTTACTGCCGATTTTAAAGATGTTTGCACGAGAAGTGTTGCTTTTAAATGTGTACAGTGTGAGTTCGTTTTGACATCAATCCACTTGCAGCACGCATGCAGAATGTACACAGAGCTGAAAGTAATAGTTTTGGTACAGTAAATTGCAGTAAGGTATACCGTATTAAATCTTCAAATACGGTAGGCTTCCGTTCAGTACTTCAATAGAAGTCGGGTCCTGAAATCTGGCTTTTATACATGGCTTGTGTGGGGCTTCCCAGGTGTTCGGGACACCTCTGCAATCTTAATTTTTGTACACCAAATAGGGTGTAGTAAGGGAGTATAATCCAAAAGTGCGATAACTCACTCGCTTTAGGGTATTACATTACACCCTAAAGGGAGTGAGTTATCGCACTTCTGGATTACACCCTTAATACACCCTAAGGGTGTAAAAAAATTAAGAGTGTGCTTTCCTATAAAACGAGTCTTCTCCACTCGCGTAAATGCACAACTTGCGCTGTTGAAGCTGATGTTTCGCATCTTCTCCTCGACTGCCGCAGATTCGACGCCCCTCGAGCCACGCTCAGAGGACGCTTACTCGAGCTGCGGTACAGAGACTTTTGTCTGGCCACTCTGCTCGGCCCAATACCACATCCCACACAGCGGTCTGTGGCCAAAGCACTTTCCACGTTCCAAAGCGACGCAGGTCTCATGCAAAGCCTGCGAACTTCACTATACCACCTGTCACCACATTTTTCAGTGCCTGATCCTCGCCTCTCACCCTCACACACATTACTCCCATCTTTTCTTTAAATCTTGTTTGTCTCTAAGGTAGCTTACCATTCTTTGATGTTTTGTTAGTTTATCCTTTGTTTCCCACTTCTATTCTTTTCTTATTATGTTGTTATTATGTTTCAGATTAGCAAGCCGGCATACGGTTTGGCTGAGCTTCGCTCTTCTTCGTTCTAATAAATACCCCCCCCCCCCCCCCCCCAGTTCGCGGAAGAAAAACTTGACCAAGTTGACTGTGAAGAGGCGACTAATATTACCGTATCGTTCTCATAAACACGTTTGCGGATGAGATAGCCTCTTTAAAGCTGCATGAACCAGTTGTGTGTACTCCCCCCCGTCCCCCACTCCTTGCTGTTGTTCTCTCTCAATCTGTCCATGTCTGTACGCCGCTCATAGCTACAGTTGCTTCGCGGCGCTAAGCGGGACTTTAAAAAAAAAGTTGTGAGTACTGCAAAAAAAAAGAGTTATTCTAATTTTGTAGTTTTATTACTATAACCTAACCCTGACGATTCTGACATGCATTTCTTGAGCTTTGCAACCCATATAGGCGAACATGCTGTTACCATACCCCAAGGGAGTTGTGGTATTTAACTCTGTGTACAGGACAAATTATGGTACACAATCTTTAAGATATATACTGCCATCAGTATCGGTTTATTCATAGGAACGTTGACCATTTGTAGATAACCAAAGGATAACTTTTTTTCGTTTTTGTGGTGATTAGCATCTGTGTTGCATGTGCTGTGGTAGGTTACTTTTGCAATTGCACATCGCCAAAATGTGTTTTTGTAACGAATTATGAATTACTTGTAATGTAATATTTCGTTGCATAATATTGTACATTGCTTATACAGTATGGTGTTAAACGCTTTTGTATAAGGAAGTGCTGTACTGTAAGGGGGAAGAGGAGCATCATCAGCGTCATTTTGCTATTTCCTGCCTTAAAATAATAAAATAAAATTCAATTCAATTCAAATTCAGTTCAATGTGTCTTCCACGTCCTATAAGAGTAACTGTAAAATGTACCTCCAATCGAGCTTTCTAGATATTCCTATGTTTCTTCCTGTTTTGTTTTTCACCCACACGTCGTTCCCTCATTTTTCAGAACGAGAAGGATTTGTGCTCCAGCCGAACTTTTTAGTGTGGAGAATGATGTGATTGGGAATCATCTGGAGCGATGTGGCAATTTACTTAAACTGAGAAAATGTTTCTGTTCAGTTCTAACTGGATAATTGTTTAAAGCGTTGCAGTTCTAACTCTCTACATTGTTTAAAACGTTGCAGTTGTGTGTTGTAACTGTAACTTATATGCTGTTTATAGTAACTTACCGCTGCTTTCGCATTTGTTCTTTCTGGATTGCGAGACGTCGCTTTCTGGTATCAGGTATGGCGATGTCGTTTATTCTAATTCACTCTATCTTGTGAAATTTGGTATTTTAGTTTGCAGCGTATTTGTATTATTTTAACAGTTGCAAAGGTTTGAGCACAGCGAAGAGCTCTGCAGAAATACCATTGTCGATTTTGTATGATACATGTACATAATATGTACTCAAGTGTTCCTGAGTATGAACGACACACAAGATGTGGCGTTTTTAAATAATAACAAATGTGCCTACCTAATTCAAAACGCGTCATATTTTCATCGAAGTACTCTGTGATGTTCTGTCGCCTGCAATATTGTCAGAACATTTAAGTGGATTAGAATATGACAAATGTTCTTCCTCCGCGTGCCCAATAAAGTGAAACGGCTGTATTCCTTACTTTGTGATGAGGTATACGGTGTCCGGCGTTGGATAGGTGCCGTTGCTGGTAGCGTTCAAATATTTTTGGAGATTCTCAAGTACATCTTCCCCGTCCACCTGCTTTTCGGGACCGCTTTGCAGTAATTTATTAAATTCTTCTGTACCCTACAAGTCACACAAAGTACGTCTAAGACGCATGCCTTCAATCCTTTCTACAAGCATGCTGTGTGCTTCCTTTATTAGTGATCGTACAGTTCCAGCAAAGTATATTCGGTGTCATGGCATGTTGTGCATTAAGGAAGGGGCTTTTAAGGGAAGACGTGACGGCAGCCTGTGAAGACAAGGTCTTGCAGAACACCGTATCCAGGTGGTTATCAATTATGACTTCTTCTACATGATGCGAACATAGGAAAACCGACCAAAAAGGCTCAAGAGTCATGTCCTTTCGTTTACTAGATTTAGGACAATTCGACCTCTAACACGTTCACGCGACATGTCTTGCGTTGCTTTTGCGTCTTCGTCAAGAAAAGTCAGACATTTCATATTCATTCTAAAACTGAACTGTTTGCTGTGTCAATAGCTCAAATTTGAAAATATTTAGTTTTTCTCAGAACATGCATCCGTACGTCTTGTCCACGTTACGTCTTTATGCGATTAAAGGCAGCTTTAGTTTATAGGTTGAGAGGCTATTGAACGCAGGGTGTACCTCTACCTCTGATGTTATTGAGGTTCCCGCAGTGTTCAGTGCTCTTAGACTACACTACACTACGCTACATCCGAAGTGATTACATTTAACGTGGACGTGGTTCTTGCCTACGTCTTTGGGGCAACTGTTGCCACATGCATCTGTTTGTCTTGTCCAGGTCATATTTTTATGCGATTAAAGGCAGGTTTACTTTACAGGCAGATAGGCTATAGGACGGACTTCAGGCACGAGAAAACCTAGTTTTAGGCGCCTACAAAAAGCGCTGAAAATAACGATTCGGGCACTAAAAGCGCATTATAGGTACTCTGGATTTGTTTTTTTTAATATGTAGCTCGCATGGTGCAAAAACAACGTGAATAAATCAGTTCCCTCCGCAGGAACAATACCGTGGATGGGAGTTGTACCTGTTTTTCTAACCTTTTGCTGCACGAAATGCACAACTTACCCATCCAACTAATGTCAGAAGGCCTCTGGCTATTTCACTGGTTCCGCGACACTTTTCGCAAGGATTTGTCGCAGGCAACATACGGGATATATACGAGACGGACTTCGAGCATAGGAATCTTTAGCTTAACGCGCAAATTTCTTAGTCCTCGAGTGTTTTAAGCTTCCCCTTCTAGATTACGCTTTCTACATTACCACAAGACTCGCAATACCTCGCAAATATGGCGGATCAAGTGTGACCACATAGGCGTCACTTTCGCTCGTGTAACTTGCTGGCACTGATTGCCCGCCAGGAGTGCAGCCTCCTCATGTTGCTAAACTGTAGCAATTGTACCGGACGTGTACCTACCTTCGTACGTCGCAGCACCTCTTTCAGCATTTTACAGTTCGTTAAGTTTGTTGTACGAAAAATACAAAATAAAAACGAACGAAAAAGCTTCGCGGACTCTTTGAGGTGTCAACCCCCAATAACCCTGCCAGTTCTAGACTGCGACAAAACCGTTACGAAACGTGCCTATATTTTATAATCAGGACCCACGAAACAACATCACAATGCTGGAAGGGAGAGAGAGAACTACTAAGCAAGCGACTGCACGGAAGAACCGAAGTAACCGATTACATTCCAGGACATTTGAGATACTGGCTTCTTCAAAGCGACGATGATTTCAAAAACACTTGTACGAGACCGTAGTCAGTTTTGCCTAAATAACGGAGTCTGGCCATCGCTTCAGGGTCATATAAGCATTTTTTTTATGTTTAATCGGACATTAGGCTGCTACGACAAAATAGGCACTAACGCCGGAATAGGTGCTATCAAATCGATACAGGAGGTTCCACAGCATCAAATTCGTGCGCCTGTATTGAAAAGGCACTATTACAACTGCACGAAAAAAAACACACAAAAAAATAGGCATTTGCTTAGGAATCCGGGGTCTAGTACTGAACGCCGTGACGCCCTGACGTTGATGCGCCCGCTTGGCGCCTTCATTCATCATACTCGCGTAACCTCAGATTCTGAAATAATCTTGCCCTGTGCGTTTCAAAGTGGTTTCATACAAGAATAAAGCTGTAACTCTGTGCAGACAATAAGCGTGAGAGCCATTGCATCGGCGAATGGGCTGTAACAATCTCACTCGGCAGAAACTATGATTCGGACAAGTCATGGTCAAGTAACAATTAATGCTCGATCAATCCATGTCGTATGAAGCTTCATTGGACGCAATTATTCATCCCCAAGTGCCAGATAATTAGAAAATTTTATATTTTACTTGGAGTGATTTGGTGTTCTTCACGTCACCTGCATTCGTCGCGCTCGCCGTTCCACATAGGTTCTGCTCCCAGTCGGCACAGTCAGACAAATATATCGAGGAAACAGATCACTGTTCGTGCATGTGGCACGAAGGTATCAAAACCCGAAACTGAAGTAGACGGCAGCAGTCAGCCCACGCAGGGCTACCCGTGGCGTCACGCGAGGTACAGGAGGCCGGAGAGGGAGCTTTCTGAAGTATCGGTTTCGATATAAGCTCACTTTTTTTTTGGGGGGGGGGGGGGGCAGCTATCGAGTCTGATCGCCAAGGTAACTTTAATTATGAAAGATGGAAGTCGCTGAAAAGGTTCCAGAAGGTTCATCCAGAAGATGTGAGATCGAGTCCTACAGCTGGCTAACCTTTTCAGTGACTTCCATCTTTCATCATTAATTTCTTAGGCAGTTGAGGCTTTGTATGTATTTGTCCTTCTGTGTGTTCCAGCCTCAGAACATCAATTTCTGAAGCTAATTTTGTCTGTCATTTCTAGAGACTTTACCGGACTCATTTTCTCAGTCACTACAAGAATTTCGACTTCTCCCGGTGTCTACCTTTAATGTCGTGTTTTCGTGCTCCTGTGGCAGAGGCATAACGTGGCAAAACTCCGAGAGTACTGTTTACATGAACATGAGTTGCGGAGCTTGAACTAATAATTTGGAACAACAAACATTTAAACCTAATCGACGCCCAAACGAAGATACGAAAGAGAGGGCTTTACGAAAAGCCAGCAGTACCGTGGCGGAATTGGACCCTACACCTCTTTTAAGAGAGTTATGGGTTTGAGTCCCGCCACTAGCACTCGCTGACTTTTGTAACCTGCCGTCTTTCAGACTGTTTGCATGAGCTTACCGCAAACACGTTCTAATGCACATGTCTCCACAACTGCGTGCACTGCGCGGGAAAATCCAGAATCCCTACACTACCCTACTCTATCCTAAGACCGGTGCCTATTCTTTTCTTGGAAGGGGGGGGGGGGGCGCACGGCAGATATTCGCGGCCATGAAATTTGACAAAATCCAGGTGCTAAATTTAATGGCCTGGTTGGCGTCTTATGTTGAATTCCAATGGCAGAGTCGGAGCAAGTGGCAGGCTCCGCAGTGGAGCGGCTTGATCTGGCCTAGAGCAAGTGATCCGAATCTGCGACTGGAACACTTCCGCACAACTTGGAGTTTAGCCCTGGGTAATCTCTCTTGGTGGATGGCGGCCAGAGACGGAGGAAGAAGAAGAAGAAGGTACTCATGTTCCATTATAACGCCATGTTTTGCAACATCAAGGTCCTCCTAATCTCCTAACGTTGCCCTGGTAATGTCTGACTTATCGCTTCCTTCATGAAACAAAATCGCCAACGTACGACGCGAAATACTAGTCACGGCGAAGACGCGTTGCGAAGCGGCCATGTTGGCGACGTAGAGACAGGAAATAGGAAGCACGAGCGACAAGTGACACGTCACGTAGAGTTCCGGTTGAATCTGCCTAGTTTGGCGGAGCAGTCTCGGTTGCTCCCTGGAGTGACCTTGGCTCGAACGCCGCTCCAAAGCTGCCATTGGAATACTCCAGAACTGTTCCCAATCTGCCAATCGAACATACTTGCTCTCGGCGGAGCAACAAAACTTGCTCCGGAGGCGCTCCGAATCTGCCATTGGAATTCAACATTAGATTGCCTTTATTGCACCTTATTAAAGCGGTATTGCAGGCGCTTGTGCTGCAAAGCAGTTCAAACGCCAGTAAGCAATGAGCACTTTTTCTCGAGGTTTTCGCATGGCCTTAAAATTCGCGAAAATCAGGAGGCGCTAGCAACCAGAGATTTAGAGTATGTGTTATACGTAGCTCTAACTCGTAACTGTATTGTTGTGACAGACTTTCCTCTCTGCTACTTTGCGCTGTGAATACGAATACCGTTCCTCACCTTTGACCAGTAGACACCAACGAGCCTGAACTTGATCCTGGGTAGAGTGCCGGCAAACCTTAGAGTAACCTAGAGGGCGAGGAATAGACGTTGGGACGTCACGTGGAACCCAGACACAATTTCAAACGCACAAAGCTCTGTCGCCTTCAGCGACCTAACTGTTTAATGAGCAGTTATCAAAATATTTTTTTTAAAAGTCATTTATTATAGTTTGTTATTTTATTATAGTATAGAGAGTACAACCGACAGGAACAATTGCTGCTGCAATGCTTTTGACACGTGCATAATGCGCTCATGTTTGTTGATGTGTCCGTTACAAAGGGCAACCAAAGGCTGGACTTCGAAAAGCAGGTTTGACTAGCTCTCGTCATACGACAACACCTTACACTTCGAGCACATGTTGCTCGACACTCCCGGTGGGCAGATTTTTGCTCTTCCCTAACTCCTATGAACCATACAAAGGACGTGGACGAGGGCATGAAAGCACCCGCTCTGTGATGGTTACTCCTAGGTCATGCAGTAAACTGGGAGGTGGCTGGTTCGAATCCTACCACCGACTCTGTCGCATGGAGTTTTCCCTGTTTTTTTTTTCCGAAGACTTTCCAGACGAATGTCAGCACATTTCAGCCTCAAGTCTGCACGGGACGCATACTAACCCTTCTGTCTCCCATTCCTTCCTGCTGTCCTCTCTCCGTCTCTCCACGTCTGTACGCCGCTAATGGCCTGAGTTGCTTCACGGCGCTAACACGGAACAAAATAAATAAATCATAGTTTTCTGTCCAGTAACCCTCGTAATCGTGATGAGCGCCTGCAGAAACGAATAGAGAATCAGTGTTTTTTGTTGTATTGGCTTCATGGTGGCTTCAGTTGTGGGGAAGCTCGAAGTAATCAGATCAGCTATGTGATAAACGAGATTTAACGTCATTATTTGCTACAGGCTTCGTGCAGCTCCTCAGAAGCGCTGGGTTGTCCTTCAAGGCGCCATCTTTCCTCGTGTACAGCACCGAGCACTGCCGAGGGAGATGCGTACTCTAAAAGAGCTTCCTGTTTTTTTTGTTTTCGTTTATGCCCGCTTACGGACTATGCTAACGCGCTATCTTACGCTATATATTATCACTGACGTAAAAGCGCTAAATTCAAGGCGAGGCAAACGGGCGGAACACACGGCATGGAAGTGCACTTGCACTAAATGTTTATCCATGTCACAGCACACACCTACGATTTATACAAAAAGAGCTCTTCATTACACAAAGAAAAAAAAAAGGCAGCTTATAGACACACACGCGCGCGCGCACACACACATTTTCCGATTCCTTTTCCAGAGCTTTTACGTCAGCAATGCTGCGTTGAATCTATCTTCAACTATCTTCACCTGCCTCCCACGCACGCGACTTACACCTGATTCATTTCTTTTCCTCTCATTCCAATAAACTGTCTCTCAGTCTTGCCTTCCAGAAACTGGTGCCGAAACTTCTGACGCCGACCGTACTGAGAGAGGGAGGACTTCAGAAAGGCTACATCGATAACGACTGCATCATGTAAAGGTCTCGGCTCTTCAAGGAAAGAAAGGTGTTGGGCACACAGGTAACGACCCTCATTTATGACATCGAACAGCGCACCTGAACAGCCGACTGTAACCGTACCGAATTGAAGGAACGTTTAGATGTTCTCAACAACGCCAACGCTCTTCGTAACGATGCTGACTCCCAAACTGAACCTTTATTAACACAAGAGGAGTTTGAAGAAGAGTATACTCGACAGATAGAATATCAAAATCGTGTTGACACTACAACGTTTCAGACAAAAGAATCACTGCTAGTCAAGACAAACGCTTCGGCTGCTGTACAAAACACAGTACAGCATGATTCAACCGATCGAATGTCTGAGACGAATCGAGAAAATGTTCAACCATCACAAGCCAACAACGCACGACAAATTGAACATGGTGCCGTTCGACATTCTAAACTGGAGTTAGTGACGTTTGACTGAAGATGGCACAGATGGCAACAGTTTGTCCAATGCCGACAAGATGACTTACCTAATGCGGCATTACAAGGCGAGGCCGCAAACGCAGTGCGAGGGTTACATTTTTAATTTAATCCCGTGTTAGCGCCCCGAAGCCACTCTGGCTATGAGCGGCGTACAGACGTGCACAGACGGAGAGAGGACAGCAGGAAGGAGTGGGGGGTTAGTGTGCGTCCTGGGCCGACTTCAGGGGGAACTGTGCCGACATTCGTCTGGAAAGTCTTCGTAAAACCCAGGGAAAACCCCAGACAGAACAGGATGACAGAATTCGAACGCGTGTCACCTCCCAGTCTCGGCGTGGAAAGCGATCATCTTAACCACTATGCCACGGGAGCTGGTGCGAGGGTTACCGTTAACGTCGGGTACCTACGAGAGTGCCCTTAGCATATTACGTGAGCCTTTTGGCAATGTCCATCTCCTGATACAGGATAATTTATTGAAACTTGCAGGTATAGAACCAATACGATGCAGCCGTCAAGTGTACCTACTGCGCAAGTTGAACGATACGACCCATGCTCATATCAGACTACTGCAGTGCCTTTGTGCCACGGTGGAGTCATACTGCTGTATGTTTTACCCGGTACTGCTCGAACAACATGGCGCTGCTCAAAGATAAGCTCCCGGGAACCCTAACCACCGTTGAAGAATCGTCGACATGCACAGCTGCTTCGTGTCATAAAGAAGGTCTGCAGTTACTTATGATTGCTCTAATAAGGTGAAATATCGCGAAGAACTTAATCAACGAACTTCGGAGCAAGCTACAATGCAGAATCATGGGAAAAGGATCCTTACAATAGAACTAGAAGGCAAATGGAAGATCCCGCAACGACGTTGCACAGCGTGACCAAGGATGGAAAACTACAGGTGTGCATGTTCTGCAACGACACAGCACATAACACGGCAGACTCTATTAGCAGCAAGTCGCTAGATGAGAGAGAGAGAGAGAAAGAATGATAGCAATGCAGCAGTTATGCTCTAGATGCACGAAGCAAAATCACTTCGCAAAACACCAAGAAGTGTCCAGTATGTGTGATCTTGAATACAAGCCAAAGAAATCACACGCTGCATCGGACACCTCGGCACAGGTTAGCCTTAAAACCACTTTCACGGAGTCAACTCATCGTACTGTATTATTGCAAACTGCGAAAGCCCTGGCTAGAGGAACACGAGAAGAAAGATCAGTACTACAGATACTCGATGGCGGACGTCAAAGAACATTTATTAACAGAAGCTTATTCAAGGTCCTGGCATGCAAGAAAATACGAACAGAAAGGGTCTCTATCGGATTGTTTGGTAACCAAGCATGCCGCTCACAACTACTTGACGCAATGAAGATTCACTTGAGGAATACATCTGTGGACATGCAACAAACAGTCATTACATTAGTAGTTAAACATATCTTCACCTTCAACTATATTCACCTGCATCCCACGCACGCGCCTTACAGCGGATTCATTCATTTTCCACTCTCTCCAATAAAGCCATCCTTTACCCGTCTCTCTGTCTAGTCTTCCATATGTTGTACCTGCAGGCCCAACGATATCTCCTTGCGATATCTTATATTATCTAATTTTGTCTTCGAGTGGTTGCTTCTAATTGATCCCTAGCAACGTTTCTCCTTCGTTTGCTCGAAACAGCACTCTCACCAGTGGTTTACCCAGAATTTCTTCCAGGGGGTGTCTGCTCCACAACGGGGGGAGGGGGGGGGGGGGTCACGTGACGTCACAATATGGAGGTTAATCCGTGTATTTTTATGCTTTTTTTTTGCGACATGTCGTATAATCTGATAAAAGTAGGGCGTGTCGCTCAGATTTTGCGGCTGTTGGGAGAGAGGTCTGGATAAATCACTGACCCTGACGACATTCGAATGCGTCATTTGGCGCTCTTTCGTCGAACTCGGAGTGCTCTAGAGCGGTCTCACCAATGCCATTCTAGCGGTTGCTAAATCTGGTTGGGTTCCGGTGACGTGACTGCGCCAGCTTCGGCGCTGTGTGTGTTCTGCCATGTATGTCATGTTCTGCGCTTTACGTCGTGGTTGTTTTGACTTCCAGAGAAACACCGGAAGTCACGTGAGGTAACATTCCCTGTACTCTTCTCTGCTCGAACCCACGCCGCGTTCGGCTAGTGCACTATCTTTCCGTCTCGGAGCTGTAGCGAGATGCAAGTCTGGCTCGCTCCGCCTCGGAGTATCGGGGCGACCAGTCTGAAGACATCATAAAAGCGCATCTATGCTCGAGGGATAAGGATCACATCTCATAAGAATACTACATCTACTTTGCTATCACATTCCTTTCTGTTCCTGCCTGTAGTCCCTGACTCGCTGTCTACCCACTTGAGTGCTATAACAGCCCTACACGAACGTCAAGTTCCGTGTTGCCACTATCATTCGGTACTCCGGTACTCCTGATCGTGCAACTCCGTGGAAGGTTTGTTCTGGGGCCCACCTAGAGGTGTGCGCCCCGCCGACTTTTATGCCGACCGCTGCCAAGCATAACGGCCGACGCGTGGGTCAAAAGCCGTAAAAAACCGCGTCTACTGCGTTCAATGGCTGTGCATTTGTGCCATGTGTGTCCGTGATCGTGTGTATCTGTACGATGTCACATGGGCGATCCCACGATTTCTCCCAGTGGGTGAGTGGCAAAGTACATGATCTATGATGCTCACATGAGGGGAGAGAAGAGAGGGAGGGGGAACTGAGGGCGGCTGTTAGTTTACCCAAGTGTCTGACCAACCGGGAATGTGTCGTTCAGTGGAATCGGGTAAATCGAAATGTGTGTTTCCCTTGCTGCAAAAAAAAAGAAAAAAGAAAAAGGCTTCCACTGACTTGAGGAGTTCAATTCAGAAAATTCAATTTCTCGCGGCTGAAGACGGATCAAGGGGTCTTAGGTCATGGCAAAGGTCGCAGAAGGTAAATACCGTTGACTCCAAAACATTCAGACATATTTTGAAATCGAGTTTTGTGACACATCAGGTGAAACAGCCCGTACACGGTCACGCTCAGGGCTACCTACGTAGGTAGTTCTCCTACTTCATGACGATACACAGTCAGGCTTAAACGGAACATACAAACGCGTAACCACCAAGACCACCCGTGCAGCACAGCGTTGACCGCTGGGCTTTAGACAAGATGTCGGCCGCGTGTCCAGCGCCGCCATTGGTGTGTCTAAGAGCGCATACGTGCTGACGAGGAGATAATCGCCCAAGCAGCATGCGGTGCCGCTGTCGGTAGGGGGCACACGGGAACAAAATCACACACCCAACAGCCAAAGCAGTAGTAGGTACTGGACTCTCATAGTGCACAACGCCCAACTGGCCTGAACACGATTTAATTGGCAATTAGAGCTAATTGGGACCCCCCACATTAATCAGCACCCTCCAGGGAGCCACCACACTAATTGGGGAAAGTCTAACTCGTGTCCAGACCAGCTGAGCGTTGTGCACTATGAGAGTCCATAAAAAATAAAAATAATAGGCAGAAAATAAAATAAAAAGATAGAAATAGAGTGGAGAGAAACAATTTATTCGAAAATCAACGATGCCGCGGCGAAGAAGCCGCTCCGCAACACCCGAGTGACCAGCGCCCGCCATGTTGGTAGTTTGCACCCAGCAGTTGCAGAGATCGACGACAGGTGGCCACTTAGTTGCAAGGCATCACACCAGATGGCGCCACCATCATAGCTCTAGACGAGAAAGACAGAACAAGATACTAGCGGCAGGTAAAAATGACAGCACTGCCAAGCAAGTCTAGGCATGCGAGAGAGAAAAGGTCTAACCGCTACTGCTAAACAGAAAACAGTACACATCGGGGAAATAGGCTTACGGGGACGATCGCTTAGGCCTAACCACAACACTACGCAGCTAACACAAGGCGGGAACCACACATCGCTAAACATGCGAGAAAAGGCTTAACACGAGCGCGGTCACCGCTAAACACGGCAAACATACGAGGAAAGAGGCTTACGGGGGCGATCGCTTAGGCCTAACCCCAACACTACGCAGCTAACACAAGGCGGGAACCACACATCGCTACACATGCGAGAAAAGGCTTAACACGAGCGCGGTCACCGCTAAACACGGCAAACATACGAGGAAAGAGGCTTACGGGGGCGATCGCTTAGGCCTATCCTCAACACTACGGAGCTAACACAAGGCGGGAACCACACATCGCTAAACATGCGTCAACAGGCTTGGACACCGCAAAACAAGTCTAAACATGCGAGAAAAGGCTTAACACGAGCGCGGTCACCGCTAAACACGGCAAACATACGAGAAAAGGAGCGCGTCAAATCACTCACCTTTTCCCCCGCGGCAACTTCCAGGCAGAAACTGAGCGAGCGCGGAGAACACACACGTACGTCTGCTCTCTACGAGATCCAGCCAGAAAGTGAGCGAGCGCGCGGAGCGCACGTCCGTCTTCCGCGACGGTCTGAGAGAAACTGAGAGAGGCGACGCGCAGCGGCCGCTATGGATGCGCGCGCGCCCTCTGCTCCACCCGTCCGCGCATGCGCGCGCGCGCGCTCCTAGCGCCCCCTGCGCCGGCCGCGGGTGTTTTCGGTTTCGGCTCTCTGCTGCGCGCGCGCTCCTAGCGGCGACGGGTGGCTTTTCAGTTTCGCTTTCATTCTCCGTTCTTTGCACGCGCGCGTTTATCTGTATAAAGGCAGCGCGCACCGCGCTCGCGTCATCATTCTGACCGATACGTGGAAAACGCCATGTGTGGTTTATTCTCCTGCGTTTCTCGTCGTCGCAAGGAAAAGACAAAAAACGAAGAACTTCGCGAATTTATACGCGGCATCGTGGAGGAAGCCTTTCAAGTCCACCGTCTGGAATGGTTGCAAGCACGTCAAGAAATGTGTCAGGACAAGATGAAGACGCTCGACCGCATCTTAGCGGCGGACAGACTGGCGAAAAAGAAGTCCAACTTTAGCCTGGACAATCTGTATTGGGAACGCAGTTCCGATGTAGAGGACGACGACGAGGATGTGTAAATAAAAAGCGATGCATTTCTCTTCGAGTCTCAGTCTCTTCTTTCTCTTCGTGCAACGTGTACGCACGCAACATGTCTTCCCCCGAACCTTTTCGTTTCCGTCATCCCTTTCGCTGTATCTTAAGCGGCCCCTCCATGTGCGGCAAATCTACGTTCGTTGCTAACGTGTTGAGGAACCTGAACGACGTGGTAGACAAGCCTCCGTCACAAATATTCTACGTGCAGAAATATGCTTCGCCGAGCATGCAGGACGAATTCGGGGACTCCGTAAAATTTACCAAGGAGCTACCGCGAGAGTGGGACACGTCGCGGTAGTCTCCCAAAGTCCCCCAAAGTCTCGAAACTATTGCGTCTGATTTCTCTACCCAAATCTCGCGAGCCTCAACAGCAGCAGCAGCAGCAGCAGCAGCAGCAAGCCTCCATTGCGTGGACGACTTATGGAGGGATATGAGAAACCAGAGGGTGGTTTGGGGGGTGTGGAACGCTATAGAAAAGCGCATCACTTGAGCAAAAAGAAGGCTCTCGCCATTCTCAGAAAGCTGGATGCCTACACGCTCCACCATCCGGTCAGAAGAAAGTTTAATAGGAGACGCATCATCGCGCTCAAGATCAACGACGTGTGGCAAATGGACCTCGCCGATTTTTCAAAATACAAGAGATTCAACGGTGGCTACCGCTACATTCTCGTGGCAATCGATTCCCTCTCCCGCTTTCTGCGCACCCTCCCGCTAAAGACGAAGCGCCCCGCCGAAATGAAAAGGGCCATGATAAGACTTTTTCGGGGAGGTAACGTACCTACACGCATCTTTTGCGACAGAGGCGGGGAATTCTACAACAAGACCGTCAAGGAGTATCTCTCACGAAAGAAGGTACAGATGTATTCTACCTTCTCTCCAGTAATCAAAGCGTCGCAGGCAGAGCGCGTCATACGCACTTTACGCGACAGAATATTCCGTTATTTTAGAGTAACGGGAAAATACCACTTCGTTTCCGCGCTTCCCAAGATCGTGCGCGACTACAACACCACCAAACACAGGACTTTGGGCATCAGCCCGTCCGAAGTCACGCCCGAAAACGAATTGGAGCTGTTCAATAAGATAAATGGGAAGCCCGTCGTACCCTCCGTGAAAAAGAAGCTCAAACTGGGGGATAAAGTGAGGGTCCTACTTCACAGAAAAGGTTTTCATAAGAGCTCGGAAGGGAGTTGGTCGCCTCAGATTTTCACCGTCTCCCGCCTGAGAGACACCTCTCCTCCCATCGTACACCTGGAAGATTACCGGGGTAAGGAAGTGGACGGATCTTTCTACCCGGAGGAGGTACTCGTCGTAACCCGAGACGCCAATCAGCCTTGGCCAGTAACGAAAGTGCTGAGGAAGAAGCAGGTGAACGGTCAGAGCTTCTCCTTGGTTCGCTGGTTCGGTTACGACAAAGAACACGACAGTTGGGTTCCGAGCAGCGACGTGGTCAAGATTGGGAAATGATGTCGGACATCTACGTCCACCTGCTCTCGAACGCCAGCATGGATAAGTTTCCCTCGAATAAACTCAACGCCTTCACGGTAGCTTTCGATAGTCCGCTTCAGCTCTCGAACCGGTATAAAGTCGGTCTGATGGATCTCAGCATAAGTAACGATTTTTTTAATATCGGGTACAAAAGGCAAGATGCGAAAATCGAGGTTTCTTTCGAGGACACGGTGGAAGCCGGCAGAACTTTTCGTGTCACCTCGGATCTCGAGAGGGATTTGGGAAAAGCCCTTTCGGAATTCGACGTTTCTTTCGCGTACAATAAATCGCG
Organism: Ornithodoros turicata; assembly: GCF_037126465.1. NCBI lineage: Eukaryota > Metazoa > Arthropoda > Arachnida > Ixodida > Argasidae > Ornithodoros > Ornithodoros turicata. Next base: position 3,651,963 of record NW_026999318.1, on the reverse strand, counting down.
ATACGACTTCGTCTTACCCGTGGACGTGAAAGCCGTGGAATTGGACCCTCGGCTCGCGCAAGCGCTCGACGCCTCGCTAGCGTCCCGCGAAGCAGGTCGTGCGGTGAAACCCCCCAAATTGAGCGAACGCGAAGCCACCTCCATCTTATTGGAGCACGCCGCACCCGTCGCTTTCGGCGACGTCACTCTGAATTCGGAAACCACGTCCCTACGGAACACACTCAACAAGTATTTCCAGACGCACAAGCTGGACGCCTCGCTAGAATTCGCGGATAACGTGTACTCTCTGAAAACACCGAAAGGGTTGCACGTACCGGAACCCTTTGTCAAGCTGCTACATCTCACACCCGTCGAGGGACACGAAGAAACGCTACGCGTCTCTCTCCCCGTAGCGCGTCAATTTTCTTTCACGATCAAGACGAAAATTCCTCGATCTTTGCAAGTACATCTGCCTCCCGGCTATTATGCGACGCCGCAAGCACTTCTAAATGCGATTAATCAGCGCGTAGGCGAACGCGCGCGCTTCAGCTTCGACGGAACCGAACAGAAATATAAAATTCGGCTTTCCGAGGGCACCTCCACCCTAAGACTTTCCGAGTACCTGGCCGTGCTTTTGGGCTTCGAATCGCGTACCGTGTTCACGGGGGATGAGGATGCTACGAGCTCCGTCGAGGTACTCCTGGAACCCCCGTTTCACAACATAATCGTGTACACGGATATCATGGAACCCACGTACGTGGGGAGCGGGAAAAAACCTATATTAAAAATACTACCCTTTTATTACGAGAAAGACAAGCACGTCGTCACCTACACGTTAGATAACATCCAGTATTTTAACCTGTCTCAATTCGAAATTCCTTCAGTGACGATCGTTCTCGCGGACGAAACGGGAAGACGTTTGCCGTTGCGGTCCAAAGGCAGAACCAATCTAACGTTGCATTTCAAATATGTACCGTAATTCCCCCAAAATAATTCCCGTGTACATGGGACCCCTTTTCCAACGAGGGGGCGGTGTGTTGAGCAACATATCCAAGTTTATCGTTCCCATCTGGCAGCAAATAAAACCGATCGCCAATAGAACGTTGAAGCGCTTGGCGCGGAATTTGGCCGATGGCGAAGGAATATCGCGCGCAGTAAAAAAGACGGCCATAGCAACGGGGAGAGACGTGCTGGATTCCATGGAGGGCTCTGGAAGCAACAACAATGGGAAGAAACGCCGCAAACGACAACAAAAGGCGCCGACACACGACGCACCTGCAGATATCTTTGGTACGCCGTGAAGGTCACACATCCGCTGCGCGCGCTCCGTCATGACGTCAACGAAAGGAAAAATACAGACGCCGATCTGTCTAACGAGTGACGTGATGATATTCGAACCCCCTTCCATTCAATACGGCGTGGAAGATACTTCGTACCAACTTTTTTATCCGGTCAACGGGGTAAATAATTCCGTGATCGAGTTTTGTATTCAGAATTTGCAAAGGGCACACTTGGATCTCTACGTCAGTTTCGTGTCTTTGACCGTGCGCATTGTTCGCGACGACGGGGAAGAAATGGACGAGAAAGATGTCGTTTTCCCAATAAACCACCTGTTGAGCGGCATGTTTAAGACGGTCACCGTTTATGCGAACAACAAACTCGTCAGTTCCAACGAGTTGTACGCCTACAGGAGTATTTTGGACGTCGTGCTTCATTCCACGCCCGCGGCTCAAGAAACAGTGCACGCGGCTGGACTTTATGTCGAGGACGACGAACATTTAAAGGACGATTACGACGTCTCGTCTCGCGGTCCGAAACAACGTTACGAAGCGACGAAGGGTGGAAAATACTTTAACCTGGTCGGACAGATCAATACCGACCTGTTTCAACAGCCGCGCCTGATGGTACCTGCCATCGAAATTCGCGTCGTTTTCCTGTTAAACAACGACGAATTTAAACTCGTATCGGTCCCCAAAGACAAGAAAACGTACAATTACGAGGTGGACATTAAAGAAATGACGTTACACTTGAAAAAGGTGACGCTGGCACCTTCCCTGTTTTTGGAATACGAGCGGCGGCTTCAGACCACGCCGGCATCTACGTGTTACGCGGATTGGAAACCAAGGTGCGGAGCTTGAGTGCTGGGAGCTTGGACGCTCACTTTGAAAACGTTTACCCCGAAAGGGTACCTTCCAAATTATGCGTCGCCCTGCTCGCCACGTCCGACTTTCTCGGCGACATCCAATCGAACCCCTACAAATTCCGTCATTACGACCTGTCTCATTCGATGCTCTCCGTGGACGGCCAGCAAGTGCGAGCCGAGTACGACTTTCAGAACGACCTCGTCAAAATTCCCTACTTTAACTTCTTGCAAGAACTGGGAGAGAAACATTTCAAGTATAGCTACGAGCGATTTAAAACGAACGGGTTCCTTCTCTACTTTAACTTGGACGCGGACAAGTGTTCTTCTCCTTCGCATTTGAACGAGTGGCGAAAAGGAAACGGTCGCCTGCAATTACGCTTCGCTAAAGCCCTTCCACACGCGGTCACCGTCCTCTTGATTTCCGAGTGTCCCAAGCTCATGTACGTCGACAAGGACCGTACGGTCACCTTCCCATAAAAAAAAAAAAAAAGATGTACGAGAGCGACATCTTGGAACTCGTGTCCCTGAACCCCCTCGCTTCCTCCATGCTGAGAGGCATTTGCGCTTCCGACGAAGCCTTCGTTTTACGCAAGCCCGGTTATTTAATCATCAATACGGAAGAGCGAAGAAGGCGCGGGCAGCACTGGGTGCTCTACCTGAAAAACTACGACGGGTCTACCGTGTTTTTCGACAGCTACGGACTTCCCATCGAAGCAAACCTTCGAAAGACTTTACCTGTAGTGGACGAGTATAACGACAAGTGTATTCAATCGCCTTTTTCGCCTTACTGCGGGCTTTTTTGTATCTACGTAGCCACGCGCATGTCGAAACGCTACAGCTTGAAAAGTTGTGTATCCATGTTTTCCTGTAACCTCGAAGAGAATGACGAAACAATAAAACGTCTCCTCGTGAGCGAACTCGTTTCGTAAAAAATAGACTATTTATTTTTTTACGACATACACAAGACCCTTGCGAGACGATCTTCCAACGTGCTGACCCGACGCTCACCGCCGTCGTCGTCGCCGGTCTGCACCGTGACGTCGAGGGATGTGTGGAGAAGCCAGTAGCGACGGACGATAGGTCGGTTGAAACCCGCGTTGATGAGACACGGGTCGACTGTCTCTCCTCGTCTATACTTTTCCAACAGCTCGAGCTTGTAATCTACGAAACGCTTCATTTTCTTTGCAATCTTCCCACTGACGGTGAACAGACGTAGGGGTATCGTCTTAAGAATCGAGCGAAAGTCTCCCTCGCAGCTATCGCCGTGAATATAATCGCGTAATCGCAGCAAGTCCCGATACATTCGCGTTTGCACAAAGGTGGCAAACCTCTGCTCGGGCGTCATCATGACTGAGACGGAATGAGAGTAGACAACCTTTTTTTATTTCTCGTTACACAAAAATTAGGTTCCAGCTTTGGTTTCGTAGCCGGGAAGGCAGCCCAAATACGGACGAAGGCTCGAGTCTAACCAATGGCTGGGGTTTCTCGACCAGAGTCCACCGCAGCGACAGGTAGTCAGTTGATCGCCGATTCGCAAAAAGAAGGTCTTTGGAGGAGGCTTGAAGGTTAGGACCAGGGGTAGATCTCCCGTCAGTAGCCATTCGTAATCTGCAACGAAAGGAGTGTGAGAAACGCGTGTTTTTATATCTCAAACACACACACACGTACAATCTTCTTCAGTCACAGAGTGACACTGATGGTCCATCTTCTCCATCTTCCTTCAATAGTCGAAGTCCTTCGCAACGTACGTCGAACGGTACCGTCCGACAGCCGAGAAACGGGCGAATCAATCGGTCCGTCCAATGCTTTTGCTCTGAAAAAAAAAAAAAATGTGAACGATTATAGAACGTATTAAAAAAAGAAAAATAACGAGGAAGCGTACCTTTGGACCACAATCCACCGCAATTGGTGCAGAAGAAGCGGGCCCTGCCAATCTCCCGAAATATGTGAGGCGGGAAAACACCGACTTCACGCGCAGCAAAAGTGTTGTACACTGGAAACGAAACTCTTCAAACATTTCGACGATGATGATGACGTCATGGGTATATTACTTACGAGGATCTACCAAGCTGATCATGATGGAATGACGATCGACCATTCGCTTCGACATTTATAGTAAAGCTTTGCCTCTCACTCTCTATGACGTCATTGAACGTGTTTAAACATGTTAAGACGTGTTTGAACATGTTTGGACATGGGCGGCGAAGTCGCCCCTGGACACACTCGTTCCTCTCTCACCCTCTCTATGACGTCATTGAACGTGTCTGAACATGTTTGGACGTGTTTGAACATGTTGTGACGTGTGTAGACACGAACCCCGCAATACGAAAAACGTCACGCAGTACGAATTAGATTGGTGGTTAGTGTGTCGCGCCCAGTGTAGAAGGATCCTGGGTTCGAATCCCACTCTGGGACGGTTACACAGGATGTGACAGCGGGTCGTCTCTCTCTCTCTCTCTCTCTCTCCGTCTTTGTAGTCCTTGGACGTGTCTGGTCTCGAACCCCCTGTGTCTCCCCTCCTCCTCCTCGCACGATATTGGAGGAACAAAGGGCGGCATCTTGTCACAGAAGCAAAGTGGCGGATTTACGTAATCGATGGATATGACGTGAATGGGGTTAGTGCGAGCGTGAGAACCCTGTACTATAAGATGGTCATCCCCTGTACCCCCCTTGTCCACTATTCTCGAATCAAGAGTCCAGAGAAAATGCTGCATACGTTCCAGACGATTTTGGACCTTCTGGTCCACATTCGTCCGCCGTTTGGTAAGTTTTTCTCTATCTCTTCTTGTTTAGAAATAGTTATTTTCTAATACCTAACGTTCCTCTGTAGGTTTCACTGTGACACACATTGTGCAGCTATTTTTCCAGCTGATCCCCGGTGCGGGGGGAGATGTGCCCCGCTTGGATATGGAGACGTTTTTGCAAGCGTTCGCCATCGTAGACGAAGACGACATTGAGACGGCCACCACAGAAGTGCTCATGGCGTGCTACGGCAGGGAGTGGCGAGAAATCGCTGTGCAGCGGGGACTAGAGGGGGGGCTCTTTTTCAGAGTGCCCCGAAGCTTAGAGGAGCATACTTTACCGCTAGAAGGTACTGCTCCTTTAAGCTTCGGGGAAGCGGAGCACCTCCTCTACTCCCTGGTGCACCAGTGGAACAGAGCGAGTGCAGCGGCTTGGAGAGAACTCGCTGAACGCTGGATGGCGAGTCAAATACCGTGAGTGTTTTTCGATTGTGGTTTTTGTTCGTAGAATCCTTATTCTGGTTCTTTATTACTAGATTGGATCCCTGGGTTCTTATAGAAGACCATGAAGCACCCATGTAAACACGTCAGCCAATAAACGCATATCGTCTTTCGCATCACGTGACTCTCTCTCTCTCTGCCCCAATACAATAGAAGAATAGGAAACCACAGATCCTGCGTATAAAAGCGAGCGTGGGATAGGCCGCAGTTAAAGATGATGATGATGTCGACGATGTCACCACCACCACCACCACAACGTTCGGTCTGCTTGCGCCGGAGGTAAGTGCATTTGTATGTGTTTAGATCGATGTTTGATTAATGCCTCCTTTTCTCTACTTGCTAGGTGCACACAGGAGAATTATTTCAAATTGGGGGGAGGGACTTCATGCCTAACATGAGGTCCGATTAGGCTCCGCTAATTTCAAAATTAGGGGGAGAATCGCCCGCATTATTCAAAATTGGGGAGGGACGTGAATTCATGGCAAACATGAATTCTGATTAGGCTTAATGTGGAATTGTGGGGCGTCCCCTGCCCCAGTCAAAATTGGGAATGGGTAAGGGAGTTTATGTCAAATATGAATTCTGATTAGGCGTAATTGGGAAGATTTGGGGGGTACATTTTAATCTGGCCTTATTCAAAATTGAACTCCTTCTTTCATTTTTCGTTAGATTATTCCAAAACAGGGGGGAGAATTCGTGCATAACACGAATTTCATTAGAGACCATGTTGATTATACAAAATTAAGGAGTTCTTAAAGGGAGAATTATTTCAAATTGGGGTTAAATTAAAACCTTCTTTCATTTTTCGTTTGGTTGACATCGTCGACATCCTATACGATATTGCAATGGCGCGGTGTCCAAAGTACAGACGCCATCAGCGCAATGAGAGGAGGAGGAGACGGTCTGGTTCTACGACGGTTGATCAAAAACCCACGAGGGGCATCCATCCATCCATCCATCCATCCATCCATCCATCCACGACACGAAGCGTTTCGTGGAGCAAAATGTAAGTTGACCGTCTCTGCTGTGAGAGCGTATTCTATGTATGACATTGTTTTTCAGGAACCAATAGCCGCTGTCGTCGCACATCATGCAGCACATCATGCAGCACAGGAAATGCCGTCCAGCAACCTCCCCGTTAGGCCCAACTGCCTTCCTGTATAGCAGTAGGACCCCTCCTTGTACAGCATTGGGGCAAGGAAGACCGTGAGCGCCTTTGTGAATCGAGTGACCGTGGAACAAAGAGCAGGCATCTATCGACCAAGTCCTTTGTATGTATTCAATAAAGATGTTTCAGTGAAAGAACACACAGAGTCTCGTCAAAGTTATTCGGACTGTTTAATGCGTTGCATGTCAATAACCAATCGGTATTTCAATAAATCAGTGACAAAGTTGACGATGTAGACTGCTTGCAAATGTCGCTGCTTCCGCAGGGCGTGCTTAATATGAGCGACGGCACGAGCGAGAAGGTCCACGATGTCTGCAGCGATGTAGTTGAATTCTGCGTTGGCCAAGCTCACAAATTCGCTCATCAGTCCCAGGGGTCCGTCAGGAACCGTTATGCAGACGTTCTTGTAACGGGCGTAAATTCGACGCACCATCTCCTGCAGCGGCCCCGGCGAGATCTCTCCTATATTGCCAAAGCCTACCATGTCTATCACGTAGCGAAAAGCAGTGATGACGAGCTCGTTGCGGGGACTTTCGCCGTTGAAACATTCCTTCTCCACTTCTTCCCAAGAAGCGTGGGTACGGGAACAATTTTGTAAAGAGTGGTAGCTGAACATCTTCACGTAGTGATGACGCGAGCGCGGTGCGCGCTGCCTTTATACAGATAAACGCGAGCGCGCAAAGAACGGAGAATGAAAGCGAAACTGAAAAGCCACCCGTCGCCGCTAGGAGCGCGCGCGCAGCAGAGAGCCGAAACCGAAAACACCCGCGGCCGGCGCAGGGGGCGCTAGGAGCGCGCGCGCGCATGCGCGGACGGGTGGAGCAGAGGGCGCGCGCGCATCCATAGCGGCCGCTGCGCGTCGCCTCTCTCAGTTTCTCTCGGACCGTCACGGAAGACGGACGTGCGCTCCGCGCGCTCGCTCACTTTCTGGCTGGATCTCGTAGAGAGCAGACGTACGTGTGTGTTCTCCGCGCTCGCTCAGTTTCTGCCTGGAAGTTGCCGCGGGGGAAAAGGTGAGTGATTTGACGCGCTCCTTTTCTCGTATGTTTGCCGTGTTTAGCGGTGACCGCGCTCGTGTTAAGCCTTTTCTCGCATGTTTAGACTTGTTTTGCGGTGTCCAAGCCTGTTGACGCATGTTTAGCGATGTGTGGTTCCCGCCTTGTGTTAGCTGCGTAGTGTTGAGGATAGGCCTAAGCGATCGCCCCCGTAAGCCTCTTTCCTCGTATGTTTGCCGTGTTTAGCGGTGACCGCGCTCGTGTTAAGCCTTTTCTCGCATGTGTAGCGATGTGTGGTTCCCGCCTTGTGTTAGCTGCGTAGTGTTGGGGTTAGGCCTAAGCGATCGCCCCCGTAAGCCTCTTTCCTCGTATGTTTGCCGTGTTTAGCGGTGACCGCGCTCGTGTTAAGCCTTTTCTCGCATGTTTAGCGATGTGTGGTTCCCGCCTTGTGTTAGCTGCGTAGTGTTGTGGTTAGGCCTAAGCGATCGTCCCCGTAAGCCTATTTCCCCGATGTGTACTGTTTTCTGTTTAGCAGTAGCGGTTAGACCTTTTCTCTCTCGCATGCCTAGACTTGCTTGGCAGTGCTGTCATTTTTACCTGCCGCTAGTATCTTGTTCTGTCTTTCTCGTCTAGAGCTATGATGGTGGCGCCATCTGGTGTGATGCCTTGCAACTAAGTGGCCACCTGTCGTCGATCTCTGCAACTGCTGGGTGCAAACTACCAACATGGCGGGCGCTGGTCACTCGGGTGTTGCGGAGCGGCTTCTTCGCCGCGGCATCGTTGATTTTCGAATAAATTGTTTCTCTCCACTCTATTTCTATCTTTTTATTTTATTTTCTGCCTATTATTTTTATTTTTTATGGACTCTCATAGTGCACAACGCTCAGCTGGTCTGGACACGAGTTAGACTTTCCCCAATTAGTGTGGTGGCTCCCTGGAGGGTGCTGATTAATGTGGGGGGTCCCAATTAGCTCTAATTGCCAATTAAATCGTGTTCAGGCCAGTTGGGCGTTGTGCACTATGAGAGTCCAGTACCTACTACTCAAAGCCTCATGGCATGGACGTGGACTACAAACGTCAGCTTAGAGAAAAACTGATATATCAGAAGTGAACATTGGAAACAGACGAACCGATCTCATGAAGATGACCAGGTAGAGCAAGTGTTCTTTGTGACTATTAAAAGAGTGCTGATGCTCCAAGCCGCTCACGATGCCCACGTCAATCCAGACGGTCAGTGGAAGTTGAGGGCCTATGGGGGTCCACAGATATGATTGTCCTATGAGAAAACAGATTAGATGACAACCATGGTACGTTAAACCATAAGATGTTCTTCATGTATATTTGTTTGAAGGTAGCAGAGAAATGTAGCTACACACGTATGCACGAGCTTTCAATAGTATACTCTACTAGCTCTGGATTGCCAAAGAAAACAACGGCTTTAGCGAGGGACAATTGGTGCGCGAACTCAGTAATAACTAATGAAGGCAAACAGCGAAAATCGTAAACTCGGTTCTTGTTCGACACATATACTTGTTGAACGCGACATAGCGCTTTGGAACAACAAATCATTGTTCGACAAAGAACTATATAGGACGAAGAACTATCGCGGAAACAGCTGATGGGAGCAGACTTGTGGGGGACGCCTGCACCTTCAACAACTGAATGCTCCAAGAAGAGCCACACAGTGGTTGGAAGCCGAACGCATATCGCTATCAAAGAATTACGCATACACTAACGCTGCTGCACATGCAATACATAATAGGAAATCGCAGTAAGGAAGCTCGATTTTCATCATAATCAGGTTTGTTGTGTAGTATGAATGGAATGCGTTGGAGCCAGAAACAAGGAAATATTACGGAATATTTTTTCGGTTCCGTGATCGGCTCCGTTACTGGCCCATATTTATTCCAGTTTACGTTACCTCCGTAATTGCTTTCGTTTCCGTTACGTTTCCGCTTCGGGTTTCGGTACCGCTCCACCCCCTTCCTGTTTTCCTTATTTTTTTAAAATAAGATTCGAGGTCGTGACAAAATTTACTAACGCTAAATACATATTCTGAAATATGTTTTAAGGACTTTAGGGATACGTGCACAGAGCAGACAAGAAATTTTACGGCGTCAGATGGTACCGTAGCATGTGATTCCTCCCGTCAGGGTGTGCTAGTTCACCACTGGAAGCCCAGTGCAAAGCCAGTGAAGTGTATTAGGGAAAAAGCTGTCCAGCACTAGTGTGGCGAGGTTTGAGCATTTACAAAGACATGCTATGCGTGCAGCCAAAGAGCTCCGGCTATTTTTTTTTCGTTTGCGATTTGCGATTGAGTATACTTAATCGCCACCACTGTATTCTTCTTCATGCTGCTCTCGCATGGAGCACATCTTTACGGAACCCCCACGTGTAACCTACAGGCGCACGCAAAACCTCTGCAACTTTTCATGCCCACATTCGTCGTTGTAACAATATACCTGTTTTAATGTTCATGCTATGCCTCAAAGGCTGCGTAAAGCTAACATTGCGATGATGTCACTGAAGTAATGTTGAATACTTTACACTCAGGTAGTGTAGCGTTTACAAGCAGTGTTCACAAGCAGAAATGTGTGCAGTGGGCCCAGACATACACGAAGACTAATTTTGAAGTAGTCTTGTTTACTGATGAATGCCGCGCAACCCTCGATGGCCCAGACGGATGGAGTAGTGGATGGTTGGCGGAAGGCCACCACACCCCAACAAGGCTGCGACGACAGCAAGGAAGTTGCGGAGTCATGTTTTGGACAGGAATCATTGGAAGAGATCTGGTAGGTCCTTTTAGGGCCCCTGAAGGGGTGAAAATGACCTGTACAAAGTATGTAGAGTACCTGACTCAACACTTCCTACCATGGTACAGAAAGAGGAACCGTGCCTCCCGTAGCAAAATGATCTTCCTGCATGACAATGCACCATCTCATTCTGCAAAGAATACCTCCGAGTCATTTGCTGCCACGGGTATAAAAATGCAGAAACTCATGGTATGGCCGCCATGCTCGCCCGACCTCAACCCTATTGAGAAGCTTTGGAGCATCCTCAAGCAAAATATATATGATTGTGGGAGGCAGTTCAAGTCTAGTGAGCAACGCTGGGAGGCAATGTGGACATCCAGCAAGGGGATTCCTGCAGAAACCGTGGAAAAACTCGCAAGCGCGATGGATGCAAGAGTTCTGAAGAACTATCAAAGAAGGGGTCCTATATTAACATGTAGCTTGACCTGTTACGATGTTTTTCTTCTTCTTCTTCCACTTCGAGGGCGGTGGCCAGATGTTTCTGACTGAAACATCCCATTCATCTTCTCTCGACTTCCTAACGTTGCAAATGCAACAAATTACCATTTTCAGTTCAGTACGACACACAAAACGTTTGTTTTGCATAATAATTTGGAGCACAATTATTTGATTGTTTCCTCTGCTGAAAAGAAAATAAGAAAACTGCTAGAATTGGGAGGCTTGTCTACTAAAATTTTATTTATACCACAAACATTGATGATTTGGACATTATAATTACCGTCATCTGCATAGGCCAGTTAGAAAAATCAGATGAAAATAGGATTTGCATAATAATTTGGAACAGGGTGTATATTGTTCATGCAATGTTTTGCAAGCAATGTCAATGCTATGTTGCAATTGCATTCCTTGGAAAACGCTTAATAAGCAACATAAATTCAACATTTGCGCAATATCTTTATTTCAATGCTTTTGCCGTATTTCAAAAGATGCCTACAGATAACAGTGTGATTGTGTTTGCGAAGCAATGTGCGTGTGCTACACTGAAGAAATGTCACACTTACATTGCTCCTGTGGTGTTTCGCAATCAATTTTAATGCAATGTTGCAATATCATTACTCACAAAACAGTGCATCAGCGACCTAATCTTAGCGTTGCAGCACTATCATTATATCAATGTGTCTTCTGCATTGGTATACTGCATTGGTGGTGCACAAGGTGGTATATTGAGGAAATGTCGCAGTTACAATGTGCAATATAAATGTTACCTCTAGGCAACGTCTCAAACATTGCAGCAACATCGAAACAAGCATATTGCTGCAATGTTGGACGTTTTGCGTGCAAAAATGGTGATGATCTCCGGTGATGATCTTACCGATGGGTAGGTCCTCACGCACTTGATAAACCTTGTGTGCCATTCGACCATCATCGGAACGCTCCATCTTGTAGAGAGGTTCAATATAAAGGGACGGCGTCAGGAGGCCTCTCTGAAAAGGAAGGTAGACCACGTTTCTCCATTGGAACTCTTTCCACGAGTTCAGACAAACTAGTTGAGGCATATTTGAACGGCTACACGAGTCTGTTTCTGCATGCCGGTCCTTTAATTGTTTCTGAGACATCTTTAATGTTCAACGTGATAAATCAGCTGCGTTTACAGCTCACATGAGAGCCCCGCTATTAAATCACTGTTGATTACCATCCAGAATGGTGATACACGTCACGCATCTGGACCAGATACAGATTTGGAGGATTGCACATAATGACGGCCAACAAGATTAATCAACACCTTTGAGGTACCTGTTGTACAATGAAATTGAAGAACTGCCCTGCTGAACTCCTGCAAGCGCGCTACACTCGATGAAAGATGGAAGTCACTGAAAAGGTTAGTCAGCTGTAGGACTCGAACCCACACCTAACCTTTTCAGTGACTTCCATCTTTCATCGCTAATTTCTTAGGCAATTTGAGGCTTTGCATCTATTTGCCCCTTGTATGTTGTTCCAGCCTCAGAACATCAGTTCTCTCATGCGCTACACTCGATATTTCAATCCTCATTAGATGTCCAGAATGGCAGGTTTTTTGATCGCAGTTCATAAGTTGGCTGCTCACTGGCACGCGCCAAGTCATTGGGTGACAGGGAAGAAGACATCACTTTACTGCCGGGTGTGACGGTTCTGGGTTAAGCGCCTCTTACGTTCAACTGTGCTATATGTAGTTCGGAACTAGATCGGGAGCAACGGATACATTCGAGTGTTTTCCTGTTATTATTTTTGCTCTCTATGTCTGGCAAGCCGGCTGCGCCTAACGTCCATATATTGTTGCAACATCAAATGCGCTTCACATTGTTTACGGATCCATTCGAATACTATATCTGCATATGACATGTGTACGCGCACGGCCCCCACGTCGAAGAAGAGAAAACTGTGTGGAAGGAGCCCGGCCCGAGTAAAGGTGCCTTACAACTTGCATAGAAATTTCTACGCACGTGGTACGTGATTGGAATTCTAGGAAAAATGGGGTTGCACACGAGCTGGTCCTAAGCTGATTTTGGAGGGAATAATCGGAAGGAATTTGTTTTAACCCGGAGAAGCCAGACCCTACTTACTAGCCACATCATTTTACATGACCGTTCTAGGGTTGTCGTCCTCACGCTGTGAGCGACGTACACCTCTGTATTTTTCTCTACTACGCCCGGTAGTATCGTCCGTGTGACTTTCGCAGACCTGACTTGTCATTGAGCATTTCGCAAAGAACAAACACAGGGAGAAGGTACTCACCAATTGCACACCATTTTGCAGCTCGTGCACCAAGACAGACGACAAGTGCTCAGTGTCCTCATGCAAGTTAAATATAGCAGTGTTCACCTGCATTGTCATGTGTTCAACGGATTAGTACTACTATATTCGTCATAATATAGTGCGAACCTGAAAATATGCACAAACGTCCTATAGATCTATGGTCACAGTGCGTTCTACATGAGTTGACCTGTGAGGAGCTTCCATCAGGAATGTTACATTTCATTTTATTTCATTTCATTTAATATACCTGAAGGACCCATATGGGTATTACGTCAGGGGGGACAAATACAAACTTTCACAGTGGGCAATAAAAAGTTATCACTTAGTAATAGAGGCAACATCTGGTGGGAGCAGATTCCAGTCCTTAATACGGTTTTGCAAAGGTGAGAAAAAAAAAAGATTGGTCAACTCACACACAAAGTACACAAAAGGACACAAAGTATGCTGGTGTTAGATAAGGGGAAGAAGAGTGAAACAAACTGTGTGCCAGTGCGAAACGTTTGACATTACGTCGGCTTTCCAACAAAGGAATGCAGTTCAGGTTTTTAAGAGCCGAGATACTTTCTGTACGGTTTCGAACGTTAAATATAAACCGCACGGCTTTATTCTGGATACATTCTAACTTGTTGCTTAGGTATTTTTGATGCGGACTCCAAATCTGGGAACCGTACTCAAGTTTAGGACGTACAAGCGATTCGTACATAATTTTTTTAACGTCATTTGAAGCTTGGAAGAGCTTTCGCCTCAGGTATCCGAGAGAGCGCATTGCGCCATGACAAATGTTGTCAATGTGTTGAGTCCAGGAAAGGTCTTCACTAAAATGGACACCCAGATATTTGTATGAACGAACACGCTCAAGCGGGTAATGAGACAAAAAATACGTTCGCGATTCCCGGAGCGAGTTTTTGGATATTGTCATTGTTTTAGTTTTTTGTACGTTGACTTCCATTTGCCACGTGCGACACCAACTTTCGATATAGTGCAAATCTAACTGTAATGTTAAACTGTCACTAATGCACGTTATTTCTTTGTACAAAACCATATCGTCAGCGTATAACCGAGCGTTTGATCGCATTCCATCGACCAAGTCATTGATATATATCAAAAACAAAATCGGTCCTAATATAGTCCCTTGGGGAACCCCAGAGATGATTCACTATTGACCGAGAAGGAGTTAGCCCATTTTACGCATTGCGTACGCTTGAACAAGAAATTAGATATCCAGTTAACAATGCTCATTTGAATATTGTAAGACATAAGTTTACTGTTGGTCATATTTTATTGCAATGTGTCGTTGCCAGGGGGCAGCACTTGCCGTTTTAGTTTTGTGCTCGCGGATCTCGAGACATGCCATCTCGTTTTTCTATTCTCGGCTCACTTTCGTTCGTGGCCTGTCTCATTAAACGAGCCTGATCCCCTCGACTCCGAGTCTGCGTCCCTGTTTGCTTCTACCGTCTTACGGCTCCTGCACAACAGGTTATGGGCCCAGAACACCTAGGACTGTGACTCGACGACGACTGTCACTGACCAAGCGCATCTTTGCGGAGAAGCAAGTGAGAAGTTGGGACCAGGAGAGCGGCAGAGAGACATGGCGCTTTCAGACGATAGCGCTCTCAGGATACCGAAACTGACTTCGGAAAACTATCACGCTTGGGCGATTAGAGCAAAAGCAGCGCTGGTGCAGAAGAGCTGTTGGGAGGCAGTGGACCCTGGCTACATAGACGCTGAGATGACTACTGACGAAAGGAGGACCAACAACAAGGCCCTCACATTCCTCTTCCTCGTGGTTGAGGACAGTTACTTGGACGATATCGGGGCCTGTACCTCCGCCAAAGCCGCATGGGATATTCTGCGGGAGATCCATACGAAGTATGGTCTACTACATATCCTGCAACTTCTACGGGACTTCGTCAACGTGAGGAAGAAGCGCGAAGAACCGATGAAGGAGTATTTGAGCAGGCTAATGGGTTTGCACAGAAAACTCTCCAATGGAGGCTACGCATTTACGGACAAAGAAGTTGCCTTAGTGATGCTAATGGGTTTGCCAGAAGCTTACGAACCACTCATTCTCAAACTCGAGCAAGACGAAGCCACGCTCACAACTAAAGAGGTCAAGGCAAGGCTACTCGTCGAGGAAAAGAGAAAACAGAGGCGCGACGAAGAGCACGTTTCAGAGACGGACGAAGATGCGAAAGCTCTTGTGTCGAAAAGCAAGTTCAGACCCAGGTACGGAAAGACTAAGTACGACTCCAAGACTGAGAGACCTTCTGAGCATACGCCCGGAGGACGCCGTGATGAGGCAAAACGTCATGTGAGATGCTTCGCGTGTGGAAGATTTGGGCATATCGCCAGGGACTGTGAAGGTGACCGTGATGACCGTAGAAACCAGTCTCAAGAAAATTTCAACGCATCACGGGCGAAGAAGGCATCCCACAGGGCGCTATCCGCGAAGAAATCAGGCATGAAGGAAAGTTATATCTGGTACTTAGACAGCGGAGCCACAGACCACATGACATCGGACAGGACGAAGCTCACAGGATTCCAGGAATATTCATCAGTAGTAGAAGCCGCCAACAAAGAGGCGATGGAAATTCTAGGCAAGGGCGAGGCGACCTTCAAGCTCCCAAAGGAATGTGGTGGAACAGTGGTCACACTGAAAGATGTGCTGTATGTACCGGATCTGGACGGTAACCTCCTATCCGTCGGAAGGATGGAAGAACGTGGATATAAGGTCACATTCAATCAGGGAAGCTGTGAGGTGAGAGACCAGAACAATGAACTCATTGCATCCGCATCGCGGAAGGGAAGGTTATACAGAGTAGAGGAAGAGAGGCCTGTGCTGAAGCTAGCCAAAGCGGCGGACTACGCACTATGGCACCGTCGACTAGGACACCTTCACCAAGAAGCCGTGCAAGAACTTTGCGGAGAAGTTCTGCATAGAGACGAAATATGCTCCACATGCGTGCAGGGAAAGCAGCGAAGAAAGAGCTTCATATCCAGTAGTGGTTCTTCGTCTCGTACTGGAGTACCATTGGAGCGCATTCATTCGGACGTCGTGGGGAACATCACTCCAACGTCCAAAGGAGGGTCTAACTACTTCGTGACGTTTATCGACGATTTTTCGAGGTACGCAGCCGTATATCCGATGAAGAGCAAAAATGAGGTGTTGGAGAAGTTCGACGAGTACCGACGAATGGTAGAAAATCTCCATGGAACCACCATCAAAGTCCTTCGCAGTGACAACGGTGGAGAGTATACGGGGAAGCAATTCTGCCAATACCTGGTGAAACACGGCATTCGACAACAGCTCACCGTGCCTGGAACACCACAGCAGAACGGAGTGGCCGAAAGGTTTAATCAGACGCTCTTGGACATGACTCGATGCCTGCTGATCGAATCAGGCCTCACCAAAACACTATGGGCGGACGCTGTTGTCACGGCAACATACCTACGCAACAAGTGTCCATCAAAGGCTGTAGGGGGTCTTGTGCCAGAAGTATTGTGGCTGGGAAAGGAGGTCAACATCGATCACCTGAGGGTATTCGGATGTAAGGCCTGGAGCGCACAGAGTCGGCGACAGCAGAGAGCAAAGCTGGACCCAAGGGCGATTGAGCGCATTTTCCTCGGCTACCCGGAGGGCGTCAAGGGGTACAAGCTTTGGGACCGGAAACGCGACAAATTCTTTGTGAGCCGTGATGTTGTCTTCGACGAGAACTGTTTCCCGTACGGTGGTAGACCATGCGTAAAAGAATTCCCGGCACCAGACGACAATGAAGAGGCACCCACCATGGTCGATGGCACGGAGATCCTCAGCAATCCGCATGACGAACTGCAAGAGATCCCAGAGGTGACATTTACATTTGAAGCACAAGACGAGGGGGAGACTAATGAGGCAATAACTCCTGTGCTGCAACAAGACGAGCCGTCAACCTCAGGAGAACCAGGAGTACCCGAAGAGCGAGAACAACCCAATGATCTTCAGATGCCGAGGCGCTCCGAGAGACTAGCGTCGAAGCCACGCCCAAACTATTGTTGCGTTGTAAAGCGAAGCGACTCCATCCCCGATCCAACTACAGTTGAGGAAGCACTGTCTATGCCGGATAGTTCGGAGTGGCGGACGGCAATTGAGGAAGAGCTGGGCAATCTAAAACGCAATGGGACCTGGGAGGTTGTACCAAGACCAAGCGACAGACGAGTCGTAAAATGTGAATGGATATTTCGTAAGAAATATGACAAGAATGGCGACTTGGAGAGGCATAAGGCGCGACTTGTTGCCTGCGGCTATTCCCAAGTAGCATCATGACAAAGGCTCTAACTGGCAAGAAAACTCATCATCATTGTGAACGTCTTGGATTACATGAACTCTTGCGTGTGGGCTGAAGGTAGCGACGACTCATTGAGGGGGAGTGTTGGTCATATTTTATTGCAATGTGTCGTTGCCAGGGGGCAGCACTTGCCGTTTTAGTTTTGTGCTCGCGGATCTCGAGACATGCCATCTCGTTTTTCTATTCTCGGCTCACTTTCGTTCGTGGCCTGTCTCATTAAACGAGCCTGATCCCCTCGACTCCGAGTCTGCGTCCCTGTTTGCTTCTACCGTCTTACGGCTCCTGCACAACATTTACTACGTAATCTGCTATGTCGAACGCGATCAAACGCTTTGGAAAAGTCGATAAACACAGCATCAGTATCATGTCCGTTATTTAAAGAACTGTAAATATCTGTGACGAATTCAAAAAGTTGGGACTCACAGGACTGACCCCGTCTGAAACCATGCTGGTTTACGTTTAACAGATTACTAGATTCCATGTAGTTCATAATATATGAACTAAGTATGTGCTCCATGATTTTTGAACATACTCAGAGATGTGGGTCTGTAGTTTCTGACATCTGACTGGTTACCACTCTTATGGGTGGGACTACAACAGCATGTTTCCAGTCAAGCGGAGTGTCACAGGTGTTCAGTGATTGTTGCAGTATAATAGACAAAACTTTGGAGGAAACGTCTTTGGTGCACTTTAAAATTTTTGTTGAGATCTCGTCACAACCCGGAGAAGATAAGGGTGGTAACTTCTCTATGAGCTTGTCACATTGTAGAGCATCCCACCACCGAAACTGTACACAAACATTGTCCACTCGCATTATTGCTTTATTGTTACATTATTCGGCGATCTCTGCTTTCTGCAAGCTGGAATGGAATCACGTCATAATGGAGAAGGAGTGCCCCGCTATCCTGCATAAGGCGTGGACAATTGCTCGCCGGACAATTGCTCACAAATGAAACGATGAAGCCAGACAATTGGTCATCTCATTATAAGATACCCTAGAGCCCATTATGAGATTTTCGTTTCCCGATAATGGCTTCTTTTGAACATGACAGAACTGACTTTCATCGTTCATCATGGCTCCTCTTGAGTTTCTTTTGGAACGTACACTTCCATCAGTTTTAGCGACTTTTTAACATATTCATAACCGTACAAAAGACGGTTCGGTCTTCCCTCTGCTAGAGGTAACGACTTCGATAATCAGCGTTTTGTGAGCAACAACAACATTATGGTAATGATGCCGATTTGAGCGTTTCATCGCCAGGGGCGATACCCTACTCCATTGCTAGCAGTAATGTGGTGAAATGAAATTTTGAGTCGCATCATAGACTGGATCCAAGGGCAAATCTCATATGGTTTCAATTACGTTCGCCTTCAACAGGTATGATGACGGCCCGCTTTGTCTTTTTATTCTTCGTTTTTTTTTCGTTTTTGTGGCTGAGACATTGAACCCAAACTTTCCCGAGGATATCTGATGTAGCCACCGATGATGACGACGATGTGTCCCTGCTTCCACGCGGTACTGCGCTGGCTCGTCAGTTTTACCGGCACCGTCCTAGCGTGATTCTGCACACATCTGTCCGTTGGGACATTCCATCATCGCCTCAGGACTCGTGTGGAGGAACAACATCTTGTCTAGACTGGGTGTCCCGAACAAAGGTCACCATGCTCGGCGTAGTTCGGTCCCTTACCATCCCGAATTTCGAGAGCGACTACCGCCATCCGGCTTCAGTTCGGCTCATCTCATCACCAGAACCAAACTCAGTGAAGAAAGCAGTCATTGCCGCTACGACACAACACTTGAGTGCCCGAGCAAGTTTTGCCAGTGAGGGATCGTAATAGGAGGCCGCCATCTTTTCGCCCTGACCCGGCGGGTTTGCCGCCGGGTCAGGTATCTGGTATCTGGTATGGTATCTCCGGATCTACCAGCGGCACGTGGTCGAGCAATGCGCTCCCGACGCGCAAGCTCGGCAACGCCTGAACACGCTCGGCTTACTTTGTCCTCAGTGCACACGCTTCGCCTGCCTTCACCACGCTCCTCGAAGCTCCGGTACTTGTGCGACTGCTCGCGACCGCTAAGTGACTGCTCATTCCTGCGCCATTCTTGTCGCCGCGTCTCTCAACCTGCTCCGCGTTCGAGGCGGGGGGGGGTTAGTACTGTGGTGGCTACCGATGATGACGACTATGTGCGCCTGCTGCCAGGCGCTGCTGCGCTGGTGGCTCATCAGTTCCATCGGCACCGTCCTCACGTGAGGTTACGCACATCTCTCGCCGGGAGATTCCACCATCGCCGGACCGGACTCTTGTAGACGAGCACCACCTCCTCTACATATCCACCGGCACTCACATTTTTGGACGAACTTGTGGCGGCCGGTGGAGAACGACGAGGATGGACACGCGCATGGAGCACCTGCTTCTGTTCCACCGGCGCGGACATGGAGATAAGCCACCATCATAGCCTCTCATAGTCATCATCGCCGGTCGGGACTCGTGTAGAGGAAGACCATCGTCCTTGACATTTGGTGACCCGAACAATGAACACCATGTTTGGCATAATTCAGCCTTCTACCATCCCAAATTTTTGCACCAGCTTCGATGACATGCCGCCGAGCGTCGACCCCAGGAAGTCTACCAGCGCAAGAACGCCCTACGCTCGAGCAACGTTCCAACATTCAACTGCAAGAGCCTTTGGGGATCGTTGCTCCTGTACCGGTCCTGGTGCTGTCATTGCGCCTGCCCCGACTCCGCTCGTTATCAGACTGCTGCTTCAACGGGCTTCATACCCGCTCATGCACATGCCTCGCTCTGGGCACATTCTCGTACGGCTTCCTGCACTTGGCACGTTAATGCCCATATTGCAACGCAGAGCCATCGGCACACAGGCGAGTTCACTGCATTCCGAGCGTCACATCCACGGACCAGATCTGCCCCGCAACACTCCGCCCTTCTGCCGGCCGCGACACTCGAGGCTCGCGCTCACCTGCCGGTCGCGGCAGTCGACGCAACGGCACGCACGCCACGGCTGGCACAGCCTGTCCTCACTCACCTAACTTGGGACTCCCAGAGCTTCGGCTCCCGTGCCGGTCGCGCCACCCCAGGCATCGACTTCGACAACGCCCTCTGCAACTTCGCTGCAGATCTCATACACCCCGCCACGTGCCAACAGTCTTTTCCCGCTCCTATCCTGCACAACGAGGATGTGACATGTCGCCAACGTGTACCGTACCATGCACCCGTTAAACCGTGCACGTCAACCGCAGTCGCCCCTCGCTGCCCTCCTCTAGTGAAGTCGTGGACATATTCTGCTTTATAGCCGCTCCACGTCTGAGGGGGAGAGTGATGTGGCGGCCGGTGGACAACGACGAGTATGGACACGCGCCTGAAGTACCCGCTTCAGTTCTACTGGCGCGGCGATGGAGGATATCTTCCAACAACTTTATTGAACCAAATCGTGTTCGAGCCTTTTGTACCCTCACCTCTAGGGGGAACCTATTTGCCACTCCATGTGCCGAGGTAGGCCACCTCCCTCTCAGACAAGGAAATGGACGACACACTCACGCACTCTTGGCCTCGATCCCTAATCATCCCAGCCTCGATTGCCTCACGGGTGACTCTTTCGGGGTGCCTTGCCACGTACAAACACTGCAACCGACCTGGCTCGCACTTGCAATGTTGTAACATGTGTAAAACTTGTGACACGATGGTCATGTACCAACAAGCCCAAACACCGTAAGTGCGAGCCAGATCTGTCCTAGTGTTTGTGCATATCTAGGCACCCCGTCGGAATCACCCGTGAGGTAATCGAGGCCAAGAGTGCTCGAGTGTGCCTTCCATTTCCTTGTCTGATAGGGAGTTCGTCTACCTCGGCACGTGGAGTGGAAAATAGGTTCCCGCAAAACGTGAGGGTACAAAAGGCTCGAACACTAGTTGGTTCAACAAAGTTGTTGGAAGTTCGACCTGTGTTGTCCTCTCTCCTTTGTCCCTGTTTAGATGCGCCTGTAGCACGACTTTCATGTACCAACAATCTCAAATTGCTGCATTATTAAAATAGGCTCATGGTAGATCCTTCCTCAGATAATGCAATGACTCTGCATTGGCAGATCAAGCGCGCATTGGTGTGCATCATGCTTAGGGTTGAGGATTTGCGTTTTGAAACGAAAACAAAAACAACAAAATATGCACAATGCATTTTTCAGGAGCCAGTTTTAACAGGCAGGGGTCTGTATCTTGGGCGAAAATGACATATCACGAGTCATATAGGCCACGGCCATCTTAACGCGGAATCACCCCAATGTATTCTTTATGGGCATTGCTTTGTCCAGTTCATCTCGAAAACTACTGCAGTAATGAAGCAGTACGCCGAGCTGGTAATACATGGATAAATTCTGAACGTCCTGATATATTTCTTATCGGAATACATCAAACAGGCGAATTTATACGATTTTTGTTTCTGTGAATGCGAATATGTCCTATGCGCCCTATGGGAGCAGCAGAAAACACTTCCTCAGATCTCTCAGCAACGAAATAAACGCCTGAAAAATATGTCAGGACGTGCATCTGTGTCCTCTGATGACAGTACAAGCTAAGTTGCAGCATTAACTTTCGTATTATTCGAGATGAACTGGACAAAAGTGTGGACATTTGTCTTCTGCTAACCTGGATTGCATTCTGCTGGGAAGGCATTGGCTGGCAGTGGGACTGCATTGGGAAGGCAAACGGCTAGCAGCATTGCGCGAGGTTGTTGTTCCAACCTGCCTCGGCGACGGGCCAGAACGACACGTGTTTTATCATGGTGAAAGCTGATTAATAACCAAGACCGAACCGCAGGTCCACCCACTTTCTGCAGAACGAAGTCAGTTGTATGCGCCCAAATTCGTTCGTCCAAATTCGAAGAGGATCCAAGTCATGACTTTTCCTGCTCTATGCAGCGTCAGCGTTGTGCATCGATATTCCTCACGCATGGCCTGTTACTGCGACCTCGGGTGCAATCAGTAGGACATCAATTGGCGTAATCACTTTCCGTGCACAATACAAATAGGTGTTTAAGAGAAGGTACGTCTTGTGCTTTCTGTGCAGGTGCGTGTTGCTTTCGGGGGTGCACTTGTTTGATTACACTGGTTCACGAACCAGTGTAGGCTTCAGCCCAAATATGGAGCGAAGGACAGATATTTTTCAGTATTCATACCTGAATCTGGCTTGGTCAAGATGTGCTGACATGTCATGCAACCAACACAAGTGCACGATAACATGAGGTGTGCATGTTGAGATGTCGAAGATGTTACTCAGTGGCCGCTACGGGCAGAGCCCCCGTGAAATGTGGCTTGAGAACGAGAACACGTCTTGATTTTGAACAAGTTTGTCGGAAAGACGAGCGAATTGTGTACCATTCCACTCAAGAGGTCTTTTCGAACGCCGTGTGCGGCTGTCCTCATATGCGACAGCGGGTTCTGTCCGTCATAAATCAGACCGTCGGAAGTTTACGTCAGTAAACCATCAGTTTACGGAATTTTATCGTGCATGTGTTTCTATTCGTTTTTTAGTGTCATTTCTATGTACTCTGAGTCATCCCTAAGTGTGGGAGTGTGTACGAGTTGTCAAGAGGACAAGATAAAAGTCAATCAACTGGACTGTTCACCTGGATGGACAAATTACTCAGTTCTGCCTAGTTGCAGCAAGGAAACACAGGTGACCATAAGTAACATGCATGCAGGTGACCGTAAGTACAAGAGGTACAAAATATCCAGCTACTGTTATTAAAGAATATCAGATGACGATTGATCTTGCTTGCGTCTTGCTCGTTATGGATGTCCGCTGAGTTTTTCCGGCTCCAGCTACAGGATTTGTGTGAGACCAACCACGTGGCTTCATCCACAGTTATTCGCGTGCTTGCACCGATGGTGCAGCACATCATATTTTCGGACGTGAACTTATGTTGAATTGTGCGACTATGATACGTGAAATAACAGACGCAGGCAAGTCATCGGGATATTCCTGCCGTCACCCTATCCCCATGGTTTGATTTGCACAACATTCAAGATCTCTAAATGGAGACTTCCAAGAAGGGCCAATGTCCGGGTCTAGAGTCACTATCCGGGTCAAGACCTAGGGGCTCAGGAAATTTCAACTGAACAAGCAAGATAATGGACAGACGAGACATAGAAGGTTTGAGAGAGAGATCCAAAATATGTAGTTAAGGTATTGAATAGAAAATACCATAAAATGCATTTTAAATAGCGTACAAATACACAAAACAACACGTATTAAGTGGAGTGCTAAAATACCTCTAATTGTATTTAAAAGACAGTATTTTAAATACAGTACTCCGAATACGTACAAGTCTGGACTGAATGTACACACACACGGTATGTACACTCACTGTACGCGAATAGCATTCTTATGCAGCTTGCCAGGATGATGAAGTTGCCACAGAATTAAAAACGTTCGTCCATTTCGCTTATGTCCACTGCTTTATCCCGTAGTTCCATGTGTCTCGTGACTCGTGGATCAACTAGCTCAGGAATCATATATCCTACATAAAAGTTCTTAATGTCAGGCAATATTTTTTGCCAGGACGCAAGGCTCCTCTTGATGGTCCGTCGGTGACCACACTGCGAGTTTGCAGTAGCTCTTCTTCGCAATGTTTATCTGGGCTTGTATTTGATAGAAGTACTTGTGTGATTCTGGAAGATATAAGCTGCCGTCTTTCGATATTTTTACGCCGTTGGAATGGTTGCGAGCGGTTTCTGCGATGGTCATGTAATTCTGTGCTGTTGCAGGGCATTTTATTTCGATGATTCCGTAGTTTTCGATAAGGCGGTCAGGAGTGGTGCATACGTAGTGTATATCTTGGTCGGTGAAAAGGCCACATTTTTTTACTTCAACATTCGGGTATCTCGCTTGGAATGCTGATGCTGCGTCTTCCTCGTGGTCGATGCCGTACTGACATTCTTTGCTGCGGAACGAGTTGGCATACATTATGGCCTTCACTAAAGAAGAGTGCTTGAATGTTTTTGAATGTGGGCGACAACCAGGGTGGTTCACCAACCATGATCGAAATTCGTAGTAAAAAACGTAGGCCGCGGAGACATGTTGCGGTCAAGGGATTTTTTTTTCTGCCAATAACTTTTGCCACATACTGGTAAAATTTTTATTTCATTTCAGTTGATGGAAAGTTAATTTCTTGAATTGAACTTCAAAATTTCCCAAAGCAACCTAACGTTTTCTTTGCGGAAATGGGTTCCCCGTTGTCATTTTACTCAGTGTAGCCATAATCCCACTCGTAATGCGATGGCAATTGCCGAAATAAATTCGCCGAAAATCCGTCGAAATGAGCCCTTGGCTCCGCCTCTTTTTTGACAGGTAGTCGAGCGCAAAGCTGCGAAGAAAGGAGGTTACATTGACACGTCACACGAGGGAGGAAAGGGTTACAAGCCTTGCCCACGGAACAAACACGCACGGTGAGTGCGGGAGAATCAGAGCTATCTTATCAAAAATCACTTGACAAAGTCACTTGACGTGTTGACAGGTAGCGACCCTTTCTCCCTCGTGTGGCGTGTCAATTTAACCTCCTTTCTTCGCAACTTTGCACTCAGACTACCCGTCAAAAAAGAGGCGGAGCCAAGGGCTCATTTCCACGGATTTTCGGCGAATTTATTTCGGCAATTGCCATTGCATTACGAGCGGGTTTATGTTCTATACTGAGTAAAATGACCACGGGGAACCCATTTCCGCAAAGAAAACGTTAGGTTGCCTTGTATAATTTCGGAATTCAATTCAAGAAATTAACTTTTCGTCAATTGAAATGAAATAAAAATGTTACCAATATGTGGCAAAACTTATTGGCAGAAAAAATCCCTTGATCGCATGTCTCTCCGGGGCCTACGTTTTTTACATGAATTTCTATCATGGTTGGTGGACCACCCTGTATACTATGTATTGAGGTTGAAGGTATCCTCGTCTTTCTTTGTGAGTGCCATAGGTCAGACTTGTTCTGTTCTAGTGTAGACTTCTGCAGACTGTCAGCTTCCTGGCTGGTCAACTGTATGCCACGCACAAAATCTTTGCCTTCTCAATAAAAATTGCTCTGTCCAGATCTGTTCTTGAGACTGTCCTCCATAGTCCTTGTCTCCAACGGTGCTTGCGAATTTGGGTGTTCTCGATATTGGAGCCTTGTCGAACCGCAACGCTCTTTTGCATTTTCGTTCGTTGCGCTTTTGTCTTGATGTTATTAGTTTCTTCAGAGCAGATGGACTTTTCGCGACGAACTTGCGCAGATAGAAGTCGTGCCATTTTGCACCTCTCATGTTGTATGCAAGTGCTGTGACGTGGCATCTGTTACCGTAACTTTTACCCTTTGCATAGTCAACGCGTTTGCCACCGACTGTACGCGCTACCATGCTCATGTAGGTCTCAGCGGCATTACTTGTTGCGTCAAGGAGAAGCATATCGGATCTGTCTGCGAGTACGTCTATTGCTTTCTGGATTTCAGTCATCATGTTGGATCTCAGAAGAAGATTGACCTTTTCCGTTCTGCTTTCAAGTTCCACAGCATCGCCTCTCTTGACGGAGCTGTGCTTGCTTGGACAGCCGCTGTGGATACCAAATACGTGGTATGGGCCGTTCTTCAGTTGATGGTGCAGGCTACTGACCGCAGCAGGCGATAATGCAGTGTTCTCTTGTGCATGCCGTCTTATTGTGGATCTGGCAAGACCTTTTAGGGCTTTGATGTTAGCGGTAGACAATAGCTTCCTGGCGTCTTTGCCTTCATCTGTGGCGAATGTTTTAGTATCCTTTGCTAGGTTATACAGCCGTTTGGTATAGTTTTTTACCATGTGATTGACGCCTTCTACCTTTCTCACTGAACGGCCGAAAGGAACCTGTTCCTGGACTGCAAAGAAAACACTGCTATCTCCGTCTCCAATCAATGTAGTGTACTTAAGGCCGTACATTTCTTCACTTTCTTTGAATCCCAATACAATAATGTGTCGCTCCATGGACGTTGAAGACGATTTCCAGTTGCAAGAGCACGAGTGGGGTAGAGGCTCCTTATGCTCCGAGTCAGCGCGTCGACAACTTGTGCTGAACTTGTTGCGTACTCCGATGTAGAGAATCTTGCGCGTGTAACGACCGACAATGACAGCCACCCCGCTATTCGCATTGTATCCTCCATCTACAATGACTGGGATGTTCCAAAAGCCGTCGGGATCGCGACACTCCTTCCGTTGTTTGGCAAGCTCAACCTCTTCGGCCGCGGCTCTCTTCATGGAGTCTAATGTCGCTGATTGAAGGTTTTCCCCAACTTTGGTCTCACATTTCTGGTAGAGCTTATGCGAAAGGAATGGGAGGCCGACTGATGCTGTTAGTTCTTGAGCCTGCGTGTACCCGATCCCGATGGAAATGCATCATCTAACAAAATCAAGATTTGTGCCGTCGTTTGTGGCGGTCATTTTTTCCGTCCGCACGAAGTGAGTGAAACTGCACAGAGGTGACTTCGAACAACGATACTCCAGAGTGGCGATAAGTCCAACCCTGACTTCTTTGTACAACTGTATCTCACTGTATAGACAGTTTTGCTGGTGGTTCAAGGCAAAAAAAAGAAAGAAAGAAAAACAAACGGTTAGTATGAGTTAATAATATAAAATATGTATGGAATAGAAGAGGTCACCCTGTACATTGTTCCAAAATGCGGGGTTGAAAGCAGAAGCTGTTCGCGTGAACAGATACAAATCTGTCGCAGGAGCCTGTTGTTTTTCCATTCTGACCTTTACGGTTACATATGCGAAGTGGGCTTATGTTTTTCAACCTCTTCAAACTCCTCATATCAATAATAATTGATGCCTTTCATTAGTGCAAAAACAGTACGGAAGAACCAGATTACTTCGTGTTCACTCATTTTCCAGTGCACTTGAAAACGTTCACACATTCCATGAACTTCCCATTCCATTGTCATTCCATTATTACGTGTGCGCGTGAGTGTATGTGTCACGCAAGAAGACCGCTTCGTTTCATCATTTTGTTTTTATTTATTTGTTTTGTGTTGCACTATTCTTAAACAGGCACGCACACTCAAAATGAGGTGAGGCGCATGGCACGTGAAATCATAGCGATAGTGTGCCGCTGTGCAGCATGTACTGTGTCCCCAGCCATAGTCAGAATGTAGTGGTTGTTTGGTTCCCAAATTCGCTATCTCCAACGCGTGGGCAGTAGAAGAGAAAGCCGGATATAAACATAGACAGGAGACATGATCAGCGACTATGTCCCTTCCTACCTTTATCGTTGCTCATAAAGTCATATAGGTGTGATTCCAACTGGGAATGCAGCAGACAGGTACAAAATACTGTGCTTTCTCTGTAATACGCCACGTATAGCTACTTGATGGATTTGTCTCGCCTAATCCGCATGCTGTAAATGTGCACAATGTTAACACCCAAATTGCGAAGAACGAAAAAAAAAAAAGACACAAGTTGGTTGCTCGGTTTTGCTCAGTTCCGTCTCCCCAATTAGCGTCCCTCATTCTGTAAGCAAGTCCAAATGGTTTATCACTTCAAGCCGTTCGCTGACGTTCGGAGCAGTTGAGCCATACACGCCACATCTCGAACACGCGCCGCCACTAAAAACAATAAAAGCATCGACAAATGTAGGAGCAAACGATACGTGAATCATAGCTCAAGGTCAGGCCGCAACCCGCTTGCTCTCGACAGATCCGCGCTTACGAGGAGGAAACCGTCACTTTCATAAAGGAGAGCAAGGAGAGTGAAAAAAAAAAGCAAATCATAATAAATTAGCTTTTCATACACCGATTGATTTTTTTTATCTTCAGCCGTACATCTCAAGCCTAGGAGACCCCTTGTTGTTGATCCTTGGGATTGTTCACTTACTGGTCGTGTGCTCGAAAGAACGATTCCCAAAGGGCCACCAAGGCTATTGCATTTTGTTGAAGCAGCGGTATGCGTATATTCCCCCTCTCTTGATACTGTCCCCATTTCATTCCACTCTCTAAAAAATCAGAATTTTTCCCAAATCATTCAAACTCCAGAGTTTCAAGTCTGCAAACAGCCACAACAACACATACGTGATGATGATGACTGAGGACATTCCCCACTACAATATTGGACCACTACCCCATGGCTCACAGGGGGGTTATGAGATCTGTAATGATGATCATGATGAGAATGTGATGCGCAGAGCAGAAACTTGAGTTACGAGCCCAGGGTTGATGTAACATGCTGGACGCATGCACGACGTGATGGCCGGCAAAAACAATGTCCGCAAACTTGGACTGCATATTTCAGAAAACGAAAAGGCGCCAGTGAAACGAGAAAAGTTTCGGTGCAATAGCGGCGTCAGGAGAGTTTCTCGTCTGTGCGTCTCACAGACGCAACACGGATCCCATTGAAACATATGGAATTGAGAGCAGCAGTTGTGGCTAGTTCCATCTCAAATCGAACAATTCGGTACGCTTGATGTCTCGAATGAACGGGACCAAATATATGTTGAAGCCATCGGTGAGTTAGCATAAATAAACGCTTTCCGAATTATCTGCGCTGCGCGGTTCGGGAAATAGGAGAGGAGGAAAAAAACTGCATCACAGAAGATCATGTCGTCGCGTGCTTCTTTGAGCGTTCCCTACAAGGCTATTTCTTGTCGCATTCTAGTAATTTCTTGATCTGGCTAGTAATTTCTTGATCTGGCTTTAGACCACTTAGAACACAATAGGATCCTGCGTTGGCAGTGCTGTGTCGGTTTTTGTTTGTCTGCAAAACATATCAAAGTGCCGAAAGTGCATATTCACTGCAACGTTGCGGACGATGTACAAAACGGATAAGATTCAGCTTTTTGCCGTTTAATTTGTCATCCATGGGGCTATCGAATGATTTATAATTTGTTGCTCTACTCTGTCAGGAACGTAAGCCTCACCTCTTTTAGTAGCACCATACCACCGAAAAATGAAGAATTTCGAAAGCCTTTATCTAAAAAACCCCACCAAAAGCTTGCCTCGAAAATTCTATATGTTGTAGGTAGTTCCTTAGACTACGCACAGAAGAAAAATCAAAAGTCGGACTTGATCGGTAGGCGCATTGTGAATTTTTTCCGAGCCCTACACGCGGAGCGCATTAAAGGGGTGGCACCGTGTCCCGCGTGTTGCAAAATCGAATTTTCCAAAGGAACTTTCAACTTCTGTCTTCACACAAAAAGTAATTGCTATCATTTGAAACCGTTCTGAGCGATTGCGTTCATAACAGTGTTGTAATCGCTGAATGTAGATTGTGGAGCAACTAGATGTGCTCACATTTTTTTGCGAGATGACATACATGCATTGCAAGTGTTGGGAGCCCGTGAAGAACAGAATGCTTATGAATACTTTTGCGTATTTATAAGAGGTATATTTGTCCACGGCGATCATATCAAAGCATATTTACAGTACACAGAATAAAAGCAACTGAACAGCGAAGAAGACAAGGTAACGAAGGTAAGAAGGTAACGTAAGTTATGCAGAGAATTCCGGGTGGATGAGAGTGTCATGAGTAGTAATCATTCAACCCAAGTTTTACACAGAAAATCCACGGCAAGTATTACACTTTTTACTTTGAATTATTGTAAAATTACTTGATAATTTTTAAATTAAATTTTTAAAATTTTTAAATTGTGCAAAATCTAACTCGATGCAATACTTGTCGTGGATTTCTATGTAAATCTCGGGTTGTAGAAAAAACAACTAGATAGAAAGGAAGCAGACAGTGGGAAATAATTTATTTGAAAATCAACGACGACATCTTGAAGAAATCACGGCAGTGCGGGCGACTGGGGCACGACGGTTGCAGAGGCAGGTGGCCACCTAGTTCCAAGGCATCACACCAGATGGCGCCAGCATCGTAGCTCAATGCGAGAAAGACAGAGAACAACAAAGTACTAGCAGCACGTAAAAATGGCAGCACTGCTAAACAAGTCTAGGCATGCGAGAGAAAAGGTTTAACCACAGCGTCAGAACACTACGCGGCTAACACAAGGCGGGAACCACTAGCCATATGACGGTAAATGTGCGTCAACAGGCTTGGTACGGGACACCGCTAAACAAGTCTAAACATGCGCGTACGGCCAGAAAAGGCTTAACACGAGCACGGTAAAACAACGCGCAAACATCGGTAAATCACTCACCTTTTTCCTCTGCGACTGCTGCATCCGGCAGCCAGGCAGAAACTCAGCTAGCGCGGGGACTGCGGAGCAACCGAGCGCACGTCTGCTCTCCGCGACAGCCAGCGAGAAACTGACTGGGGCGCCGCGCCGCGTCCGCTACGCATGCGCGCGCTCTTAGCGCCCTCTGCGGCGACCACCTGCGAGAGGCTAAGAGAGAAGAGCATCCCTGAGCCCTCTTCTTGCGTTGCTCATTGGTCATGACGTCATCCCATTTTCCCAAGGCTATATCGTTTTTCTTTTTTTTTCACACGGTTGACACAACTGGACAAGGTCAATCGGCAATGAAGCCATGGCATGACGTCATCATGCACCTGCGTGGCTCAAGGACGCGTACGCTCTAGACATGGGACCTGTTTTATTGAATCACTATCCCAAGATTATTTCCTTTATTCTTCTATAACGATTGCATAGGAAACTATTGCAGAAGAGCACCATGCATGAAAACTAAACGTAGGAATTCCAAAGTCTTACTAAATGAGACTTGCAAAAGAACAAAATATCCTAACGCGTAACTCCATCAATGGCTAATAAGAGGACTAGGCACTCAACAAATCAACACAGAGTACGAGTAACAAGGAGCGCAGCATGATGCGTCTACTCCATCCGACAGCCAGGCACGGAACTGAATCGTAATGCTTTTTCTTCTCTATAAAGTCATGCATCTGTCCCTCTTGCGGTTGATTTCTGAACTAATTTAATCGCAAAATTATTAAGAATAGCACTATTCCCATTCAGGGCAGCACTATCGACATCGTCAAGACAAGAACATTCCTTGTCAAAAAGAAAAAATACAAAGCGTCAACAAAGGAAAGCATGCATGTCGGGCATGTCAGGACACGTCAGGACAAATCGCACGACTGGTGGGCAACAGAGGAAAACAAACACAGAGACACTTGAACAGAGTGAAAAGACAGCAAGTGAGCTGACATTGTAGTACCCTCGCGATAAATATTTTATTCCGGCGACAGCAGAATGTATTCAAAAAGGCTTCGCGTGTGTAAGGCCAACCCAAGGCGTGTTGATGGGAGCACACTGCTCTGTTGGGTCCCCAAACTTGCAGCCAGCGATGGTGGAATGATTATTTTATTTTATTTTATTTTGAGTCCTTATCGGCTCACCTATTTAGTGAAGGCCTATGAACACATGTTAAGTGGTTTGGTTTAAAAAGGACGAGAGCTACAGTGTGTAGCGAATGATGTTCACATTTACCCGTTCTGCTGTATAATATTCTTCCAAAATACGTGGGTGCAAGGACATAAGAGGAAAACGAAGTGAATTCACTCCTGTATAATGATCGCTGCGCAGAGGCACGGCACCGTTTTCTCGGTGCATGTATAGCGAACATGCATTCCTGCGATGCTGTGTTTCTTTTTTGCTTTGCGACGGTCGACTGGTGATATGCTATTACATCCGGAACGAAGACCTATTGTTTTGCGTAGGCATATGTGCGTTCCCCCCGTTTTGACACTGGTTGGATAATTATTGACCTGAGGAATAATATGGATTTATGTGGTTGTGAAAATAGATTTTGTGTTTGTGAGTGTGAAAATGTGAGTGTGTGTCTGTCTGTGTGTGTGTGCGCGCGCGCGCTTTTCTGAACCAGGGACCCCACTTGACAAGTAAGTGTTTGCCTTTTCGTGTGACATGAGTGATACATTTATGTACTATTGCGTGAAATAGTGGTTTAAAAATAAGGGTATTAGTCACGTTTGCATTGCTATCTGTAGGATAGGACGAGCGTTTTTAATGGAATATCCTCGTGAACCTGGTGAAGTCTTTGTTTTGGACAGGGTATTTTATGAGTGCCCGACGCCGGCAAGAAAATTTGTGCGTCGTTTTCCAAGCAGACCGCGTTTAGTTTACGCGAAATAGAAAAATGAAGTTGTGTATGCTCTATGATTTTCTGTCGCAGGCTTAGACCTTTTCCCCGATGAGCAGTATTTTGTATGCGATGTCGCATGTCTGGACTTGTTCAGTAGTGTCTTGCAAATTTTACCCTTCGCTAATATCTTGTTGCTGTCATGTTGTGCTAGCCGCGTATAGGGATAAGCGGTGATTCTCCGATTATTCCAGAGCGGTTCGACTTAAGCCTTTTCCCTGCTCGTTTAAGGAAATGTGTGTATCCCTGTCCTGTGCTTTCTTTACGCAAGGGCAATGCGACTGTGTATGTGGCATTATGCAAGAATTATCTGGTGGTAGAAATGGGTGTCTTTTTCTTTTTTAGTTAAGTTTTAAGTTTTAAGTCTTTTTCTCAGTTTATTAGCGTGCGCTACGGTTTCTTGCAGTTACAGCTATTGGAGCACACATGCATATAATTTTTCGCGGTTCTTTTTTCCTTTCACTGCT
Source organism: Ornithodoros turicata (assembly GCF_037126465.1). NCBI lineage: Eukaryota > Metazoa > Arthropoda > Arachnida > Ixodida > Argasidae > Ornithodoros > Ornithodoros turicata. The sequence goes on along the minus strand of NW_026999318.1, from coordinate 3,619,028 downwards.
TTTACTAAGAATGTAGGTGAGGGGAAAAAGTCAGCATCCAGGTAGAGCAGAAGAATGACGCTTGGCAAAGGAGAGTTCATAAGAATTGAATTTGTTTGTTTTTTCTATATGATGTTGAGTGTCAGTATTCACTTTGCTCGATATGTTCATGGATTAAGCTGTTTACATTTATAGGTATGCTGGTATCTGAGTGTGGAGTAGAAATTCCTATAAAGCACGTCTCCTTGCGCATTCCTGAGCTGCTGTCTGAGTGTGCGTGCTTGTTTTCTTGATTTGTGACGTCATCATGGCATGTCTGAACTTGTTTAGCAGTGTTGCAATTTTACCCACCGCTAGTACCTTGTTCAGGCGCCCACAGCTCCCCATAGAGCCCATAGTTTGAGATAATTCAGGCAACACTGGACATACGACCAATGAAAATGCGTCGTGATGCCTAGCAGCCAACCAATCAGCAACCTCTCAGTTTGGCTCGGCTTTCGGCCGGCCCTGGCTGCCATTGACTTCTACTGGTTTTCATACCTGGCGCCCGTTATTCCAAAATAACTAAGACATTTTTGATAGGCGAAATACATATTTATTGATGCAACGTATAAACTCAAATGCTTGACTCATATATTCACCGTGCGTACAGGATGTTTCGTTCCTTGAATAGACAGCAACCAAACCAAGTTCGAACTTGCAAAGCACACATACAGTCTACTTCTGGAGGCGAGCGAAGTCCACGAGTGCGTGCGTTTCACAGATGAGCATCTTCTTCTCATTCTGGCGATGCACCGTAGGTCACACAGTCACGGGAAATACTTTTGTCGTTACGAACACTCTCTTCTTAGTCACTGTATTTGAAAATGCGACAGCGCTCGAAAGTGTTCCTCAGGCGTCAGCTCACCAAGCATTCCAGTTCCGACCCGGCAAGAATGTCCGTAGGTTGACACTTTATCGGAGATCAGTACATGGCCAGAGTCACTATAGCTCACGAACAAACCCGCGCGTACACTTCCTCTTTGGTCGTTGTGGTCAACCGACATCGGCGAGCCGCGGAGACGCAGCGACCTTGCTTGGAGCTGCCCGCCTGGCTGACTGCCCAGACTGCCCGCGAAAAGTGAGCTGTCAGATATTTCGAAACTTTATCAACCAATCCCGGAGCGCGCATCCTCCTTTGGCCAATGAGCATCCGTCATGATGCCTGACGATGTAATACCACGTGACTGTGACGTGATTTTATTTTTCTACTGCCGGAAATGCGGGGAGCTGTGGAGGCCTGCCTTGTTGTTATCTTGTGTTAGCCGCGTGGCGATGTCCGGTGACTCTGCTATTATTCCTGAGGTCTTAAGCCTTTTCCCTGCTCGCTTAATGGAATTTGTGTACCCTGGTCCTGTGCTTTCTTTATGAAGGGACAATGCGGCTGTGTATGTAGCGTTATGCAATAATTATTTTATACCAGACATGAGTGTCTTTTTCTTAGTTTATTAGCATATGCTTCAGTTTTTTGAAGTCAAGCACAAGTGCGCGCAATTTTTGCTGCTCTTTCCTCAAATCACTGCTTTTGTGCAGAAGAAAGTCGCATGGTAAAGCTGAGAAGTGGGTTTCTCTGCTTGTTTGTTAGATGTTGTTAGTAGCTCTGTCTGTAACGCCGTACGTTAGGAGCTCGGTATGTTGAAGAAGTAAGCTTAACAGCTTACTTTTTCAACATACCGAGCTCCTAACTAGGTATTCATGCGTATTCATGCAGAAATGCTTGCATCTGAACGCAGGATAGGAATTCCTGAAGCACGGCACCCTCAGTGTAAATTAATTATTTTGGATGTGAGTCTGCTTCACTGCATGACAAGGCTGAAATGGGAAGAGAGAAAAAAATGGAGCGCTTCATTAATAGCGATCCAAGTAATAGGGTAATTATAGTTTTCACAGAAAGTAGAATTTTAATGGGCTCCTAAAATTATAGTTTTGTAGTGGTTTTTCTAAACTGCAATGCAATAATCATTAATATGGTGGGAATGCCATCATGTCCCCGTAAAGGCGTTCTGTCTAGTCCTCCGTCGAGCGCGAATGGAACTGTGCCCCCCGGCTTTCGCGCCTTTTTGCTCGCAGGTGTAGCCTCAGACAATGAGTATACGAGCATAGAAAGGGTCATGTATTACGTAATCCTGGTGATGATGTTGAGTGGTCTCACTTATTATTTTAAAAGAGCAGTGGTAGTTTACTGGTGTGCTTTTTTGTTGAATTTTATTGAAAAAGTGAACGTCATTAAGAGTCGGACAAAGGAAATAATCTTGCGATTCAATAAATAATAGGAGTCTTTGTCTTTGCCGCTGTCTTCTTCAGACAGGATGTGATGACGTCACGCAGTCTGTAGCAATGGATTGACGGTTACTCAAAAAAAGTGTAGCAATAGAAAACTGGTGTGTATTGTCCTGGAGGAATTTATGCTGAGCACTGTTTTTGAATAAGAGGAGTGCATGTGCTTAGAAATAGTTTGATGTTGGTTTTCTGCTTCGTTCAAGTGTTTCTGTTTGCTTTTCCCCCCTTGTTGTCTGACAAACATGCGCTGACATGCCCTGACCTGTTCTGTCATGTTTTCCTTCTACATGTACTTTTTTTTTCTTTTTGACAAGGAACATTCTTGACGATAGTGCTGCCTTGAATGGGAGTAGTGCTATTCTTAATAATTTTGCGATTCATTTAGTTCAGAGAGTAACCGCAAGGGGGACAGGTATGTGACTTTATTCAGGAGGAACAAAGCGTCATTATTCAGTTATCTGCCTGGCTCTCGGATGGGATGGACATGTCTTGCTGAACCATTATTTTTTTTCCTGTACAGTAAGACTTTGGGAATGAAATGCTTAATTCCTACAATCTCCTCTCATGTATGGTGCGCTTCTGCAATAGTTCCCTATGCAATCATTATAGTAGAATGAAGGAAATAATCTTGGGATAGTGATTCAATAAATAACAGGTCCCCTGTCTAGAGCGTAGGCGTCCTTGAGCCACGCACCTGCATGATGACGTCATACCGCGACACTATTGTTCCAGGTTGACCTTGTCTAGAGGAGCATTAGTGGAAAAAAACAGTGTAGCCCTGAGACAATAGGATGACATCACGACCAATGAGAATGGCCTGCAGGGGGCACAAGGATTCACTTCTCTCTTGGACACTGGCGGGTGTGGACACGTTATTCTGCTCCTAGCAATTGCGTTGGCCGTCAGTGGAAGAGAGTAGCTTCGGTGGGGTTCTGTCTGCCTCTGATGGGGTTTGTCATTGGTGAATGGTGTTCGACGATGCAGGTGGATTTTGTGACAAGCGGATTTACAATGAGGGAATGTAGTGTGCGTGTCTGATGATAGTGAGTGTCTTTTCACTCTGTTCAAGTGTCTCTGTGTTTGTTTTCCTCTGTTGCCCAGCAGTCGTGCGATTTGTCCTGATGTCTCCTGACATGCCTGACATGCATGCTTTCCTTTGTTGACGCTTTGTATTTTTTCTTTTTGATAAGGAATGTTATTGTCTTGACGATGTCGATAGTGCTGCCCTGAATGGGAATAGTGCTATTCTTAATAATTTTGCGATTAAATTAGTTCAGAAATCAACCGCAAGAGGGACAGATGCATGACTTTATAGAGAAGAAAAAGCATTACGATTCAGTTCCGTGCCTGGCTGTCGGATGGAGTAGACGCATCATGCTGCGCTCCTTGTTACTCGTACTCTGTGTTGATTTGTTGAGTGATGTGCCTAGTCCTCTTATTAGCCATTGATGGAGTTACGCGTTAGGATATTTTGTTCTTTTGCAAGTCTCATTTAGTAAGACTTTGGAATTCCTACGTTTAGTTTTCATGCATGGTGCTCTTCTGCAATAGTTTCCTATGCAATCGTTATAGAAGAATAAAGGAAATAATCTTGGGATAGTGATTCAATAAAACAGGTCCCATGTCTAGAGCGTACGCGTCCTTGAGCCACGCAGGTGCATGATGACGTCATGCCATGGCTTCATTGCCGATTGACCTTGTCCAGTTGTGTCAACCGTGTGAAAAAAAAAGAAAAACGATATAGCCTTGGGAAAATGGGATGACGTCATGACCAATGAGCAACGCAAGAAGAGGGCGCAGGAATGCTCTTCTCTCTTAGCCTCTCGCAGGTGGGACCAGCTCCGGTGGCGCAGCGGTAACGCGTGCGCTTGGAGACTGGGAGGTCCGTGGTTCGAATCCGCGGGCCGGCTGTGCCGTCTGGGGTTTTTCCTGGGTTTCCCTCAGATGTGTAATAGGCGTATGCCGGCACAGTTCCCCTGAAGTCGGCCCATGGACGCAGCTATCCTCCCCCCGAGCGGATTCCGCTCGGTCTTCCACTTCACCCTTTCCTCTCCTCCTCTCCACCAGCCTTCCCTTTCCGAGAAACATGCCGCCTAATCAGGCAGGCAGACCTCTCGGGTTCCTCCCAACGACACTCCTCCTCCTCCTCCTCGCAGGTGGTCGCCGCAGAGGGCGTAAAGAGCGCGCGCATGCGTAGCGGACGCGGCGCGGCGCCCCAGTCAGTTTCTCGCTGGCTGTCGCGGAGAGCAGACGCGCGCTCGGTTGCTCCGCAGTCCCCGCGCTCGCTCAGTTTCTGCCTGGCTGCCGGATGGAGCAGTCGCAGGGGAAAAAGGTGAGTGATTTACCGATGTTTGCGCGTTGTTTTACCGTGCTCGTGTTAAGCCTTTTCTCGCCGTACGCGCATGTTTAGACTTGTTTAGCGGTGTCCCGTACAAAGCCTGTTGATGCACGTTTACCGTCGTATGGCTAGTGGTTCCCGCCTTGTATTAGCCGCGTAGTGTTGTGATGCTGTGGTTGGGCCTTTTCTCTTGCATGCCTAGACTTGTTTAGCAGTGCTGCCATTTTTACATGCCGCTAGTACTTTGTTGTTCTCTGTCTTTCTCGCATAGAGCTACGATGCTGGCGCCATCTGGTGTGATGCCTTGGAACTAGGTGGCCACCTGCCTCTGCAACCGTCGTGCCCCAGTCGCCCGCGCCGGCGTGATTCCTTCAAGATGTCGTCGTTGACTTTCAAATAAATTGTTTCCCACTGTCTGCTTCCTTTCTATCTAGTTTTTTTTCTACAACCCGAGTTTTACATAGAAAATCCACGACAAGTATTGCATTGAGTGAGATTTTGCACAATTTAAAAATTTTAAAAATTTGATTAAAAAAGTTAAAGTAATTTTAAAATAATTTAAAGTGAAAGGTGCAATACTTGCCATGGATTTTGTGTGTAAAACTTGGATTGAATGATTACTACTGTCATGAACTGCTTTAGGCTGATGTGAGAGCCACTTTCCTTAATGTTACTTTTGATGGCAGGTTCTTGTCAGATTGTCTTGATAGGCTCTTCTCACGTTACATGCTAACTCGATGCAATCCTGGCAGTTACCCCTGGATGTTCCTGGCAAGGCAACACCGAAACGGCGTGTCTACGGCCGTGTAACTATTTACGGCCTGTCCTTCTGCCCATTTCTTCACGTATTTCGGAGTGTTTCCGCTGTGCGTATGCCTCCGCCGACTGCCTTCTTGGCTTAAGCGGTGTGCCGTTAATGGCTTCAGATGATATACATATACGTATACTCATTGATTTCTTCGACCACGTTGGGCTGGTGCGCAAACGCCTCACCGTGTGAGCTTCTTTCAAATGTGGGCGACATTGCTGCTTGCTGTGATTCAGCCACTTTTGCTGTGAAGTACTTGAAGCAGCTTCTGCATAGCTGGCCCTTTCTGTTACGCCTTCGGCTTGATCCACTGGAACCATAGTCTTTATGGCAGCAACGCCGATCTCCGAAGCAAAGCGAAAGTCCTGTCCAAAGCACTTTTTACTTGTGTATGAGGCGGTAATCAGCAAAATACACACGGTCAGCGCTGTACAACGAAGAGTCCATTGAGGTAGGTGTGATGCCAGGACGACACACTACAGTAATGCAGATGTCTTCGCACACTCTGTATAAGGGCACTTCGTGCACTTCTGTAGTCGAGAAGTGAGTGAAGAAGAGAGTGTGTCTTCTGTGTGTAGGCGAAACTTTGCGCAAGGTGTCTTCCGGGAGTTAATCCGATCAGAGCTTTGCCATGGTCGCAGCATGTCGAACCGAAGAACATCTTGGACAGCGGCGCCAATAGGGCTGTTTCGGCAAGGTTCACAAAAGGCACCATGAATTAGCCTTGAGTGACATACACAACAACACTTTCCTCAGTGCAATTTACCCCGTCCGAGGTCATGGGGCCGTAGGAAAGGAAATGCTTTAAAGAATACTGGAAGTCACTGCGTCCCTCCTGCCATAATGTGGACAGTAAATATGCTTGTTTAGAATAACCCTGAACAGATATACCTCTTACAAAGATGTAAAATCATTCTGTTCTTCACGGGCTCCCAGCACTTGCATTTCATGCAACCCGCAAAAAATGCGGGCACATCTGGTTGCTCCACAATCTAGATTCAGAGATTACACCACCGTTATGAACGCAAACGCTCAGAACGGTTTCAAGTGATAGCAATTACTTTTTATGTGAAGACAGAAGTTGAAAGTCCCTTTGGAAAATTCTATTTTGCAACACGCGGAACACGATGCCACCGCTTGAATCCGCTCCACGTATCGGGCTGGCAAAAAATCCACAGTGCGCCTAACGATCAAGTTTTGATTTTTCTTCTCTGCATAGTCTAAGGAACTACCTACAACATATAAAATATTCGAGTTTTTGGTGGGTTTTTTAGATAAAGGCTTCCGAAATTCGTCATTTTTCGGTGGTATGGTGCTACTAAAAGAGGTGTCGCTTACGTTCCTGACAGATTAGAGCAACAGATTATACATCCTTCGATAGCCTCATCAATGACAAATTAAAACGGCATAAAACTCAATGTTATCCGTTTTGTACATCGTCCGCAAAGTTGCAGTGAAAGTTGCAGTGGTGCTTTTCGGCACTTTGAGTCAACTTTGATACTTTTTGCAGACAAAACCGACACAGCACTGCCAACGCAGGATCCTGTTGTGCCCTAAGTGGTATAAAGCCAGATAAAGAAATTACTAGAATGCGACAAGAAATAGCTTTGTAGGGAACGCTCAAACCCGCATGCAGTTTTTTCCTCCTCTCCTATTTCCCGAACCGCGCAGCGCAGATAATTCGGAAAGCGTTTATTTCTCCTAACTCAGCGATGGCTTCAAGGTATATTTTTTCTCGTTCATTCGAGACGTCAAGTGTACCGGATCGTTCGATTTCAGATGGAACTAGCCTTGAAGATGGAACTTCCCTCCGAGCGAAGGTTTCGGAAAGACCGCCGCGCGAGGGAAACAAGATAATTTCCTCCAAAGCCATTGCGATCTGCGACACACGCGCAAGCGGGATGCTCCGCTCCCAGCGCCGAGGGGAAAAAAATATGAAGAAAACAATTTTCGCGGCGGTGCTGCCATCCCTCGATGGTAGCACGTGAAAGAGCTGAGAAGACCCGAAAACTAAGGCTATAGCTGGAGGGGGGGGGGGGATATGCGCTTTGTCTGAGGACTTTTGAGGCACTTTTAGATCAACAGGCAAACCTTAGCTTCTGCAGCACTTTAGGTGGCCATGTTCAAGTGTAAGGATTGAGAGCGCAATTTCGGGGAGGGGGTATCGTTTAGCTAAAGAAATAAAAAAATAAGAAAGAGAAGGCGATCTGCCTGGCCGAGATGGGCGGCAAGTTGCCGCAGAGAGAGAAAGAAACAAAAAGGCAACAAAAAGGAAAATAAAAGAAAAAAACAGGACACAGCAACTAGACACACGACACATGGCGAGTTCGGTGGCTTTTCGCATTTCGGAAACTGAGAATCATGAGCAGGAAGCGGGAGTGCATTCCGAAACCAGGCAGAGTCGCAGTTTAAAGTTTTGGCGGCTCTCGTACTGAGTCCTGAGTCTCGTCCCTTAAAATTTCTCGCCGATTCGCTGGATTTCTACCTTTTCATGATTGTATGACAGGCATAACAATGATAGGGTCTAGAATACGTTCCAGCCTCCTGTAGCTTCAGCGTTTTGTGTGAAGGTACGCCTTGAACTGATGTTACGTACAAGTTCGCGGCGCAGCTGCCCATCTTCCAGTTCGAAAGTGAAGAGACCTTTCCCAGGAAGTCGCTTATGCGCAGGGTGAGAGTTAGGTCATCGTCGATGTGTACAACTTTGTGACCGTAAAGGTCCCTACTTTCCACCAGAGTTGGGTAAATGATCTTGCTTGCTGTCGCCCCTGCAAATAGCAAGACATTCATCTCTAGCAATATAAACGAATATCTCGAAAACGTATGTGGCATATGCATGCACAACATGTATATTATTCGGATCAAAGAAGAAACGATGTTCAGCAAATTAAGCGAAGTTTCGTGGCACAGTAGGAAAAGTACGTTGAAGACATGCTACGGATGATTCAGCTGCAGAATCCAGAAACATGGAACTCCATTTTCGGACATATCGTGGCCGACAGATGGTTATCTATAACATTACTCGGCCAGTAAATTAACTACCCCCCAATTAAAGTTTCTATTTATACACACCACACGCGGTCAGACATGGGATGATACAAGTTCATACGGCGATCGCATAAACTTGAAAAGAGACACATTCTGTGTAAATTCTAAATCGCTGTGTATTATTTTCAAAACCTGTACACTTGTGATGATGACTCGATGGACACCTCAGGGTAACAGCCTTTATTCTCGTCTAGATATGTACTAGTAAAATGAAGTCGGTTTATTTATCCGTTCAACCACGACACCATGAATAAGTGCAGTCAGCTCACAGGTTATGAGTGCTGTGTATGTGTCGCCCCCGTCTAAAGTGTTACCCAGCACTGCATCTACTCGACGACTAATGAGTTAGTGATTGACTTTTAGTCGATTGTTATGGGAACGCGAGATTGCTGAATTAGAGCCACTCATTATTCCAAATCCTTTTCAGTATCTCAGAAGCGAACGTACCTAGATATGAGCAATTTCCCGAATTTCGCGATGCAATGAGCCGAACCACAGCTTACGGGCATTACTCGGAGCGCAGGAAGAGCGACAGGCATTCACGACAGAGGGGCGATGTGCGGTGGGAGGGATTGCACCTGTAGAAGTAGGTGCGTAATCTTGATGGCCAGATAGACCGCTCTTCAGCGTCGGCTGCGGTGTCTGAGCGTTTCCATGGTTTTTCTCAGGGCACAGGTGCTTGGCGAAGTCGGGCCCAGAGGCGCGATCCCCCTCTGCGGTATAATCGTGACGCTGCCCGCTTGTCCGACTGACGGCAAGCAGTTCTACATCACCGCCGCCACCGTTCTCCGGCCCCGACAAGGGCTACCGTCGTGTCCTTTGTGTGCTTGGAAAATATACGTAGTTCTCGTTTCCTCTCAGTTGCTAGGCAAACTTCGAGAATCTATATGTATCAGGTTATGTGTGCTTCGAAAGGCGTTTAATAAGGACGGTGGGTGACTGGCTGCAATTGTGCTATCTCGCATCTCCCAGAAAACATCTTTAATAATTTTAGCGAATTAATCATCCAGTAGTTGCATACGCTGCCCTACAGAATGTCCGCAAGGTTATGTAACCCACCCGAAAGAATTAAATTTATGTTGGTTAATAGGTATGACCTTTGTTTGACGGACATATCAAGTCCTGCCATGTGTGACTGATAGGCTTCTGTTGGGCTGGGGATTGCAACCGCATGCACATTTGCAGGTGTCTTGTGTGACATTCACCATCATCAATACCCTTTGATCTTTAGTAGGTGTGAGAGAACCACGGCAAGGTGCGGATACACCTGAACTGCAGGCTAGAAGAGCAACGGTCATGATAGAAAGTAGGAAAAACCTTTATGGCCTGTGAGTCGTCTGCACGCTAATTGCCTCTATGGGGAATCAAGTGCTGGAGAATTTGAAGTGGGAATAATTGGAAGCGTTTCATTCGTAATATGCCTCAATTCGAAACTTCAATAAAGAGGACATGAAGTCGCCGTCGCGAACAATCTGGGCTAGTGAATCGAGCTTAAACGGGTGATTCCATCTCAACTCAGGCAAGGTGCTCCGGACACAACCTTGCAGGTTACTGAGCGCCGTGACGTACGAATTCGCCTGACAGGACCATTGCTACGAGCAGGGTCTGTGCACCTGAAGTTGACGTTCTACGGGTGCCATCAGGACCACCGACACAAGCTGCATTTATGCACGCCTGTTGAGTCGCTTTCATATCGCAATTACTGCAATCCGTACACTTCATTTTGTCATCGTTCCTGGCACTGGTGAGCAATGCCTCCTTCAGCAGCATGTGACAGAGTACGAGAAAGCACTTCAACACCAAGGAGCAAGCTGCAGAGCCGCGGTGAAAGGATGCACAGCCTCCAGGCTTGCAACAGAAAAAAAAAAAAAAGAACGAAAAAGCACTCTACAGCGACATCAGCAATCAAGAACGGTACCGTTCTTGCGGGTTCACTTCTATGCGGGTTCACGGACTCCGTGAACCCGCATACAGTCTGAAAGAACCTTGCTGCATTTGTTAGCGCCCGTGAAGAGCTTTGAGTGCATTGTTGGCAGGTTCCTTACCCGCGCTAGAGGTCAGGTCTAAAGCTATAAGGAAATCTGAGATATGGTCAAAGAAAACACGTCACCTTTGTATCCTTTGGTCAATCTGTGCTGACATATTCAACCTTGTTCTTCGTGTGCGTTTGCTTTGGTACCGAGGACGAAACATGCAGAGTTGAAGGAGTGTGCACCTGAAGGCAGCAGGGAAAGTTGCAAGTTGAAGTTGTAAAATTTTGTTGGTTAACCTCGTTCAATAATATAACTCGGTGCACATCAAGGTAATGTAAATAGTTCTGGGGATCTTAGAAACATTGGTTCGTAGTATGGATTGCTTTACTGTGTAGGTATAAATAAGGTTTTGGCGCTTATTGATGTGCATTTTGTGCTTTGCATTGGTTTATTTTGATGTCTCAGGTTGACTATCATGTGCATGTACCATGTAACATGGGGCCGTGCACACTTGCTGCTTCTTGCCCTGTCTCAGCCTCTAGAATACACCCTGAAGTCACCCTATGTGCCCTCTCCAGTGCTGCCTTCTACATTCACTTGTGATTTGCATGTGAAAGTTGCAGGTGATATACAGCTTTTATCAATCAAATCAATCAATCAATTAGAGTTTATTGTTGACCAAAATAATATGCATACTAATATATTGGAAGTTATCGCCTGTGGTACTATGCCATACCTTTGTCATATAGTGCACTCCCACAGATCGTATACCTTGTGTTGCAGTGACGTGTTATAGTGGAATGGACTAGCCTCTTTGAAAGCTTTCTTGTAATCTGAGCTTGAGCAGGTCCCTTATGGGATCATAAGTCCATGCGCCACACAATGTCCTGTACTATGCATAGCCTGTGTATGATATCGCGGATTCTGTAAACGGCACGCTACCACACACAAAACATATCAATGTTCGCACGAGTTGTCATATGTTACTATTTGTCATTAAATTGTTATAACTGCACAGAGCAGAGAAAATTAAGCGCGTGCAGCGAGGGGGTTGGAAAGGGAAGCAAACGGAAGTCACCGACGTCACAACTTACTCCAACTTGGCGTAACCAGCTGCCATGAGTGACGTCACAATTAAGTTGTCCGCACAACGATGAATGCCGCTGACGTGTCAAAAGACGGCGTAGATTTGAAGACGAGGTGCCTCATGGGACTTTCGCTGCCTTTTGTTTTTCCATGCCAACGTCCCAGAGGGTGACGCTCGACCCTTTCGATTTTGTTATAAAAATCAATACGTATTCATTGCTTGCGGAAAACCAATAAACAAATGTTTTGTTGTCCTTACGTGTCTGTTTAAAGTTACCGGGTTAGCCCTTTACCACCCCTGCAGTCGAAGCATGCACTGGCTAAAATTATGGAGCATAACAGTTTTCATGTCGCAGTAAAGGAACAGTGCCCATCTACCTAGCTGAGGGTCGCAAAAATTGTGGTTACTCGCCATATGTGTCTTAAAGGGGGTGCGAAAAATGCTTCGAGAAGCAAAGTTTCCCATTTTTCTGGACTACGTCCGCTAGGAGTAAAGAGACACAACGGCTTTTAACGTTCAGATACGTATGGGCACTACAAGCCAACAAAGTTTCGTTGGGAGGCCAAACACAATATTAGGAGAAAAAAATACGCGAAGATGAACTTTGACGAAAATACAGCAACTTTAATCTGAAACAACGAAAATGGTGGAGCGCAGAAATAAGTACAGTGTAAGCTGGAAGAAAGTATCATGCCAGAGGAACACAAGGAGCAAGTTAAAGACATATAGTTTATGATGACGGAGACAATAATTTTTTAAGTTCGTGAGCTTCGCAGGCAGCACGCGCTAAACCGTAACAGCTCTCTCATGCTTTGAGCGGCAGCCCATCGAAAGTACACCAGGGCAGGGTGCGATGCTCAACTACTCGTTATTCGTACCGCGCGATACGTGCTTGTATGGGATTCGTTATGATTCGTCACGAGCTTCTGCCGTGATGAGCAGTCGTGTCGTTTGTTTTTGAAATTACAGTCTAGCAGAACAGTTTTATTAACAGAGTTGGTGCGCGTCAACTCTAAATAATAACGATAACGGCATCTTCAATTGAGCATCGGGTCCCGGGTACAGCGTGGGTGTCGTCTGCTACGAGCAGGCAGTGGATGTGATTGGTTCATCCACTGGGAAAAACTGTCGGAAAAGACTGCTTTCTTGAGTAGGACGTAAGTGCGGCGCTTACTGTGTACTTGCCTCTGTACGACGTAACCAACGAGAATTAGCCGAGGGAGGCTACTAACATGAACAACTCAAACACATAAGCCTCCGATGGGCTCACTGGTTCACAGAAGTGGTAGGTGCGTGTGCTGGCAACGGGCACTGCACCTTTATGTGGCCTTCTCTTCAGGAACTGTCTAGGGGGGTAAGGGGGGGTACTAACTCGTGCGAAACACAAGCTACATTGGAGACCCTCGGTTGGCCCACCCGGCACAATCAACTATTTGAGGGACCGTTTGCGAGCTTGCTTTTCTGGTAGGCGTTGCGCCGTTCCTTTGTGGCAGTCACAGGGTCCTTACCAGAGAAGTTGCAACGACGTGTCAAGGTCACGGTAACGTTGTAAGTGAAACCAGGTCATTAAGGTCAAGTGAACGCTGTCAGAAGGCCGCGGAGAGCGTGAGAGCTATAGTGACGGTAGCCGCGCTATCCGCGCCCTACCCGAACATCATAAATCGTTTTCTCCCGCTATAAAAAAAAAATATACTTTGTGGAAACTTGCTCCTTTTGTTCCTTGAGCATCATACTTCCTTAGAGCTCTAACTGTACTTTTTTTCTGCGCTCCACCATTTTTGTTATTTACTGTGAAAAGTTGCAGTATTTTTGCTGGAGTCTCATCTTCGCGTAAATTTTTCTCCCTGTCATTGTGTTTAACATCTCAACGATACTTTTTTTAGCTGCTAGCATATCAACGTTAAAAGCTGTTTTGTCTCATAGCTTCTGTCGATCCCACCCAGAAAAAAACGCGAAGCATTGCTCCTTGAAGCATTTTTCGCACTCCTTTACGGTGCATAATGAACCAGAATATTTCGACCATCCGATATGTAGATGAACACTTCTTCTGTACTGCGGCACAAAAACAGTTTTTGCTGTTTAGAGTTACGGCTAACCTTTGTTTAGTGGTTTTCGCCAAGTAATAAATTCGTATGAACTTTTATAACAAATCGACGAGGGTCGAGTGCCTCCTCTGGGTCGTTTGGAATGGAATGACCCTTTTTACGTTTGCCTTGCACCGACACATCCAAGGCTGCACTACGCAGCATTCTTGTCGCAGCCTGGCCATTCCAGCTGAAACGAGCCAGAGGCGTAGTTCGACCCCCTGTATTCCGCTGAAAAAAAAACGTGCATTCCCATAGGCGTCTGTACGTAGGATATAAAGTTTCTTAATCTACCTTTTTCTTTCTTTCTTTTTTTTTTCAATATTGGGGGCTCCTCGAAGTTCGCCAAAATGGCTCAAACATGAAAAAGTGTAGTCCGTTCCATGCTTCCTTCTAACACCTACAAATGACATTTCTGTGCTTTCTTTGCCTGGTGTTTGAGGGAAGGGTCGATCTAGCTTCTCGAAGGGCGTATGGAACGAGAACAAATCTTATAACGACGGGAGAGTTTCAAGAACGCAGCGCGTTTTGGGTCAAGTTTACGATTAATTTTACCCAAGTTAGCATTCTCGCAGGAACCCGAGATTATTTGTGGTCATAAATTACTGTGTAGAGATTCGATTCACGCAAAAATCTGAAGCAGATCGGTGTTCATTCCTGAACTAAACGGTCGAGACTATCGTCCATTCGTGAAAAAAATGTCACTTTTCTGATAGTATTTCACATACTTGAGATCTCTAGGACACGAAAGACGTTGTACAAATTGTAGAAGAGACCCTCTCCCATAAGGCATTGAAACTCTACAAGTGCGTTTTTCGTTCTACGATAACAAACGTTCGTCACAACACTCCGCTGCAGCTCAATCCTTCGTCGAGGTCGTCGAGGACGTAAGAAGCGATGCCCTTATGACCGTGTCCTTGATAAGAGACCCTCTCCTTTTCGACTTCGAAAGTCTACAGCTGTACTTTTTTACGGTAGAAAAAAAAATCCTCACCATAGTGAGCTGGACGTCGTTCGATAGTTGAGGTTGTTTAGGAAGCCGAAAAAACAGCGCCTTAGTGGAAGACGCCCTCTCTCATAGCATTTTGAAAGTCTACTTGTGTAGTTTTTCTTAAGCAATAAAAAATTATAGTTCCAGTGAAAGAAAGACAGTGCGCGTGCAGCCATATTTTTTTCCCTTTTGATAACTTTCTGTTCTGAGGGAAGGGCGCACGAGGAGACTATAATAAATGGTTTCCAAAGACTGTTACGTCGCGTTCTGATGTGCTCTGACGCGCCAATAGCTATGATGAGCTAGCGCAGCAAAGACTGGAAGAAAAATGATGATAACCGCACTTCACAGAGCGGGATGCAAATGCGCTGACGAAGTTCTTCCCGTTTAAGACGAAACAGGCCAGAAGATTTTAATATGTTATGGGAGATGGTGTGTTCACTTCCGGGATGACTTCAGGTGTGTGAAAACAATCGTAAATGACGACAAAGCTGTTACGGAGCAGCGAGTGTGAACATTCGATAGAACATTACAGAATAGCAGAGGCAAAATTCGTTCAAAGGGTGATTATGGTGCATTGCAGACGTGATACGATTCCGCTGACATATCTTTTGTTCTGGTGTAAGCGCAACTACATGTGTAAATTTTCAGAACTGGAAAGAAGGTGGTCTCTTTTCAAACGAGAGGGATTATCACGTATGTGGTAATACTATCTGATATTATAAGACTATCTCTAATATTCTCGGTCGCTTAGTTAAACAATGAATACATATCAGCATCGTATTTTGGCGTGATGCTAATCCCCATACTGTAGTTTATAATCATAAATGATCTCGGGCTCCCGTGAAAATACTAACTTGCCGAAAATTAATGTAAACCTTGCTCCAAAACGCGCTCCGTTTTTCAGCTATCACCACGTCACCAGATTTGTTCTAGTTCCATGTGCCCTTCGGGAAGTTAGACTGGCACTTCCCTTCCAAGACCAGGCAAAGAAGGCGCAGAATGTCGTCTGTATGTCTCAGAAGGACGCGCGAAAGGGACAAAGAAGCTGCAACCCTGCTTGTGCAGGAGTATCTGGACCTGCAAAGAGAAAGATCCTAGCGTACTCTTCGGACCCTGTCCCGCGCTGTGTTTCCCATATTAAACGGCAACAGGTCGATTGACAATCCGAAGTACCTAGGGTACACCCGTAACCAGGAAGTTTCCCCGGAGCCACGAGCACGCACCTATAGTGAAACCCGCGTATAACGATATTGACGGCAGTCGCGAATTCCATCGTTGTACGGGGTACATCGTTAAACGAGGGCTGACCTAAATAGCGCGTCCCCGAAAAGTCCCACAACAACGACAGAATTACAGACAGTTATATAAAAAGGCAGCGTTGAAGTAAAGGAAAACTGTAGAACGGAGACACCAGCGCAGGTACCCAATATCAATAAATATGCATTAGTAATGCGTTCCGAAGTACTTATGCTTTGTGAGAGATATAACACAAGAAAGGATAAGCTCACCAAACAAACAAAGTTCACACAAGTGACTTTTTTATTGCGTTCATGCAAAATGACGTAACAAAGGTCACGTTCGTGTGAACCAGCTCTCTCGTAAACTACGCACGAACAAGTTCGTGCACCAGTCGCCGATCCGGCTGGTGGTGCTTGAGAGATCGCTATCCCCGACCAAAGCATTCGGTTAGATATGAGATTACCCGCTTCCTCCCTGATACGAGCTTCGAGAAAACAACCGGATCCGCCCCTGGCACGCACCTTCCTGCCTTATCCACAAAAAGCGATCCAAGATATAGAATGTCAGGAGTTTGTTTTCACGGTCTCGTTAACAGCCTTTTGAAAAAAAAAAAAAGAAACGAATAATGTCTACGGCACGATAGATATTGATGGGTTTGTGTGCTGTCCGTTACAAGAAGGAACAGCGCACGGGCTAGAACAACGTTCGTGCAAACCTGGCTTTTCGACGATTGCGTTATCAATCTATTGATTTTAGCCTTTTTTTAAGGCATTCAGAAATGGACGCATCGTTGTATTAGATGCACGCTTCTTGCGCTCTTCCCTAATTAAAATAGTATAATTCGTCCGTGGATTGGGTTATGCTTACCTGCTAAAGAAAGGATGGCGAGAATCACGACCGCTGTCATGGCTGTAACATGTGCCGTTCTTGGTAATAGCTCTTGTGTGCGTGCTTTTGTAACATCCACGTGGAAACCGAAATGTCATCAATCACGTGCCTTCAACTGAGACGTGAAAACAATTCCACGATGGTCCCTGACATTCTAGTGGCCTAACGAGGGCTATGCATGTCATTTGGCTCGCATATTGTTCTCGAAGATGTTTCACCTTTAGTTTGTTCGCGAGGAAGAAGCTTGTTTGCAGTCGGTTACGACAGTTGCTCTGACGTATTTCGGATAAAATCTGTAATGAACCTCAAAAGTTTGTGTGACAAATGTCACAACATTCCGTCACGTGTGCATTACACGTCACGAAGTAAGCAGCATCCGAGTGTGAAGGCAGGTACATCGTAGCGCGCTTTCATTTCTTGTCATCACTGATTTTATCATTACACGTAGTTGTATCAATATGTTACGTTTACTTAAGTGAACGATACTATATCTCTTTGTTGATCACCACCTCTGCTTTCCAAGATTCGGTTCTAATTTGCTGCTTAGACGGTCGCATTCGTTCCAGTCGACTTCGAAACTACTGTGTCGTCATGCAGTAGAGCTATGGGGCGTCTGGGCGGCGCCTTTCTCCTATGAGCGCCGCCGTCTCACTCATACGCTTAGGGAATGACATCACGCCCCTCTGCATCTGCAGAAGCAGTGCTGATGTTTAAAATTCAGCCACTTCATATCTAAAGGATGGTTTAGAGTCCGACGGAGCGGGTCGTTTAACGAAGCGCGGCGCACCGCCGCGCATTGCGAGCCGCTGAGTTCATAGTCCGACGACATTCGAAGAAACTCAGCGTGGCGTCAACGCGCGGTAATTCAGCCACCGTCGGGGGAGTAGGGCATTGCCCAACATCTGGAGAAAGGTTCCAGCGAGCTGTGCACGGCGTGGGCTCCGGCGGGCTCGCATTTCCCAACATGGTGTCGTCCATTGAGCTTCTTATCGAAGTTAAAGGGAGGCTTCGCAAGGATTCGAATTCGTATTCATTGGACCTTTTTCACAACAGCTTATACGTGTGTCCTTGAGGCGCCGGTGAGGGTTATCTCCGTCTTCATTAGATAGCGCAGTATGGGAACGACAAAAGTGGGGACCGGTGGGGAGACCGCACGAACGGCGCGAGCTGGTCGGTCCCACTCCCTGCTGGAAAAAGCAGACCCGATCTCATTCAGGTCCCGCATCAATTTCAATGAGTTTCAATGAGAATTTATGCATCATATCCATTTAATGTGAATAAAGCAGGTATTTCTCATCCTAGTAATGAGAAGTGTTGCGGGAAAGCTGACTTTATGTTTGAGCGGGCCAACAGATGCTGTGGTGAAGCAGTCTTCCAGGGAACCAGGAGCTGATTTGTCCAATGAGAACTAATGACTTTGAATGAGAACTGATGCACCCAATTCATTTAATGTGAATAACGCAGGTATTCCTCATTGAAGTAATGAGAAGTGTTGAGAGAAAGCTAGCTTCATGTTTCGGCGCTCTAACAGGTGTTGTGGTCAAGAAGATTCACAGAAAATCAAGAACCAAATCAAGTAATTAGTTCAGTGGGTGCCAAGGAGAAACAATGATTTCCAATTGAACCAATCTGAGCCGACGTGTCGTGCAGTGCAGATCCTCTTCACAGGAGAATGAATCGGGCAATTGGTTTAGCGTCGAACCATCATGATCACTGTCTCTGTTGAATTAATGTTAGCAAACATGTTGTGCGGGTAGGAGTGAACCATGCATAGATGAAAGGAGGAAGATGATGAAAGACACATTCGAGGGATAGAGCAAGTTAGTGAGCACTGAATACAGAAGTCAATCATCCTAATTTAAACTACCTCCTATTCGAAACGAACTACGAACTACGCAACTGACGAGTATTAAAGTACTTAAGTTTAAATATGTATATATATATATTTTTTTTTATATTATTTATATATTTACATATTTATATTATTTATATATATTTTGCAATGCATGAGAGTGAAAGAGAATATTCTTTCCCCAGGAGCATGCATATAACAATACGCAGGAGTACCTCAAGTGAAGTATGCTCTGTATCCATGCATAGTTTTGCACATTGTGTTTGCAAGTGGTGAACAGATTTAAGTAAACAATATACAGGGCGTCTTTTTTGGGCGATACAGATTTTCATAAAAAACTATAATGGCTATAAACATGTTGTATTCACTTCTATCATCTCTGGGCCGGCGGACGTTCTTGGCCATATGTTGCTCGACCGTCAAATGACTAATTACCTAAAAATCCTTAATTCACTTTTTAACTATAAAAGATACGAAGTTGTCCCAATGAGAACATCTGTTCCTTTCAGTGACCTGATATCGTAGCCGTTTTCAGAACAAAAATCCGTTCGGTCGATCATCCTCAAAAAAATTCGTGAAGGAACATCGTTTTTTCTTTATTTTGTTCGTTGTGCATCTTCATAGACGCGTCTTTCTTTCACCCCCAATGTCAGATGGTGCCTTAGGAGCCTTACGCGTAAAAGATGCCGCCACAGTGACGTCTCATGCATCGAAGATGAGCTTTAACTTGCGGAAACAAAACAAAAACACATGTATCGGGTGACGCTATCGGAACTGCCCTTATCTTGTGTTGCATTTTCTGTTAATCTTTTTCCAGTAGGCAGGAAGCGACAGTGTGCTCTTTCACGCTCTCACATTGGGGACAAAGAAAAGACGGCTCTCCGAAGATGCGCAATGAACAAAATAAAGAAGAAAATGGTGTTCCTTCACGATTTTTTTGCGGACGATCTACCGAACGGATTTTTGTTCTGAAAACGGCTACGATATCAGGGCACCGAAAGGAACAGATGTTCTCATTGGAACAACTACGTATCTTTTATAATTAAAAAGTTAATTAACGATTTTTTATGTAATTAGTCATTTGACGGTCGAGCAACATTTGGCCAAGAACGTGCGTCGGCCCAGAGATGATAGAAGTGAAAACAGCGTGTCTATAGCACTTATAGTTTTTTTTTAATGAAAAATCTGTATCGCATAAAAAAGACACCCTGTATAGCAAAACATAAACAAATAATGTACACTTGTATGTGACTGCTGTAAGTATACCCCAAACAAGAAAATCTCAAAAACACGGTACATGACATCGTGTAAGAAAGATTGGTGTTTATAGCTAACGTTATCTCAGAAAAAAGAAACTGCCAGAAAAGACGTCAATGGTTATCTCAAGGTTGTCGCACTACTAATACAATTAAAAACTTGAATGATACATGCAATGAAAGAAATTTTACCAAGAGAGGAAAAACGGTTTTTCACAACGGTAGTCCTTACTCATATTCATCACTTTATCACTACCAGCTGCTGATTTACTGCCACGCGCATATGTCTGCATGCCAACACTAGAAGTGCAGCTATTCTACTCACTGCAAAACATAGCATACTGTTACGTGTGTTCCGAACACTGTTGTATTCCAAAAGTGTCAGTGAACTTATCGTTTCCTGACCCTCTTGGCGAAAGCTAATGCGAATAATCTCGGCATATGATCCGCCGTTTAGACAAACTTTCTTGTTGTTTGTCCTCTGACATTTAATATGATCTGTAGTGGAATTGTACACGACGCCTTTGGCGATCATTCGCTTGTGAGCGGTGGATGATGAAGGCAATACTACCGTTGCATTTTTGAATATGTGAACGGTCTCGAGCCCTACACCTTTCCCAAGTGCCCATGCAGACGAAACCTAAACATGTTGCAGCAAATGGTTCTGAAACAGTTACGCAGCATAATCAAAGACAAATGTTTGTACTTCGTAGCGGCCGCTGAAATAGGGCACCGAGAGGTCCAAAATTGAACACACTTTTTTTGCAATGTGAGTCAAACAATGAAAATTGAAGGACATTGACGACTTGCAATAGAGAAGCTGCATTTCACACGCAAACTTAAGAATGAGCCTAGAAAAAAAGAAAAAGAAAACAGCCTGTATCTACTGTAGAACCAGCCTGGAAAAGCCATCCTAGGCTGGAACGAGACCTCCCTCGTCATCCCTCACCGAGGCAGTTTCCATGCTGGGTCAGTGCACGTTGAATTTCCATTCTGAAACCATGAATAGTTTAATGCTGGATTCGAGCTGGAAATGGGATGTTCCAGCGAGTACGCCGTATAGTGTTAAATTCACGGCTGTGAAGATAAGCAGGGCTTATATAAAGCGAAAAAAAAAGGAAAAAAGAAAATAACTGTCGAAATTAATTGCACAACGTGTACATATTAAATTATGCTCAAATACAATAAAATATATTGATGAAACAATAAAATAAACAAAATAAGAATAATAATTATAATAATAAACAAATAAGATCATAAAATAAATAAAGGCCGAAACGTGTGCAAAGTTATGCACACAACTTCCCGTTCCTGAGTAGGTTGCAAAAACTGATTGTGCAATGCGACAGCTCTTGACTATACCCTGCGACACTTCAGCTTTGCCAGTCTGTCAAAACGAAACTACAACCATAATGCTCTCGTCGTCGTATGCGACCGAGTGCCATCGGCAGCAATTCAGAATATGTTTTGAACATGGAAACGTCTGTTGGCGTGTAGTATCTAAGACGCAATCTGGTAAATTAGATGGGGCTTCCTGCCCTTCAACTCCGCCGACCGTATAGAAATGTGAACGTCTTTGCATTTGTGTAGGAAGGTGCTCCGTCATGCATTTTGTTCCTGAACCCGTGCACGAGCTCTGTTACGACAAAGGTAAGCGGCGTGTGTTGGACGCGTGATCATCAAGTCCCAAATGCGAACCAAGAGGTGTGCTGGTGACCCGATATTTATCCATAGTTCTCTGAACTGCCTTCATGATGTGCCATCATCCCGCTTGCACTGGACGGACTTACTTTGTTGGACAATTAAATGAGAAAGTGCTACTGATAGGTGACGTTCGTGATATCGCATATGCGTGTATCAGACTTTGCCTGCCTCAAATTGTGTGACACATTATCTCGTTATAGTGTTGTCACTGTTGCTGCATGTACACTGGATATTTGTAGTATATCTGTTTTCATACCTGGTACTGTGGGTCAACTTTCTGCACTTGGATCAGAGGGGTGTTTTCACTGTTTTAGCTTCCTTTTTCATGCACCTTCTATTCTTTCTGTTAAACGAGTTTGCATAGATAGTGTCTTCATTTGCAGCCAGACTGTCTCACATTCTTACAGCAAATATTCCAATTTATTGCTCATTGTCACTATGCTATTTGCTATTGTCAGCCTTTTCAGCTTCCTCGTGAGACAGTTTATCTTGAATCAGTTGCTTCAACGCGATCTGATGTAAGTTTTCAGTAAGGATACCCTATATACATGGGTGAACTTAAAGTTACAAACCTTTCCATTCTGAGGCCTTCCAAGAGCTATATTCTCTGAAGTCCCTTGGTGGTTTCGATAGAGAGCTTGGTGGAGTCATTATTCTTCTCCTAATGATGATTATTGTTTGTTTCTTGCAAACATACAGAGTGTTTGTTTTTATTCGCTAGAGAATTTTTATTACAAACTAGTAGAGCAAAATAGATGTCATTTTTCCAGTTGAGTTATATGGCCAGGCGAACACTCGCTCGAAGAAAATCATGCAACTGTATGGTCACTAATTACCTGAAATTAATTAACTCTTTAATTAGGGGACTTCGCGCAAAGCCGAAGTAACAGAACGGGATCTATTCGGCATCGAAAACAATTTCATGTGGAGAAAAACACATAAACGCGCACGTGCGTTGAAATATCTATCGCTGAATTTCGCTATGCAAATGAGCCGAAACATGACCTAAGCACTTTTCTGGTGCAGAAAGAGCGACTTGCAACCCACGTGAGAGGGACACGTGCTTTGGAGCCCTGGAACTGATTGATGTAGGAGCTAATGGCAAGATAGACCGCTCTTCGACCCGGATAAGGCGAAGGTCGCATCATTTCTGCCTTTGCAAACTGCGTATTTGTTGTTTCGGCTCATTTGCATAGCGAAATTCAGAGATGAACATTTCAACACAGGTGCGCTTTTAACGCTTATTTATACGTGGAATGTCTTTCAACGAGGAATATATTCCTTTCTGTCTTCTCGCTTTTATGCGAAATCCCATAATTAAAGAGTTAATTAATCAATATTAGGTAATTATTGATCATGTAGTTACATATTTTCTACCAGAGAATGTTCACCTGTCCATATTACTCAGCTGCCAAAAACGGCGTCTATTTTGCTCTGCTAGCTTTAAATAAAATTTATGTGATGGATAAAAGTAAGCACCCTGCAGAATGCTTCTTTGGCTTCAGCAGTCATGTACCTGTGACAGTCCGTACAACGCCCAAGAACACCGTGTGCATGTAATCGGGAACAAATCCAGGCATAATTTCAAAATGTGGTATGTTTATTAGTGCAGCTGGATTTAGATCCGCAGACATTAGAGGTTGTCCTTTAATGTCTGCTGCATATCTCTCACTGCTGGTGCATCTGTCGATTCTAATGGGGTGATAGGGTCCATGGCTGAGGCATAGTACTCTCCTTCATGGTAGCACCAACTACATCCACAATACCCGTGAAACCCGACATTCTTTTGCATGGGGGGCAGAGATACGGAGTCGACACAGCAGCATAGTCCAATAAATCTGCTTTTAACAATGCTTCCTTCCTGACTTCCATGACTTTCATGACTTCCATGTCACACCACTGAAAATATCCTTTGCATCGTCTACAGAGTCCGAGGAAGGTGTTCAAGTCCAGCTTGCCTTTACCACAATCTGCCTCACAGTTTGCGGCTGCTCATTTTTCATCACATGAATTGGCTGATTTAAATACTTGTGCCCCATCGGTATTGAATATATAAGGTAAATTGTCAATCGATGACAAGACCCGACCGGGCTAGGATAATGCTTCATACTTTGCTCCATCCAAGATACCTTCAAATTTGTTTGTCTCTTACTTCTCTACAGTAACCTCTGGCAACCTCTTCTCTAGTGTTCGGTTTACACTGCATTGTTGCGCTTCGTGATGTGCTCCCCGGAAAAGGAGCAGGAGTGAAAGAGGTTGCGCCTTCAGCTGCTGCTAAATGCTAATTACATCTTTTAGATTTTCTATTTCTCACTATCTGATGCACGTCAGTATCACTAGCCAAACATTGCGCATCTGTGAAGGCACAGTGCGACTGAGAATATTACACCCAAGCTGGAATATGTGCTACGATACAATACAATATGTAGTGCATTGATCCAGTAAATCGTCCAAGTCACATTGAGTCTAATTCATTTTTGCGGGAATTCATTTACACTAATTGAAAGCTCTACACATCTAATGTGACTATACCATAAAAACCTACTGGCGAATCGAAATGGGGAACCATTCCAATGAGAAATATCCTGCTGAGGCTCATTGGTTCAATGAGACAAGACGGGGGCATTCAATTGGTTTGAAGCCACCACATTTCATTACATCTCATTAACACATTCTGTGACATTCTGTGATATCTCATTATATCTCATTAACGCTTACTGTGATTTCTAATTACATCTCATTAACACTTACTGTGATTTCTCTATTTTAGGACATATCGTGACCGACAGATGGTTATCTATAACATTACTCGGCCAGTAAATTAACTACCCCCAATGAAAGTTTCTATTTATACACACACACGCGCGGTCACACATGGGATGATAGAAGTTCATACGGGGATCGCATCAGCTTTGAAAAGAGACACATTCTATATAAATCGCAGTGTATTATTTTCATATCTGTACACTTGTGATGATGACTCAATGGACACCTCAGGGCAAGAGCCTTTATTCTCGTCTAGATATGTACTAGTAAATGAATTCGATTTATTTATCCGTTCAACCACGACACCATGAATAATGCAGTCATCTCACAGGTTATGAGTGCTGTGTATGTGTCGCCCTTCTTAAGTGTAACCCAGCACTGCAACCACTCGACGACTAATGAGTGATTGATTGACTTATTAGTTCGATGTTTATGGGAAACGCGAGATAGCAGAATTAGAGCCACTCATTATCCAAATCCTT
Organism: Ornithodoros turicata; assembly: GCF_037126465.1. NCBI lineage: Eukaryota > Metazoa > Arthropoda > Arachnida > Ixodida > Argasidae > Ornithodoros > Ornithodoros turicata. The sequence continues at coordinate 3,594,211 of NW_026999318.1, read as the reverse complement.
TCAGTATCCTCAGAAGCGAACGTACCTTGATATGTAAATTCCCGAATTTCGCTATGCAAATGAGCCGAAACCACAGCTACGCATTACTCGAGCGCAGGAAGAGCGACAGGCATTCCACGACAGAGGGCGATGTGCTTTGGAGGGATGCACCTGTATGAAGAAGGCAGGGTGTCGGAGCGAACCGAAAACCGGAACCGAAAACCGAAAAAAACGCTATTTTGGTGCGAACCGGAACGGAATCGAAACCGTATACGTTTTTTTCGCTCAGGAGGGAAACCGAAAAATATATTTAACGGTTTTCGGTCCAAGAAAAAACTTCGCCGGTTTGGACTACGGATAGGCGAGTGAAACAGACGTCTTGTGCTCTGAAGTCATGTCATGGATACTATACGAGAGTTACGGTTACGGTGGAATGTATGTCGGTATACTATGACCCTTAGGCTCCCTTTGTAATGGTTTATCGTTCGCGCACGCACACAGACTTAGAGGTACATGTGACTCTCTAGCAATGTGCCGTAGTGTTCGTTTTAATTTGATCCCCGCAAACTCTCCTCAACTAAACAGCGACCCAAGGGGGCTGGAGAACTGCTTCTTTATCGGTAATGTCGCGCAACTCGTCCCTTGTTGGAGAGCAGCTAAGTTGAATACATTTACGTATACGCGAGGGCAAGCCCGTGCGAAGTGGCAACTCTTTTGTGGACAGGACACGAAGAAAATAAAACGGAGCCGTCGAGCGCGTTTGTGAGTGAGGGTGTCCCTCGATTTGCGTCCTACTCGTGCGGTGGTGCTTGCTGGCTAGACAGTAGCAACATACATTCGGATGGGACGCGATCGCTCCAATCCAGCAAGAAAGTACTTTACGTATGACATCACGACAAACAAGTCCGTTTGTAGCATGTGCTTCAAGAAAGGAGAACGCCCATTTGAACAGACAGTAACCTACAGGAACCAGGAGCTACCAATTTCACAGCTCTCTATTAATTTTATAGCCTTAGTTGCTCATGCGCCATAAAAACCCGAATCATCATCACCCGAATCATCATGTCTATTAATTATTAAATACCATGTATGCGGAATAAACGGGTTTACATTTTGTAACATTGATTTTTTTAATGGAGATGAATATTCCTAGCAGAAGCGGAACCGGTTAAAAACCGGTATGAACCGTTATTTTTTGCTCCGGAGCAGAACCGGTACCGGATCGTTTATGATGTAACCGGAACGAAAATCGGAACGAAAAACGTTTCGGTTCGACACCTGTATGAAGTAGGTGCTAACCTGATGGCCAGATAGACCGCTCTTCAGCGTCGGCTGCGGTGTCTGAGCGTTTTCCATGGGTTTTTCTCAGGGCTCAGGTGCTGCGAAGTCGGCCCAGGAGGCGCGATCCCCTTCTGCGATAATCGTGACGCTGCCCGCTTTAGCGTGTCCGACTACGGCAAGCAGTTGTAGCATCACCACCGTCCTCCGGCCCCGATAAGGCTAACGTCGTGTCGTTTGTGTGCTTGGAAAATATACCCGTAGTTCTCATTTCCTCTCAGTTGCTAGGCAAACTTCGAGAATCTATATGTATCAGGTTATGTGTGCTTCGAAAGGCGTTTAATAAGGACGATGGGTGACCGGCTGCAATTGTGCTATCTCGCATCTCCCAGAAAACATATAATAAATAAGTTCATTAACAAATTTTAGCGAATTAATCATCCAGTAGTCGCAGCCCTACAGAATGTCCGCAAGGTTATGTAACCCACCCGAGAAAATTAAATTTATGTTGCTTAATAGGTATGACCTTTGTTTGACGGACATACCAAGTCCCGTCATGTGTGACTGATAGGCTCCTGTTGGGCTGGGGATTCCAACGGCACGCACATTTGCAGGTGTCTTGTGTGACATTCACCATCATCAGTACCCTTTGATCTTTAGTAGGTGTGAGAGAACCACGGCAAGGTGCGGATACACCTGGACTGCAGGCTAGAAGAGCAATGGTCATGATAGAAAGTAGGAAAAACCTCTATGGCGTGTGAGTCATCTGCACGCTAATTGCCTCTATGGGGAATCAAGTGCTGGAGAATTTGATGTGGGAATAATTGGAAGCGTTTCATTCGTAATAAGCCTCAATTCGAAACTTAAATAAAGAGGACATGAAGTCGGCGTCGCGAACAATCTGGGCTAGTGAATCGAGCTTAAACGGGTGATTCCATCTTAACTCAGGCAAGGTGCTCCGGACACAACCTTGCAGGTTACTGAGCGCCGTGACGTACGAATTCTCCTGACAGGACCATTGCTACGAGCATGGTCTGTGCACCTGAAGTTGACGACATTCTACGAGTGCCATCAGGACCACCAACCCAAGCTGCATTTATGCACGCCCGTTGACTCGCTTTCATGTCGCAATTACTGCAATCCATACACTTCATTTTGGCATCGTTCCTGGCACGGGTGAGCAATGCCTCCTTCAGCAGCATGTGACACAGTACGAGAAATCACTTCAACACCCAAGGAGCAAGCTGCAGGAGCTGCGGTGAAAGATGCACAGCCTCCAGGCTTGCAACAACAACAAAAAAAAAAAGAACGAAAAAGAAAACATTACAGAAGTCTACAGCGACGTCAGCAATCAAGAACGGTCCGTGAACCCGTACTTTGCTGCATTTGTTAGCCCCGTGAAGAGGCTCATGAGTGCATTGTTGGCAGGTTCCTTACCGCCCTAGAGGTCAGGTCTAAGCTATCAGGAAATCTTAGATATGGTCAAAGAAAACACATCACCTTTGTCATCTTCCGTCAGTGTGTGCTGACATATTCAACCTTGTTCTTCGAGTGCGTTTGCTTTGGTACGCGAGGACGAAAACATGTAGAGTTGAAGGAGTGTGCATCTGAAGGCAGCAGGGCAAGTTGCAAGGATGAAGTTGTAATATTTTGTTGTTTAACCTCGTTCATAATCTAACTCGGTGGACATCAAGGTAATGTTTATAGTTCTGGGGATCTTAGAAACATTGTTCGTAGTATGGATTGCTTTACTGAGTAGTATAATAAGGTTTGGAGCTTACTGACGTGCATTTTGTGCTTTGCATTGTGTTATTTTGAATGTCTCAGGTTGACTGTCATGTGCATGTACCACGTACATGGGGCCATGCACACTTCCTGCTTCTTGCCCTGTCTCATCCTCTGGGAATTCACCCTGAAGTCACCCTTTGTGCCCTTTCCAGTGCTGCCTCCTACATTCACCTATGATTTGCATGTGAAAGTCGCAGGTGATATACAGCTTTTATCAATCAAATCAATCAACGAAATAGAGTTTATTGTTGACCAAATAATATGCATGCTAATATATTGCCACGAATCATATTCGAGAAACTTCCAGGGCAAGCACGAAACGGTACATCTCATCCTGGCGCGTGCTAAAGAAGAAGCAAGAAGCTTCCAGACACATCTCCTCCTCTCTGGGAAACGCACGTGCTGTTTCTGGACCTTTCGGCGCGACGCTTAAAGGTCAGCTATGCCGATATCCCAAATAGTCGAAACGGTTGTGATATTCTGAAAGCCCACATCCAGCTCTCCCCAAAATGCACCTTCATTCTCTCAGTTCGGTACAGTACCATGTAAAAAAAATAGATAATTCATTCCGAAACACACATGGGCGCAGCCATTTTTATGACGTAGATGCGCCCGAACGGGCATTGTGACGTGTACGCGCCTTCGTACTTGTCAGTGGATTTCAGCTACGGCTTCTCGCGGCTTCACGTATCTGTGCTTGAAGATGGCGGACAGCTGGGTTCCACCGTTCCGCGATAAGTAAACAGTGCGGTAGCTGCGAACTCATTCGCGAACCAACCTCTGTGCGATGTTGTGACTGGAATTCGTCGTTTGTGTTTTGTGAGCACGTACAACTTGTATCAAGTCGCGTCTGCGTTAGCCCCTTTACAGCACTTGCCCATTGTAGAGACTGACGTTTCGACAGCCGTGCTAGCAAGAAAATGCCGACAGGGTTTTATTCCTGCAGGAAAAAATTGTGCTATGTATTTGAGAAACCGCGTACTGCTATGGGACAAGTTTTACGTACGATTTATCAATGTGCAACAGCGTCGACGATGGTATGTAACGACGAGAGACGTAAAACGAAATACAAATCACATTTTAAACTTTTTGTGGGATTCTGTGCGTTTTCCAGAAGCTTTCTTTGAATCACACCCCCACGCTGCGTTGTGTAGCACGCTACAAACTACTGCATTTTATGTCTAACATCTGGATATTGTTTGTAATGAGCACAAAAACATGCACACGAAAGCTCCAGTAGCCATGTGGTTGCACACTATGCAGACGCAAAAGAAGTACCAGTGCACATATTGCCACTTAGAAATGGTGTTTTTAGAAATGTGGTGTCTGAAGAGTTAGGGCATAGCATAGATCCTAGAAATCAGGTGCACCTTATCCTTCTGTAGAGTGCTCTTTCAATTCACAACTCAGCCCATGGGGTGTAAAAGTGTTAGAGGCAATTATGTGACTTGTCGTCCTTGTTATTATTGTACAAATCACTTTGTATGTAGGACATGATAAGCAATACGTAAGTTGCAACCTTGTCTGCAGCATTCTCGATGGCCTCTTACAGGGGCCGTGTAACTTGAGTTTTGAATTTATAAAAATATAAGTATACAATATGTAATATGAAATTTATATAAAATAAAAAATAACATTTATAAAAAGAATTTATAAAAAATAAATAAAAAGGATTCATGGAAGCAATCCGTTAGCCCATTGCGCATGAAGCACAATTATATATGCTTGGACATCATCTAATTAATCTTCTGAACCATATGTGTGGCTGCATACGAAATTTTTTATGCGCATGCTCTACCGTCCTATTTATACATGTGCGCACGAATAACAGTGAATATATGTGAAGTGGCAAAAAGCAAACGCTAGACTCTACCATCATTGTGCCCCTTTAACTTTTCTGCATTTATGTCTGGTGAACAGGGAATATCTCACTAGAAAAGAAGACATTTGTGCATTGTTTGGCAAGCAAATAAATATATTTATTTACATTTTCCATCAATCAACAATGTTGTGACCTGGTGCAAATATTAATGTCAACAAGGAAAGTACTTACAAATTATTCCTATGTGCTCAAATGCAGATATGGCAATTCTGTTTTTGTACCTCAGCACAGTACAGTTTCAAAATTAACAAACTGCACAGCATCAGCAACATTAAAGTATCTCAAGAGGGGAATCACATAAAGCTCCAATAATAGACTGTGCAAACAAAGCTCCAAAAAACAAAGTACTTCAAGAAAAATCTGAATAATCGGTTGACGTTGTGATATGTACTACTATGCACAGTTCAGGAATGGAACATGTTACCTCACTGCATTGCCTCCATGTGAGCACTAGAACAGGCAGCTTTTTAGGTCGCTCTTTTCGTGTTTTTCTATTGTCTTTTTTCGTTTTCTGTTCTTGCAATAGCAAGCATGGCCATAGTGAAACACAAGCAGCCAAGGACAGGATGAGACATCTGCAATGTGACTGCTAGCTCTAAACTCATATATTTATTAGCAGACTCTGGAATATACACATATATGCTGCTAAGCAAATGACAATTTAACAAATAGAATAACAGACAAGAAAAAAGGGTTATATATCTTCCCATCTCCTCATTCTATTTCACAGGCAGCCCTAGTATCATTCTGAGTGTGCCTGTGCGTTCCTTTTGAGATAACGTATCTCGGACAGAAGCAAATCCAACAGCGGACTGCTTACACATGCAACTGTCTTGGATTTCTCTAACCACTTATTATTTAACCGCTGCCTTGAGCTGTGTGTTCTGGAAATTTAGGCAGCATCCAGAGTCCCTGCATTGTGTTGCCAAGTTTCTCGAGGGCATCAAAAGTCTGTCCTTGGCTGCCTGTGTTTCACTATGGCTCTCAGATACAAACTACCCAATTTCAACACAGTAGAAAACACAGATTTGTAAATAGCATCTGTTGACTGCACTGTACCTACCCCCCATATAAAGGATCATAGTGGATACTACATCTCGTGCGATAATGTCAGGAACACAAAAAACCTACATTTGAAACCACTCTTACGTCGTTGTAGTAGTATTTGTGTGAAGCTACACAATTGCTGTCCTGCAAATAATTTAAACCATATGTTTCATCTGCCAGCGTGATGATCCCCTGAAAAGCAATTCACACTTGGCGGGAACTACCGGTTCTGAAACCTATCCCTGACATGTGTAGCAATAAGGGAGGAAACCCAAGGGCTGCGGTGGAAAAGACAAACACACACGGGCTATGTTCTCACTGTGTATCAGCTGCTCTGGCTACTAAGAACACGTTCCAAATTGATATAACATGGCTTGACATGATACGCCGGCGAAAGCTAACCTATAAAATTCGTAGTTAAATATACAATACGTAAACACTTGCCATAACATGACAGTTTCCTTCCTGCATTCATGCGCTACCATTCAACCCACATAAACAGTGTAGTGAATTTTTTTATAGCATTACACGTCGTTTGACAGAACTTGAACAAGATTATATAGCACATGATAAAAGTAGAGTGAACATAATGTGCAGAAAAAATGGCTATGAAGCAAGCGAGCTGGTGAAGATGATGCATATGTAAAACCCCCAAGACTAGGGAACACAAAGGGACGTGTTTGTGTCTGTCCCTTCGTGTTCCCTAGTCTTGGGGTTTTACATCATGCATAATGTGGAGCTTTCCATTCACGCTTAATGGCCATAGCAGTAATGCATGAAGGCCACTGCTAAGTTGTGTTGAGAAACACCACTTTATGTTTGCCATGTCTAAATGAAACGTACCTGACCTGATCCAAATTAACCATTCTGAGTCTGGAACACACAAAGAGAAAAACGCAACACACGCCACAACATTAACAGATAGGCAAATGAGCTGTGGCGAGCTCCACCTTGGGACAAAGTCAACAAGTAATTCACCAAAAGTCAATGAGCGCCTGAAATGTAACATCTCTGACTGGTAGCAGGACGGTCCACGTTCAATTCCTGGTGCTAGCACTGACTGGCTTCTTCATGAATTATTTGTTGAAGTTTCGATGTACTTGAGAACCATTCGTCAACCATTGTATCCTCATGAGGTGATGAGGGTTTGTCATCCCAAAGAGACTCCCTTTCTGGCATGTGTCCTTATGGATGCTCATCACTGCAGAAAAAAAAAAAAAAGAAAAAGCATTTAATGACAAGAAATGGATAGTCGTATTTACTGTATAATGATTGCGCACAACAGAAAGAAGACTTTTGCACAAAAGGCTGTACTTCTTGAGGTCTAACATCAAGTCACAAAATTCCAGAATATATGACATGTTGTAAGGTAGAGAATAAGTAGAGTTATTGAGTTGTCGAGTTGAGTTAAGGGGGGGAGTTGTACCCCCTTTTTATTTTATTATATATCATTGTATAATTATTTTTATGTCTGTACCAACCTCGCTCTCTACATTACAACATGTTTTATATATTCTGGGATTTTGTAACTTCATGTTAGACATTAACAAGAGCAGCCTTGTGCACGAAAGTCTCGTCTCATTAAAATTTAGATGCTCTCAACAGTCTTCTTTCTGTTGTGAATCTCTATCGCAGCATACCTGCACATTGCTGTTCTACGTACTGTGACTTTGCAGTAAGAGTATGGACTTTGAGTAAAACGATTATACAGCACTGCTCAGGTATTTTTGCCTATCGAACAGTATGTATGTATGCAGTATGCACACAGTATTTGTGCACCAGACCCACTAAAAATGTAGTGAATGTGGCATTGCCCACGGTAATGCACCAAGTTCAACACAATTATTGTAGAATCCAGGTATTTTAGCTTACATGTCAAGCTAGTACCACATCCAGTGTGAAGTTGTGACAAATAAATAGTTTCGATTTTTCTAAGCTCTCAGAACACAGACAGTGAATTAATAAGAGTAGACAATGTTAACATGAATTCTGGGCTATTCTTCAATTAAAGGTTCACAGATAGTAAAGGCACCTTCCTCAATGGACGTTGATGACACTGAAAATTCTAAAACGTTATCAGAGGCGACATCAGCTTCTGTGTGTCAAAGGATTGTATGTCCAACAGTAATCCAACTAACAGTAACGAAAATGTGCAAAAGACAAATTAACTGAACTAATGTAACGTACCTTCTATATCAGACAGTGAAGCTTGTAACACCCCATCCACAGGAACCAGTGTCCAGACAGCAAAAGTGCTTGAACTGGGAGATAGCAGCTAATCGGAATGGCGACCTTTGTTTTCCACCCTGAAAGCACAGGTTGTAACTTTGAGGGCAGATTTAAAAGTGGTGTCAAGATGTCTGCATGCGAGTGCACATGAAAAGTTGAACATAGGTGAATACTCAAATTATAACATCACACTGTCGTACCTGTTGGTGGAGGTAGACTGCAACTAACGTGCCAGCAATTTCTTCATGCACCAGATGCAAGCCAGATCATGCTTCATTTCCGCCTTCAGCGTGCACCTGTGACAATTCAGAAGTTAGATTATCAATACTATTGTGTTGTTAATCGTGGTTATATCAGAGTAAGTGCAGTAGGACAGCTGCACAATCGATTCATTAAGCTTGCTATTTTTTATATCTGAACCTCGACTTACCTTTTTTGCTCTCGTTTTTTGCCTTGATCCTCCGTGGCACGTTCAAAATGTTGTGCGTCGGGCACTTCAGATTTTCATCAGACGATTTCGTGCCGAGATTCCAAATTGCCTCTGGAGTCGCTCGTAACCTATGATAACATTTGTGGACGAAATCCTTGCAGTGGAAATTAGCAGGCACCACTGTCAGCCAAGAGCTTCGCACTGCTTGGTCTTTTGGCAGCTTATAATAGGTAACACTTGAATGCTCCGATGAATTGTTCTAACAGCGTAGCACCGTCGCATCTTCGACAACTTCGCCGTGGCATATCACGTATCGTATCGCTCCAGCCCATAAAAGGCAAGGTCAGAACAAGGAAGTGCACTTTCCAAACGACGCCGTGCCAAAAAAAAATATTCACATGCTTTGTTTCCGGTTTAGCAACAACATAACAGCTGTTCGCTTATGTACGATGCACAGAGGACGAAACGAAAGAAGCCAAGCGGCCAAGCCAAGAGTCCATGCCAAGCCAAAGACAGATAAACCGAGAGCGGTGACGTCGGTGCGCCCGTGCGCAGGGTTTGCCGACGGTCTGACGGCCGGGCGTGGGAACTAAAAAAACTGTTTTCTAAAAAACTACGAACAGTTGGAGCAAGATATTTCGCACACATATTCAGTGTTCGGTAATGAACACACAGCGCGAGTATTGCTCAGTTCTGCGGCACTTCAAAATCGGCATATCTGACCTTTAAATGCTTGTGCACTCCAGGCTGGAGCATTCATTCTTTGGACTCAGTTGCGTTGAGAGAACTATCACTCTTGTGTTTTTGCTACCAAGTAGTTTAATAAAGCGTTTGCTGTTTATTCGACGACTCGCCGGCCCATTTCGCTTCGTGACATTTCTGGTGGACGTGGCGGGGGGGGGGGGAGGTCAACCCCGACGCCGAAGTACCGAGACCAACCTACGCCGCCGCTCTGAGACAGGTGCCACCTACTCGTCCGCCGTACTACGGAAACCATTGGACGCCTCCTCGGCCTGTCCAACCTACTCCGAGTGACCCGCCACATTCTCAGCCGTTTCGCAAAACGGACGTTTGGCGGACTCCGGACTTCAGGCCGCTCTGCTACCACTGCGGAGAGGCAAACCACGTCTATCGTCGATGTCCCTATACCGACGCCTTGGCCTTCCCGGTTTTTCACCCGACGCCCCCGCCTCCAGCGCGGTAGTCGCCCCGCCGCAATTGAAGGTTATCTACGGCAGCAGAATGCTTCTGCTGGCTCACGACGCGACCTGACCCCGAGCGTCCCCCACCGCAGCAGGTCGCCAGGAAAGAGCACGTTCACCGTCACCGGCAAGACGACCTGTGTGGTGCAGCCCTAACTGGGAAAACTGAAGACTACAGCTCCGGTAGGTGGAGCTGCGGACCGACGACAAGCTACAATTCCTCCAACTGGACGAACAGCAACGCAGAACCGCCACGACGCTTGGAAAATTACCAATAACCTGAAAATAGTAATCGACGGCCATGAGATAACTGCGTTAATCGATACCGGAGCCGACGACTCCGTTATAAGTGGTACGTTGGCTAAGAACCTTCGCAAGGTGCAAACAGAGTATGATGAGTCTGACATCAGGACTGCTGGTGGACACGTCGTAACACCGACTGGCCGATGCACTGCAGTCATACAAGTGCGTGACATCCAGTACGTCGTCAGCTTCGCCGTTCTGCCGAACTGCCCACGGGATATAATATGTACTCGGAATGGACATTCTAGTCGAAAATGAGGCAGTCATCGACTTCACAAATTGAGTTATCTCTTTCAAAACGCCGGAAACTGCGGAAGACAAGTGGTGGGTACCAATAACCCCAGAGAAGCGCGCAAACACGGACGTAACCGCCGTGACGAGTCAGCACGTCAACCTGCCTCCCTTGTCGTCAGTCCTTGTGACCGCTACGTGCGACAGAGCACCAACTGGCTGTTTGTTGGCTGAGGGCAACACGCAACTTCTCCTCGAACGACGAATTGGGATAGCATGAGGAATTGTGCCTGTAAGAAACGGAACAGTCGAACTCCTGGTCACAAATTTTCGCCCGGAGCCACAACACCTCGCAAACGACACGAAGATAGCCGTCATCGTAGACCAATGCACCACCACGGATGTTTGCCTGATGGACGCTTCTCGCATCGCCGTCACCGCGGAACTCGGGGCCGGACATTTAGATGTACACCCTCAACTCAATACAACTCAAAAGCAAGCCCTTCTCCAGATGCTCAACGATTTCAGTAACTGTTTCGCTGCATCGTCGAAAGTAAGACAAACGCCCATTGCGAAGCACCGCATCATCGTCGACGAAAACGCCCGTCCAATTCACCGCATGCCGTACCGGGTCTCCCGCAAAGAGCGAGAAACGATTCGAAAGCAAGTAGAAGAGATCCTAAGAGATGACATTATCGAGCCGTCGACCAGTCCGTGGGCATTGCCGGTGGTACTAGTGAAGAAGAAGGACGGAACACTCATGGGGGGGGGGGGGGGGTTCTGCGTCGACTACCGGAAACTCAATGAGATAACGAAGAACGACGTCTACCCGTTACCGCGCATCGACGACACGCTCGATCGCCTTCAAAACACAAACTTTTTCTCTTCCATGGACCTCATGACAGGGTACTGGCAAATCGAAGTCGACGAACGGGGCCGGAGAAAACCGTTTGCTGTTTATTCGACGACTCGCCGGCCCATTTCGCTTCGTGACAATATTGGAAGCTATCGCCTGTGGTACGATGCCATACCTGTGTTATATAGTGCACTCCCACAGATCGTAGACCTTGAGTTGCAGTGACATGTTATAGTCGAATGGACTAGCCTCTTTGAAAGCTTTCTTGTAATCCGAGCTTAAGCAGGTCCCTTATGAGATCATAAGTCCATGCGCCACACAATGTCCTGTACTATGCATAGCCTTGTGCATGATGATCGCGGATTCTGTAACGGCACGCTACCACACACAAAACATCTCATTGTTCGCACGAGTTGTCATATGTTACTATTGGTCTTCAAAATTGTTATAACTGCACTGAACTTTTCTCTGTCTTGTATTTTATTGCTCTCTTCAGTGGGCTACTTCCATGGTCAAACAGGCGATGCATCGGCATTCCAACGATGTGCCGTTCGATATCCCGATGGGAGCAGAGGAAAAAGAAGCGCGTGCAGTGAGAGGTTGGAAAGGTAAGCAAACGGAAGTCACCGATGTCACAACTTACTCCGACTGTGGCGTAAACGGCTGTCATGAGTGACGTCACAATTAAGTTGTCCGCACAACGGATGAATGCCGCTGACGGTCAAAAGACGGCGTGGATTTGAAGACGAGGTGCCTCATGGGACTTTCGCTGCCTTTTGGGTTATTCCATGCCAAACGTCCCAGAGGTGACGCTCGACCCTCGTCGACTTTGTTATAAAAATCAATACGTATTCATTGCTTGCGGAAAACCAATAAAACAAATGTTTTGTTGTTCTTACGTGTCTGTTTAGAGTTACCGGGTTAGCCCTTTACCACCCCTGCAGTCGAAGCATGGACTCGCTAAAATTATGGAGCATAACTGTTTTCATGTCGCAGTAAGGGAGAGGTGCCCATCTACCTAGCTGAGGGTCGCAAATATTCCGGTTACTCGCCATATGTGTCTTAAAGGGGGTGCGAAAAATGCTTCGAGAAGCAAAGTTTCCCATTTTTCTGGACTACGCCGCTAGGAGTAAAGAGACAAAACTGTTTTTAACGTTCAAATACGCATGGGCACTACAAGCCAAAAACGTTTCGTTGGGAGGCCAAACACAATATTAGGAGAACAAAATACGCGAAGATGGAATTTTGACGAAAATACAACAACTTTAATCTGAAACAACGAAAATGGTGGAGCGCAGAAATAAGTACAGTGAAAGCTGGAAGAAAGTATCATGCCAGAGGAACACAAGGAGCAAGTTTAAAAACATGTAGTTTTTGATGACAGAGACAATAATGTTTTAAGTTCGTGTCTTTCGCAGGCAGCACGCGCTACCATAACAGCTCTCTCATCCTTTGAGCGGCAGCCCATCGAAAGTACACCAGGGGCGCGATGCTCAACTACTCGATATTCCGCACCGCGCGATACGTGCTTGTATGGGATTCGTTATGATTCGTCACGAGCTTCTGCGTGGTCAGCAGTCATGTCGTTTCTTTGAAATGACAGTCTAGCGGAAGAGTTTTAACGGAGTTGGAGCGCGCTAACTCTAAATAATAACGATAACGGTATCTTCAATTGAGCATTGGGTCCCGGGTACAGCGTGGGTGTCGTCTGCTACGAGCAGGCAGTACGATGTGATTGGTTCATCCACTGGGAAAAACCGTCGGAAAAGACTGCTTTCTTGAGTAGGACGTAAATGCGGCGCTTACTGTGCACTTGCCTCTGTACGACGTAACCAACGAGAATTAGCCGAGGGAGGCGACTAACATGAACGACACAAACACATAAGCCTCCGATGGGCTCACTGGTTCACAGAAGTGGTGGGTGCGTATGCCGGCAACGGACACTGCACTTTAGTACCTTCTCTTCAAGGAACTGTCTCGTTTTACTTACAAACTCTTGCGAAACACAAACTACTTTGGAGACCCTGGTTGGCCCACCCGCAGAATCAACTATTTGAAGGACCGTTGCGAGCTTGCTTTTTCTGGTAGGCGTTGTGCCGTTCCCTTCTGGCAGTCACAGGGTCCTATACCAGAGGAAGTTGCAACGAAGTGTAAAGTGACGGTAACGTTGTAAGTGAAACCAGGTCAATAAGATCAAGTGAACACAGTGAGAAGGCCGCGGAGAGCGTGAGAACATATAGTGACGGTAGCCGCGCTTTCCGCGCCCTACCCGAACATCAAAAATCGTTTTCTCCGCTATAAAAAAATATACTTTTTGGAAACTTGCTCCTTTTGTTCCTTGAGCATCATACTTTCTTAGAGCTCTAACTGTACTTTTTTCTGCGCTCCACCATTTTTGTTATTTACTGTTAAATTTGCCGTATTTTCGCTAGAGTCTCATCTTCGCGTAATTCTTTCTCCCTGTCATTGTGTTTAACATCTCAACGATACTTTTTTGAGCTGCTAGCATCTCAACGTTAAAAGCTGTTTTGTCTCATAGCTTCTGGCGATCCCACCCAGAAAAAACGCGAAGCATTGCCCCGTGAAGCATTTTTCGCACCACTTTACGGTGCATAATGAACCAGAATATTTGCGACCATCCGATAGGTAGATGAACACTTCTTCTGTGTAGCGGACGACGACAACGATGGCCACGCGCGTGGAGCACCGGCTTCAGTTCCACCGGCGCGGCCATGGAGACAGGCCACCGTCATCGCCTCTCCGTGGCATACCATCATCGCCGGTCGGGGCTCATGTAGAGGAAGACCATCGTCCTCTACATTTGGTGACCCGGACAAGGAACATCACGTCCGGAGCAATTCGGCCCTTCACCATCCCAAATTTCTGACCACGCCATCGAGCAGCACTACCTCCGGCACACACGCCCCACCTTCACCCCTACCGCACTCTTCGCTCTCTCTCACCTACGCTTCTCTCTTCGCTCAAGTCTTCTCACGCTTCTCACTGCCGGCCGCGACACTCGAGCCTTGCGCTCACCTGCCGGTTGCGGCAGTCGCGGCAGCCGACGCCTCGGCACACTTAAGCCCGTCTCGGCACCTCACTCACTCCACCTGGGACTATCGAGCTTCGGCTCCCGTGCCGGTCGCGGCACCCCAGGACCACGACACCGAGCGCCTCACTCTCTCTGCGACGGATCGCTGTTCCTGTCCACACATACCACAGGGATGACTACCCACACACGGATGCTGTTCCCGTCTTCATCCCCTCTGAAACGCCGCCAACGTGTGCCGTGCCCCTGTTCCCGCTGTTCCCTGTTCTTGCGATGCGTCCGCAACGCATCTGACGGCCGGGGGACCCCTGTAGCGGACGACGACAACGACGACAACGATGGCCACGCGCGTGGAGCACCGGCTTCAGTTCCACCGGCGCGGCCATGGAGACAGGCCACCGTCATCGCCTCTCCGTGGCATACCATCATCGCCGGTCGGGGCTCATGTAGAGGAAGACCATCGTCCTCTACATTCTGTACTGCGGCACGAAAACAGTTGTTGCTGTTTAGAGTTACGGCTAACCTTTGTTTTAGTGGTTTTCGCCAAGTAATAAATTCGTATGAACTTTTATAACAAAATCGACGAGGGTCAGGTGCCTCCTCTGGGTCGTTTGGAATGGAATGACCCTTTTTACGTTTGCCTTGCACCGACACATTCAAGGCTGCACTACGCAGCATTTTTGTCGCAGCTGGGCCATTCCAGCTGAAACCAGCCAGAGGACCCCCTTGTATTCCGCTGGAAAAAAAAGGTGCATTCCCATAGGCGTGTGTACGTAGGATATAAAGTTTCTTTATCAACCTTTTTTCTTTTTTTTTTCAACATTGGGGGCTCCTCGAAGTTGGCCAAAATTGCTCAAACTGTTGGATAACGCTAACAACGGATTGAAGTTTTTCTTTCTCTTCGTTTTATCTGTGGTGCGAGGCTCGCTATGCTGTGCACGCTTCGCACGTTATTCTATTATGCGTGGTTCACACTACAACTTGTCTCCGTTGCGGTTACGGTGCGGATCCAGTGCGGAGGCGGCTGTCGTACGACACGCTGTTCAGACATATGCGTTCTTGATACGTCAAACGCTTGTGGTTGACCAATCACGTCTCCACTCCACCACGTCTCCATTCCACAGGCAGCCATGAACGGGCAACGTGATGTGGTCGGCGAAACTTTGAGGTGTATTGAAGCGTATCTGCGTCACACAGAGCGCGTAAACTGGCCACTTGTTGTTCAAATGGCAGCAGCAGCGCTTCTGCTGAAAAGAAGGAAAAAACGACGACGACAGTGGGTTCGCCAAATACTACAGGAACATGCCGTGCACGGGGAGCTTGCGCGGAGCGCGTTCGCTCATTGGTCAGCTGCATCTCCGCAGGTAGCCCGTACCGCATGGAGTTCGGTCGAGCTCAACTCTTGCGGTGCGTGTGCTTTTCGGAGTGTCGTGCTTCGTTGTCATGACAACCGTGTCGCGCCGCATCCGTAACGCATGAAAATGCAACAGTGTGAACCAAGCATTAAACTACGTTCTGCTAACAGGTTATGGGCCCAGCACTAGGCTCTTGGTTAGCTGTACAGGTCATCTCCAGGACGGTTTCAGTCAAGCTTCGGCAAGGTTAACATTTCTCCAGGTTGGATGGTAGTCAGGAATGGTGGAACCAAATAAGTTCACCGTAGCGAAGCTGGGAGACGACAATTATCAGGCGTGGAAGTTCTAGATGCGGATGCTTCTGATATGGGAAGGTACCTGGAAGTATTTCGAAGAAGAGACGCCCACAACTCCTTCAGCGGAGTGGATATCGAGTGATCAAAAGGCACAGAGTACAATCTCGCTCAGCATCGAGGACAATCAAATAATCCATATCTGCAAGGCGACGACAGCGAAAGAAATGTGGAAAGTGCTACAGGAGCTCCATATGAGCGGATAAATATGAGCAACAAACTGTGCCTGTTGCGTAAGCTTTACCAGTCGCGGCTCAGTAACGGACAAGAGATGCAACTACATTAGGGAGACTTTGAGTCTTGTAGAGCACTTACGAGGGATGGAGCAAGAGATCACCGATTTCCAGTAGCTGCACTACTACTGAGCGGACTCCCTCAAGATTATGCGACCTTGATCACAGCGCTTGATGCACGTCCTGAAAGTGAGTTGACACTCGAGTATGTCAAGGGAAAACTCGTAGATGAATTCAGGAGAAGACCAGAAAACCTGCAATGCATGGAGTCAGTGCTGAAGGCACAAACCGCGCAGTTCAAGGGTTTCAGCGAAGGAGAGAAAGCAACTAGGGAGTGTTTCTTTTGCAAAAGACAAGGACATGTCGAGAAGGACTGCTACAGATGGAAGGCAAGCAAGAGAGGAAGACAACGTATTTCGAAGGCCACAAGAGCAATCAACCAGGACGAAGAAACAGCTTTCGCCAGTGCTGCTGCTAATTTCCACGGTGGGTGGTTATACACCACCCACCGTGGAAATTCGACTATACGACTCCGGAGCCACGAGTCATATGACTAGCGACAGGAACTTTTTCACGAAATTTACGGAGCAGAAGTCAGATTCAGTGGTTGTGGCCAATGGTCAGCGTGTGTCATCAGAAGGCATTGGAAGCGGTTTTATCGAGTGTGCTGCAGTATCAACAACTCGCCGGATACAAGTACGCGACGTACTGTATGTTCCATCGCTTGAAATGAATCTCCTCTCGGTCCGGAAACTTACAGATCGCGGCCACAGGGTGACATTCGATGGTGGCGTCTGCACTGTCACAAACGGCGACATTCTTCTAGCCAAGGGTTCTTTAAGCAATGGTCTTTATCAGCTGGAATGCAAGGAAGACAGATGTGCTGCAACTTGAACATATCACGCCGAGTGCATTCATACATGGCACCGGAGGCTTGGTCACAGAGATCCAGAAGCGGTGAGAACGCTCGTCCGCGATGATCTTGCTGAAGGCATCCACATACGGGACTGCGACAAGCTGTTGAAGTGCTCAAGTTGTCTGAAAGGAAAGATGACGAGGAAGCCCTTTCCACAAGTGAGCAAGAGACAATCTCGAGAGTTAATGGACTTGGTACACAGCGATGTGTGTCGTCCAATGCAGACCGCCACAGTTGGCAAAAGGAGATACTTCATCTCATTTATTGACGACTATTCGAGGTATACGGTTATTTACTTGCTACAGTCAAAGCTAGAAGTTCCGGACCGTCTCGAAGAGTACATAGCGTATGTGCAAAATAGATTCGGAAAACGACCGATTGTACTTCGCAGTGATAATGGGACAGAGTACACGGGCAGCAAAACGCAAGCAATCCTCAAGAAGCATGGAATTCAATTCCAGTCTACCGTACCCTACAATCCAGAGCAAAACGGTGTCGCAGAGAGGAAAAATAGAACGCTTTGTGAAAGCGCTCGTAGTATGCTCTTTGAGGCGAAGCTTCAAAGTGGGGTTTTAAAAAGAAACGTGACAAAGACTGGGAAATTGAAAGGTACAAGGCGAGACTTGTTGCGAAAGGCTACTCTCAGAAATTTGGTGTTGATTACGACGCCACATTTGCACCTGTTGCAAGGCAGGCCACTTTTAGAGCAATACTAACAGTCGCAACCGCACAGGGGATGAAAGTCAAGCATTGTGATGTCAACACAGCCTTTCTGCATGGAAATCTTGAAGAGGACATCTACATGTCACAACCTACGTAAAAGATGGAGAAGGCCACCTCGTGTGCAGACTGAATAAATCCATCTACGGACTCAAACAAGCCGCTGGAGCTTGGAACGAAAGGCTTAACGCAGTGCTACTTGAATATGGCTTGTGCAGAACCAAAGCGGATCCTTGCCTCTACACGAACTACACAGACAGTTGGTTGTATGTACTAGCATATGTGGACGACATAATCATTGCACATGAGAATGACGGTTGTATTCAAGAGATACAAGAACTGTTGAATCACCATTTCGGAACGAAGGATCTTGGAGATGTTACACACTATCTTGGAATTGAAGTTGAACATGAAGCGGACGGGAGTTTCCTTCTCAGTCAACGCAACAAAATCGGCGGCCTCCTAAGTCGATATGGCATGGAGGACGCAAGGGGCGCTGCCACTCCTATGGACGCAGGCTATCTCCAGTGTACGGGAGACGAGGATTTGTTACCAAAAAGTCATAAGTACAAAGAAGCAGTTGGGGCTCTACTGCATATATCGACGACAACACGGCCAGATATAGCGTTTGCGCTAGGCGTCTTGTGCAGACGAGTTAGCTGTCCACGTCAGAGAGACTGGAACGCACTAAAACGAGTACTACGTTACCTCAACCATACTCAGGACATGAAACTGAAATTACCAGTAACCGCAGTACTCAAGCTTTCATGCTACGTCGACGCTGATTGGGCAGGAGACCCTCAAGACCGGAAATCAAAATCGGGGTTTTTGTTTAAGCTTGGTGAGAGCAGTGTGTCTTGGGGCAGCCGAAAGCAACTCTGTGTTGCATTATCATCCACCGAAGCTCAATACGTTGCCGCAGCGAGTGCTTCTCAAGAACTGCTTTGGCTACGTCAGCTGTTACTGGATTTGGGGACGCCACAGGCTGAACCAATGGTTATTTACGAAGACAATCAAGGCTGCATCAGGCTCACCGTGGATCATAGGTGGGCATTTTGGTGAAACCTCACTCGCCCTCACCCTCACGGCGCTCACTGGCACATGCCCTCACTCGCCCTCACCCTCACCGCCCTAACGAGCACATGCCCTCACTCGCCCTCACCCTCACCGCCCTCACGAGCACACACCCTCACTCGCCCTCACCGTCACTGCCCTCACGGGCACATTCCCTCACTCGCCCTCACCCTCACGGCACTCACAAACGAAAGACCTCACCCATAAGGGTCTTACCCTCATAAGGTCTCCTGTGAGTGCACTCATGAGGTCTGAGGGGCGCCAGGTCTCTGAGTGAAGTCACTGGTGAGGCCTGAGGTGTGTGAGGTCAGTATGAGGGCATTCAGAAATGAGGTCAAATGACGCATACCAGACGTGCGCAAATTAAATTATGGAGGCATTGATTATATGGTTCCAGCGACACAACTACCGGCTGTGTGCACTTTAAAGGGCTGGTGTGCACGTATTTAGCAATTTCGTCTACGTCGCGCTGGGAACACCGCAAAGCGCCCTGAGCTGACTCATTACTTGGTGATATGGTTCGAGTGACCCAACTACAGGCAGGGTGCACTTTAAAGGGCTGGTGTGCTGGTTTTTAGCAATTTCGTCTACGTCTCGCTGGGAACACAGCAAAGCGTCCTGAGCTGACCGATTACTTGGTGGTATGGTTCCAGCGACCCAACTACCGGCTGTGTGCACTTTAAAGGGCTGGTGTGCCCGTTTTTAGCAATTTCGTCTACGTCGCGCTGGGAACGCAGCAAATCGTCCTGAGCTGACTGATTACTTTGTGATATGGTTCCATCGACCCATATACAGGCAGGATGCACTGTAAACGGCTGTGTTCTCAGCGCGACATAGACGATATTGCTAAAAAACGTGCACACGAGCCCTGTAAAGTGCACCATGCCTGTAGTTGGGTCGCTGGAATCATATCACCAAGTAATGAGTCAGCTCAGGACACGTGGCTGTGTTCCCAGCGCGACGTAGACGAAATTGCTAAAAGCGGGCACACCGGCCCTTTAAAGTGCACCCTGCCGGTAGGTGGGTCGATGGAACCATATCACCAAGTAATCAGTCAGCTCAGGACGCTTGGCTGTGTTTCCAGCGCGACGAGAGTGGAAGAAAAATGATGATAACCGCACTTCACAGAGCGGGATGCAAATGCGCTGACGAAGTTCTACACGTTTAAGACGAAACAGGCCAGTAGATTTTAATATGTTATGGGAGATGGTGTGTTCACTTCCGGGATGACTTCAGGTGTGTGAAAACAATCGTACATGACGACAAAGCTGTTACGGAGCAGCGAGTGTGAACATTCGATAGAACATTGCACAATAGCAGAGGCAAAATTCGTTCAAAGGGTGATTATGGTGCATTGCAGACGTGATACGAGTGCGCTGACATATCTTTTGTTTTGGCGTAAGAGCAACTACATGTGTAAATTTTCAGAACTGGAAAGAAGGTGGTCTCTTTTCAAAGGAGAGGGACAGAAAGACATCACTTTTTACTTCGTAGACGACTTCGACTAACGAATGAGCTCCGGCGGAGTATGGTGACGATTTTTTTTTCTCTCGTTCAATGAAAAATACGCCTTGTAGATTTTCAATATGTTACAAGAGAGTACATATTATACATATGGCGCGATTCCTTTCACGTTCTTGACGACATCACGTATGTGACAATACTATGTGATATTATAAGACTATCTCTAATATTCTCGGTCGCTTAGTTAGACAATGAATATATATCTGCTTCGTATTTTGGCGTGAAGCTAATTCCCATACCGTAGTTTATAATCACAAATGATCTCGGGCTCCATTGAAAATACTAACTTGTCGAAAAATAATGTAAACCTTGCTCCAAAGCGCGCTCCGTTTTTCAGCTATCACCACGTCACCAGATTTGTTCTAGTTCCATATGCCCTTCGGGAAGTTAGACTGGCACTTCCCTTCCAAGACCAGGCAAAGAAGGCGCAGAAATGTCGTCTGTATGTCTCAGAAGGACGCGCGGAAGGGACAAAGAAGCTGCAACCCTGCTTGTGCAGGAGTATCTGGACCTGCAAAGAGAAAGATCCTAGCGTACTCTTCGGACCATGTCCCGCGCTGCGTTTCCCATATTAAACGGCAACAGGTCGATTGACAATCCGAAGTACCTAAGGTACACCCGTAACCAGGAAGTTTCCCCGAAGCCACGAGCACGCACATATATGAAACCCGCGTATAACGATATTGAGGGCAGTCGCGAATTCCATCGTTATACGGGGTACATCGTTAAACGAGGGCTGACCTAAATAGCGCGTCCCCGAAAAGTCGTGCACCACCCCGCGTGTAGCAAAAGAAAAAGAAACAGATGCTAAAAAAACTTGAAGCAGTGTGACATTGCATTGGCTTGGGAGAACAGCGACAAGAACTCGTGGAGGGAACCAGGGAACATATCAGGACAACTTCTGGCAGCACTACACGTCACCATCCCGCAAGTGGGCTTCACCTAACGCCTGCGTGCTTTAAGAGAAGCTCGCTTTAGAACCCTGTCGCGCGACTCGCGGGTGAAAAGCACGTGCTAGGCCTTTTGAATCATCTCGCGAATTTGAGCAGCATTGGTCAAATACGGAGACACAAAAGCGTTACCACCTACCTCTTTCACTGACAGTATTGGAAAATGAACAGTCACTGTCTATTTTCTTGCCTCAATTTTTATTGTGGTTTAATTCTTTTGATGTGAATTTCGGACGATACGAATTTTTTCCGCTACCCCGTGAGATTTGTATAATCGAGATTCTACTGCATCTTATCGCGGCGAAAATTGCGGCGAGGTTATGCGCACGGGACAGCGTCCAACATCGTTATACGAGTACTCGGAACCGCGGTTTCCATCGCTGTACGCGGGTCGTTTCCCCATAGAAACAATGCATATTTTGATGCATCTTAAGGAACAACACACACGGAACAACACACACGGACAAGAGGAAGACACACCGGACACACGGACAGGCGCGTGTGTGTCTCCCTCTTGTCCGTGTATGTTGCGCCTTAAGAGGCCATACCAGTCGGGGAGCAACTCCGATTCACGATTTTCCCGATTCTAGATGGCGCCACGCTCGCCGTCCTTATCACGCCATTCGCCTCCGACTCACGAAATAATCCCCATTGTGCATGGTTGACCTCGCGATTTTAAGGCGGGCCGCGCCCTCTGGGCTGTTTGTCGAGTGGTAAAGTGTCGGACTTTGCCACGAAAGGTCCGCAGTTCAATTCGAGACATTCACGTCTTTTTGCTTGTCTCCTATTGCTACATGAGTACTTTATTTTTATTTTTTGTTCTTATATATTCATGCTACAATTATTGTTTTCACAAGTCACCACCGCCTGTACTGACTGATTATGGAATTTTTAGTTGCACTTCGTATTGTTTTACTAGTGCATACTGACTGTATGCCGACGTACAAGTGTGATCGGATAGTACGGATGCCGGTATCTCGGTACAGGTTTTGGGTCATCCAACGTGCAACTAGCAAGGATTGTCGAAAGATGGAAAATCCAGGGAATCGGTCTCGAAAAAGTGGCCGTATCTCAAAATAACGTGATCGAAGTCCCCGTTGAAAAATAAACTACTGTAAATAAATGTTATCTGGCTATTTCTGCGTATGCATATATTATACACCGCCTTGGTTTATTTTGTATACTGGTGGCAGTACAGAAGCTTGTAGCAACATTGCGGCGCGCGTTATGCACCGGTGCGCGTTATACATGGAAGTTTTTTTCAAATTCGGCTCATTTCTAGGGGTGCGCGTAATACACGAGTGCGCGTTATACACAGGAAAATACGGTACTGTAAGTAAATGTTATCTGGCTATTTCTGCGCGGAAAATACTAAAGCCCACTAAGACTAACCTGAACATAAAAATGCAAACACCGAACTTTTACTAACCTAATAATCAACTAACTAACGTGCTGTTCCGTCGCGTCCGTTTCATTTATCTCCTATTTCTTAATTTTATTTATTTATTTATGTTTTTTGGAATAGCAAGCCGACGTCCCGTTTGATTGACCTTTAGCCCGTTTTTTTTTTGTTTCCTTTTGGTCTAATAAATATATCCCACCCTCCCCCGTCGCTGTCGTTGGTTGTCGTTAGTTTTCCTTGCTTCGCGAGCGTGAATTTGGGTTCCGGAAAAGACTGTTGCTCATTGCGTGGGCGCAAATTAGCAGCCGTCGCTTGATCGATTTTTCTTATTGGTTAACGTGGAGCGTTCATGAAAGTAAATAAATAAAATAATAAAGATAAAAATAAAAATAAATCGATCAATAAAAGAAAGAAAGAGAAACAACAAATAAAGCTGCAGTTCTAAGTGCCGTTATCCTAAGAAACATTTATCTGTGTGTGATCCACTTGCTGGCTGTTTCAACATTACGAACATTACAGGGCAGTCCTGTTGAACGTTACTGGAATGTTTGTGAAGTTGGCCTTCCACTAACCGTAAATGCGAGAGATTCTCGTTAGCCTTATGAGACAGTCGACTGAGTAAGCACAGACCCGAAACGGCTGTGATGTTCGTGAATGACAAAGGTCTGGAAATAACCAGTGGTCTCCCCCACCCCTTTAGCTGAAAAAAAAAAGAAGCAAGAAACAAACAAACAAACAAAGAAGGAGAGGACACTAATTGCCTCATGCTCCATATGCTTGAGTCAAAAGTCACAGAAAAAGAGGTGCTAAGGACACGCTGCGACCTTCGAACTCCCTTCGAAAAAACGTCTTTCGAACAAACGGCGTCGATCAACCGGCTGTTGATCGAACGGCTTTCGACCAAGCGTCTTCGATCCTTCTCCAAACAGCTTAGGATTTCGGAATATCCAGCTATAATGTGATGAGGACGATGCGATGGACTGTGGACGGTGAACTGTCAAAAACAAGCCTAAACTAACCTACCCTGGAAACTACCTAACCTAGGACCCGGCTCTAACCGGACTTGGGTCGCTACGTCCAACGAGCCGTTACATCCATCGGTGGACGTAACGGCGCATTGGATGCAACGGCTCGTTGGCTATAACGGCACGTTATGGATGTACCGATACGTTGGATGTAACCGCACGGTGGTCTTGGTGATCTTTTGGATGTAAATGCTCGATGGATAAGCGGCTTCAGGATATGTCGGTCGTGAACTAATATGACATCGATGTAGTTTTGGAATCAGCCACTCCATAACACACATTTCGCGGCGTATCCTCGCAATGTTTTTGTTTGTTTATTTTCATGATGTGATGTGATGTGATGTGATAAAGAAAAAAAATGGGGATGTGAGTTTCGACGACGTCGAACTGGCTACCCCAGTACTCTTACACAAACACATGATGAGATGATGAAAAACAGAGATGATCATTTTCGTTTTCGTGAGAGTCCGTCAAATTACGATGTTTTATGATTTGATATGTTCACAAGTTACGGACAGAGTTGCTGTTGTGAGAGAATAAATTAGGTCAGGTTCTAAATTACGAGGTTGGTCCACAAGTTGAAATCCCCAAATCTCAAAATATTCACGAAATAATATAGAGGCAGAAAAAGTAAAAGCGCATTAGGTAAAAAAAGCTGCTGGTCGTGTGTGTTATAAACTTATAATCTGCTTGCCGTACGTAGTTGGCCTCGCTGAGGGCGGGCCGCTCGTCACGAGCAACGC
This sequence comes from Ornithodoros turicata, assembly GCF_037126465.1. Lineage (NCBI taxonomy): Eukaryota > Metazoa > Arthropoda > Arachnida > Ixodida > Argasidae > Ornithodoros > Ornithodoros turicata. The sequence continues at coordinate 3,569,642 of NW_026999318.1, read as the reverse complement.
AACAGCGCGCGTCCTAGGCCGACTTCCTTTACGATGTTTTATGATTTGATATGTTCACAAGTTACGGACAGAGTTGCTGTTGTGAGAGAATAAATTAGGTCAGGTTCTAAATTACGAGGTTGGTCCACAAGTTGAAATCCCCAAATCTCAAAATATTCACGAAATAATATAGAGGTAAAAAAAGTAAAAGCGCATTAGGTAAAAAAGCTGCTGGTCGTGTGTGTTATAAACTTATAATCTGCTTGCCGTACGTAGTTGGCCTCGCTGAGGGCGGGCCGCTCGTCACGACCAACGCAACAGCGCGCGTCCTAGGCCGACTTCCAAGGAAACCGTACCGGCATGTGATCGTCGGGGGAAACCCAGGCAAAACCTCCTGGCAGCACGGCCGGACTGGGCATAAGTAAGAAACACCAACACAGCTTTACGACAGCGAATGGCGCGAAGGCAGCCAATGATATAAGTGACAACAAAGCAGCGAAAAATATAACTTCCCGAAATGCAGACGCAGCATTGCGATTTTTTCTATTTCCAAAGTGCTGTTCGTTGACAATACAAAAAACCATCTGCTGTACACCTAACGTTTTATTAATATGCGCGTTGCTCCACACATGCGCATTGCTTAGAACTCAGTTGATGTTGATGTTGACGAAAAAAATAATAGGGAGAAATAGGAAACTCAGTAACATGCCTCATACCCTAACGACCTTTGTTTTGTGGTTGTACCGATATAGCAGCTGTCTATGAACCAATCAATGTCAATCCGTATTACAGGTCACTTCTTTCTATTTAGTTATTTTTTTCCTGTTCAAAGAAGTACCCGTGAGGTACCACGTTAGCATGGTAAGAGCTCGTTGTGTATGGTTTTCTCTTGGATGTAACGGCTCGTTGTGTGTACTGACTTATGGATGTATCGGCCAGAAATGGACGTAAAGTATCGTTGGATGTAACGGTCGTTTGTGTGTAAGAGCAGGGTGGATGTAACGACTCGTTTTCGGATGTAAGAGCATGATGGACGTAACGGCGCGTTGGATGTAGTGGCACGGAATCGCTCTAACATAGGTTCCCACAGGGGACGATTTTTCCGTATCCCGGAAATTACAGGAGCGCCGTTGTGAACAGCTGAGGAAACGGATCATTGCCGATCAAGTGCTATCACATTATTTGTTTAAATTGGGAGACGGGATTTTTTAATTAACATGCATTCTAATGCGCAGTAAAACCACTGAACAAGGAACATGAATGCGGTTACACCCAGTGCGCCGCTTGCGTTGTGCCGATTACATCTGTTCTTTCTGTTCCTCTCTCGCAAAGTTTGCTGAGTGCAGACAATGCGGTAAGATTAGGAAGGGATTCTCGAACAACAAATAAATATTGACTATGACACGAGGTGATTCATAACTGGTGATTTTCCCAAGGTCCTGCTACCTTCTACTTATTTCTGGCAGATATGTTAGCCGCGTTCTTTTATAAAGGGGAGTACTACAGAATACTGAGCGCAATGACGCATTACCTTCTGCATTCGTATCAATGAAATGAAACGCAAATGCCCACTATCCTGAGGCTCTGACTTCACGCTCGTTGAACGTGGATATCGTCGGACGTAGTTTCCAACTCAACCGGAATACTGGTATTTTCATATATAGTTCTGTTTTGTTGTTGGTGGCGGTCAGACAATGATGTTGTAGTTGTGGTCTCATACCTTCTATGTTGATGAACAGTATTTTCAATGCAATCAAACCGCAATGAAACACCTGAATATAAGTGGGTGTAGAGCTTTTATAACCCATAAACATCGGCCCAGAAAAAGATGTAAGGACAACTATAAGACCTGTGTCTGACTGACAGTAGAGAAATACTATAGAATCCAGCGAACGATATCGCTAGCGACTTAATGCAGCAAACTATGTATATCCATTTTATGTTGCTTGTTGAATGGAATGTAGATTTAACTATTCATTATTAACACATAAAAAAAGCACCCTATGTCTCCCAATTTCAACAAATCCGCAAAGCGAACGATAACATTCGGTCGGCTGTGATGTATTTCATCGGCTGTCTAGATTTCAGTTCTTACTTGCATCTATATTCCAGGGGCTTTTAATGCACAATTATCCTCACTTTACCCATCACACAATTTCTTTTCGTAGTAAACATATTGTAGATTATTGTTTTTCATATTCGCTGGCTAGTCTATTTGCAAGCACCAAATGCTATGCATTCCAGTTATTTGATTTCTAATACAATAGCCACAAAACTTTTTCATAATCTACACCATCCCATTCGGTGGTCATTCACTGGAGTGCTCACCCGGTGTCTCTTTGGCCTTTCCATTTTCAGCCTTCTGACAGTTCGGCGTTATGATTTTTTGGTCTTTTGGCTGTCGGCCTTCTGATAGTTCGGCGTCATGATTTTCGGCCTTTTGATAGGCTCAATCAGCCTAAATAAATGCATTGCATTTAGCAACAGCTATTCAAAAAAATTAAACAAAGAAAAGGAGAAGGAGGAAGCTAGCTCCTAAAACCCCTTGAACTCCATCTTTATGTATAAATGAACAAGATAAAATCAAAGGAACTTGACGCGCGACGAGGTCTCGGAACACGATTTCCGTCTCACAATTACGCTGATTATTACACGGAAACTTCAATACTATATTTTTAGGCACTCCTTGGTTTTCACAGGGTACTTCACATTACATTTATACCATACCTTTCGTTCAGCGTAGACACTAGTTCAGCGGAGAATCCCCAGTGACCCGGAGCTTTTCCTTATCTTCCTCAGAAGGCCTCCCTTTGTGCGCCGTGCAAAGACAGACTTCAATACTTCAATACAAACTTCAATACTATATTTTTAGGCACTCCTTGGTTTTCACAGGGTACTTCACATTACATTTATACCAGACCTTTCGTTCAGCGTAGACACTAGTTCAGCGGAGAATCCCCAGTGACCCGGAGCTTTTCCTTATCTTCCTCAGAAGGCCTCCCTTTGTGCGCCGTGCAAAGACAGACGGGTACAGGTTTTGGGTCATCCAACGTGCAACTAGCAAGGGTTGTCGAAAGATGGAAAATCCATGGAACCGGTCTCGAAAAATTAGCCGTATCTCAAAATAAGTCCCCGTTGCAAAATAAACTACTGTAAATAAATGTTATCTGGCTGTTTCTGCGCGGAAACTGCCAAAGCCCACTTAGACTAACCTGAACATGAAAATGCAAACACCGAACTTTTACTAACCTAATAATCAACTAACTAACGTGCTGTTCCGTCGCGTCCGTTTCATTTATCTCATATTTCTTAATTTTGTTTATTTATTTATTTATGTATTTTTGGAATAGCAAGCCGACGTCCCGTTTGGCTGACCTTTACCCCGTTTTTCTTCCTTTTCGTCTAATAAATATATCCCCCTCCCCCGTCGCTGTCGTTGGTTGTCGTTGGTTTTCCTTGCTACGCGAACGTGAATTTGGGTTCCGGAAAAGACTGTTGCTCATTGCGTGGGCGGAAATGATAGTGCAGCGGCCGCTTGATCGATTTTTCTTATTGGTTAACGTGGAGCGTTCATGAAAATAAATAAATAAAATAATAAAGATAAAAATAAAAATAAATCGATCAATAAAAGAAAGAAAGAGAAACAACAAATAAAGCTGCAGTTCTAAGTGCCGTTATCCTAAGAAACATTTATCTGTGTGTAATCCGCTTGCTGGCTGTTTCAACATTACGAACATTACAGGGCAGTCCTGTTGAACGTTACTGGAATGTTTGTGAAGTCGGCCTTCCACTAACCGTAAATACGAGAGAGTCTCGTTAGCCTTATGAGACAGTTGACTGAGTAAGCACAAACCCGAAACGGCAAAATCGAGCAAATTGATGTTTCATGTCAAGCTAATAAACTCATCTCACCTCTCTGTAAGCGCACCGAAAAAAGAAGAGGTTTATTGGTCTCGGTGGTCTCTTACACGGGCCGCGACAACGCTGGCTCGTCTACCCAACGTTACCCCCCCCCCCCACCCCGACAATGCGGGCCGACGATAATCCCTTTACGAGCAGCTAAGTAAGCTTTTGTTCTGATCTCCAAGGCCAAGTCCGCTGTCCATGAAAGAAAAGAGGAGAGAGGGAGCACTACAGTGCGCGTGCGCGCCTCATTGGTCGGCGGATGGATACGGTCAAAATGTTCCGCGCGGTTTTTCCTCTGCTACGGCTAGAGGGCGACACAGAATGACGCGGTTACGGGGCTTTGAGACGGTATTTATCCGTACTCACTTTTCATGTTTTTTTATAAAAACGGAAAGTGGTAGACATAAATTTGATGTCTATCGATTCCTGAAATTATTCCAGAGAAAGTAAATGGAACGTTTTTTTTTTCGAAATGGCTATAGAAGTTTAATAAAACCTGTTCAAAGAGGGAGGAGAAAAATTGTGTATTTTTTTTCGCATTCGTGACGTCGCCGTAAAATACATACGACATATATGAGAAATCCTGTAGCGTAATTAATTTCATCTCGTCTTCCTCTTTATGATGAAAGCACGCGCGTCAAAATCTGCGCGGCGGTTACCGAGAGAAACCATAAAAACTGTTCCATAGGAAATACATTGGGACGGAGAGCTGGTATGCCCTCTTAAGATGCATCAGTTTTACCAACTAGCCCAACTATTGTTGTTAATGTATATTTTGACGGTAAAATCATGAACCATCGTTTTACGAGGGATATCGTTATACGCCATATCGCTATCCGCGGGTTTTACTGTAGTATGTTTGAACGACATCGGAGAGACGGAACCCGGCATAATGGCAGATTTACGATCTAGCCTGTGACGGCTTCCTACGGAGCTCGAAGAGTCGCTATCCCACAACAACGACAGAATTACAGACAGTTATAAAAAAAGGCAGCGTTGAAGTAAAGGGAAACTGTAGAACGGAGACACAAGCGCAGGTACCGAATATCAATATATATGCATTGGTAATGCGTTCTGAAGTACTTATGCTTTGCGACAGATATAACACAAGGAAGGATAAGGTCACCAAACAAACCGAGTTTGCACAAGTTTCTTTTTTATTGCGTTCATACAAAATGACGTAACAAAGGTCACGTTCGTGTGAACGAGCTATCTTGTAAAGTACGCGCGAACACGTTCGTGCACCAGTCGTCGACCCGGCTGGTGGTGCTTTAGAGATCGCAATCGCCCACCAAAGCATTCGGTAGATATGAGATTCCCCCTTCCTCCCAGCTAGGAGCTTCGAGAAAACAGCCGGATCCGCCCCTGGCGCGCATCTTCCTGCTTTATCCACAAAAAACGATCCAAGACCAGAATGTCGGGAGTTTCTTGGCACGATCTCTTTAACAGCCGTTTGAAAAGAAAAAAAAAACGAATGTGTGAACGGCACGATAGATATTGATGGGTTTGTGTGTTGTCCGTTGTAAGAAGGAACAGCTCACGGGCGAGAACAACGTTCGTGCAATGTTGGTTTTTCGACGACTGCGTTATCAATCTATTGACTTTAGCAGTTTTTAAGACATTCATAAATGAACGCATAGTTTTATTAGGTGCATGCGTTTTGCGCTCTTCCCTAATTAAAATAGTATAATTCGTCTGTGGATGGGTTACACTTACCTACTAAAGAAAGGATGGCGAGAATCACGACCGCTGTCATGGCTGTAACATGTACGGTTCTCGGCAAGAGCTCTTGTGTGCGTGCTTTTGTAGCATCCACGTGCAAACCAAAATGTTATCAATCAGGTGTCTTCAACGGAGACGTGAAAACAATTCCACGCTGGTCGATGACATTCTAGTTGCCTAACGAGGGCTATGCATGTCATTTTGCTCGCATATTGTTCTCGAAGAGGTTTCACCTTTAGTTTGTTCGCGAGGAAGAAGCTTGTTTGCGGTCAGTTACGACAGTTGCTCTGACATATTTCGGATAAAATCTGTAATGAACCTCGAAAGTTTGTGTGACAAATGTCACAACATTCCGTCACTTGTGCATTACACGTCACGAAGTAAGCAGCATCCGAGTGTGAAGGCAGGTACATCGTAGCGGGCTTTCGATCATTTCTTGTACACGCGCACTGCTTTTATCATGACGCGTAGTTGTACCACTATGTTACGTTTACTTATGTGAACGATATTATATCCCTTTGTTGATCACCACCTCTGCTTCCCAAGATTCGGTTCTAATTTGCTGCTTAGAGGGACGGTCGCATCCGTTCCCGTCGACTTCGAAACTACTGTGTCATGAAAGGTGAAATTAACGATGAAAGATGAAAGTCACTGAAGAGGTTAGCCAGCTGTAGGACTCGAACCCAGATCTTCTGGATTACCAGTCCAGGGCTCTACCAATTAAGCTAAGCTAACACGCCTTCCCAGCGACTTCCAGGGCGCGTCATCTGAAGGGACAAACCACTCACACTCTCTCACTCATCCTCCTTTCACTCTTACATTTTTGCTCACTCATACACACATTCATACGACAGGGATCGACGCCCCTTCAGATGACGCACCCTGGAAGTCGCTGGAAAAGCGTGTTAGCTTCAGTGTTGTGCCCGCTACTCAATTTAGGTATCGAAATACCGCTACCCGCTACCCCATTTAGAAGTAGCGCGATACTAACGGCGCTACAAATTTACGAATGTAGCGCGATACCGCTACCGCTACCAAAAAAATGTAGCGCAATTACCCTTCCGCTACTTTCTCGCCGAAGGCCTATGAATATGTGATTCGATACATTCAAAGATATGTGCTCTTGCTGATACTTTATTTCTTGCGATCAATACTTTCTGAAAAAGTCATTACACACTTGCATTCGACTTCAAGAGCAGTTGCCGCTCAAAGTTCCCGTCACTGAGCCTAACACGTTTCTTGGTGAATGTATTGGCGCAAACACTGAAAAGCCGTTCGGCAGACGCACTTGACGGAACGGCGGTATTCAGCTTGAGGAACGCCCCGTGCACTCTTGGATAACCCTGCTTTAGAGATGTCAAATTGAAGTTATCTGGCACAAGGAGGTACTGAGTAAGCTCACGATCAGCTGGATCTGCTGTAGAAGTTGACTCCCCAAAAGAAAAGAAATCATCTGCATGGAGCTCGCTCGTGGATTCCTCGGCGCGCTCACTTGATGCGACCGAACACCTTAACATTTCATTTACGGTCAAGCTGGTTACTTGCTTTCGTTGGTTTTCATCCGTGAGCAATGAGAGCTTGAACCTCGTAATTAAGACAGCAGCGATTTGAAGGCCCTGGTCTGACATGAATCGGTCGAACCTAAAGTGAATACCATGTATCGTTACCGGTTTCGCAGTTGAATACGATACGGAGCACGTAGTAAAATTACCTTTAGACGCTAGACTCTAGCGTCTAAAGGTAATTTTACTACGTGCTCCGTTTATTTAAATAATATATATAATATATATATATAATATATATATAATATATATATAATAAAATTAAAAATAAATTTATTTTATTTTCTCCCTCAAAAGTAGCGGTAGCGGAGGCGGTTCCGCTACTCAAAATTGTAACGGAAATTACTTTCCAGCTACAAATAACAAATGTAGCGGAATTACACCTCCGCTACTGAAAAAAGTAGCGATTACAGAAGCGCCGCTACAAGTAGCGCCGCTACGCACAACACTGGTTAGCTTAGCTCAATTGGTAGAGCCCTGGACCGGTAATTCAGAAGATGTAGGTTCGAGTACTACAGCTGGCTAACCTTTCCAGTGACCTGGTCCCACAACCTTTGTGGTGATTTTGTTGCGGAGTCTCGCTTTGAGGAGCATCCGGGCGCCTACACGACTGGTGGACTATAGAGACAAGCAAAAGGAGGAGAACAGCTGGAAAGACGTTCTTCTTCACTTCAGTGTCCATGTTTGAGGGTACCAACCGTATTCCAGTAGCATATACATAACAGTGCAAACGATGGGAACACGGATTGACTTTAATTGGATTCCAACACGCGGGTACAGCTGCAAGATATGACTACTTTGCCACTACGACAAGTAAAAATCTCCGGTGGTAGTTTAGTTGCGCTGCGCCGAACCGCGGTAGGATGAGGAAGCGCGGCGTAGCGAACGCTAGCTGTGGGAGCGGAACGCGGGCGGCGACGGGCGAATACTACGTCCGATTCTAGACTAGCCTTAAGCACTTTTAGGACGAAGTAGGTTGCCAAGTAGGTTGTCGGCCGATGCCAAACATAGTGGTATCTGTTTCATATACGGGTTTCCAGACTTCTTAAGGCCAACCTCCAAGCTGCGAATTATTTTGCAACGAACATCGCGCGGCAGACTACCATGCGCGTTCTGCCGCCTGTTGTTCGCCGCCACTAACTCCATGGGACAAAAAACTGGCGGACAGTTTCGGATAGTTTTGTTCTGATGTCACTGTTGCCAGGGCACAAAGTGCAAGCTTAGTGAAATCAGTTGCTTGGAAAAATGTGTTTAACGTCACGAATTTTGCAACTAAATCCAACAGTTCTCTAAAAAGTGTGCCCAGTAATGTACTGAGGGAATATTCAGTACTGCGAAAGTAAAACATGTTTCTTGACAGAGAATGCCCAGCGTTCTAGCGGTACGGTGGGCGAGTCAGCGAGCTGACGACAGCACCCCACAGCAGGAAGAAGGCGAGAACAACTCACTAGAGCAGACGACTATGTGACAAGGCAGCCTCAGGTTCGTTCGGCAAGAGCACTTTGATTGGCCAGCCTCGTGTTGATCCACAGCTGACGCCTCCGGAATCGCGGACATTGGATGAAAATGTCTGTCATGGGCAGATCGCTGGCGGACGCTCACATTTTGGACGCCTCGCGCAAGGCATCCGGTGCTGAGCGAAGTTCGAAGCTTTTTCGCTGTACATTCGCTCCATGGAGGTTGGCCTTTACTGTGAGTTTGCACAGAGCTCAGAGAAAGAAGCGTCGGGCCAATACAGAATGAAGGTGAAGTTTATGGGCTTCTCCACATCGCTGGCGTTTCCTTTAATCAATGGATAGTAAACTAGCGTTGGACTAAACTCACTACAAGTAACTCAGTAACTCGTTACTTATACCCTTTTTGCTAACTTTTAACTTAACTTTTGGGTACCTGAATTCTTGAGCAAATCGGCCCTTCTTTTAGGAAATTTTTCAAAGTAACCTCGGTAAGTTTCAAAGTTGTGTAGCAGTCGCATCGTCAGCCGCAGTCCACCAGCGGGCGGGTTACGTCACCGCTACCCAGCGCGAGAATCAAAACATTCCTTCCAGTTCATCTTCACTCCTCAGTAATTCCTTCTAGCGACTTCTATCGAGTAGCGCAGAGGACACGCCAGGCTCTCATTGGCTTCATAGCTAAGGATGTTATAACGCCGGAAGCACCCTGGTCTCTGCCGGTACCGCCGGAATCGTAAGGCTTCCGAACCTTCTGGCAAGCAGAGATCAGGTCCCCCCTCAAGTCCTCCGAGCACATTTTCATGCTCTGGTAGACGAGAAGTTTTCTACGTTTACGGCTGCATATACAGGTGGCGCATCCCGCAACAACAAGCCCGCCTCAGCGTTCGTCATACCATCCGAAGGACGACGCCTTTCACATCCAACTTCCTCCACAGCTGCGTAACTCGATGTCATCCTTTTCTTTTTACAACACATCGCTGATTTTACCCCGCGGGAATGGGCAGTCTTCACAGACTCCAAATCTGCACTTCAAGCTATGGAAAATTCCGCCATACGAGGCCCATCCCCACCCCTAGTCACAGATGTGTTAATGGCTTACCACACTGTCTACGCCACAGGCCACAGGCTACTTCTCCAGTGGGTTCCAGCCTATTGTGGTGTCGTGGGGAACGAGCAGGCCGGCATCGCCGCAGAAGCAGCACTCTCGTATAGGAAACGGACCAGTATTGTTCTGCTGAGAGGAGACCGCCGTTCATTTCTGCGACGCCTCGTGACACCCCTGGCTTTCCGCCAATGGACAACCGACATTCTCCCCCCATCTATATTGAGCAGAGTTGATCCAACGCTCGCTTTCCGCATGCCACGAAGCACCTCTCACCAAGATGCTGCATTAATCCACCGAATGCGACTCGATGTGGCCTTTACAGCTCAGTGGCGTTACCGCTTGAGACAAGTTGACTCTCCCACCTGCGGCCACTGTGGTGCTCTTGAGGATCTGGAGCACATTCTTCTTCTGCCCCCACTACTAACCTTCCCGAACCGCAGTCTCCGAGTCTCTCAGTCAGCTGGACTCTCGCCCCTTCTCCCTATAGAAATTGCTTAGTCGCTGGCCCAATCCACCCCAGCAACGATCTGCGCTCAAAGCTCTTTTGACATTTCTGGGCACCATCGGACTTCATTGTGAAGGGGCTCATTATTTTATTCCCCACCTCCCCACACGCAATGGGGCAGAGCATCGACTCTGACGATGAACCTCCCCACTGTCCATCTCGAAAGAAGGTTGTTGTTGTTGTTCCCGCTCACCGCAGCGGTTCGCCGTCCTCGCATCGCCGTCGTTCCCCGTCTCCGGCTGGCATGTGCTGGTACCACTATCGTTTTCGTGCAAGGGCTGACCCACATTTCTGATTGCTGATTCCACCTTGCACATTTTCGGAAAACGGCCGCGCCAGTCACTAGAGATGGCGGCTGGTGACTCTGGCGTATTGCCTACACGCCTCTTCTTTATCACCGACAAAAACTCCGGGCTAAAAATTTTAAGTGGACACCGGTGCTGAGGTGAGTGTCATTCCATCTTCTTTCTTGCACCGTCGTGGCAACGAACTTCGCGCACACTACAAGCCGTGAATGCAACGCCTATTGCGACGTTCGGCGAGCATTCCCTTACCTTGAACCTTGGGCTTCGACGGACTTTTGCTTGGGTGTTCATAGTTGCCGACCTCCAGTACCCCATACTCGGAGCGGAGTTCTTGAGCCACTTTGGTCTCCTAGTAAACATGCAGAAGCGTGTGTTGTGGGCACGCTGCGACCAAGGTCCGCGTCAATGGACTTCCGTGCCATCAAGCTGTGCCTACCAGCGTCTCTCTCTGCAAATGTGCTTCCAACCGATACGACGGTATTCTCCAGGAGTTCCCATCTTTCCTCCGACCGTGCTACACTGAAACTCGATCTCGTGTGCCCTTCAACCACAACAGAAAAAAGAGCCCACAGTCTTTCTTTCAGTGGAAATAGGTGTTTTTGCTGCATTAACCAGAAGGTGGCTCAAAGTAATAGTACCTCCTCGTGGCCTCGGTGGAGCATGCCTCACTGTGCTTTATGTGCAGTAATTTCTTCTCCAACCTCTCTCTGTGGCTCTTTGGCAGTGGGCCACAACGTATGTCGCCTTCGAACTTTCTTTCACTCGGAAGAACAGCTTACAGCTCTGCAGGCATCAGAATATCTGCACGCAATAGGGGGCTGCAATCTAGCCCTATAGGTGGGGTGCATTGACGTGCGTTGGTTCACCAGAAAGAGGGAAAAAGCACGGGTAAAGCTATGGTGTGACGTCATATGCACGCCACCTATAGGTGCCAACGTTTTAAATGGTACTGCGAACACAGTCATAGTGCCCTTTATCACGGCACAAGGCAATTATGTCAGTCATGCTTGTGGAGGCAAAGCCATGCTTGCCAAAGCCAAAGAGGCAAAGTGATGCTTATGGAGGGTTTTATTATGCCCTGCTGCTCAGTGTATGGGGGGGGGGGGGAGGGGCTTCTGTTGTTAGCTGGAACAAACGAATAAAAAAATCAGAGGAAAGAAATATGCCACCTTCAGTTGCCATCAACCAAGGAAACTAAGTCAATAATGGTGGTTGTTATTCACTCTGCTATGTGATTGTGTTCATGTTAATTCTCCTGTTGGGTACTGTGGTACCAGCTAGCATCCTTGTAGTGTAACATATATGTGACCGTATGGAGGACAAAGAGGAGGAATTAGCTAGTCCGGCGTAGGAGCTCTCACACTGCCATAGCTGGTCAAAAAGAAAATGTGGCCATACATCACATAAAACACAAATACCAGTATATTTTCAGCAAGCACTGGTTAATTTGTAGTAGGTGCGGTGCATATAGTGTGACCATGGACTGATTTTTTTATTCTGAGAGAAATCATATTTTTGCAGTTATAAGGGATGACAACATGTTCTACATCCGAAGTGGATGTACTAATTAGGTCTTGTTTAATTATTGGAAATAGAAGGTCGGTGCAAATGCAACGTCGGTTTCCCTATGTGCCGCTATAGTTTCCAAAAGTATGCTCGTGACAATTTAGTGCGAGGACATGGCCCCGAAATATTGGTTGTGTGAGAGTAAGTCTCGGAGCGTTCTTTTTGCCTTTTCACTGGAACGTGAGGAAGAAACAACGCTGCAGAACTGCAAGGACCACATTTAATGTAATGTCGTGCAGGATGCAAGTTTTACAGCGATTTCATATTTCAGCACAATATTTACAAGCTGTAAAAATAGGTGCAAGGGTACCACACAATGAAGCAGCTGGTACCGTAAATTTTAGACCTCTTCTTGGCGTGGGTGCTTGGCATAAAGTGTGCCTGCTAATAAACGTACTTCGGGATATCTGAATGTGAAGATCATAGGCAAACAAATACAACAGACGGTGCCATTCATTTCTCGCACTTCTGATTTCAGTTACTTATTGCGCAAGGCTTTCTTCAGTTCCGACATTTAATAACCAGAATTTGCACTGTATATCCACGCGAATAAAAAAGATGCAAAAATTTCTGTGAGAATACTTTATGGTTTTTAAGACCTTGAAAATGGCATTCTTCGGTTCCAGGGTATTCAAAGACCAGTGAAAACAAAGTGCTTGAAGTAGTATGTCTAGATACATCTTTTGCAGCTTTTGCATGGCAAATCGTTGTCTAGGAAGGTGCGCGATTCAATGTGGATGTTCCTGAAATTAGAATCTTATTTCGTTACACTTTGAGATTACCGTATGCTGGTTACAAAAAATTAGGGCACCTCTGCTGACTCAAGTTATTCATCCGAGAGAAAATAGTTTTTTTTTCTTGCAAACAAACAAACAATTTCTTCACATTCATATGCAGCTTATTTACAGAAATGCATTTCGAGAGTCTGTCCAGTACCTGTTCCCTGCGTTTATCAGAACGTAGGCTTACAAGGAAAACCACAGGCAGGTTCCGATTTCACGATTCTACGGTTCTGAGGCTGGAACACACACAAACACATACAGACGGACAGACACAACACATCCACACGGTATCGGAATCAGGCTTTTTCGTCGATCGTCACTTTTCAACTCTACGATTTCACAACCAAGGTAGCCCTGCAGGAGAATGGCGACGTTCGCGACAATGCTCATAATATAGCAGGTGTCCACCATAGCTGGAACCAACACCGGGAACTCATTTGGTGACACGACACGAATTCAGAGTTCGACATACTCAAATTTGACAGGCGCGCAGCAGAATAAATCATTAACTGGAGTGTCAACAGAATCTTGATAGCCAGCGGAGAATACAGTAAACGATTCGTCCAGGCTCGGTACTCTCAAACAAGAGCGTGTTAGCTTAGCTCAATTGGTAGAGCCCTGGACCTGTAATCCAGAAGATGTGGGTTCGATCCCTACAGCTGGCTAACCTTTTCAGTGACTTTCATATTTCATCGGTACTCTCGTTCCCAGCCCACCGCAAAAAGCCTCACCCTGCGAGGATGGGATGCAAAGATGGGAGTCTGGAGCGATGAGCAAATTGTTTACATGTGCCCGTGTAAGATGACCGAATCAGCTAGGGCATTCATATGGAATGATGAGAAAGCTAAAACGGCCAAAACGTTCGAAGAGCTCAAAACTGTCTTGATTGAACGGTTTGACACGGAACCGTACAGTGTGCGCCTCCAAAAGTTCATGTGTGCCGCACAGCAGGTTGGAAGGACATTCGATCATTCGCTACACGCATTCCGGTTTTAGGCTATGCAACACTTAGTAAAGGAAGTGGTGTCACAAATGACACAGTGAGCGTCGCGAATCTATTGCTGAAGGAACAGATGCGGACACAGTTCGTCAGCGGGCTGAGGGAACCAGTGCGCCGATTCGTCCTTTCTCGAAATCCAAAAGATCTCAACGAGGCAGTCGATGTCGCGGCCCAAGAAGAGGCCAACTAAGTTCTGAGTAGTGGCGTAGCTCGCATTCGGGTAGTACAGGAGAGCACCAACAAGGACAAGGAGATCACAGAGCTGAAGGAAAGACAAGCGACTTTAGAGAACCTGTTAGTCGTCCAACAACAAAGTTCCCAGACGTCCTCCCGTCCCTTCTGGCGTTCATATCCCGGGCGATGCTACAACTCTGGCGAGGCGGATCATCTGATGAGGAATTGTCCGCATAACTCGCGAAGTGTGCCCGCGGTTAAACAAAACGAGTAGAATCCCCCTTGGCGAACTGTTGCAAGGGGGGAAATGAAGAAGACGTAGTTGTATGCGGTGGAAAGAGTAACGCAAGGAAAACTAGCGGGTACCGAAAACGCAAAAGACGCCGCAAACAAATCGCAGTAATCAGATATTCAGAGGAGACCAGCCCGATTGTTGAATGCACGGTACACGGAAGTCGTCTCAGATTTGTTGTAGATACAGGGTCTCGAATAACGCTGATTAGCGAACGCACCTTGGAAAAACTGAAAGAAGAAAACGGGAGCGAATCAATTCTGGCGAGCAAATTTGGTCATAGTAGATTTATGGGGATATCAGGAGGGAGAGTGGACGTGAAGGGTTGCTACACGCTAAAATTCACTCTAGGTAAGTCTACGTTCTCCCATCCGTGTTACGTCATTGGAGACAGCGCAGCGGTACCCGTAGATGGAATACTGGGACAGGATGTAGTAGCCGCCCAGAATATCGATGTGCTAACCACCAGAAAAGCTATCCGACTTGCAGACACGGAGATCCCTATAATCAACTGGCAGAAGCCCTGTGACCTAATTGCACCAGCATATGCCTCAAGTGGGAATTATACTCCCTTGTCAGTTCGACTGTGTAGCATTAGCAAGATACCGCCAATGTCTAAAGTCATCTGCTGGGCGAAAATTGCAAAAAAAAAAAAATGTGCCAGAGGGAGAGTTGGGCGTTCTGGAGATGACAAACATGTACACTCACGGCGTACAGGGGACTGACGCTCTAGTTCAGGTTTCTAAAAACTCCCGCGTTCCAATGTGCCTTACTAATTTCACCCTCGCCGAACTCTCGCTGCCCAGAAACAAAACCGTCGGGTTGTTTCATAGGGCTACCGAAGATACACAGTACAGCGACATTAACATTGTGCAGGGATAGAGAGAGGTACTATCTGACGAGGTCATAGATTCGCAGTTTGAGATCTCGCACGTGACCGATGTCGAGCGCGCAACTCTTAGAGACTTCATACGCCGCCACGCGGAGGCATTTTCGCAAGATAATCTTGACCTGGGAAAGTGTGGCGTTATAAAGCATAGAATCAACACTGGAGAAGGGTCACCGGTTTATCAACGCGCTTACCGAATTCCCTATACTCTCAGAGGGAGGAGATGGCTCGACAGGTAAATGAGATGTTGAAGAAGAAGATAATAGAACATTCAAAGTCTCCCTGGGGACCTCCTGCCTTGCTGGTTGAAAAGTCAGATGGCACGTTTAGATTCGTGGTTGACTATAGAAAGCTAAATAGTGTAACTAAAGTCGATCCCTACCCACTACCAAACATCCAAGAAACACTAGACCAATTGGGTTCGGCTAAGTACTTCTCAGTTGTTGACATGGCATCAGGATTCTGGCAAATTGAAATAGATCCCAATGATAAAGAAAAGACA
The DNA here is from genome assembly GCF_037126465.1 of Ornithodoros turicata. Classification (NCBI taxonomy): domain Eukaryota; kingdom Metazoa; phylum Arthropoda; class Arachnida; order Ixodida; family Argasidae; genus Ornithodoros; species Ornithodoros turicata. The sequence continues at coordinate 3,553,899 of NW_026999318.1, read as the reverse complement.
TCTTTCAATACGCCAAATGGACACTATCAGTGGAACCCTATGCCCATGGGCCTGGTTAACAGTCCAGCCGTGTGGCAACGCACCGCAGATGTGGTTTTAGATGGACTGGCAGGTAAAACATGCCACGTCTACACATTCTACGTCCACGACATTTGTGCATTGTTTGGCAAGCAAACAAATATATTTATTTACTTTTTCCATAAATCAACAGTGTTGTGACCTAGTGCAAATATTAATGTCAACAAGTAAAGTACTTACAAATTATTCCTATGTGCTTAAATGCAGATATGACAATTCTGTTTTTGTACCTCAGCACAGTACAGTTTCAAAATTAACAAACTGCACAGCATCAGCAAAGAGGGGAATCACATAAAGCTCCAATAATAGACTGTGCAAACAAAGCTAAAAAACAAACAAAGTACTTCAAGAAATATCTGAATAATCGGTTGCCGTTGTGATATGTACTACTATGCACAGTTCATGAATGAAGAATGTTACCTCATTGCATTGCCTCCATGTGAGCACTAGAACAGGCAGCTTTTTAGGTCGCTCTTTTCGTGTTTTTCTATTGTCTTTTTTTGTTTTCTGTTTTTGCAATAGCAAGGATGGCCATAGTGAAACACAAGCAGCCAAGGACAGGATGAGACATCTAGAATGCGACGGCTAGCTCTAAACTGATATATTTATTAGCAGACTCTGGAATATACACAGATATGCTGCTAAGAAAATGACAATTTAACCAATAGAATAACAGACAAGAAAAAGGGGTTATATATCTTCCCCGCTCCTCCCCATTCTATTTCACAGGCAGCCCTAGTATCATTCTGAGTGTGCCCGTGCGTTCCCTTTGAGATAACGTATCTCGCACAGAAGCAAATCCAACAGCGGACTGCTGACGCATGCAACTATCTTGGATTTCTCTAACCACTTGTTATTTAACCGCTGCCTTGAGCTGCGTGTTCTGGAAATTTAGGCAGCATCCAGAGTCCCTGCAATGTGTTGCCATGTTTCTCGAGGGCATCAAAAGTCTGTCCTTGGCTGCCTGTGGTTCACTATGGCTCTTAGATACAAACTACCCCATTTCAACACAGTAGAAAACACAGATTTGTAAATAGCATCTGTTGGTTGCACTGTACATACCCCCCATATAAAGAATCATAGTGGATACTACACCTTGTGTGATAATGTGAGGAACACAAAAAGCTAGATTTGAAACCACTCTTACGTCGTAGTAGTAGTATTTGTGTGAAACTATGCAATTCCTGTACTGCAAATAATTTAAACTATATGTTTCATCTGCCAGCGTGATGATCCCCTGAAAAGCAATTCACACTTGGCGGGAACTACCGGTTCTGAAACCTATCCCTGACATGTGTAGCAATAAGGGAGGAAACCCAAGGGCTGCGGTGGAAAAGACAAACACACACGGGCTATGTTCTCACTGTGTATCAGCTGCTCTGGCTACTAAGAAGAACATGTTCCAGATTAATATAACATGGCTTGACATGATACGCCAACGAAAGCTAACCAATAAAATTAGTAGTCAAATGTACAATACGTAAACACTTGCCATAACATGACAGTTTCCTTCCAGCATTCATGCGCTACCATTCAACCCACATAAACAGTGTACTGAATTTTTTTATAGCATTACACGTTGTTTGACAGAACTTGAACAAGATTATATAGCACACGATAAAACTAGAGTGAACATAATGTTCAGAAAAAATGGCTAGGAAGCAAGCGAGCTGGTGAAGATGATGCATATGTAAAACCCCCGAGACTAGGGAACACAAAGGGACGTGTTTGTGTCTGTCCCTTCGTGTTCCCGGGGTTTTACATCATGCATAATATGCAGGTTTCCATTTACGCTTAACGGCCGTAGCAGTAATGCATGAAGGCCACTGCGAAGTTGTGTTGAGAAACTCTACTTTATGTTTGCCATGTCTAAATGAAACGTACCTGACCTGATCCAAGTTAACCGTTCTGAGTCTGGAACACACAATGAGAAAAACGCGACACACGCCACAACATTAACAGATAGGCAAATGAGCTGTGGCGAGCTCCACCTTGGGACAAAGTCAACAAGTAATTCACCAAAAGTCAATGAGCGCCTGAAATGTAACATCTCTGACTGGTAGCAGGACAGTCCACGTTCAATTCCCGGTGCTAGCACTGACTGGCTTTTTCATGAATTATTTGTTGGAAGTTTCGATGTGCTTGAGAACCATTCGTCAACCATTCTATCCTCATGAGGTGATGAGGGTTTGTCATCCCAAAGAGACTCCCTTTTTGGCATGTGTCCTTATGGATGCTTATCACTGCAGAAAAAAAAAGGAAAAGCATTTAATGACAAGAAATGGATAGTCGTATTTACTGTATAATGATTGTGCACAACAGAATGAAGACTTTCGCACAGAAGGCTGTACTTCTCGAGGTCTAACATCAAGTTACAAAATTCCAGAATATATGACATGTTGTAAGGTAGAGAATAAGTAGAGTTATTGAGTTGTCGAGTTGAGCTGAGGGGGGAGTTGTACCCACTTTTTATTTTATTATATATGATTATATAATTATCTTTATGTCTGTGCCAACCCTCGCTCTCTACATTACAACATGTTTTATATATTCTGGGATTTTGTAACTTCGTGTTAGACATTAACAAGAGCAGCCTTGTGCACGAAAGTCTCGTCTCATTAAAATTTAGATGCTCTCAACAGTCTTCTTTCTGTTGTGAATCTCTATCGCAGCATACCTGCACATTTCTGTTCTACGTACTCTGACTTTGCAGTAAGAGTATGGACTTTGGGTAAAAAGACTACACAGCACTGGTCAGGTATTTTTGCCTATCGAACAGAATGTATGTATGCAGTATGCACACAGCATTTGTGCACCGGACCCACTAAAAATGTAGTGAATGTGGCATTGCCCACGGTAATGCACCAAGTTGAACACAATTATTGTAGAATCCAGGTATTTTAGCTTACATGTCAAACCAGTACCACATCCAGTGTGAAGTTGTGACAAATAAATAGTTTCCATTTTTCTTAGCTCTCAGAAAACAGACAGTGAATTAATAAGAGTAGACAACGTTAACATGAATTCTGGGCTATTCTTCAATTAAAGATTCACAGATAGTAAAGGCACCTTCCTCAATCGACGTTGATGACACTGAAAATTCTAAAACGTGATCAGAGGCGACATCACCTTCGGTGTGTCAAAGTATTGTATGTCCAACAGTAATCCAGCTAACAGTAACAAAAATTTGCAAAAGACAAATTAACTGAACTAATGTAACGTACCTTCTATATCAGACAGTGAAGCTTGTAACACCCCATCCACAGGAACTGGTGTCCAGACACAAAAGTGCTTGAACTGGGAGAATGGCGACCTTTGTTTTCCACCCTGAAAGCACAGGTTGTAACTTTGAGGGCAGATTTAAAAGTGGTGTCAAGATGTCTGCATGCGAGTGCACATGAAAAGTTGAACATAGATGAATACTCAAATTATAACATCACATTGTCATACCTGTTGGTGGAGGTAGACTGCAACTAACGTGTCAGCAATTTCTTCATGCACCAGATGCAAGCCAGATCATGCTTCATTTCCGCCTTCAGCGTGCACCTGTGATAATTCAGAAGTTAGATTATCAATACTATTGTGTTGTTAATCGTGGTTATATCAGAGTAAGCGCAGTAGGACAGCTGCACAATCGATTCATTAAGCTTACTGTTTTTTATATCTGAACCTCGACTTACCTTTTTTTGTTCTCGCTTTTTTGCCTTGATCCTCCGTGGCACGTTCAAAATGTTATGCGTCGGACACCTCAGATTTTCATGAGACGATTTCGTGCCGGGATTCCAAATTGCCTCTGGACTCGCGCGTAACCTATGATAACATTCGTGGACGAAATCCTTGCAGTGAAAATTAGCAGGCACCACTGTCAGCCAAGAGCTTCGCACTGCTTGGTCTTTTGGCAGCTTATAATAGGTAACACTTGAATGCTCCGATGAACTGTTCTAACAGCGTAGCACGGTCGCATCTTCGACAACGTCGCCGTGGCATATCACGTATCATATGGCTTCAGCCCATAAAAGGCAAGGTCTAAACAAGGAAGTGCACTTTCCAAACGACGCTGTGCCAAAAAAAAAAAAAAAGCTCCGGCTTAGCATCGACATAACAGCTGTTCGCTTATGTACGATGCACAGAGGAGGAAACGAAAGAAGCCAAGCGGCCAAGCCAAGAGTCCATGCCAAGCCAAAGACAGATAAACCGAGAGCAGTGACATCGGTGCGCCCGTGCGCAGGGTTTGCCGACGGCCAGACGGCAGGGCGTGGGAACTAAAAAAACTGTTTTCTAAAAAACTACGAACAGTTGGAGCAAGATATTTCGCGCACATATTCAGTGTTCGGTAATGAACACACAGCGCGAGTATCGCTCAGTTCTGCGGCACTTCAAAATCGGCATATCTGACCTTTAAGTGGTAGGGCCCCTACCGGGTCATGGAGGTCGTAACACCCGTCGTCTGTCGGCTGCAAAGGGCGGGAAGGAGACAATCATCATTTACGGTGCATGCAAATCGGCTAAAGAGAGCTCACGGAGATGGTCCCTATCCCGATGACGAACTGCAAATGATATCCAATACGGTCGCCAATTCCGAGCAGTGTGATAAAGCGGCGGATTCTACAGAGGCGTGTAAACTCCAAAATGCTGACATGTCAGAAACGTGTGACATACTCCCGTCAGGTGTGGCATGGCCGGATCACTTTGCGGCGCTCGAATTGTGTGAGCGTATCTCTCTAACCGAGCAAGTGACAACAGATGTAGATATGCCGCTCCCGACGCCCACAATCGCAGAATGTAGATATCCCCTCCGAAGTCGGAGTATACAAGTTGTAAATATTTAACGAATCCAAAATAGTTGGAAAAATGTACATAGTTTCCCTAGTATCTAAGACTGTGCTGACCATGCCAGGTATCAGAAAGGGGCATGTAGTTGCGGACATCTGTGTACAGCTGTCCGGCACTCTTGTGAAAGACAGACTTTCAAATTACAAGACGCCAAGTGTGATGTAAAGACAAACAGGCTGTATCGTTTGTCTTAAAAAAAAAGAAGGGGCGAACGTTGATGTTCTTAGGAAGCGAGCTTCCTAGAATCACTAAATGGGCTCTCCAGATGTGCCCATCGAGCAGGCCAGTCGTATACTTCTACGAGCATCTTCTTTGTGTGTGTATGAGCACCCCTGAGTGACAGCGGCCGTTTGAAAGAATGGACAGCACGACATTGTTTGAACGCCCCCACCCAGAGCTAAGTCAACTGTTGACGAATCAACGTCTAGCACGAAGATATAGTGCGGAGAAAGCTCTCTTTTTAGCAATTCCCCTGTTTTCCCGACTCTTCCCAAAGCAGGGAATAGCGGAAAAGCATGTGGAGGCTAGCAGGGCACGTAAACTGAAGCGACAGATGGGAAGAGGGAAGGCGATCACGACTTCACACGAAACCGCCGATACCAGGAAGCCGTTTCATTACTTTGCCGGCTTTTCCCTAAGCAAGGGATGTGAGTGGGAATGGCGACTGGAGAGTCCATAAAAGGGGAGCAGCTCCATAACCAGGGAGAAAGAGAAGTGAGGGCGGACGACCACGACTCATCACAGAACCGCCGGGAGCAACAAGTCATCGCTCGGACGGGGAACCCGGAACAACTGGTGTCGCACGGCCCGACACGGACTTCAGACTGTGCAACCTCTCAACAAGCAGCTCGACAGCGCCCATCAACACTGTGCCGTCACAGATTGTGCCCCAAGGACAACGTCCAATTGTGGTGAGCCGGCAGCCTGTGCACAGATCTCTTGTGTTAGATTAAATTGTGTGCCCATTATTTACTGGTGTTGGCCTCGTTCCTTCCACAAACTACCCGAAAGGTACCCCTATCTCGTGTCCGCTGTCGTTCCTACCGGGAGCGGTTATCACACCAGTACTCCCCACAAGGAAGTCGTCATCCGAAATCGCAGCATCGAAATCAGGGTCCGGACCTGCCGGAAGTCGAGACAGGCCGTCCGCATTTCCGAACTGGGCCGTTGGCTTGTACTGAATGTCAAAACTATGACCAAGCAGGGTCAACGCGCAGCGCTGCATTCTGTTCGCCGCTGTGACTGGAATTCCTCTCTTTGAGCCAAAGATTGCCGTCAGTGGTTTATGGTCTGCATATAAGACGAATTCCCTTCCCCAGAGATATTGGTGCAACGTCTTAACACCGAATGTAATGGCCAGGGCTTCCTTTTCAATTTGGACGTAGTTTTTTTGGGCCAACGTCAACGTCTTAGAAGTATGGACGATGGGCTTGTCTTTACCATTGACTTTATGGTAAATCACCGCGCCAACGCCTATCGAGGAAGCGTCAGCAGTCATGTAGAGAGTTTGACTATGGTCGAAATGCGCCAAGGAATCGATGGACGTGACTAGACGTTTGATCTCCTTGAACGCCTGGGCGCGACCTGATGACCACTCCCAAGGCACATTATTCCGCAGAAGTTGATTGAGTGGTGCGCAAAGATCTGAAAGTGGCTTGACGTATCGACCATAGTATTGCACGAGACTAAGAAAGCCTCGAGGTTCCTCAATGTTGGTTGGTTCTGGCATGTGCAGCAGAGCTGACACTTTTTCGGTGGTGGTTTGAAGCCATCTGGTGAAACGATTTGTCCAAGATATTCCACTTCTGTTTTGAGGAATTCACTTTTTTTTTTTTTCTTGAGGCGAAAGCCATATTCTCACGAAGCCTTCGCAAGACCTCTTCCTGGTGGTCCAGATGTTCGGCCTCGGTTCTTCCAGTTACGATGATGTCGTAGAGATAACAGGCCACGCCCTCTAGCCCAGCAGTGACCTTTTCCATTGTTCTCTGGAATATAGCGGGGGCTGACGATATCCCAAAAGGCATCCTGTTGAAGCGGAAAAGACCCTTGTGAGTGTTCACGACAAGAACATTCTTGGCATCTTCATCTAGCTTCAACTGCAAATATGCTTCCGAGAGGTCGAGTTTGGAGAAGTGCTTGCCACCGTTCAGTTTTGCGAACAGCTCCTGCAGACGTGGTAGGGGGTACTGGGCAACGTCCAGATGCGGGTTGACAGTAACACTGAAATCGCCGCAGACACGCACCGCCCCATTCGGTTTGGGAACGGCTCCAATTGTGTTGCCCATTGCAACACTTCAACTGGCGTCAAGACTCCGTTACTGACTTGTCTCTGCAGATCTCTCTCCACTGCGTCACGATGCGCAAACGGAATAGGCCTGGCTTTGCAAAATTTCGGTCTCGCTTCTGACTGAAACTGTAGGTGGACCTTGACCTTCGAGCACCGTCCTAGTACCTCCTCGAAAAGATCGTCGTACTGGCGCAGAATGTCCGAGAGGTCTGGCTGAGGATCGCGGATACGCCCAACAAACATGGCGTTGAGGTCTAGCTTCAGCACGCGGATCCACTCTCTGCCAAGTAAGCTCATACCATCAAATTCTGCAAAAAGTGCTTGGAGCTCGTGGGTTTGTCCCGTAACTGTTACCTCCAACGAACGTTGGCCTTTCAAAGGTATGCTGTAAGCTATGCTGCTGTATGCTGTATATCGGTAAGTACCCTGAGTTTCTGATGCGCCAGTGCGAGTTTTGGCTTCCCCAACTTCAGCCAAGCGTTTCTTCCAAGGTATAATATGAGCCTGTGCCTACCTGGAGTTGAGTTGGAACTCCGTCGATGATGCAGGTGAAGACCTCTTCTTTGTCACCCACAGCCAAGACACTTGTGATAGACTTCACACTACGATGAGGGTGAACAGTGCGAGAAGGTTTCTGCCTCTTCCTCGTACACATACGTTCAATATGACCTAACTGATTGCACGCTCTGGAACGTTCCTTGCTGAAGCGACACGTTGCCTCACTGTCGTTGGTGTTGCCGCAGCGAAAACAGCTTTCCAGTTGTTGATCAACGGAGGTTTGGACTTTAGCAACGTTCCTCAACGCCGACGAAGCCAGTAGCTTGCGATCCAGTTGCCGAGACTCCTGCTCTACCTTCAAGCAACTTTCAGAAATCCTTATCCTGCCTTGTTGACATCCAGGTCAACCTCTTGAACTAGACGAGCCCGTATTCGTTGGTCGCCCGAAGTCCAACGATAAATGCAGTGAGTAAGGAACATGCCCGGGGGTCAGTCTCCTGTTCGTATTCGCAGAACGTGATGATGGACCTAAGCCTTGCAAGGAATGCGGTCGGAGTCTCCTGTTCCTCCTGGTGAGCGGAGAACAGCTTTGTTCGTTCGAATTCCTTGAATCGTTTAGGAGAGAAATGTTCGTCCAGCTTCTTCAGCAGGTCGACGAAGGACACATCGGTGATATTTTGGGGCTGAACTAGAGAGTGCAAGACCTTGAAAGTCTCTGCTCCCAAAAGCGCAATCAAGGTGTTCCTTCGGTCCACCTCTGAAACAATTCCGGAAACGTCGAGGAACGCTTGAAGACGGATCTGGTACAATCTCCAGTCTTCTCGTTCGGGATCGAACGTTCCTGGGCCGATGAACGTTGAACCAGACGGAGTAGAACCCGACCTATCAGAAGTCATACTTTCAGAAGCAGCAGGGGGCGCCATCCCCGTAGGTCCCTCTAGAAGTCGAACTGTTGTCCGCTCGTCGCCAGTGTAACAGATGGTAGTAACACCCTTTTAATACTGCTATGTACAACCAAGTTGCACCACAAATGCGTGGTTCCCTGTCCGGCTCCAGTTCCGAAACAGAATGATCTTTTTCACTGCACGAGCGCGGCGGATCTCAATCCTGTGCTTCTTCAACTGGCGCCACTACATTCGGCACTTCTTGGGAGCTGGCGAGCCCGGATGCTTCCACTGTTTTGATGCGCGTTTAGACTCAGGAGTGAAATGGTGCACGAACGTTTTATCGCACGTGATGATCCGATCAAGGAAAGGCTGTCCTTCAGTGTCGAAACGGTACCTTAGCTCTTGGGAGATTTCCAGTCTTCTCTGCCGGTCAAACACGGAGAGCTGCCTCGGGACCCAATGGGCACTAACTTTCCGAAACCGGAGGTGTTCATGAATGATAGCGTTCAACGTTCCCAGAGAAAGGTGCGTCTTTCGAGCCAGTTGGAGACATGTTATCCGTCGGTCCATGAGGATCAGGCGCTCCACAAGTTGGATGTTCTCAGGAACTCTGACACTGGGCTCTGAGCCCCCCCGGCCGGGATCGTCCTGCACTGATCTACGGCCGTCCCGGAACCGTTTGCACCACTCAAACGCTTTGCTGCGGCTAAGTGTATCGTGGCTATACTGAGCTTGAAGTCTTCTGTGAATTTCAGTTGACTTTACTTCTTCATTCACGAGGAACTTCATGACAATTCGCTGTTCGATGTGCGCGCCCACCTCGTTGTCGGCCATCTTGTCCAGCACGTGTCTTCTGCACTGATCTCTATGTATAAAGGCTGTATCGCGCATAGGAGAGGGGCTCGTGGGAGAGAGGTGCGGCAACCGGCCGCCATGTTGGAGGGCCCAATGGCGCCGGCTGTCCCCATAGGAAACAATGGGAAGCGATTCGATTTGGAGCATTTGTTACTCTTTAAACGCTCCTCATTGTTGATTAGCACGCATCTTTCTTAGGAATCAGTGTGCTGGAATCAGTGGTGCAGGCTACCGTGCTTCGGCGGTGTGTCTGTAGTTTTCATGGTAATTACGTCCTTTTTCTTCTCCGCTTCCTGTACTCCGAATATGGTGTCGTTAGTTACGTGCACGGGAAACATAAAAATAGAGGAATTTGGTGAATGACAACTTATAAATTTAATTCCTTTTGCTTAGAAAGGGTTTGCACTGTTTGTTATTGTAAGGTAGTTTCGTTTGTGTGTGGATTTCGTTTGTTATTGTGTGGGTCGTTAGGCGCTGTATATGGTTCTCGTTTGGCCTTTTCCATAATCCATTGGCATTCGTATTGTGTTCTACGAGTGTGTTGCAGTTGTTCAGCTGTCGGCGCAGTTTGTTACAGAAATTCGAAGCGCTGTGCACGAAGAGCGCATGACGTAACAAGTGCTGCAAGAGTGATTGCACTTGCGAGGTTAACGCCGCAGTTTACTTCCACCCTACCTCACAAACGGCTTGTTTAAAGTGATAACCAGTAAAATTGTACAAAATTGCACAGTAACATCACTGCGAACATGACATGTAGAATTTATAAATTAATATTACAACACTCGACTTCTACGGCCATTAGTCATTGTCATTCATTGTTGAATACTATGATTCTTGAGAGCTTCTTTCGTAGTCGTGGTCTGTCATTCACGTTTTCTGTGTGCTCCTTTGCAAGATGGTGAAGTCGAATCTTGCCATAGCAGTTAGCTATAGGCTTTATGAGGCGAATGACGTGGTTTTCTTCTGGAGAGCACTCGAACATGTGCTCTAGAGGGTAAGGAAAACGTTGTGTCTCAGAGATGTGGACAAGATGTCCTGTAAAACAGCTCTTGTGAGAAGCTGCCCGGTCTAAATGCTAGACGGCAAATTTCCCTCCGATATGTGGAGCATTCGTTGAACTAGTTTTTCTGTCACCTTGGCAACGACGCTTTGGGATGGCTTGACAAGCCCACCACGCGATTTGCGGTGGAGTAGGGCACTGCTTGAAGAACTGTCTGTCGGGGCATCAATGCAGTCAGCGCAGGAGATTCTCCTCGTTACTGACTTCACTACGTACCCTGCAATGTACCCGACGACATCCTCAACAAAGGCAGAGAGTTGCCCAGCGTCTGGTGCTTCTGCATAGTCGTGGTCTCCACCTTCACTTGTAGAGGTGCCAAAATATCGAGTGGCTTGAATATCAAGCTCATCAAGGGATGTGGCTTCTGATGCTGCTGCAGTTGTCACTGTAAGTATATATGTGCTGTCTTTAGCTGTACAATTGCCTCCTGCTGATGGCTCTATTTGGTGGTGTACAAGCAGTCTTTTGTATCCAGCCATGAAGTGTCCTGCAGTAGGATTATTGCTCCACCCACCTCTGCCTCTTAGTGCACAGAAAAAAAGCTCAAGGTGATTTTGTGAAAGCTTGTAGGTAAGCATGTACTTCAAGTGTGGATTTTCGCCAGAGAGAAGGCAAGTGCAGAGACTTTGAAGGCTTCTCATGTTGATCAGGAATCCAAGGAATCCTGTTTTTCTTGCAGATTCTAGAACTGGCTTCCCAAATCCATCTTTTAGAGCGGTTATATAACCATCCATGTCATTAAAGAATGACATCCAAAGGTGGCGGGTTGCGTATCGGATTGGTGCCTTGAAGTTCTTTGTCAGAGGAACGCGAGAGTTCAGGATGTCAAAGAGACGGTCGAGCCTTCTGAGGAAGTTCACTGTACCTTCGCACCCTTGAAAGCTTGCAATGTTTAGGTCTTGATCACAGAATTCCAGCGCATCTGCTAAGCTTGCACTGAGTGTCTGGGCAGCCAAGTTGACTTTCATCTTTTGGCTGCTCCAATCAATGTGTGCAGCCCTGAGTTTGTTGCCTGCCCGCAACCCTTCTGTCTTTTGGAGCTCCTGAACGCGTACAATGAAGCTCCACTTTATCTGCCCTCCATTGCTACTGTAGTGTTGTTGGTTTTATTTGTTTGGGTTGTATTCACGGTATAGAGGAGGTGAACGACGACGACGAAAAAGAGAATATGAGCACGAGGACCGGAACGGTCGGATGGAATAATAAAGCAGTTGTATGCGGGTATGCTTGCTGGATTTGAGGTAGAGATTCTGATGCTCAGCGACACCACAGTTTCTGGCGACGAGAAAGTTGACCCACGAAGCAAAGAAGACAGCAACAGGCAGCACAACAAAAGCAAGAGACTTCGCATCAGCCCGTCAGAACACAAGGCTTAGGTAACGTCATGGAGACTCCTTTGCCACCCTTTCCAGCATTTGACCCACATTCCGACGTGTCGTCGTTATCACAAAGATGGTTGAAGTGGGTAGCCCGCTTTGAAAATTTCCTGCTAGCCGCCAACGTCACTAACGAGGCACGCAAGAGAGCCATGTTGCTGCACTACGCCGGTGAAGAAGTATATGACGTCTTCCAAACACTTTCCAACACCGGGACAGATTATGACACTGCGATTGCACGACTCAAGGAACATTTCGCACCAAAGCGAAACACCGTGTACGAACGCCATGTGTTTCGGCGAGCCCGGCAAGAAGTCCGCGAAACACTGGACCAGTTCCAGGTCAGATTGAGACGTCTTGGAGCGACATGCGAATTTTCCGAGATTGAGAGGGAAATTGTCTCACAAATCATAGAGGGAACCACGTCAAGCAGATTAAGGAGAGTAGCACTCAGAGAATCGGACATTACACTCGACCAACTTATGAAGCTGGGAAGAAGCATCGAGACTACAGAGATGCAAGCATCCAACATAGAAACACCTTCAGAGACGCACACAGTTCACAATGTAAAGGAGAAAAAATTTAACCGTAGAGGTCGGCCACAAGAGAAGAGTGATCAACGTGGTCGAGGGGGAACACAGAAGTGCTTTGGCTGCGGCGGAAGGTGGCCCCATGAAGGCGGAAAGACAAACTGTCCTGCTTGGGGAGCGAGGTGTCACAAATGTCAGAAGGGCAACCATTTCGCGAAGTGGTGCAGAGCGACCACATTGCCTAAGGAACCGGTGGGGTCCGTGAACGTGTTGTCCACGCGTTCAAAAGTTTCAAGCTCAGAAGAGTCTGTGTTTCACGTACAGGGCTGCACGAAGCTCCCTGTCGTTAGAGTAACGGTTAACGATAGGCCCCTGGACTTCTTCCTGGACACTGGAGCAGGAGTCAATGTGATAGGTGAACAGACCTGGAGGACGCACTTAAAAGGCCGACTGGAAGAGACAACGACTCGTCTCGTCCCGTATGGAATTACAGAGGCGATTCCGGTCATGGGAACATTCAAGGCTACGTTCAGAGCCAGGGATAAGCAAACTCAAGCGCCCGTATATGTCGTCGAAGGATCACATTCATCATTACTGAGCTACGAAACGGCCAGAGAGCTCATGCTCATCGATATCGTACGAACAATATCCCAGAAGACATCGGTAGACGCAAAAAGATAATTTCCTAGACTGTTCGGAGGTATTGGGCGGCTGAAGAATTTCCAGGTCAAGCTGCAAATATCGGAGGATGTGCAACCCGTGGCGCGACAGCATCGTAGAATTCCCTTCCGGATGAGGAAAGCGGTGGAAGCAGAGCTGGTTCGACTCGAGAGTCTAGACATAATCGAGCCGGTAACAGGACCCACACCGTGGGTTTCTCCAATCGTTGTAGTCCCCAAACCACATTCCAGTGGAGCGGTCCGAATGTGCGTAGATATGAGGGAAGCCAATAGAGCCAATGGCCGAGTCCGCAATGTGATGCCAACCGTCGAGGACGTCATCGGTATTTTGAATGGGGCAGCCTATTTTTCAAAACTTGACCTCAACGAAGGTTATCACCAGCTGGAGCTGGAGGAGTCATCTCGTCACATCACGACTTTCTCAACACACTGCGGTCTGCGAAGATATAAGAGACTACTCTTTGGAGTCAACGCAGCCTCCGAAATTTTCCAAGATGCCATAAGACAAGTCTTACCGGATGAAGACGGGATCACTAATATCAGTGATGACATCCTAGTATCCGGACGCACGGCGGCAGAACATGACCGCAGGCTTCGATTGGTACTGAGGAGTTTAGAAGACGCGGGTCTGACCTTAAATGAAAAGAAGTGCCTCACGGGCACCCAAACTTTGAAGTTCTTTGGTCACGTCTTCTCGGCCAATGGTGTCAGCGTAGACCCGGAAAAGGTGGAGGCAATAACGGAGATGCCGCCACCGAAGAACGCAGCAGAAGTGAAGAGCCTGTTAGGAATGGTCAACTATTGCAGTCGATTTATTCCCCGGTTGGCCGAAATGGTAGAGCCGATGAGAAGCTTAACACACAGCAATGTTCAGTTTCGGTGGACCAGAGAGCACCAGAAAGCCATGGACAAGATCAAGCGAGAGATGTCCCAGTCTAGGACTCTGGCGTACTTCGATGAGGACAAAGCTACCTCCGTCATCACCGATGCAGGGCCTGACGGGATAGCGGGGATGTTGATCCAGGAGTCCAAAGTGGGGAAGAGCGCCAACATTTTGGCGTACTACAGTCGAGCGTTGTCTCCGGTAGAGAAGAGGTACCCTCAAATCGATAGAGAGATGTTAGCGATCGTGTCAACGATCGAACGGTTCCGGGTATACCTCGCAGGAGGCGACTTTACGGTAAAGACGGACCACCTACCGCCTGTGTCAATTTTACGAAACCCCAGTGCGAAGTTGTCGGCCCGGTTGGAGCGTTTCAGCTTAAGGCTTCAACACTATGTCTTCGACACTGAGCACATCTCCGGCAAACACAACCCGGCGGACTACCTGTCACGACACCCGCCTGTGCCCAGCGGAGTGGGCGCGTCGGCTAGAGAAACTGAAGCAGTCGAAGAATATATTTTATTCGTCGTGAGGTCACCCACGCCGAAAGCGCTCACCATAAGTGACATAGAGGAGGCGTACAAACATGACCGGCAAATGGACTTGCTGATAGCCGCTCTTCGCACAAACGATCAGAAGACTCGAGAGTTGCTGTGGCAAGAGCAAGCTTTGAAACCCTTCCAGCACATTAGAGCCGAGCTGACGGTGACTGAGAGGAATATCGTTTTGAGAGGGACAAGGCTGGTGATTCCGGAGAAAGCACGGTTGAAAATCGTTCAGTTGGCACACCGAGGTCACCAGGGCGTCGTAAAAACCAAACAACTGATCCGAGAAAAAGTTTGGTTCCCGGGGGTCGATAGGATGGTCGAGACTGCCGTCAAGAACTGTGAGGCATGTCAGAGAACGGTAGACGGGGGAAGAATTTCACCGTTAAAGATGACACCGCTGCCGGACGGCCCGTGGCAGTCCCTGGCGGCGGACTTCGCTGGTCCTTTGCCTGGCAACAAATGCTTACTGGTAGTAGTAGACGAATACTCACGGTTCCCCGTGGTCGCAACGTTGTCATCGCTGACTGCCAAGTCTGTCACAGGAAAGCTTAACGACATCTTCACAGTGCATGGGCTGCCTTACGTTCTCAGGACGGACAACGGCCCTCCCTTCTTTAGCAAAGAGTTCGCAGAATTCTTGGACAACAACGGAATTCGCCACCAAAAGACTACGCCACTGTGGCCGCAGGGCAACGGCGAAGTGGAGAGATTTATTAAGAACGTCAAGAAGACGGTGAAGGCCGCCGGGGTTCAGGGACAGCTATGGAAGGAGGCGCTCAGCGAATATCTTTTGAATTATCGGGCCACGCCACATTCAACTACCGCCGTAACTCCAGCGGAGCTCTTGTTTGGCAGGAAGATTCGGACAAAGTTACCCCAACTGCAAGAGGCGCAACGCCAAGAAAAGCTACGGCAAAGAGACCGACTAAAGAAAGCAAAGATGAAGGCCTACGCCGACGAGAAGCGTCACGCCGAGCCTCATGATTTTCAAGAGGGAGATAGTGTCCTACTGAAACGGTCTTCCCCGTTGTCTCATGAGTCGCAGTACGAGCATCGTCCGTTTACGGTAACACGAGTTCTAGGTTCAGCGATCACTGCCGAGTGTGGGAACAAGCGGATTGTTCGAAATGCCAGTTACTTCAAGCGCATTCCCCGTCGACGTGCAAATGGGCCGGACGAGTGGGACGTAACTGATGATTTGACACGGACGTGGAAAGAACAAAGTGGACACGTGGAAACACCAACGGTGGAACAAGAAGCCCAGGATGCTTCAAACGAGCCACATATGGATTCCGCCTCCAATTTGGCCGAGGAGACGCCGCAACTGGAAGGCAGGCGGTATCCACTTCGGGGGACTCGTTCAAACCCACCAAAGAGATATCAAGACTTTGTGATGAAGTGATCAAAGGACTTAATTGGACAAGGGGGAGAGTTGTGGTGTTGTTGGTTTTATTTGTTTGGGTTGTATTCACGGTATAGAGGAGGTGAACGACGACGACGAAAAAGAGAATATGAGCACGAGGACCGACACGGTCGGATGGAATAATAAAGCAGTTGTATGCGGGTTTGCTTGCTGGATTTGAGGTAGAGATTCTGATGCTCAGCGACACCACAGCTACCTTGGAGGACTTGCATGGTCCCAAAGGCATTGCGCACAAGCTTGAGCATGTGGCAGGCATCAAGTATGATGTGAACCCTCCAAGAAGAATCTGACGGGTGAGGAAACCACGGCCTGAGGGAGGGGGCCCGAATGTCTGCACCAAGCTCTCGAAACATTGTGAGATTCGAGCCCAAACCATCACTCACGACAGCTGCTACTAGAATGCCAGTTTCATGTAGTTTCTGTAGACAGAGAGTTAAGAGATTTGCCTTCTCTTGTCCACTCAAACTGTTGATAAGGAAGTATGCGCACGGCACAATCCAACTGCTGTCCATGGCTACCACAAGGAAAACAAGAGCCTGCGTAGCTGGCTCCTGCCTATCATCAACATGGCCGGTAACAAGGTTAACAACACCTTGAAACGATTCTCCTGCATACTGGATGTGTTTCTTTATGCTCATTTCATCAAGCATCAGGGAACAAACAACACGTTTCGACAACTTCTGTTGTTCCCCGACTAGAACCTTGAGTGCATCAAAGGCTTCCTGTGTGAAACCTGGTTCGCCGTGTATAGAGCTGTACCACGACCTAAGTGTCGCCTGGTGTGGAAGCGAAAGGTTAAATGTCCTCCTGACGTACTCGTATGCCTTTGCTGAATAAAACTGGAGAGTGAGCGCAAAGCTACGCAGTGACTGGGGATACTGCTGCATTTTCTTCAGAGCGTTTCAGCTTCTTCTTCACGTTGTCCAGTGCTTCAACTGTGATGTCTATCTTCCTCTTTAAGGTCCGTGGACTCTCTTGCACTGTGTATGTGTGGTCAGCAGCAAGGTTATGTGAGGATCGAACTGGCTGAGGTGATAAGACCCCTGGACCTGCAGCCCACGATGGTCCTGGCTGTGAAATCTCATGGTTGACGTCCTGCTCTACCTCTATGTATATGTCTATGTGTATGTCTATGTCTTGTTGGAGGTGGTTTTCTTGGCTGTACCATCTGTGATGGAAAGATTAATTAATTATTTTTAGAAGCTGTTGTTCATGTGGGATAAATGACAACATTTGTTAAATTCAGCATTTATTTCCACATTTCTTGCACATGCCAGGAACTGAGGTCATGATGGAGGTCAGTGGGCACTGCAGTGAAAACCTAGAAATTATTATTTTCCCTTCATTATTATTTATTTATTTTTGCATTGCATGATAAATATCTAACGAGCTAGTATATGTATTGGTTCCTACAAGCTCGAATATTACGCCACAGGACCCTGACCTTATACTAGGACTGTCTTGAATAATCAAATCAGGGACATGACTCTGCATTTCTAGGTAGTGAATGTAAAATTACATTGCGAAGAACCATAAAAGCAAAAAGTAGTAGTGTCAGTTCAGTCCAGCAAGTGCAATGTGAGTTCGCAAAAAAAAAAAAAAAGTGTCTTACAAGTCTCCATGACTTTGCACCCAGAGCACAGTGTAGAAATTCAGAGCTGTTGTGATCACCACCAGCTAAAACTGAGAAGTTGTGGAACCTCAATATAATATAATTTTGTTTGCAAGCTATTTCTTGCATTGTCATGAGCCTTAAAGATGATGACAGAAAGCCTAGCAGGGAATGTAAATTATTTTGCACCATAAATTTTGTCGCATAAGTTTTGTTGTGTCATGTATGTTGACTGATGTTTCACTTCTGAAAACTTGTACTGAGCTTGTTGGATCAACTACCGCATTCAGAATTGCTGCACATTGCACAGGTTCCCAAGCAAATTCTAATGTGTTACTATTGTGTTTACTTTCAGGAGGTGCTGTGGAAAGTCAAACTTTGTAGGCACAGCATCATTCTTGAGTCGCGCAGTTTGCCCTGTAAAACAGGCCTCCTCAAAGTGTCTGCTGCAGAGCACCGAAGATTTAGATGGGGCCCAATTTTTGCGATGCATCTTCTGCACCCACTTCTTCAGCACGGCTGGGCGACTATGAGGGAACCTGTATAGCACAAGCACATTGTGTAGAAAGTACATAAATAGAGCAGCCAAACATAATTTCTTAGTACCTAACGGCACCAGCGAAGTAGCAGTGCGAGCAAGCGCGAGTGTCACATACATGCGATACGAATAAACACTGTTTTTCCTCAAAATAAATAGCTTACCTGTGAAAAGTTAACCCCTTTCGTCTGTCCGTGCGTGAAGTGCACTGAAAACTGCAACAAGCTGGCATGGCATGCCCTCTAATTTAAAGGAAACAAAAAAATTGCGGGCAGCCGCGCTTAACTAAATGCAGACGACAGTACGTGTTGGGCCCATCAATATGGCGGCCGGTTGCACGCTGTGGAGCAGCCTATGCGCGATCCAGCCATATACTATAGAGATCAGTGGTCTTCTGTTTTGTACAAACTTTGCACCACCAGGTGGTGAACGCGGAGGCCTGTCGCGTGTGAAAATGACGAAAAAGAAGTAGCACGAGCCATTTGTACACTCAGGAGACAGAAAGTCCCGGTTTGACTTGAACACCCCTCGTAAATTAAATAAAGATGGACCAAAAATGCTTCTTTGGGGTTCGGGGTTAGGGTTTCTTGGGGTACCCCAACAGTTATATTTTGCGAGTATGATATAACATAATTGGTTTGCACGCATTGCTTCCGATAAGATAAATATATGCCGAAATGCTGAAGTGCGTTACCCCGAATGCCTTACTTAAGTAACTTATCCAAAAATATTTTGTGATCAATTCTGTCGAATGCTTTAGAAAAGTCTATAGACACCCCTAATACAATATCTTTTTTCCTCAATTTTCTTTTTTTAATTATCTCCTTCACATTCAAAAAGGGCCAGCTCTGCGGACTTCCTAAATCCAAGTTGTCAATTCGAGATAAGGTTGTGTTTTTCTATGAATCAATGTAACCTTTTGTGAATAACCTTTTCTAGCCCTTTCGAGAAGACCGGCAACACCGACACTGGTGTGTAATTAGCCATATTGGTTATGTCGCCACCCTTAAATATTACCGATACCTTTCCAATTTGCATTTGTTCAGGAAACACGCCTGTTGATAATGCTAGGCTAAATATATGTCCGAGATAAGGGAATAAAATGAATATAGTAAATTAAATTGGTCTAATATGAATGAAATCGCAATCGACGCTTTTGGTATTGTTGACAGAGCTAAACACAGAGACAACTTCCTCTGTTTCCGTGGGCACAAGAAGTAGTGAGGCACTTAACACGGGATTGTAATGTTATTTCACTTTGTGTGAAAGGTATGTTTAGTAAATGCGTAAGGAAATAGTTAAAGCTCTCACCTAGCCGTTTACCTGACATATGTTCATTTTCTATGTGCAAGGAGCCCATCCTTCCTTCTCTTCGCCTGTACCGGATATACATTTAATGTTTTTCCATATAGCCTTAGGGTTTTTGGCATTCAGTTATCGAAAATTGAAATAGGCTCTCTTCGCTTTACACAAAAGTGAATTCATGTGGTTTATATTTCTTCAATTTCTATATTAAATTTCTAAATTAACTAACTGAATTTCTATATTATATTTCTATCTTTCTTAAATGTACCGAAGGTGTCCTTGTCCTTACGTTTTGTCCTTGTATTCGGAGGCTTGGGTGACAGAGCTTTCATCATAACGGCGAGCAGTGCATTTCGAAAGGTGCAGGGCACTGTGGAGCTCGAAAAAATGCCATATGTGGCGAGGTTCCACGTAGTATGCTGATATACTAATTCCGAAACCTGCTTTGCGATCCATGTTGTGCATGTGCTTTATCGGGGCATTCAAATCTTACGATAACGTAAGCAAGCACACAAAGCCACAGTTTCGTTCATGGTATCGAATATAAGTATAATTATAAAACGTCCTGCACTATTCACTGCAACCAGCAATGTCGGAAATAATTATACGAAGGTCGACAACAAAAGTGTGCACGTTACGTGAACTGTAACTTGAAAGTAATTCGTTACTTTTACAAATTAACTTGATAACTTCCAGCTCCTTTCCGTAACTGCTGCATTTTTTACGAAGTAACTTAACTTGAACGAGTGTATGTCGAGCGACTTCATCTCTGTAGTAAACCATAACGCCATCCTTCTGACGCCATCCGCTTAATTAAACGTTGCCTCCCTGCGTACTGCTGACGATGTCCCGCAGTCATGCAGAAACATTCGTCTAGCACAGGCATGGCGACGTTTGAGCACTTACAAATATATGCTATACGTGCAGCAAAAGAGCTCCGGCTAATTTTTTCCCTAGCATGCTTCACTGGCTTTGCACTGGGCTTTCAGTGGTGAGTTAGCACACCCTGACGGGAGGAATCACGTGCTACGTGACCTTCTGACACCATCCGCTCAAACGTTGCCTGCCCGCGTACTGCTGACGGTGGCCCAAGAGGGCCGAAACAGCTGTCCAGTACTGGCATGGCGACGTTTGAACACTTACAAATATATATATATGTATATGCATACATACTTAGAATTTGACTGTTCACGTTTGATACATGGTTTGTCCGATTTGCCCTATGCCATTGCAGTTCCCTCTATACTGCTGCATCCTGGTGAAGTGAAGTGTAGACTACTACACGGAAGTCTCGTTTACACTCAGTTTCTGGACATTTCTAACCATTGTACGATTTCCAAATGAATGGATGTACATACTATTAGCGTAGTACATGTCACTCCAGATCATTCTTGTCTAGAATGGTCGCCGTCAATTGCTGTTTACGAACCCTTCTGCTCTGCAGTGTTACGGAGCCATCCGGTTGCTTTCTTTGAAAAGTCCCGTTCGTTCTGCTAATCTAGTTTTATGCTAATCTAGGTAGGGTCTGCTGACTCTTTCGTGTAACGTTCGCTCCCCAGCAGTTCCTCTCTCCGCCGAATGTGATTCGGAGTACACAAAGGCACGCAGAGCTCCGGACAAATATTTATTCTACCAAACCGTATTGACGTCCGTGCCGGGCTCCACACATTGCCCAGCGTAGCATACCTGTAATAGAGGAAAAGTGTAAAGAGAAGTGACAGTAAGGCTGGAGGCTCTCAATATGGGAGAGTTAGGAATCCACATGTTTAAAATCCAAGACCTTCAGGAAGACGTTCGCGTTCATGACGGCCCTCTATCTCCGACCTCCGAAATTCTAATCGGCCAAGGCCAGTTTACCAAATGCTCTGTCTCTGTACCCTGCTCTAATATTCTCCCTACTGCGATGTGAATCTTTCTGCCACGTTTTACCCCCGGCTCTGGACTTAAGCCTGTGCACTGTATTGCACGGTGACGTGACCGCTAGGCCGTACACCGTAGCGGACTTCAAGGTCGCGCTTCGTCTACTCCTCTAGTTTACTGACATCGCAGACCTTGGTTAATTCCAACATAGCCATGTGTGGCTCCCACAATTTAAGGCCGCCGCGGCGAATTCCAACTTCATGTTCAACATGCCGGTGACTGTCAAGGGAAACGCATGCCTGGTACTCGAAGCATCGGAACCCGTCCTTATTCTGCGACTGAACGGGGTACCTTCCATCGGCACCGAGTAGGATATCCGCATTGCCTTTTCCAACTACTGCAACGTGGAGGAAGCCAGTAAAGTCACCTGGTCAGATCAAGAGCTTGGCCATGTCGGCTCCCTCCTTCACTGTGTCAAGCTTCGTTTGAAGAGATCGCAGCGGATATCCCGCATCTTATGTTCATTAGAGGCTGCTAAGTGTTGGTGTCGTGCAAGGACAGACCCAAACAGTGCATTCGGTGTAAGGGTTTGGCTAATATTCGCCGTGACAGCCGCACTCCTCAGCGCCCTATCTGCAGGCTCTTCGATAATGAGGCTGCTCGCTCCACCCGGACCTATGCTGCTGTTGTGACAGCTGCCCCTGCTGTGGAGGATCCTGACATGGATATCCGGGGTGTTTGTGACCCCGGCATGCCTGCGGGACTTCCCAGTGAACCTGGTCGTCTGGACTTGGCAGCTCGTGTCTCTGATGCTGTCCTGAACGCTGCAGTCTCTACGTCCCATTCTGACGTCCAAGGTGCGCCTGCTGACCATGACTCTCTTACCTGCGCGGATACCGTGGATTACCACGAGCGTTCCTCTAAGCGGAAGCCCTCCGCGTCGCCGGCTGGTGCCTCAGTCAAGGCACTCATGTCTGGTTCGTCCAGTGCTGTCTTTGAATATTCGTGCGCTGCTCTTCTGAATGTGGACCTGGTCCCCAGCATGAAAGGCCCTTTCTCGGAAGATGGGACTTCTGTTACCAAGTGAACTGTGGTCGGTTCTCGGAGGCACAGTCGTAGCTTTTAATAGGGATCTAATTCTTTGCCACGATTTCACCCCCCCCCCCCCCGCCGACACCCTATTTTCTCCTGTCTACCGACTCATCTCGCTTCTTCCTCACTGCTTCCTCCGTCTACCACTCTGCAAGCTGTTGGGTGTTTTTTTGCAGCTGCAGTTGTCCTTATCTGCACAGACATTAACAGACCTCCTTTACGTATGGCTTCTCCCGCATGCTCTGTCAACCAACAGCGGACCCTGCTGCGCAGCAGCCCCGTGTTCCCTCGACGTCTATATTTCAATGGAACGCGAGGCATCTGCCATTTAACGCCCTGACTTCCGTAAGTTCGTGTGGCGGCATAAATTTTACATCATATGTGTGTCCAAAAGCTGGTGTACGCCGCCTTCCATCTGTCCGGTTACACAATCTTCGTCTCCCGGCCTGATGAAGCGTGCAGTATGGTACCACACTTTGTCCTTTCCGATCTGCCTGTGATCAGCCAACCGTTGTATCCTGTTGGTACGGGCGAGTACGTTCGCTGCACTGTGCGTCTCGCCTCCATGAACGTCACCGTCGTCTCGCTGTACCTGCCGCCTGCGTCTACATATAGTGTGCACCATCTTGAAGGTATCCTTGCCAACCTCTCCTTCCCAATGTTCTGTGTGGGGACATCAACACGTAGCACGATCTTTGGGGCAGGACACACTGTGACTCACGGGTTCACCAATTAGCGCCCTGTATGCGCGAGTACACCTCGAGGTCTTTAACGATGGGTCTCTGACGTTCATATAGGCGATGCGCCTCTCGCTGCGCTTGGATCTCACGCCTGCGTCATGTTCCATAATATGACGGTTGTCTTTGCAGACCGGAACCGACGCACTCTGCAGCGGTCACCTCCCTCTGTTGACTGGGATCTCTCATATGCAACGTTCCCATGAAGCGCGTTTCGTTAAAGGTACTATCGCATCCAGACGGTGTGTATGAGACCGATACGGTAATGTTTGGCATGGGTTCACACTCTACAGGGCCAAGTTCCTCTTTCGAAAACAGCGTACTTATTAAATAAACTAATTTTAAAGATTCGCCAGAAGGACGTAAACCGGCAACACGAATGGGAGCGCAGCGCAGGTGATTGTCTTTGAGGTCGTCTGCTTCGCATTCGCTCTGCAACGTTCTGACTGAAACAGACCTCAGTAAGTACGTCGACTTTCGCTTACCTGTGTTGGTGCTGATATGAGCATGTTCCGTAGAACACGGTGTTACGCTCCCAGATGAGCAAGCCCGTACGACTCCAACCAGGAACAGCATTCCGCGAGCGAATCCCAGACCTCCTTGCAAACTGCGGACGCGATCGACTACTCCTGCCCGGCGGTCGGACGCCAAGGTCTCTCTACCGCTCCCTGATTGGCGTTGTACGCGTCAAAAGGCGCTCCCTAATTGGCCTTGTCCAAGTGACGTTTGCAGAAAGGGGATTCCGGGATGCTGTCAACGTCCCTCATATACTCTCGTCATGCATTACATCAAATTGCACAGGAACAACTCCACCAATCCGCATCGGATTTTCGGCGTCATTCTCGGCTATGAAAGACGAGTAAAATGGCACTGTAGTTTCGGAATCAACCGCCACGGATGCGATAGTCTCTTTAAGACCACCAAATGAACCCCGTTTCGCTGCACCAGCCGGCCCTTACGAACCAGCAGTCGAGACTGCGCCCGCCTCTGTTTTCTGTGTAGCCGTAGCAGATCGTTGGCATTGTGCGGCCCTTACGAACCGGCCAGTCGAGACTGCGCCCATCTATGTTTTCTGTCGAACCGCAGGAGGTCCTGTGCATTGTGCTTCTACTGAACGACACCTCCCCAATTCTTTTTCGACTTTAGAAGCCGAATGCTTGAGGTCCGCTTTGCCACGTGATACCACACAACACCGCCTGCAATCTGCTCTGACCCTGATCTTACGGCCTCACCAATCATGGCACCCTATATGACGCCCATCTCGCTGTATGCACAAGTACGAGTGTGTGGACGTAACCAAGATCAGTGGCGTGGAGGGGAAGGGAGGAATGGATTTTTGTACCCAACCGCCCTACTTTGGAGGTCTGGTTACGCGACTGCTAGAGCTGTAAAGTAGCTAAGTACAAGTAATTGGGCTTCTGTAAGCGAAGTGCGAGAGCTTGAAGTGTCCAGCTCTCTAGAACAAATTTATCAGTATTATGAGCTTGACCTCTGAGCGAGTGAGTGGGTTGTTTAAGATGTTTGTTTTCAACAAATACTATGTTTGATACACTGTGCTCCAAAGTTTTATATGTGATCACCTTGAACATGAATAACCGGAAGTAACTGTGACGTAACTCACGAGTAACTAACTACTACTGAAATACATTTCAGTCTAAGTTACTCTTCCTGTAACTTAGTTACACACTGTGCGACACTGTTTCGTTCTCCCCACCACAGTTGTAGCTGCAAGGGAAGTGTTGCACTGGGTGCAAGGAATACAGGCGAAAATGGATCCACTTCCTGTCACGGGGAGGGGGCGGGGGCTTGCACTCTGTGGTTTAGCACGGCGAAATGTGGCATCGGCTGTTATGACTTTTTTTTGTTTGCAAAAGCTATGAAATAAACACGCAGCAGCAGGTACAGTACTCGTTTAGGACTTATGGCTATTTTAGGCACTACTTAAAAAAAAAAAGGCACTAATCGCCAAAAAGGCAAAAATCAAGCACACAAACATTAGACTACTAACAGGTCCCCTCTGACCTGATTCGTGCTTAGAACATTTAAAGTGCGCACCTGTACGCATATGCCTGGAAATCCGCTCTCTAGTAGCAACTAAAAATACTAATGACCCTTAATATTGTTATTATCGCATAGCTATGTACGGAATGGGACTGCATAAAATACCATTTGTTTAAATATGAGCGCCGCGGCTTCAACCCCGAAAATGTTGTGACAATCGGCAAATTTTCGTAACTCGTTTGTGTTGCACAGCAAAAACGCTGGAAGTGAGCGGCTACAGCTCCTCTTGGAACTACTCGACTGGAAGGCAACAGAAGACAGTATGAAAGCAGGTGAGTGCTGTATGTTGTGTATTAGCTTGAGAAGGAACCTATCGCACGTGTAGAAGCCTTCTACTTGTAGTTGAGTTGGACGTCGCCTATGAATCAGTCAATCGAAAATTATTCTCCTTTCCCTCTTTTTGTCGGAACCGAAGGCGGGAAATAAATGACGTTGACCTCACCTTCTTGCTTTTAAAGCATTTGAACCCGTCCAGGGATCTGTATGGAATTTGCTGGTACAGTCTCATGCCACTTCCGTAGCAGCAACGCGTCACGCAGTCGTCCCTTTTCCAGTCATTGTTCGAAAACCAGTCCTGTGCAAAAAGAGCCTGCGTGAGAACTGCTACCAAATGCAAAGTGTAAGCATGATTTCATGCCTTGCGTATAATTTTCATGAGCAGCGTGGCTCATTTCCACTTTCGCCTTATCCTGTATAAACGTTGTGCTGGCCACATCATTGTGATGAGTGATTTTAAACCATTGGAACTACGGAGGGGTGTTCAAGTCAAACCGGGACTTTTCATTTTTCGCAAAAGTAAAATGAACTTACAGGCGAGAAATTATTTTATTTTTCAACGTAATCTCCAGCTGCACTAATGCACTTGTCCCAGCGTTTCACGAAGGCTTGGATGCCAGCAGCGTAGAAATCCTTACCGGCGAGTAGCAGCCATGGTCGGACAGCATTCTTGACCTCGTGGTCGTGGCTGGAGTGGCGGCCCCCCAAGGAACGCCTTCAGTGGCCCGAAGAGATGGAAATCGCTGGGGGCGAGGTCTGGACTGTAAGGGGGATGTGGCAGCAACTCCCAGCCAAGTTCCTGTAAGGTGCGTGCCGTGAGATGCGCGGTATGCGGGCGTGCATTGTCCTGTAGGAGGAGGGCTTCTTTGGTGATGAGGCCCTGCTTCCCGGAACTGGAGGTGTTCATGAATGATAGTGTTCAACGTTCCCACAGAAAGGTCCGTCTTTCGAGCCAGTTCAGACGTGTTATCCGTAGGTCCTTGAGGGTTCTCAGGAAGTCACTGTGCTCTGAGCTGCCCCGGCCGGGATCGTCCTGCACTGATGTACGGCCGTCCCGGAACCGCTTGCACCACTCAAACGCTTTGCTGCGGCTAAGTGTACCGTGGCCATACTGAGCCTGACGTCTTCTGTGAATTTCATATGACTTTACGCCTTCATTCACGAGAAACTTCATAACAATTCGCTGTTCCGTGCGCGCGCTCACCTCGTTGTCGGCCATCTTGTCCAGCACGTGTCTCCTGTTTTGCACAAACTTTGGACCACCACGTGATGAACGCGGAGGCCTGTCGCGTGTGAAAATCCCGAAAATGAAGTAGTGCGAGCCATTTGTACACTTAGGAGACAGAAAGTCCCGGTTTGACTTGAACACCCCTCGTATAAGCAGACATACTAGAGGAGTGATGAAAGAAAGGAAACGTCTTAACGGTAAGCTCCGGGCAAAGTTCACTGTCACGGATCACAACAAAAGCGATCAGGCACAAAGGTTGGTGCCCACTGAATGTACCTCCAAAATAGTTTGGCCAAATACCCCGTATTTACGGAGAAATATATTTTTTGGTTTCTGTCCGATCGTCCACTCATACCAATGACGTCGTGGTAAGCCTTCGCTTTGGCTGTTCGCAGTCGCCAGCAATCGTCAGGCTGAAAGCGCAATCGAGAGTTGCCCATAGAAAGCCACATATGTTGGCTCCCTAGTCGCCCGTACATATCTCGCCGTACGATTTGGCACGCTAACAACAAAGATGTTTCGTACCAAGCTATCAGTTGATTTTGTGCGTGATTGGGTGGTGCGAAACCAGTGGTTGAACGCTTTGAACTTATCAGGGCAACGGTCGTGTGTACTTTAAGCATTTTGCATCAGAATGTTGGGAAGTCGTTCACCTGACGGCCGACTTGGACTCGAAAAGTCGCTGAAAAGGTACGCGGCATCTACTTCGTTCGACTACAACAAAGAGGATAGCACCAAAGGACTGAAGTTTCAGGTAAGTGTCCGCACGTCTTGTACTATGGCTTGCATTCAATATGAACTTGTGAATTGCAGATATGGGGCTTCTGAGCCCTATAGTCCGCGGTTGTATGTAAAACTACGCAGTTTCTTTGAGAAGTTGGCTGCGAAATTACATGAATTCGAAGAAGCCTGAGCCTGGCCACAGACAAAACGAAAGAGTCACAGCGGCTGAAATCAGCAACAACTTGAGGGATCCTGTTTTCAGATGCTCTCTGTCTGTCTTCACTTCTGTATGATCACCCTCAAATATTCCCAAACAATGAACAGCCCCACATCCCACTTATATGGCAACATTATTATTCCTTTTGAAAAGCCGGCTCTGTCTGTGAGTGCTGTGTGTTCAAGCTGTAATGTAAGGCTGTCACAGGCCATAAATTTCATTGTGTTCTAGTCCACCCAAGTTGACTCCAGCAACCAGCAGGCTTTCAAAGAGTGCTCGAGCACCCTGACCAGCAAGGAATGACGCAATCAGCATGCTCATCACCGATAGGCGCAATTAGGTGATACACAGCATTTGCAAACCATCCGACAAATAAAAAAGTGCAACCAAGAAACTACGTCGATCGGGCAGATCGAGCAGAGCTACCATCGCTGGTCTACATTCCAGTATGATCCGTATAGAAGGATGTCTTGAAGAACACTAATACCACTTACGTCATTGTGTATTCACCAGGCAGTTGGAAGTTTCACCATCCCAACCCTTTCTTTTTTTTCTTTTTTCTTTTTTTTTCTTTTTTTTTCTGCGGATCACTCGACAGCGTATTTTATCATTGGTCCCTCCCATACCCGAAGAAAACTTCAAGAAGTCTTTATGACCTCCACATTCAGAATAATAGCAGGAGGTTACGTAGACATTTAGCAGAGAGCTTATGATGGCCACCCTTAAATACAAGTCCGGTACCAAAGCTCATACACAGTCACCTTTGCCGGACCGTCTGCCAGCGCACGAAGGTCAAGCTAACAACAAAGGAGCTGAATGACAGCTTATCCAAAGGTAGCATACCCTCCGAAAATGCTGCAACATCAGTGAATCCATTAATCGGGGTGGCGGAAAGTACTACCGAACTGGGTGACACGTACCCTAGTGACGCCACTGTTCCAGCACACCGTTGTTTTGTGTTTCAAGAGCCTAGAAGTTAAACGTCACCCAGTCTGCCGTCTGTAACGAAAGCAACAAGCCAGGGGGATAGAATACACAATATCCTTAACCCAACATTCTTATCCTGCGGCACGTGCAGCAGGGCGTCACACAAATATAGGCTGACACACGTTACGGGTAAACCTACTCGGATTACGTTACCGCGTTAATGCAGTCAACGCAGCGGATTCTGTGGGGCATACTGCTCCCAGTACTACTCGAGTAAAGTACACATTTTTAGCACCTCGTACTCGTAACAAAGTCCGTGCGAAGTTGCGAAGAAACTACACCCTTCGCAGAAGAAAACGCAGAGAGAGACAACCGACAACCGACTGAGTAATGCGAAGCGTAAACAGTTAAGGCAACCATGGAGCATGTTCCTTTTTTTTCACTGCCCCCCCCCCCCGAACACACTCAGCTTAATGCGAAAAAATAGATTAAAAACAGCGAACGGCGACGGAGAGCCTTGCACCGCTTACCCTAGTGCTAGAGCACAAAGAGCTTAGTGACGTCAGTCGCCCCCCCACTCCCACACACACAAACTGTGTACCCAGCAATGTACCGAGTTATGGGCACAGTAATGTACCAAGAGGTTTTTTAAAGAGTGTTAAAGTAAAAGGAGTCTCCTGGTCCTGGTACAGAATGCATGGCGTTCTAGCGGACAACACGCCCTCTCACAAGTACTGTCGGCTAGGTTAGGCAGCGC
Organism: Ornithodoros turicata; assembly: GCF_037126465.1. Classification (NCBI taxonomy): domain Eukaryota; kingdom Metazoa; phylum Arthropoda; class Arachnida; order Ixodida; family Argasidae; genus Ornithodoros; species Ornithodoros turicata. The sequence goes on along the minus strand of NW_026999318.1, from coordinate 3,524,628 downwards.
CTCTTCTCGGAGCAGCAAGGTTGCAATTCCTTCGCTTAGCGAGACACTTTCCTTGCTAGAAGGTCCTCCCACACCGGCACCTTCTTTCGGTTGTCCTTAGAGTCATGCTGCCCTCTGTGTCATAAAATCGGGCAGTTCTCCACTGTACGGATCAACCTGTTTTTATATTCCGAGCTTCAGGTGGTACACGTCCCGCCCATGTACGACTGGGTGTTCCAGTTTTCTTTGAACACAGCAACATGTGAACAAGCTGACACACAGATTACGAGTGCGAACGACAAGGCACCGTGGTGCAGGTAGCGCAAAATCGTTCGTGCGCAGTTGACGCTCCCGAAGGCTGTGCTGGGTCCTGGACCGCGACAACCACTTCCCAACCACATCATAGCTTTTCGAAAGGTTTGGTCCGCTTCAGACGCAATTGCTGAAGTCACTACATCGCACAAATAGGCAAGGGAGTCAAATACATTTGCCTCGCATTGTTCCTAGACGTTAAACCGCGGCATGTTTGTTTGCGATACCCAGTGCTTGTACCATGGGCCGCCTGGTGGGATACTTCTCGGTTTATAGTATACACCTTACAGATACCGGGCCTTTGTATAAGTCAGCCATCTGTAGCGTTTGTACAAGAGACAGTCTTCTTAAATAAAGTTGGAACTCGAGGTGGAAGATGTGTAGCGTCTGGTGGTGGTCTTGGCATGTGGGTGAACCGGTTTTTGTGTTTTGCTTTTTGGAGCGCAGCTCTTAGGCGCAGGTTCTTGCTCTGGGCGCCGGTGGCGTTGTAATCGGCAGAGGTAACGACGAGCGAAGCGAATGATTAAAGTACAGGAGGGCGTGAGGAGCAAAGCAGCCGGGGAGCGTACATCAAAAATGAAGAGGACGCGAGCAGGAAAGGGAACAAGGAGGGCACGCTTGGGAAGCTCAAACGCTTCTGATTGCAGTTCGGTAAGCTTGGTTCCAACCTTGCAACTGGATCCGTGGTGAACCGTGCAGAATAGCCCGTATGACAAAGTCTTGTACTCCTATGGCAAGAGTCATCCGCAAAATTTGGTATACGTGGCACACAGTCGCATGACAGACATAACCGGTCTGTATCTTACCAGCATGGGCGACGATTTGACAACGATTCACAGCGACGTCACGAACTAGGATAGGAGTGCTACCAGAAGAAAGACTATGTGCTGAAAACAGAAACAATGATGTATAACGCAACCTCAACAGCTGCGCTCAAATTTTGCATTGCCAACTATCGTAATCGTCGAGGGATTTTTTTGTTTTTCTTTTTGTTGTACCTATCTCATGCGCTGATCGAGTTCTTGATTTCGGTTCTATTCTATATGGGTTTTATGGAAGGCTGTGGGGGCCTTGTTCAGTCGTTCGAGTGCGGTTTAATAGCTGCTCCAGGACCGTGAAGCTCGGAGCGCTGGAGAAGGAATGAGAGAGCAGCTACCTAACGTGCCCTGGTCTTGTCTGCTATCGATAGGTTTGATCTTATTTCCCATTTCCTGTTAAGAATGCACGTTTGCACGGCACCACGGAAGGTAAGAGCGACGCACGAAATCACTAGGTTCGATTGCACTTCTGAAGAAGGAAGTGCCGTTTGCCATTCCGCGGTTTGCCGTTTGCCATTCAGCGCCGTTTGAAACAAGCCTTAAACAATGTCCATGTCTACCTTGCGCGACTTGGAATGGTCCTCTCGCCCGAAAAGTGCGTCGAGCTCCCTTTCACTCACAAGGCTATGAGTAATTTCCCTCTTTGGGTGGGTCCGATGAAGCTAGAGCCTGTGCGTTCCCATCAGTTCCTTGGTGTGGTCCTGGACTCGAACGTGCGCTGGGCTCGCCACATTAGGCACCCTGAAACCAAAGTGCAGCGATGGCTTCCTGCCATTCAGCATCTTTCTGGCTTAGGTTGGGGCTGTGATCAACGCTCACTTCTAGCCGTTCATGCGGCCTTGGTGAGGGTGACTGTGCCTTACAGCCTTCCAGTCTTGCACAGGGTTTCTACAACATCGTTAAATACCCTTCGGACCCTGTTCGCCCGAAGTCTTTGTCGCTGCCTTGGACTTCCAAGAATGGCTGAAACACGGCAAGTACTAGCTGAAGCTGGTGAACTCCCGGTGGAGGTCCTCCGTGAGCGCGAAACGGCTCGACACTTCCTACGTTGGCGAGCGCACGTGCCCCGTCACCCACTCCTCAGGAAAATTCGCTACCGTCCAGAAAGTGATTTCCATCGCGTAGCGCAGAGGACAGGCCAGGCTCTCACTGGCTTCGCACCTAAGGACGTCACACCGCCGAACGTCCCTTGGTCTCTGCCTGCGCCACCGACCTTCGCACGTCTTCCTGACCTCCTGGACCGCAGAGATCAGGTTCCCCCTCAAGTCTTTCGAGCCCATTTCTATGCTCTCGTAGACGCGAAGTTTTCTACCTCTGCCGCCGCATAAACCGATGGTGCATCTCGAAAGTCGGCAAGTCCGCGGCGGCATTCGTCATCCCATCCGAAAGCGTAGTTCAAGGACGTCGCCTTTGGCATCGGGCGTCATCCACAGCTGCTGAACTCTCTGCCGTACTTTTCTTTCTGCAGCACATCGTTCACTTCACCCCACAGAATTCGGTGGTCTTCACTGATTCAACACCTGCGCTGCAAGCAATTGAATTCTGGCACACGAGGCTTCTCCGCACCATTGGTTATGGATGTGTTAACGGCTTACAAACTTGTCTACGAAGCAGGGCACAGGCTCGTTCTCCAATGGGTTCCAGCCCATTGCGGTGTCGAAGGCAATGAACAGGCTGACAGCGCCGCCGAAGCAGCTGTCTCGTCTCGGAAACGGACGCGTATTGCACTGCTGATTGGAGATCGTCGGTCCGTACTTCGACGCCTCGTGGCTCCTCTGGCTACCCCCAAACGGACCGCTGACATTCTACCTCCCGTCATGCTGAGCAGAGTTGATCCAGCGCTCGCTTTCCGCATGCCTGCACATAGCTCTCGTCATGATGCCGCATTAGTTAATCGAATGTGCCTCGACGTGGCCTTTACAGCACAGTGGCGCTACCGCTTGAGGCAAGTTGGCTCTCCCCACTGCAGCCACTGCGGTGCTGTTGAAGATCTAGAGCGCATTCTACTCCATTGCCCACACTACCAACCTTCCGGAACCGTATTCTCCGCATCCCTCAACGAGCTAGAGTCCCGCCCCCTCTCTCACACAAAATTGCTTGGTCCCTGGCCGCATCCAGCACACAAACGCTCTGCTCTTAAGGCTCTCTTCACCTTTCTGGACACCACAGGACTTCGATCCTTATTGTAAGGGGGATCATTATTTCATTCCCCGCGTCACCACCAGCAATTGGGCAGAGTATCGCCACCGGCGATGTAACTCCCCAGTCATCATCCCGTAATAAAGTTGTGTTTTTTTTTTCGTTCCGGCACGTTAGAGTTACTTATATTTACATCTATCAGATGCGGTTTTGGTATAGTTTGGCTTGTAGACGTTCTAGGCAGGGGGTGTCTTATTTTGGCAAAATGATTCCGATATGGCTGTCTTCTTTTATTTTCCTCACTTAGGCGCATGCAGTATGCAAGAGCCTCTTGTTCATGGAAAAACATTACTTACCTCGCAAAGGTGGACGTATGACTTGTCTTTAGTTGGCATGACGTCCCTGCAGAACTGTATCGGGTCGGTGATGTCACCAGGTAATTTTTTACTAATAGCGTCCATCGAGCTATAAGGCGAATCGAAGCATGCCGTCTTGTATCTTGTGTCGCTGCTCCTCTTCATCTCTAAATCCTCGAGCAAGCGTTCGCTGTAACCAAATTGTCATCAGTAGTCAGATGTGTAAAAACGAACTTAAATAGGTTCCTGACGAAGACAGTGCTACTGCCGAAACGTCGACCGTTCTTTTAAACGTTTCATAGTATATTATAATATTTGTGTTAGATTGCCCACTAAATAAACTAGTCTGTGTTAACTTTCCTGTAATCTGTCGTCCACGTCTTATTATTTTACTTTTCTTCAACTTCGAAGCCGTCCGATATATCAACATCTTTAACCTATATATATATATATATATATGAAAGTAAAAAGAGAAAATGGAGACAGCCTTTTCACAAAACTATAGACTTGGCTAGCAGAATAGAACACAACAGTCACTGTGAATGAATAAAAGGCAAGAAGAGCAAAACGCACCATTCCACATATTCACACAAGCGGCATTCCCCGGAATACTCCAGCGGATAATGCGAAATACGGCATTGATTTTAGCGGCTACCGAAATAGAATTGCTGGACGTCATAAGTATGACCTTCTCGTGCACTACTAACTGCGGGAAATATACTGAGGCGCAGCCAGAAGATATTCCATAGCAGACGACAAGAAGAGACGCATTTCATTGCAAAGTCGACATTCCGGCACGGTGCGAATGCTCAATGTAATACGCAAGTTTTGCCCGGTGAGCAGTTCTTTTTTGCGATTTTTTTTCTCTCACTAGAATGTTTCGTGGGGATGACAGAAGACGCGAACTATATCGCAATTTGTGATAGCATGGTTGTGCAAGTGGATAGAGTCCTATACGACATCCTGAGTATAGTTGCGAAAAAATTCCGATCCCGTCCCGGGATCTCGGGATCCACATTTCGAAATCCCGAAATCCCGGGATTGTAAAAACGGCTGGGGATTCCGAACCATAGTCTCGACGCGCTGTAGCGGTGCGTTTCCATGATAAAGGAAAGCAACGGACGTGAGCTTGTGTTTGTGGAGCGAAATGCAAGAAACGGCATTTATATAGTACACTGCTGTTTTATGTGTTTTATCCCATTTATGTGTGTGTGTTTGTGTGTGTGTGTTTTAAGTTGTACTCTCGCGATGTCTGTAGGCTCGTGATCTTGCGAATGAGCTATTTAAGAATCAACCAAAATCGGAAGCACTTGATGCAAGATGATAACGCTACTGAACTCGCAAGAAATTTGAATCGCTAGCAACATCCTTTCTATTTTCAGTTTACATACCCCCCTAGTTGCCGAACTTGGGAATTGGTGTAGGAAGGGAGTTGCCTCAGGACAGAAGCCGCCGATATTTCGAACAGAGACTGTTCTTCTGGGAGTTGGTGGTTTGGTTTGTGACTTCCTGTCAAAATGACGACAGGGAAGTTGCAATTTCACATGGATCCGCATGGATCCAGGATGACGGATGGTCGTGATAGAGTGTATACCAGAGTGGCCATTCCCCATTGCTACTCGGCGCCCAGGCAACGTCCCTATGGCTAACTTCAGTGGCGTGTGGTCGTAACTCAGCTTCTTGGGGGCCGGGACCTAGCCTGCGTAACACAAGTACTGGGAGGTCTCGGTTCGTTCGATGTTATGACAGCCTCCTGTAACGGTGCCTATGGATTCATCCGCAAATCGTGGAAAGGTTGGTCGAGGTCTCCTTCGGGCCCTCTGATGAGGCCGGGAGGTTTTGCTACCCTCCTGTAATCCAGCATATTTGGGGGCTGAGGGGTAGGGGGTTATCCTTGTGCTACCATTTCTGTTTTGCTTTTGTCATAATGACCTGATGTCAGATGGGGGTGGAGCCTACCGGCTCCAACCCCAATATGCTCCAATATAAAATTCGTAAAATCACAGAAATATTTGAAAAGTCCATATTTTAGTGAGAAAATTTTCAACTCTGATAAGAAGCTGGAAAGAGGTGCTTCACATAGAACTGCAGAGAAACATCTCGTTTATTCGTGGAAAAAATAGCACAGTACTTTTTGTTGAATTGAAGGTTTTTTTTTTTTTTTCGGCGGCACACTTGAGGCGTAGGCTTCGCAGCGCGGTCACCGAGTATGAGCGCAATGTGCTCCTGCTCATTTTCAAAAACGCAGTATAAAACCGGAAATACTGTGAGAGAAATGCTGTAGACTGTTCTCTAAGCTAATTAAGTCAACATTAAAAAGGTGATTGGCCTATTGACCTTTTTCACCAGACTCAATGTCGGGGCTGCAAAAGGTCCCAAGCTCGCATGATGGCTGTTTTCTCTTTCCTCCTTTTGGTCCTTGCCGCTAGACAACTATAAGGTTTCATTGTCTATAAGTCTGGACATTGCACACCTTGCATTCCGTCCATGGGTTTCTGGTTACTTCAATTCTCAGATTTTTTTCGCCTTCGTGGAGAATAATGGCGCTTTGCCAATGAAAATGAGCGGATTGTTCTAAACAGGAAAATTTATATTTACGGCAGTTTTAAGAGACCATAGTTTGAACTCGACTGACTTGGACATGTGCAATCTAGTGCAATCTGCTCATCTTTGTTGGTTAAACCGCTCCTTTTTGATTGCGGTTGTCGCTGAGCTACCCGCTATTGTGCTACGTGCGCGTTAAATAAATATGTGCTATATATATGTTATATTCTGTGCGAGAGAAAATTTCGCTGGAACAAGGCTGAGAATATTCTTTAATGCGTTATATATCAATAACGACAAGAAGGAATTACCTACATTATGTTCTTGCTGTCGCGAATGTTGCATTCGCGACAGCAAAAACAGGGTTGTTTGTCAACAAATATTGTGCTTTTAGTGAGAATGATGTCAGCTTTGCAGGACCTAACAGGAGGAGACCGCAGCAAAAGAAGGTTGTTGTGCCAGGCACTGTGAGGTCATTTGTACAACCCGAAAGAGAATAGTAGCCCCCTATCATTTTCATTTTTGATCACTCATACTGGTGTTACGTTTCTCAAATATCCATTTGCACCCGTGTACAAATCATGACTATTTGTTAAATGGCAGCTGTAAGCTAACTTTTGCTGCGAACCTCTCCAACTCCCCATCAGTATCGTCACAGGGACCCATCTCACGGCATATCTTCCAAAAATGCCAAGAAGCGGATATTCTAAAGTCTTAAAGCATTTTCCGACGTATAGCGATTTGCTATATAGCACTAGAAAATAGCGCGATATTTTCCTCCTCACAGTGCTCCAAACGGCTAAAAATTAGCGCTTGCCGTAGTTGAACTCGTGCCAACTTTTGCAGCACTAATATTACCACTACATTCGTGTTGGCAAATGAGGAGGCCCTTCAGCGATGACGTCGCGGAAGACGTGGAGTTCCGCATTTCACGGCACGGCGACCGCATTGGAACCGGACAGTCTGTCATCCAAAATGTCGGGTAATTTTTCGTTTAGTCACTTGATCAAACTTGTTCGCCCGCATGCTGTCGAGCTCCGAAGGCGCCATGATGGGAGAGACTGGAAACGACGACAGAACTTCCACTAAATTACAGCGCTAGCGCAGCTTTGCAAGTGTGAACCGTCCGATAACAGTGAGCGCTGTTTTTGCGCGTCGTTTCATAGCGCTATAGTTGCGGGCTGCTATCTGTCGGAACAGGCCCATATAGGTGGTGAGAGAGATTGAAGATGTTTTTATTTTTATTTTCTTATAGTACTGTGACGCAGCACGACCTGTGAAACCATATTCTTGTTAGGAAGCGGATCACTAACTGTAATCCCAAAGCGCAACTTTCACACGAGTGTCAGTCGTGAACAACTCGGAAGGACAGAGAATCCCAATAATCGAATGTTACTCTAGTTCGTTGTTTCTTGGGTAAAGGTTATACCAAAAGAAGCTACGGAAAATGAAAGAAAGTGATTCAACACTACTAGTACAGCAGTAGGCAGTACTAGTACAGCCTAAGTTTGACGACGTGTTTCAATACGTCCAAAAGAACGGACAGCTCAATGATAACCACAATAAAACAAGCGGTTTGCCAAAGCAAGAAGAGCAGATTACACATGACCAAATCAGTCGAATTCAAACGATGTTGCTTTAAAACTGCAGCACATATAGAATTTTACTGCGGAGAAGAATTCGCTTATTTTCATGGGTCAGGCGTCATAATTGTCAACGAAGGTAAAAAGATTAGTGAGAAACTCCGAGATCTGAAGCAAGCAGAAACCCAAGATGGCCTGCGGGTTGTGCTAGGTCGAGACCTATATAGACAGCAGTGAAATATTAATGAGGATGTAGTGGCTCCGGTAGTTAAACGTAGAAGGACAAACGCAAAACAAGCTTCATAACGCCCACTTGCGTACTTCAATCGAATGCAGGGGGTCGTATGCCTGTAAAGGCACAAAGAGGAAAATGGAAAACATACGAAGCGAGCTTGGAACGCTTTGGCTTGGGACCTGTGCGGCCCCGACATTGAGACTGTAGAAAAACGTCACTAGGCAAATCATCTCTTTAATATTGGCTTAATTAACTTAGATAACAGTCTCGAGAATTTCGACTGTCGAAAAACGTCACTAGGCAAATCATCTTTTCAATATTGGCTTAATTAACTTAGATAAAAGTCTCGAGAATTTCTGTCGCAATAATTTCAGTTTTATAATACGTTTTTCGATGTGAGCAGGAGCAACGTGCATTCATTCTCTGCGCCGGCGCTGCCCAGCCTACGTCGCAAGTATAACGCCAAAAAATCTGCAAGCTCGAGACCTATATAGACAGCAGGGAAATATTAATGACGGTGTAGTGGCTCAGGCAGTTAAACGTAGAAGGACAAACGCAAAACAAGCTTCATAACGCCCACTTTCGTACTTCAATCGAATGCAGGGGGTCGTATGACTGTAAAGGCACAAAGAGGAAAATGGAAAACATACGAAGCGAGCTTGGAACGCGTTGGCTTGGGACCTGTGCGGCCCCGACATTGAGACTGTAGAAAAACGTCACTAGGCAAATCATCTTTTTAATATTGGCTTAATTAACTTAGATAACAGCCTCGAGAATTTCTGTCGCAAGAATTTCAGTTTTATAATACGTTTTTCGATGTGAGCAGGAGCAACGTGCATTCATTCTCTGCGCCGGCGCTGCCCAGCCTACGCCGCAAGTATGCCGCCAAAAAAGGTTCCGACCGAACAGCTTGTGAAACCAACAGCTGGCGACTCCGAGATGGTGACGAGGTCGGAGAGTGGTTTACACTGCGGCGTTAGTCCGAGCAACGAAAAGACGCCCGGTCACGGGAAAGGGAACACTCCAACATGTCAGCTATGCGGCGCATCTCGGCGCGCAAGTTTGCGAGTTCGGAACTGCCCGACAGCGGCGTGGATGCCTGCTGAGCATGCACGGAGGCGCTTGTGGAGGAATGTGGGGCCTTCATTGTCTTCAGTTGACAGGTTGATAGACGAGCCGGCGTCTGCGTAGAGCTCCATGGCCTTGTTCGCACAGATTGCCAATGGGATTGTCAGTGATAGAGAGGACGTGTTGGACAGAACGGGGGAGCTTAAACAGGAAGAGCTCGCGGAGGAGCTTCTGGTCACAAGGGGCGCTGCCAAGGACTGCCTGCATTTGCGGAAGGAGCTGAGAAGGCTTGCGATCCCCCAGGCTTCCGTGGATATGAGCTCCTGCAGACGTTGACGATCAGACGGCTGACCTCGTGCAACCAAAGCGGTCTTAAGGGTGCTGAAGGGATCTTCAGCGGTGGGAGCGGTCAGAACATCCTGAATTTCATGGAGGACGTCTTCGGGCAGCACTGATAAAACGGGGTGAAACTTTGTGACTGACGATCTGACGCGGCCCAACGCGAACTGTGATTCGGCCTGCTAAAAGCATATATCCAGGCGCGTGCGTATGAACGGTGGCAAGCGTATATGCCATTTGCCAAAGTTACAAGGAGAAGCTAGCGCCCTGAGAGGGCATGCCGGGAAATGCTGTGCACAACGACAGCGACGGTGCATGAACCAGTGCGACAACGACGACGGTCGGAGACGATAGCAAATCGCTGTCGTTTTGCACAACATTTCCCGGCACGCCCTGCCAGGGCGCGCGCTGCTCCCTGGAACTTTTTGAAATGAGCTATTGCGTATGTGCGACTGACGCCGCGGCCACCTGGGGGACGTTGCGTACCGTCTGCTTCCTGCATGCCGTTTAGTCGGGCGAAACGTCCGGGTCACCACTATGGACAGACGAGACGTGAGGCGGTTGAGGCGCAAACACTTCAAGCACTGAGCTCGACAGGTGATTAAGGAGGTACAGAGTCTCGTTACTTGTCCTCAGGCCACACTGTGAGCCCTGTTTTATTAGTTTTTTTGGATGTCCTCCTCAGTCCCGGACACACATGGTGACTCGTACTCCTGCACCTGGTTAACAGGTTGGTCCGGTGAATTTTGAGCTTCCCCAGGTAAAGGTCTGCGCAGATTCCATGCCGGGTACCCAGGCCTATACCCCTGCGACGCCCGTTTGCAACTCTGCGCCAAATTGGCCGACCAGGACTAATGTGATGACCTCTGTGACGCCACGCCCGATTTGGCTTGGAAGGCCGGGCGCTCAATACATATATCCTTGCAGCAGTGTAACAAGTCCTCGACGTTCGATGAATTATTGACTTGAACTTGTCGCTGTAGGTCCGGGGACATCCCGTGGATGACCAATGGGACGACAGACGTGCCTGGGACAGTAGGATAGGCGATTTGTAGGAGTCGTCTTTACTCAAAAAGATATTCAAGAGGACTTCCGTAGCGGTTGCGGAACAATATAGCACGATCCCATTGTTCGGCTGCATTTGCATGAAACGATGCTGGGCTGGCTCAGCTTTTATGAATATGCCTGCGAGAAGAACCGGTGTACTACAGACGAAGACAAGACCAATGAGCTCAGGCTCTTCTTAGAAAAAATGGCGAACTCTTGGTACGAGCTAAGAATTTTGGAGCATGCCAGGGATACTTCAGCGTCGTGGAGTGGCAGCTTCCTCACCTCGTTTCAGGCAAATGCAGTCGAACGATGGCACCGTACTATATTGTTCCGGTACCGCTACGGAAGTCCTCTCGAATATTTTTTTAAGAAACGACGACACTTACAAATCGCCGATCCTACTCTCCCAGACACGTCTGTCCGCAACACAGACGTCGCCCGCAAGAAACCGTTCCCACTGTCCAGGCAAAAGAAAGCTTGGCTCCAAAATGAACTGCAGGGCATGTTGGACGCGCAGTATAATACGTCAAATAATACGTTCATCAACGTCAACTTTTACATGGCCTATAACCATCGCACTCAAGGAGGACGGTACTTTCAGGTTACGCACGGACTACGGCCTCGTTAACCAACAAACTGATATCTTCCCGTATCCAATGCCTCGCATCGATGACATTATCAACAAGACAGGGGAATGCAAGATGTTTTCTTGCACTGATCCGGCCAAGGGATACTGGCAAATACCCCTGGTGGCTTATTATTTCATTCACCGCATCACCACCAGCAATGGGGTAGTGTCGCTCCTGGCGATGAAACTCCCCATTCATCATCTCGCAATAAAGTGGTTGTTGTTACTCCTGGGCCCTGGTGAGGAATACAAGCATTACATAACATTTATAACTCCATTCGGCGTGTGCGAATGCAACTGCCTACCGTTCGGATGGAAAAATTCTGGAGCCTGGACGCTCTGCGGCCATACCGGGGAAAGTTTTGTGCAGTATACATCGACGATATGGTAGTATACTCCAGCACACCGGAGGAGCATAGCCATCACCTTGCTCAGGTGCTTACAGCATTAAGCCAAGCCGCGGTCAAGATCATCTTTAAAAACAGCAAGTTTTTCCAGGAAAAGGTAACGTTTATTGGGAGAGTATTGGACTGGAGAACAAAAAGTACAAAGCAGGATTCCGTTGCGCGCATGTCTCAACTGCGAAAGCCACACGAGGTACGTTCTCTCAGGGTATTCCTAGGCTTGGCTGGGCATTTTCGGGCATTTATTAGAGATTATGCCACGAAAACCCAGTATCTAACAGAACTGATCAGGAAGAATATCCCTTTCACGTGCACAGAAGAACGCGAGAGCGCATACCAATACTTGGTTAACAAGATCTCCTCGGATCCTGTCCTTACTCTTCCTGACCTCACCTTGCCTTTTCAATTGAAAACTGACGGCTCCCACTCTGGCATTGGGGTGGTGCTATACGAGCGCAGACCGAACAACCCAAGGGGCCACCAAGTGAGCGTCATAGGATATCATTCGCACACGTTCTCTCAACCAGAAACAAAGAGCACAACCACTGAAAAGGAGGCTTTGGCGGTACCTTTGACGCTCAAGTATTTCCGCTCCTATTTGGAAGGCCGGACGTTTGAGCTTTTCAGAGACAATCAGGCACTATCGTATCTCCTCAAGTTAGCAGGGTCCAAGGAAAGAATTGCACGTTGCATCTTGGAAACAAAACACTTTTAAAGTGTTTTGTTTCCACGATCCAACGTGCAATTCTCCTCCCACCGAAGCGCCTCCGACCTCACAGACGTTGATGCGCTGTCACGTCTAGCCATTCACATGCCACGACGTCCACCCAACGTGGACGAGGAAGTGAATTTTCTGAAGCTGGAACTAGCTCAGGAACTAGAGTTCAAGGAGGAGAGTGGGAAGTTTATTGTTCCGGACACGTTGGTTCATCAGGTCCTCCAGCTCTATCATGACATTCCAGAATTCGGAGGGCATCATGGGTTCTGGCGCACATACTATAAGCTTGCAAAACGCTTCCAGTGGCGAAACATGCGAACCATCACACGAGACTACGTCTCTTCGTGCCACGCATGCCAAGTTCAGAAAGCCAAATTCCGCCGCCGGCCAGACACAATGATACTACCCCAACACTCGGACATACCTTTCACGTCGTTCACTTGGCTTTCGCAGAACTAAGAAAAAAAAAAAAGGGCGAAGTTGTATGACGCACTCAAGCCTTCCTGTCGCAACCGACTAGTGCACTAGGATTCTTGCCGCACGACCTGGACGAGAAGACGCCCATTCAGTCATTGCCCTTATTGAGCAAGATATGTTCTGGAACACGAAGCTGATCAGACAATGGTACTGCGTTCCGCAGTAGAAGGCTTCAAAAGTGGGCACTTGAGCATGGAATTATCCTGCGGACCACAACTCCTTACTACCCTGCAGCAAACGGGATGGCTGAAAGAGCCATTCGAGACATCAAAACTTACATGGCTGTCTATCACGACTTTCGTGGCGGCTGGAAGTGCGCTTTAGAAGGCGCAGTACGGCATCACAACGGGTCCCACACCAGAACTCTCGGATGCCGTCCGTATTTTGCTGCATACAAGGAGGTCCCCATTGTTCGCGCTGATCAATATCTAGGGGTAGCCTAACGTGTACGGCTGGATGAGAAGCTTCATTAAGAAGAAACTTCATCTTCAGGAAACCTCTTACCTTCAAGGAGTCCATTCGCACAATACTTTGAAGGTTATGGGGTGTTTCAACATTTGCCGCGTGATAAATCACAGCAAAAGTTGAGCAAAACAGAAGAGAACCAGGCAATGTCACGATGACGTACGTACGTCTTCTAGCGATTTAGTGATCCATTGCTTCCACACTGAGATTATATATCTTGTGTTTCAACGGGTGGGATAACTTCTAACTCCAAAGATGTTATGAAAGCGAAAACAAGTTATTCGGCCGCAGCTCGTCTCTGTATTCAGGTAAGGTACGCCGCGGTCATGGAGGACGCCATGTTTTATGGCGTCTTGCCGTGACGTTTATGGGTCACGTGTGTGGGCAACTAACCACGATGCCTTGCGCGGGTCACAGCACGCTTGCTTGCATTGGGAGAGGCGCTTAGGGCATCTCCTTAGTTTCTTACCTCCATGGGAAAAAATGAGAGGATGATGATGAGGATGATGCTGACGACGCTGACAGGGTTTTAGAGAGAGTCGATCAGGCCGGTAGTTTGCAGGAATTTGATGAAGGGTCGCAAGACGGACATCTGCTTTCGTGTGTCCCATGGCCCCAAAATGAGTCTGAGGTCAAGGGGTCGGCTGTCAATCCGCGCAAAGTCGTTTGCCAACAAATGACGCTCCCTCCTATAAGTGGCACATGCGATGATCACATGGTCCGCGGTCGCTGGCACACCATCTCTGGCCACAAGGGACTACTGGCACACCCTATCAGGTAACAGTACTACGACGTAAAGGCAACATTCAGCCGTAAGCGATGTAGGAGGACTTAATGACGCGCGGTAAAGACGTCGGTAAGCGACACGAGAATGTTGGATCTACAATTCCCAGTATGGTACTGGCCGGGACATCCCGACGCCATTGTTCGACGGATAAGGAGGCAGCCCAGTCACGAAGAAGGGACCGTCTGTCCCCCCTTGGGAGAATAATCGGGACACACTTGCCCTGGTGGTGAGCGGCCGCTGCCGCAGCGTCGGCAACGTGGTTCCCAGAGATTCCGCAATGACCCGGAATCCATTGAAAAGCGATGGTGTGGCCGTGGGCAGTTATGGACTTCAGTAGGCGTAGAATGTTTATCACAAGTGTGGCCAGTGAGCCGCGGAGACGTGAGGTTTTCAGGCATCGAAGAGCTGATTTGGAGTCCGTACAGACTACCCATCGCCGTGGATCGCAGGTGGCCGCATATTGTAAAAACAGCAGGATTCCGTACAGCTCGGCTGAGGTCGAAGAGGTGCGATGGGACAACCGGCAACCCCGGGTGAGTGGTATCGAGGGTACCACAAAAGATGAGGATGACGAAGTTTTCGTTGAGGAGCCATCCGTGAAGCCCGTGCAGAACCCGTCATATGCGGTGCCGATGAAATCCATAGTCAGTTGCTGTAGTACGAGGTCGGGGTAGCTCCTTTTGTTGTCCGTGATCCCTGGGACAGAAGCGGTGACGCTTGGCGACGGAAGTGTCCACGGGGCCGTGCTTTCAGCGGCGGGGTTGATCAAGAATTTCGGAATGCGGGATTTGAATGACAATATACATCCGTGGATCGGCGTGCTGCGCCTTGCCCGAAGTTTCCGGATGAGCGGGTGGTGGCGATGGTGCGCAATCAGGCGGAGATACTGGCGCATAGTTTCTGTGTTTCGGAGAACTTCAAAAGGGATGTCGCGGGCTTCCGCAACCACAAGCCTTGTCTCGGCCCCGCGGGGGACACCGAGGCACACCCGTAGGCTCCGTGCCAGCATAGCGCGGATCCTCTGTGCTAAGGTGCTGAGGAGATCGTGAAGCACGGGCAGACTGTAGGCGACTGTGGCACGAATCATGGCGTTATGCAGCATCAGGAGGTCCTTCTCATCGCGTCCCCACCTCATTCCAGCGAAGTGACGGATGACAGCGGTCCAGCGCTGAACTTTCTTCTCCATGCCATCGATGTGACGTTTCCAAGAGAGGCTAGTGGTTAGAGTTACGCCGAAGAATTTGTAGTGCTGGACATTTATAAGTGGCCTGTCCCCAATGTGCAGACGGCATCGCTGCATGGATTTGCGGGAGAAGGCGAGTGCCGCACTTTTCTCCGCTGATATTTCCATCCCTTCTCGGAGCAGGGAAGTGTGAATGTCGTCCAATGTAGCCTGGAGGCGTTGTCGAATGGCAGGCGAGATGTACCAGTGGACCAGATGCATATGTCGTCGGCGTAAAGGGACAAGTTGACCTTCCTTCAAATGCAACTCTTAATGCCCACCATTACAACATTAAATAAGAGCGGGCTCAGGACGCTTCCTTGTGGAACACCCTGAGGGACCGGGAACAAATCGGTGTCAAACAAAATTTTTTGAACTGGTACCAGTTGAACTGTGCTATCGAACAGGGACCAGTTCAACCGGTCCCAGACCAACTGGTCCCTGTTCGATAACACAGTTCACCCAGTCCCAGTTGCAACCGGTCCCAGTTGAGACTGGGACCGCTTAGAAAACAGTTGTGTCGACTGGTACCAGTTGAGACTGGGACCGGCCAGAAACCAGTTGGGCCAACTGATACCAGTTGATCGAACTGGTCCCTGTTCGATAACACAGTTCGCCCAGTCCCAGTTGCAACCAGTTCAACTGGGACTGGGTGAGCTGTGTTATCGAACAGGGACCAGTTCGATCAACTGGTACCAGTTGGCCCAACTGGTTTCTAACCAGTCACAGTCTCGACTGGAACTGGTTGCAAACCTCATTGTTGAGCTGGGACCGGTTGAAGTGCCTTCACTTAGAGCGGCCTGTTCAGACAGAGGTTAGCTTGTATGTAACCGGTGCCCCTTTGCAGGATCGCTGTTCCCAGCAACGGCAGATCCAAAGAACTGCAATGCAAAATTGTATTTTATTTGTAGTCAAACATTACACATATTTTAATGTACATGTAGCGTAACTATAATGTAATTAAATTATAGCAGTAGATGAACTACAGTTACATGGAATAGATAATACTTCATGGTTGATTGGTCCTTTGCTTGACTGCCTTGTGGACATCCTGAATCATTCAACAAGTATTTGAGATGCTCTTAATAGCGGACAATGGATCGATATTTTCCTTTGAGCCACAGCAGCTTAAGGTTTCTGGAAAGTTGAAAAGGCACAAGTGAATACGCATTCAATTACAACATGTAACTGTAGTGTGTGCCTGGACAGTCGCTCAATTTGAGCGGTCGTGGCCCCGGAAAGTACGCGAATCTCTCAACAGTTTCGTTGTGCAGTAGTTGGGCCTTTCAACTAAGAGATTCGCCGGCTTTCGGGGGCAATGAGTACTCTGGCGCACTACGCTAGTTCGACAACATCCGTGGTGTGAAGGATCTAAAACACGAGAATGAACGAAAAAAAAAAAGCAAAAACAAAAACATGAATGAAAAAAGTTGCTGGTAGCGTTAACATACACCGGATGTTACTCGTAAAACGGCATGCACTTGCAGGTGCCACGAATGTGACGCGGAACAAAGAGAAGAGGTTCTAGTGGAAATAATATTTGTAAATGATGCACAACGGAAAAGCACTTAAGCATATAGTACTCACGATATAAAGCGGTCTCCACAGTTGTAGTCAAGCTGTAATCCTATAACACCCACCCGCCGGCCGCTGGCGCTTATTGTACAGTCACACTGTCGTAACTTGAAGACAAATCCTTTAGATTATAAAACGCCTATGTCACACATCACGCTAAGAACATAACGGGCAAAAATCGCTGTACAAGCACGCTGCTAAGCAAGCGACCGTTGCACATTAAACGCATCATTCATCGCGGGAGCAGGAACGCACAAAATACAAATATAAGAGTTCCAAAATAACTTTCGTTAACAGGAACTTTACCAAAAATTGAAATATGATTATTTCTATTAATAAAGTAACTTTCTGATCGTTTTTATAACTTTGTCTTGCAATCTTCATATTAACCTGTCCTGGCACTGAAACCGAAACTTCCCCCCAAATATGTAAACTGGTCCAGTTCGAACTGGCGCCACCTCACTTCCAGTTGCTACCAGTCCAGCTTGAACTGGTACCAGTTCACTTTCCAGTTGCCCCCAGCCCAGCTTGAACTGGTTGCACACAATGCCCACTTGCCACCAGACCAGCTTGAACTGGTACCGGTTCACTTTCCAGTTACCGCTGGCCCAGCTTGAACTGGTACCTGTTCACTTCCCAGTTGCTACCAGTTCCGCTTGAATTGGTACCACAAAGTGCCCAGTTGCCACCAGCCGAGCTTGAACTGGTACCAGTTTACTTTCCAGTTGCCACCAGTTTGGTACCAGTTGGTTTCAGTTGACCACCAGTTGGTGCGAACTGGGAACGAGCTGGTACCAGTTGACTTCCCAGCTCAAATTTTCGCCTGGGCTTGTGATGTGCGGACGAAGACGGACCGATGTTGGTGAAAGTCCTGAAGCCAACATAGTGTACGATGCGAGAGACCGGCTTGGTACTGATCATGCAAGATAGATACGTGACTGACAGTGTCATACGCCCTTTTGACATCAAGAAAAACGGCGACGGAAATCTTCCTGCGCTGTTTACCAACTTGCACAGCTGTGACGAGATCAACCACAGAGTCCATTGAGTTACGGTAACGGCGAAAGCCGCTCTGCTCCTGGGGAAAGAATCCATGGCTCTCTAGCCACCACTCAAGCCTCCGTAGGACCATTCGTTCCATGACTTTGCCCAAACAACTGGTGAGGGTAACCGGGCGAAATGAAGACAGCTGAGACGGGTGCTTTCCTGGTTTCAAGAGCGGCACCACCTGAACTACTTTCCACTCCAAAGGTACCTGTTAGTTATTAAAAATTAATCACACGTTCTATGTATATATGCATGACGGTGTGCCCTCGCGTAGTGTTATCGTAGAGGGAGCAGAACACATGACAACTGCCGTCATGTTCTGGATTGCATTTCACACCTTCGGCTGATGCAGTTTCCTCCACATTTGGGCCATGTTTAAACAACACAACAGACGAATGACAATGGATGAAGCGGCCACCTGTACGAGAATGATGTAGGATGTGAGGTTCTCCGATGCAATACTACGTAGACGCGACGGTACGGCCTTCCTTTCCATCCATCCATTTATCCTTCCTTCCTCCCTTCCTTCCCTGTTTCCATCCTTCGAAGGTGAACGTTTGTCCGGCTTCAGCCCATCATGGGTATGCATTTGTCTGGTGAGCAATCATCCGCGCTCCCTCGATAACAGCTGCACCTCAGAACGTATTATGCAATTTAATCTGTGTAACATACTATTGGGGCACGGAATTAAATATACGGAGCGCAGTGCAGTAGCGGTATCAGGGACAGCTCCATATTAGCGCATTACACACTTGTGTTGTTTACACATGCACTGCATAAAAAGTTGCAAAGCTTGACTCTGGAAACTTGCATGTTTCATGTCTGCTTTTTTTTTTTGGGGGGGGGGGGGGCATATTGCGTGCCTTCTACTAATAACGCACAAAAAGTACAAAAATGAAATAGATGTTACCCGAAAGTTCGTCTTGAAGAAGATAGGTGTATATTTCTGAACACCAGACGGCTTTGCATAAGGTGATCCTTTTATTACAAACGTAGCGACAACCGGAAATTGTTGTTTTTCGTAAAGGAATGATAATTTGTCATCTTGGGATAACACAGTCAGCTGGGCATGAATTTCGGAACAGCAATTTGTATTCCTTAAGCTCTGAAGAAACTGTCGCTCTCTTAGTGTTGATATTAGTATCAATGGTCTCAGCAAAGATGCAGTTACTAGATGCATGAATGCAATAATCTGTTCCACATTAATGGTTGTAGGTAATAGAATTTATAAACAAATTCTGTGCTTCAATTATCTGTTCCACAACTTTTTTTTCTTTGCATATCTAGCCGTTTGATTAAGGCGTTTATGGGGTAACTGGAGTTATCTGTAACGAATTAAATGCTCCTGACTAAATGACAAACTGCTCGACGTTTTCAATCATGGCTTTCGATTAATTGTTCATTTTCGATGAAAGAGCGTTCGATTAAATATCCCTGAACCTTTGTGTTTTTGTACCTTTGACATATGTACGCATCACATCTTTTCAGTCACAACGCTATTTTGGTACAATATCATGCAATCGCAAATGGTGACCTTATATTTCAAGAAATAATCGGTCCGATTAATCCTAGATGCGTTCACTGTCGACTTTCGGGTGATTTAGTTTTATCATAAGACTGACGGCATGTGGATAGCAATCGGTATACCATTCCTATAGTACTTAATATTTGTTTAAGCCGACATGAGTGGCTGGAACCAGCAACAAAAAGCCACTGCACATGGCTTGACGAGGTTACTGGTTCCATATAGCAGCTGCAGCGTCACATCCACTTAAATAATATTAATAAAAACAAAAACAAAAAAGAACAATATGACTAAACAGATCAGAAAAAATAATGAACTATGATGCACTATAAAGATCTCACCAAAACAAAATAAAAGACAAACCAGCATAGAAGAAAAAAAAGAGACAAAAATACAACTTGGCAACTCATAATCAATAATGAAACTATAATACACTATAAAACAGCTCACAGCTAGGTTATACAGTCACTATGTGGAGAGCAAAAAATATTATACCTATTTGAAATATTGACGAAGGCTAATTGTAGTGATCGAGAAAGTATTTAAAAATGGTATGCCAGGAACATTGTTAAATCCTTTAGTGATTTTATTTCAAAAGTGCAGGAAGAGTATGTTTCAGCATTTACTCGCCATAAATTGTTCTACATCTAGGAACGATCTATCTTTCATGACGCCGGGATAGATAGAGACGTGCTTTAGGCATCAAATTTGCAATATCATGAAATCCTACACTATTATTTAGAAGTGCGGCCCTATCAGCTAACGATAATTTGTAGTCATACAACTAGGGTATAGGAATAAGATTATGACTTAAAAAAAGCCCATCTGTGGTGTGATGATATGATGGATCCTCAACAACACGAAGGAACTTCTTTTGAACAACAAGTAGTTTTTCTTTCACTTTTGCCTGTCTTACCCCATACCAGAAAACAGTAATTTACACGGGAATGTACCATGGCACAATAGAGTAGAAATCAGACCTTTTGTGGAAGTAAGTGTCTGTCTTGTCAATCATTCCAACAGCAGAAGATACTTTTGAACGCTCGAAATCAATATGTTGTTGCCAGCTCATTGATTTGGTGAAAAGACACCTAATGTTTTAACAGATTCGACAACCTCTACGTAGTTTCCTCCCAGAAGATTATTCATTCCGTCTATCCCGCAACCCACACTCGATGCTGAGCTCAGCATGGTTACAACCCTAAGTTGTAAAAAAATACTCACTGTAGGGTATTGACCATCCCAGCCTGGCTACACACAGAAAATTTGTATGCATTAGGAGATGTCTTAATATTTCCCATCACATAGCCATCTCTCGGATCACAAAATGTGTCGTACTCCCAGGGCGCACCCAGCCTGCAGAAGAGTTGTAATGATTACTAAGGACATTTAACACCAACTTAGACCACGAGAAGGTTTAAGAGTCTAATACAAGGGAGGTGAAAAGTGAGGCCATTTGAGCGTTTTGTATACACACAAAGAAAAAGGCGGTCTGGTTATAGGGCGAATGAAATGTGTGAGACGGTATGAAACTACATTGTCTCCATATGCACGAAGACCGTGTTCGGTGTTGTTGAAAACAAGGGGACACTGCAAGCTAGTAGGGGCTTCTCAGTGAAGATCCATAGCAGTAATATCAAATAAACGTTCTTTGGGGTGTTGATTTTGCAGTTCTCCAACGAGACGGTTTGAGAGTTTTACGACAGAACATCGAACCACTTTGGGTTTCCAATAAAATCGGGATCCTCACTACGCGTGCTCAGAACCCAATGTATGTTTCGGTACCGTACGCAATTTCTCGATAATAGGCAAAGCAAATAAGTATCCCGAGATTTGGGATCAAAATTTTTATCTTTCAAATTAAACGAATTTCGAAGACAAAGCGGGGTTACCTTGTGGCTAGCGCCACAATATCGCATGTGGTGCTGCAAGCGTCAAGTGCTTGCGTTCTTGTTGCCAGGTGTCTCTAGAAAATTCCGAAAAGGTTGTGTGAAAAATAATCCTGAGGAAGTCACAGAGCGGAATCCAACTTGGTGATGAATGGCTGGCCAGTCACAGAGCACTTTATTGATGTCAAGGGGAACCTTGACGTACCTGTTCGACTTGCAATCAATGCCAATAAGCTGAACAGTATGTGCTTAGTGTCCCTCGGCACTCTGCAGTGCTTACAGCATGGTGAGGGAGTGATCCTGATACGGTGTTGGAGCACGTAGCAAGGGGAACGTTCAGCTGGAATTGCTAGAGAAATGCTTCCATTGGTCTGTGTGTCCTTAAAGCAAGCCAATCTCGTCACCACCACCCACCTGCGTCCTTGAAGACACTCGATATGTCCAATGGGGATCTATCGTATGTAGCAATTGACGTGGCTTCCCTCGCACGCAATGAATCACTTTTTTATCAGTCGGGTTAGCGGAAGATCTAGAACACGTTTCACATCGGAGGGCGGTGAAATGGATTTTCTGTAGAAGGGTGAATGTTTGGGCCTGTTGGTACATAGTAAGGAAAAAGGTAATCAGCGGTAAAAACAGGACAAGAGAGGGGGGGGAGTAGAAGAAGACACACAGACGCTGGACTAGCAACAAGTTTAACGAAGAAAAGTGAAGAAACACCAAAGCGCCACGGCCTGCACAGTGTGGTGCGGCCGCGTGGATGATAAGTAGGGTTGCGCGTTTTCGGTTTTAATCGAAAAACATCGAAAAACATACGCCGGGTAAATTTTCCCTCATTCGGTTTTAATCGAAAAACATGGAGAAACATACGCGGGTAAATTTTCCCTCATTCGGTTTTAATCGAAAAACATACGCCGGGTAAATTTTCCCTCATTCGGTTTTAATCGAAAAACATCGAATACAGAGGAACATTCCAGGAACCATAACAGATAAGTTGCTGCACATGCCAACGTGTTTTCCTTTATGACCCTTCTTTTCTTGGTATTTGCTATAGTTGGATGACCTGCGACCACATTGAGTGTTCCAGGGTCAATCCCTTTGTCCCGGATCGGGTTCGCTGGTCGGAATTCTTCTGCCATTGTAGGTGCCCCACCGCGCTTGCGAACCATTTTAGGGACGTGACGTCAAGTAGAATCTCGGTCACCGGCCTTTAGTTGTGTAGTGGAGAGGTTACGACCGTAGATACCCCTCCACTTTCCACGTACGGCAGTCCTGTTTTTCCGCGGCACCCGAGATGGGAAGAAAAACGAAGAGGGCCTCGCACTACGTTTCCGAAAATCAAGATTTTGAACTCTCAGGCAAGGAAGATGTTGTCGTATGCAAGTATTGTCGCGTGACAGTTAATGTGGGCTGTGGAAGAGATGCGGTACGCATATCGGAGCACGTACAAACGCGGCGCCACGTGAATCTGAAGAATCCTCGTAACGAACAAGGTCAGCAAACGCCTTCCGGTCATTTCCTGCAGCACTTATAGACCTGGTACTTAAGAGACTGGTAATTCGCAATGGTTGTTGTTGTTAAGGCTGCGTTAGACGCGCACAGCACTGAAATTACATTGTAATTGTTATTCGCCGATAACTGTCGGGTAAACCATGTACGCAAGGAAAAACACCGAAAAACTCCGATGTCGCGAAAATCAATAAACACAGAAAGACATACGCCGAATCGGCCTAACAATAAACATAGAAAACGCAGAACCCTAATGATAAGACACGTTAAAATCGAACACACTCCTGATAACATATCTCAAGGAACAGCACTCCGAAATCTATCAAGAAAGTTGAATTTTTTTTTCCGTAAGCGATAAAGACGGGACATTGACACAGCAGTCAAGTCTATGTTTTTTCGTCTAAAAGGCTTCCGCCAGTTCATGTTGCTTAGAAGCTCTCCTGCCAATAATCGTCACACCGTCAAACGACGAATAGCAACCGCACGCCCTGCAATGCATAGGCAAGTTGACACTGCCACCAGACCTGATCGAATATTCGTGTTCCTTGAGTCTTGTGTTTATACAACGTCCAGTCTAACCAATATACACCCCACCACATGGCATGGGTATGCGGTAGACGACATTGAAAGCACATTCCATGAATCTAACCGAGTGTTTGATCTTACAAGAACCATTCAATTCCGCACCCCCGGTGATCCTGCCACATAACCCCGACAACTTACAACGGGCTGAGATAAAACCCGCACCCCATGCCTGTTGGCCACTTTCTTAGCATGAGAAACCTTATGATGGTAGGCAATGACTTCCAGTCTGCCTCGCTCCAACCCTTCACGATCTATATCCCTATTGGTCATTCCATGGCAAACGTCCCAGCCATTGCGCTCGACCATCCCCGATTCCTTTCAAATATAATGTGGTTGATTGTTCCCATGCAGCCAATGCTCTCCCGGCTTATTTTTGCCGAGTCGTAGCCGCCTCTTGAACCTACCTGGCGAAAAAAAATTCGAACAAAATAGTTTTTGCGCAAATTCCTACCAAATCTCTTCTGAGTGAAGGCAAAGCATAATACTTTCGTGCCAAGACCGTTGAAGTTTGATCGACATTTTTTATCGAGAGTTTATGACCCGAGAAAACTGTTTTCGAAAAAATTTCGTGAACTTTTGGATTGTTCATGGAACTCTGCCAATCTTACATAGCTATTTAAACTGTTTAGCGCTGTTGTGCAGGAGGCATAGAACGTGTTAACAATATTTTGAGGGGCGCACACTTGGAAGTGTACGCAGAAAAAAATCATGAAATTCTGAAATATTGCTTTTTACCAGATATTCAGCCGTCAATTGCTCACCCAGGTGGTTCTGATAAAAATATGCGACAAATTGCATTTATTAGTACGCCCCTTGAACACTTGTTTTACAAAGTTTCATCGAAACACTTTTTGTTTTAGCAGCGAAAAAACTTTTGAACCACTGACCACCCCCGCTCTCATTCGGCAGTGCCCCGCAAGGCTACTGTCAAATGCAATTGGTCTCATATTTTTATCGAGACCACCTCAGTGTGCAACTGACGGCTGAATATGTGGTAAAAAGCAACATTTCCGAAATTCATGATTTTTTTCTGCGTACTCTTCCAAGTCTGCGCGCCTCAAAATGTTTTAACACGTTCTATGCCAGCTACACAACATCGCTAAACAGTTCCCCAAACTTTACAGTTTTTTCGGGCCATAAACTCTCGATAAAAAGTGTCGATCAACCTTCGACGGTCTTGGCACGAAAGCATTATGCTTTGCCTTCCCTCAGAAGAGGTGTGGTTGTAATTTGCGCAAAAGCTATTCTGTTATAATTTTTTTTGCCAGGTAGGTTACATGTCACATCTCAATCTTCAAGAGGCAGCCACGGCGCGAAATATTTTTTTCCCACAAAAATAATCTGGGAGAGCACTGGCTGCATATGGGGACAATCAACTACAATTTATCTGAAGGAAATCGGGATTGGTCGAACGCAATGTCTTGAACATTTGGCATGGAATGACCCCTATCTAACCCCTTCGTTAAACGCTTGAGCCTCGTCTCGGCTACTGCTATCAACACAGATTCTGGGAAGCCAGCACCCTCAAGGCGTAAAATCACCTACCGGAAGCTCGACTGGATTAAATGAAAGCAACTTTTCCTCAGAGCATTGCCAATAGACAAGGCAGCAATGCCCCCCTTCACTAGTTTCGAATGCGATGACTCAAAAGGCAGGAGCCATTTTTTGGTTCGACGAGAGTAACACCAACAAACATAGACATGGATCAGTAAAGATCAACTGCATATCTAGAAACCTTATTCTTGACGGGGATGCCAGTTCCTTAGTAAGCGTAAGCGCATCGCTACAAGCATGAAAACAGGACAAAATATCCTGGAATACAAGTTCTAACTGATCAGCTGGGCCTAAGTGCAATAGTAACAAAAAGTCGTCAACATAGCGAAAAACTTTTACAACAGTATGCAGAGGAAGAGCCTAGCATAGCGCAGGGTCAAAAGCCGCCAGAAAAATATGACATAAAATAGCAGCCACTGTCGGCCCAATGCAATCCCCTGCCTCTGGACAACACGGGAACCCTTAAGGTCCACTATACCCTGTTGAAAAAAATCCAAATAGGTTGTATGCGATCCTATTTATCCTATACAAATTGATGTAGGATCCTTTATGTCCTATTTTGTATCATGTGGGAAGGTTGTGGGATCCTACATGTCCTATATTCATTCACATATAGGTGAGTCATAGGATCCTACATGTCTCATATTAGGCTATGTAGGAGAGTTGTGGTGTCCTACTTGTCCCATATTCGGCAATATAGGATAGTTGTAGGACACTACATTGCCTATATCCGGCTACGTAGCAGACTTGTAGGATCCTACAAGGCATCAAAAAGGAGCTATGGGAGATCTTATGTGTGGAGGACTTGGGGAATTATTTTGAGATATGGAAGTGATATATTAACACAGCAACAAACATTATTTGATTGCATATATTTATATATATCCTTCAAAACTGGGGCCTAGAACGAACTAGTCATATTCAATCATGTTTGCCAACGCGCATACATACGACAGGTTATCAAGTGCGAATTCTATTAGAACCACTGCAAATAAATATATATTTTTAGGTTAAAAACAACTGAATGGACTGGTTGCATTCATTTATGGAACATGCATAGAGTATGTACATTACTAGTCGACGAACCATCAAGCATACAATGATGCGTGCATTCCTTTGAGTGCTATTTAAGCACAAACTTCGACAGCAGTGCGCAACAGGTCGAGGTGGCGGTTGAACCCCATCGAGCGACATTGCGGTGTCGATGGGGTTCTCGGTCTAATTTCTAGGACTAAACCGGTTCTATCAGGACGCGGTTTGTTGTGACGGATTCCCCAATCCTTCGCCTTCACGTACACGCTCACGGCTCGCAGGAATCCTAAGAGTAGTCGAGATACTTGAAAATTCCAGGCCTCCGTCTGCACTTCCGATACATTCGGAGCTCCGTAACATCCGCCCCGCTGGTCATGTCGACACCAGAATTTCCGTCCTAGTAGGACTTGAGTCGCTCTACGATCGGTCAAATGGAACCATGGGCCGGTCTTTAGCGGTTCGGGGGTTGTGGGCAGAGACGCGTTCGTAACTCTGTTTTTCTAAGCTTTGACGCCCTTTATCGGACGGAAGCCCGCGATGGACAGTTTTCATCTTTCTAGAGTGTACTCGCCTCAAATCGGTGAACGTGGCAAAATTTACTACAGCTGTCAAAGTCTTCTGGTTCTCGAGCTACAGGTTTCCGTGTTTACACTACTCCCAATACATGGGACTGCCGGCTGTTTTTTCCCTAAAACCGTTTCCATCGCACCTACAGAGTCGTGTTTGACATAGTTTTGAAGCTCTTGACGTGCTCTTTCCAACCGCTTTAATCCCGTAAGCGCGCGACTCTCCGTTCCCCAGATATGGGCTTTGGAGTTGGAGGGTCATGGCACTGGCGCCAGCAAGTCTGGCTGACGCCGCTCGGAGATGCTTCCGTGAGTGCCGTTCCTTTAGTGCCGTAATCTCGCTTACCTAACGTCCAATTTACTGGAAATTTTGGATGCGTGTTCTTCGTTCTTTGCTCTACAACTTTTCAATTCGCACCTTCCGTCTATTTGCTACAGGTTACGTTATTCCCGAAATTCCTTAGGCTGACTCTCCTAGTTCTGCAACCTTCGGCCCTGTTTTGGGAGATCTCAATCACCTATTAACGGATTCGTGCACTCCGAACACCGAACGGCTAGAAACTTGCGGGATCTTTTGATCTCTCTCCATTCTCGAGTGAGGACAACATGGCAAAAGCGGCTCGTTATACATGGGGCTGGGGGCATTTTTTTCGATGTCGGTTGTTTGTTGGCGTAGAAATGTGATTGAAGACTTATTTTGACGGGAAAAACGTCATCTTTCCAATAGCACTGGTCACCCGTACGCGCGACTTTCTGCTTTCTGGATGTAGCGCGAGGAGAGCATGGTGGAGAGCCGTTACAGCCAGGTGGCGCCGTTGGAGCTTGGAACAGGCGCCCACAGCTCCCCATAGAGCCCATAGTTTGAGATAATTCAGGCAACACTGGACATACGACCAATGAAAATGCGTCGTGATGCCTAGCAGCCAACCAATCAGCAACCTCTCAGTTTGGCTCGGCTTTCGGCCGGCCCTGGCTGCCATTGACTTCTACTGGTTTTCATACCTGGCGCCCGTTATTCCAAAATAACTAAGACATTTTTGATAGGCGAAATACATATTTATTGATGCAACGTATAAACTCAAATGTTTGACTCATATATTCACCGTGCGTACAGGACGTTTCGTTCCTTGAATAGACAGCAACCAAACCAAGTTCGAACTTGCAAAGCACACATACAGTCTACTTGTGGAAGCGAGCGAAGTCCACGAGTACGTGCGTTTCACAGATGAGCATCTTCTTCTCATTCTGGCGATGCACCGTAGGTCACACAGTCACGGGAAATACTTTTGTCGTTACGAACACTCTCTTCTTAGTCACTGTATTTGAAAATGCGACAGCGCTCGAAAGTGTTCCTCAGGCGTCAGCTCACCAAACATTCCAGTTCCGACCCGGCAAGAATGTCCGTAGGTTGAAACTTTATCGGAGATCAGTACATGGCCAGAGTCACTACAGCTCACGAACAAACCCGCGCGTACACTTCCTCCTTTGGTCGTTGTGGTCAACCGACATCGGCGAGCCGCGGAGACGCAGCGACCTTGCTTGGAGCTGCCCGCCTGGCCGACTGCCCAGACTGCCCGCGAAAAGTGAGCTGTCAGATATTTCGAAACTTTGTCAACCAATCCCGGAGCGCGCATCCTCCTTTGGCCAATGGGCATCCGTCATGATGCCTGACGATGTAATACCACGTGACTGTGACGTGATTTTATTTTTCTACTGCCGCAAATGCGGGGAGCTGTGGAGGTCTGCTTGGAATTCCTCCAGCTCATTTCGAAGGGAAATCTTAGAAGCGTTCGGACGCATGTCCAGAGAGCTCTCGTTCGGGAAGCGTCTTTCGTCGTAGTTTTGGTGGTTTTGGTGCCCCGCAGTGCTGTGACTGTATTTCATGCCTTACTAGCGATATCTGGACCTGTTTCTGTGTGTGTACCTTGGAAGACCGAAAGGCGTTGGATTTCGTGAATTGAAGGTTAGTTGTGTGCATGTAATGCCATGTTTGTGCACCTTTTGCTTGGTATTCTTCCTAGCGTGTGGGTTCCTATAACTTTATCCGCTCAGTGCGATTATTACCCTATTGTTACCTATTGCCTTATCCTCCATTTGTAATCTTGTGCTCTTACCCTGTTGGTTAACCTGTATCATCAATTAACATCAGGTTGAAGATATCATGTGTGATGCTTCAGCGGCCCTGCTACAGGGTACCGGTGCTTTAAAGATACAGATCTTCCTTTTTTGTTATTAATTCATAATAACTCAGCTTGAGTCATGCATATTTTCCCCGAGTGTGGAAAAAATATGCACAGAATGTAAATAATCGCGGATATTATAACTCAACGTGCATTGTTTTCACCCTGTTCAGGTAATGCCTTACTGACACCCTTGCTGTAGCCCCAGTTGTCATAGTTAGTTAATCTTACTGCTAACAAACAAAACCATTCTCTTTGGACCTCAACAGCATATGTGGGAAGTCTGGTTAACCTGTGCACGAGTTTGGCATATTTTATGTGACACATAATGTATTATCCCTTGTTAAATCTAACTTCCTAACTCACTTTATTGTTTCAGATGCCTACAAGAAATATATCTTAGAGCTATCATCTAGCATGATCTGTAAAGGTGTTGAAGACGCTGTACATCAGGCAAGAGTGTGATTGTCATGTGAACAGTCATGTCAGAGGGATGATGAACGATATCAATAAAAAATAAAAAATAGAAGCTGCATGATTTGTTATTTCCTAATATACACAGCACAGTAGGGTGCACAAATTATACAGGATCACCACGAAAGACTTGGACCTATTTGCATGTAGGACCCAACGTAGGTCCCACAATCAAATAGGATCCTGTTTATATGTAGGATTGCATTTGCATGTAGGTCCCACAACCAAATAGGATCCTGTTTATATGTAGGATCGCATTTGCATGTAGGACCCACAATTAAACAGGATCCTATTTGTATGTAGGTTCCTTCATCATGTAGGACCTGGTGTCATAATACCATATGGAGTCAAGTAGGAATTTCCAATAGGGTAGTGAACGAGAGGTACTTTGATAACAATTGCAGGAATGAGTTGACAGACACACCAAACTTATTCTGAAACTGGGAGACGCCATGATCCTCGATGCACACGCGCCCAGCCACGAACAAAGCCGGATGGGAAACGGAGTAAAATAAATGCTGGATGTCAGAGGACGCAGCTGTGTTGCCGACAGGATGCTTATCTCATAGAAATTCAACGACCTCCGACGACGACGCCTGGACCGCATAGGGATCCAAGACACTCAACGTGTTCAAGGACTCCTTCAGAAACCGGCCCACCAAAAATTGCCATGTTCCCCGCTCCTTGACAATCGCTCTGAATGGGCAATCAATTTTATGTGTTTTCGCAGAAAAGAAGACACCCAAGGTGTCAAGCTTCGTCTTGCGGACCTCATTGCACAACCCTTCCAAGTTCAATTCGCTCAAAAGCCTCAGGACTACCGCTCTCACCTTCTTCGGGTGTGCCGTAGTCTCTGTAAAGTTATTGTCTATGGCTTGGGGGCTTTGTCAGAGAACAAGGCAGAAGGAAGAATGACGAACCTACCTTCCTTCTCCGCCTGAACCAGGCTGAGCTCCCGTTCGTGAAAATATTCCACCACTGGCCGCAGTGCTGACTTTCGTGTACCCCGGTGACCACCGGAAGTACGTAGTAACCAGTTCACCCCTCCGAGACGCAGCGGTCCTTCTCCTCAGCGGTTACCTTTTCAGCGATACGACGTACAAACGAGAGGAGACGGGGTCCGGAGAGCCGAGGCTCCACACTAAACTTCCGCCCTTTCTCTAGCAAAGCCTGAATAGCCGGAGGGCCTGTGGAAACTGCAGGTAAGTCACCTCACCTTGTAGGGGTCTCCCGTGAGCATTCCGGGGAAGACTCGGTATGCAAGCCCTCCAGCACCACTCCGTACGCTACATGGCGAGAAACCTATGCTGTCGAAGCAACATCAGACCGTTGTGGCCATTCCGTCCTCTTAAGCACAAACACCTTTTTCTTCCGTTTCCACCTTTCAATTTTCTGTGCGTGCGCCGAATGGTGAAAGACAAGTACCAAACCGCCGGACACTTCGTCCTCGCGAACGCTCGCGTGACCTAGTATCAACTGTAGAAGGATGTAGGGATGTCGTGTCCTTCGCTTCGTAGCACACAGTGACGATATATCTTGCACACAAGTGATCACCACTGGTCCTTTCATTGTGCGAAGAGCATTAAGGCGAGTTTGAGAATCAATCAGTATAACATGCAAGTCAATGGCTGGTACAGAGCTCGGATACAAGCACCGTACGTAAATAAATTAACACACACGCACAACACCGAGCGCCCACTGTCAACAACTTCATTTCCTTGCGCTCCTATGCGCTCTGATATTTATTGTGTAGAAGGCCACTCCTTTTTCCTCTCTGATAATGTTCCGCTTTTCTTCAATCAACCATGCTTCCCATATCTAATTGTATGTTTTTCTTTGCCATATACAGGGTGTCCCACCCAAGTGCGAACATATTTAAAAAAAAAATATATATATATATATATATATATACTCATTGAAGGATGCGACAGCACCAGAGGACACGTGTTTCGCCGTGTTTGCGGCTCGTCGGCCCTGGGTAGCTGCGCATCGTTCGGGATTGGCAAACCAGGGGCCACTCAGCGAGCGATATACACCTGGGAGGGTGACTGAGCACTCCTCAATGCCACAGTGTAAGCCAGTGAATTATAAAGAGGGGGGAAAGCCATTTTAATCTATAAGTTTGACTTTCAAACACGTCTAGCATCATTTACTTATTTTTTAATGGCTTTCCCCCCCTCTTTATATATATATATATATATAGTGTGGGGGGCGCTGATAACCCGGCAACTTCCGCGCGATAGCGCAGATAGCGCAAGAGATAAAAGAGCGAGCGCTAGGGAAAAGAGGGATTCGTGCGGCAGGCAGGCTGGCAGACGGTCACAGAAGCGAGGAGCGACGAAGCGGGCAGACGGCCAGCAGCTCTGATGTGAGGCAATAAACTTTGTTTCTTTTGTTCAACTGCTGTGTCGGTGTTCTTCGGGGTTACGGCGGGGTCGAATACGGAACCACCCCGGGTTTGTGGGCCGAGGTTCCCACAAAATTGGCGCCCAACGTGGGGCGCCAATTTTGTGGGAACCTTGGCCCACAAACCCGGGGTGGTTCCGTATTCGACCCCGCCGTAACCCCGAAGAACACCGACACAGCAGTTAGGACGTGTGTCATATATATCACTTTTTCCGAGATGAAATCAATTGCAATATTGCATATGCTGAAGGGCACTCCTTAGGAGGACAATAGCGAACTCGTAAGACAATGTCTTAATTAACTTTTAATAAATAACTTTTTAACTATGAAAGCTACGAAGTTGTCCCAATGGCAACATCTGGTCCCTTCGGTCACCTGATACAGGAGCCGCTTTCAGAAGAAAAATCCGTTCCTGAGATCGCCCGCAAAACGTTCGTGAAAGAACACCTTTTTTTTCTTTAGTTTGTTCATTGCGCATCTTCCGAGACGCGTCTTTCTTTTACCCCCAATGTGAGAGGTGAAAGAGCATAGTGCCGCCTCATGCGTCGAAGATGAGCTTTAACATGCCGAAACCAAACAAAAAGAAATGTATCGGGTGACTCTATCGGAACTCCCCTAATCTTGGGTCGCATTTTTCGTTCTCTTTTAATCTTTTTCCAGGACGCAAGAGGCGATAGTGTGCTCTTTCACCCTCTCACATTGGGGGTGAAAGCAAGATGCGTTTCTGACGATGCGCAATGAACAAAATAAAGAAAAATGGTGCTCCTTCATTAATGTTTTGCGGACGGTCTATGGAAAGAATTTTTGTTCTGAAAACGACCCGGTATCAGGTGACCGAAGGGACCACACGTTCTCATTGGGACAGCTTCGTAGCTTTTATAATTAATAAGTTAATTATTGAACGATAATTAAGACACTGTCTTAGGAGTTCGCTAATGTCCTCCTAAGGAGTGCCCTTCAGCACATGCTGTATTGCAATTGATTTCACCTCGGAAAAAGTAATATATATATATATTTTAAAAATATCTCTCCATTTAGCTGGGACACCTTGTATATATATGGGAACATGACCAGCTCTAACTATGACCAACAAGGAATTTCGAGCCTGGGTGACATTCCATACTACAGGGTACCGAATGGAATCGGCGATTAATTGCGCGTATTGGATGGTGTCTCCTTTGATATGTTGCTACACAAGTGTAATGTCGACGCCCATCTATAGTATGTAGACAGTCGGTAATGTCGGCTCGCGTGCTTCAGCCAAGAGCGACAAGTTCGTTGTAGCGCTTATTTACACCGGACCAAACGTTTACGCCCTTTTCCCTAGGTCAGGGGCCGCCATTATTTCGAACAGCGAACATTCTTGAACTGGGTCCAATCATGGCGAAATTTGAAGTCTGTTCAAAATAATGGCGGCTGTTGAACTGAGCCTTTTTGCTTCAATCTACTGTCGTCGAGTCCCCGGATTTTCCGTTTTTCAACACAACCCATGGAAAGCCTGCAAGTGGTACGCCAACGTCTGTCGAGCAAGGCACGCGCGAAGGTCAAACGTAGAGTGGTATGTGGCTCCTCACCGTGTCCCACAGAGACAACGAAGAGGGTTGATCCTTGAGTCAGCTAGGCGTTGCGGTACGAAATGTCGCACACTTCGGCGCTCTAGGGCAATATGTGGTCAGTGATAATCCCGATCAAGATGTGGTGATATATCCGTGCTAAGTTGGCTCCATCGAGGAGTATATTTATCCTTGTGAGTTGATTTCTGATCAAGAAGAGGTACACTGTATTTTCGTTGAAGACAACCATCCTTCGTTCTGTCGTATATATATTGCACTACATTGCCGTGTGCGCTGTATAGCCTAGTTTGCAACTCCGTCCACTGTTTTACGGATGTCCTGAACATACTGAAATGCAAACCTTCCGGGAGGGCTGCGAGCACGAGATAAAAAATATGCAGCACAGTACTCGTTCCTGATGGTACCTCTGCAATAGCATATGGATATTGCTTAATTCATTACCCATGCGCCCTAAACACTACCCCGTTTGATAAGTAATCAGAAATCCACCTTAGCATGTGGTCACGGATTTTCCGTTCACATAGAGCATCGAGCACAATCATGTGGTTCACAGTGTCGTACGCCGGTTTCACATCGAAGAATATGCATCGTGATGTTCGCACAGGCATTCTCCCGCTCGAAATACGTCTGAAGCCTGCCATTGCGTAAGGAAGGGGTCGTCCGCTTTCTAGGAACCAGTTGAGGACTACCAGTTGAGGACTACCTGCCTCCACGATTTGGCGTCTGGAGCACGTTAGGCTTACACGGTGGAAGGATTCAATTGCCCTTGTAGACTTCAGATGGGTAGACGACTGTGCAAGTTTGTACAATGACTGAATATGAATAGGGCAATATGCGTTCATTGAGGACGGGGCGGGACAAGACAGAAAAACGAAAAGCACTACCACTGTGCTAGTGGGTATGTTATTCGTTTTTCTGTCCTGTCCCGTCCCGTACTCGATGAGCGCTCATATTCAGTTCTTGTAGACTTCCAAGGTTTGATGACGGGAACTACAGGAGTCGACTTCTATGCCGTAGATTCCTGATGTCTGGTTAAGTTATCCCATCTGCACCTGGCGCAAAACGACGCCTGTATATGAAAGGCTGTCTCCAGTTCGGTCATTGTCAATCTTGCATGCAGGGATTCATCAGCCGATGGTGACCGTAAATGAACCACGTTTGCTATCGTGGCAACTGCTAGTATGTACGAGTCATTGGCGAACGCAGCAGAAGGCTTCAAAATATGTCGAGAAAATTCGTCCCCAAACAAGATTCAGATTGCTCGCAAATAAAAGCACGTGTTGATTAGTGCTTGCTTCGCGCTGCTCTTCCATGCAATCACCTATCCGTTCCTATCCATACGTAGACCACAAACAATCAAACAGTACAGGAACCGCTGCGCATAGTTACCTTTGGAGCGTGTCAGAATTTCCGGGTAGAGAAGGACAGCGGTACTGGGACACTGCTGACTATGGTATCAAGCTCCAGTTCGAGATTATCCCCTTCCCATAGTAGTTCCCATCCAACGTCACACACTTATGGAGACGCTGCTCAAAGTCGTTGTAGCAGCGCTGAAAGTCCACAGCCAGTATCGCCCTGAATTGCTTCGTCACGGCTTTCTGAATGTTGTCGATAGGTGAGAAATGACGTCCTTTCAGATGGACTTTCGATTCCGTGGAATGAGAAAAAAGTCTCATCTGGTCAAGTCAAATCTGGAGAATAAGGGCGCTGGAGCAGCACTACGACTCCTTTCTTTGGTCAAAAACTGGGATACAGAAATGGCGATGTGAAAGGAGGCGTTGTCCCGGTGTTCGGTATCCAAGTGTTCGAAATTGTTTGCCACACACGAACCAACCCAATTCTTGCGTTAAAATCGTGTGAACAGTGAAGCGGTTTAAATTCAAACTCGTCGCTGATCATTCTCAACTTTATTCGACGGTCTGCACGCACAAGCGTTATCACGTGATCGACGTTTTCATCGGTTTTTGCTGCCGAAGGCTTTCCAAAACGTGATTCGTCCGTCACACTGTCTCGGACCTCGGAAATGGCTTTGTGCCAAGCCCGGGATGATAACTCATTGCCCAATAGGCTCACTTCACCTTCTCAAAAGTTTAAGCCCCATTTTCACCAAGCCTATCGTAAAATTTGATTGCATAATGCTGTTCGTACTTTTCGCTGTCCATTTTCGTGACGCACTACCCGCAGAGAGGTTCAGCAGAAACGTACCTGACGCACACGTGGGAACGGTGGAGCGTTGAAACTCGAAGTGAATGTAAACAAGACGTCTACCCACCGGGTGTCGAGCAGGGGGATCCCCAGTGTTGCCAGATCACACCCCACGCGAACAGTCTCATTACATTTCTGCCACACCTCGTATATTGCACATAACGATGACATTACACTTTGTTGGCA
This sequence comes from Ornithodoros turicata, assembly GCF_037126465.1. NCBI lineage: Eukaryota > Metazoa > Arthropoda > Arachnida > Ixodida > Argasidae > Ornithodoros > Ornithodoros turicata. Next base: position 3,489,197 of record NW_026999318.1, on the reverse strand, counting down.
TTCACACAAAGGTGTTTCAGAGAGAGAGCTAAAAGAGGGATCTACAGCATGTACTACCGCTCCGTAGTACCGTACTATGTTGTGTACTAGACTGTAGAGACCACCTGGCCAGGGCACGACTTTACAGGCTTGAACAATACTAGAGAACAGAGTAAGAAGTCGCCCCCAACCGTTCATTCAGACGTGGTCCTCAGTATAACCTATCCTTTTGGAGCGAGTCACTGACAAAGATGTTTTCTCGCCAACACTGGTTGGGTTCCATTTTCGAAATTAGTTTTCGTAGCGTTCGAGTTCATTTAAATAAGAAAAGACAGTGCTGCCAGGGGCTCAGTTCCATTTCACATTTCTGTTTCTCTGAGCACCAGACTTTAAATCAGCACAGACTCAGAATTTACGTCCGTAGTGCTTCGTGGCACGTTCAATCGAATATTACTCACAAGTGTGCCATTTGCCGTACAGCTGTGTCTACGCCATGATAGAATCTTCCATCGTCCCAGCCGACAGCAACGTTGTATTCAGAACAGACGCCTCCTTCGTACGCCATGCCTTGAACTGCAAGGAGAGTTATGGTACCTGTTAGCAACGAAATGTCTTAATAACCTTGCAAAAGCAAATACGTTGTAGCTAAGCTTTGTCCATGTTGTAGGACCTTATGTTCCAAAATAACTTTCTTCTCCCTTTCTGTTCTGTGTTGGACAGCCACCTGCGGACAATCCAATTGGCCTGTGAACTAGTTTCATTCCATCAACATTCCCATATCATTCATCAAATCATGTAATGAGATTGGGCATCGGTGGAGCACTCTACAACGTCGTTAGCATATCTTTGGTTTGCTCACGAATGACACCACTGCGGTCGGCATTTCTTTAGTTTACGCCTCTTGTATGATTATGCATATTGCAGTACGCTAGATCCATCGAATGACTGAGCTCGACAAGTCCAGTACCATGCAGCCGAGACTGGTTAGAAGACGCTGTACACTGAAGAAAGAAATTGCCACAGGAAACTCTTTTTGTGGGAGTCAGATCCTGAAATATATATAACCCCCTTTCTGGATTCAAGTGACTCAGCTCCACAGTACATCGCCTACGTTGTAACACCACGACATCTATGGTGAAGGACGACACTGACCACATTACGGGAAACGCGCTGTGCAGTGCAGACACTACCGAATTTTAGCACATCGGAAGCGTCCTATGTTAAGTATACGATAAAGGAAGCTGTCAAATCAAAGATCAGCAACGTGATGTCAGCCACTTGAAAGGAATGGTGCTGGCTTATCATGTTTTCGGAACCCTTAAATCGTTACAAAAATCCCGTGAATTAAATCGAGATTGAAATCGACTACTTAAACTAAGATAGTTTATTAGATCAGTCCGCCCTTCTCCAGTGACAGTCGTCCACACGGAAGGACACGCACTTTAGGTAACTATAGTAGTAACTATAGGTAACTAACCATACTGAGAGTGCGGTGTGCTGCCTTCCAACAGGGTGTACAACGGACATCTCTAGCGTGTATATCACATCATTAGTACTTCCATTGGTTGCCCTGTGCTATGAACAAGACTGGAAATGTTCAATTTGGGGCAAACAGGAGTACGCTGACGGTATTTTGACGGCAGAAGGTACTGCTTCTTCCATATTTTCAAGAATTTTCCTAGTCATTCCTGTGATTCTTAAAGGAATGTTTATTTGTAATTAGTAACCGGTCACACGTTAATCGCGTAATACTTAGGTATCACGTGACGGGCGTACTCCGATCATGACTTTTTTAGCTGTTGCGGGCCGCCGCATAACGTGCAATTAAATTTTTCTAAATTAGGCTGTGTAATCATTAACCCGCTTTGAACGTTTAGACACTGTGTGCAGCATCACACAGGCAAACACTAGCATGTCGCACACAGAAACAGGGGATTGTATTTCACTTCACAGTTCCTTAAAAGTATCTTACCCGTGGTTTCGCATTTGTTCTTTCTCCATTGTGAAGTATCGCTTCCAATGGTGTCCAATCGTGTCAGCTATGGTAATGTCGACTTCTCTTATTCTAATTCACTCGATTTTTTTGAAATTTCGTATTTTAGTTACAGCTCATCATTGTAACAGCAACTATTATTGTAACAGTTGCAAAAGTTGAAGCGGAGCAAACAGCTCTGCAGAAATAAAATTATCGATTTGTTATAATATATGTACGTACATAATATGTACTCAAGTGTTCCTAAATATAAACAACACCAAAGACAAGGGTGTGACGTTTCTAAATATAACAAAGGCGCTTACCCAATCCAGAATGCGTCTTGTTTTCATCGGAGTACTCTGTGATGTTCTGTCGCCTGCAATGATGCCAGCATATTGAAATGAATCAGACTCTGACAAATGTTCGTCCGCGTGCTGAACGAAGTTAAACGACTGTATTGCTTACTTTGTGATCAGGTATACGGTGTCCGGCGTTGGATGGGTGCCGTTGCTGCTAGCGTTCAAAAATTTAAGGAGACTCTCAAGTACGTCTTCCCCGTCTACAGGTTGCTTCGGACCGCTTCCCAATAGGTTATTGAATTCTTCTCTACCCTACATGTCACACAAAATAGCGTCTAAGACGCATGTCTTATATCCTTTCTATAAGCGTGCCGTGTGCTTCCTTTATTAGTGATCGTACAGTCCGAGCAAAATATATTCGGTGTCGTGGCGCGTTATGCATTTAGGAACGGGCTTTTCAAGGAACATGTGATGATGATAATGATGATAATTGGTTTATTCGTTATTGGCGTAGCGGTAACTATGACCATAATGCGCCAAGACCAAGGAACATGTGAGGGGAGCCTATGAGCACAAGGTCTTGCACAGCACCGTAAGCAGGTGGTTGTAAAAGATGACTTCTTGTACAGGATACGCACACAGGGAAACTGACCACCTCAAGAGTAATGTCCTTTCGTTTTCCAGATCCAGGACAACGCGGCCTCTAACACCTTCACGCCACCTGTCTTGCGATGCTTCTTTCTCTTTGTCAAGAAAAGTAAGACATTTGATATTTATTCCAAAACTGAAATGTTTGCTGTGTCAGTGGCTGAAACTCGAAAATATTCGTTTTTTCTCTCACCATGCGTCCGCGTCATGCATCCATACATCTTGTCCAGTTCAAGTTTTTATGCGATTAAAGGCAGGTTTGGTTTGCAGGTTGAGAGGCTATAGGGCGCAGGTTTCCCGCTGATGTTTTTGAGGTTCCCGCAGTAGTAAGGGTCTTAGACTACACTACACTGCGCCACATACGAGGTCATTTCCCTTAACGTAGACGTGACTCTTGACTGTGTCCTGGGATGATTGTTGTGTAATCGATCGGCGTATCCATGGAATAGAGTGTACTTAAGAAGTCTTGGCTATCCCAGTAGCTGTGCGATACCAGTATAATCGATGACATCATCGTCTAATGCCATTAAAGCCCCAAAAGCATTATTGACGAAGGTCGTGCCACAGTGACAGTCCGAGCTTCTTGATAAAATCGGTTTCACATACTTTTTCCAATTTTCTCACATCAAAGGGGCAGCGCGCCCTGTTGCTTTCAAACGGTCGCAAGAGCTCGTGCTTCCCCACAGTTGAAAGCCATAAAACTCTAGGTGACATGTGCACAATGTCTCTCCGTGGGAGAGGTGACACCTGCTCCCCCTTAGACAGTATCGTTTTCCCCTAGAAGCGGCTTTGTGTGAATTGCAGCATAACTGCACGTTAACGGAAGCAGTGGCAATTACAGCGTTCTTCGAATGCAGTGTCGGACGCACATGTGTTTTTGGTTTTGCGTACGTGACTGACCCGGGCTGTGACATGGCGCGGGAAGGTTATTTAAACCTTGGATGACTTCGAGAGAGAGAGAGAGAGAGAGATAGTCGCCTAAACAGTCAGTCGTAGATTGCATCGAGGGTCGAAACCAGGAAGAGTCATCGAGATGTGATCCAGAGCTGGAGCCCGGACGGAGATGGACGACGCCGGCGCCTTGATGCCTGGAACCCGCCTTCGACCTGAAGGTTCGTCCCCGAAGTCTCCTTCCACCAGCGGAACGTCCGGGCAACCAAAGTTACGACCTAGAGGCCCAGCTGGCGGTGACCGACCGGAAAGAGGTGCACCCGACGACGATGTGGCGAGCGAAGAGACGGATCGACGAGGGCGGTAGCCGAGCTCCTGCGGCAGAGCATCCAAGTGGGACGGTAGGCCAGCCGCCAAGTCGCCGTCTTCACTATTGTTTGACCCGGCCGTGGACCAAGAATGGAGACCAGAGCGGATGAAGATCGATGGAAGCAGCAACCGAAAGTCACAGCACGGAAAGCCGGCCGCGTAGGTCACTGCCGAAGTCGCCTTCAAACCTCGTCTGCCACGCCATCGTCCATGGCCTGGGGAAGATGTGGTGTTGTCGGCGTGCGCAAAGTCAGGGTCAGTCACTCTTACGGCTTGTTGTGTCTGCCTCGTTTGCAGATGGTTGACGTGTTCATTTCCCGCGCGTTTTGTAAAATTGTTCATTTAAAGTACGAGGGGTGTTCAAGTCAAACCGGGACTTTCTGTCTCCTGAGTGTACAAATGGCTCGCGCTACTTCTTTTTCGTCATTTTTACATGCGACAGGCCTCCGCGTTCACCACGTGGTGGTCCAAAGTTTTTTCAAAACAGAAGACACTTGCTGGACAAGATGGCCAACAACGAGGGGAGCGCGCACATCGGACAGCGAATGGACCATTTTCCTGAGATGTGGCGCCCTCTCCAATATCGTCTGCTACTGGATGGAAACAAATGCACGTGAGGAGCGCTGCGGTTTTCTGTGTCTTTCGTTCCAGCATACTTCGTGTATTCACTTTTTGAGTATCCATCATGGGATTCGAGGCCTATTCCTGCTGCTTCTCCCTGTACAAAGTGTAAGTTCCCGTTTGATGTATGCAATATGACCCTGGAGCAAACCGTGTCCGTGTCATTCCATGCCAGACCAATAAGCTGTGCACAACTGTTTTCAAGAAGAGGAAGCAGAAGATTCTTGCGGTTGTTGAGTGCAGTGCAGTCGTCCAGCACTAAAGCTATTCGTTATCGTTCCTGGGTCCTTTCATACATTTCTGGTGCTGAGAAGCGTAGCCTCACTCATTGACGGAAGCAATCCAGGAACGGAAAAATGGTGTATAGCAGCGTTAACGTAGTAATAGCTACGGCTGTTTTCAGCTATGGTTTCAGCTATGGTTCCATTGTTTTCATCCAGAAGAGCAGAAGACGAGTGATGCGCATGCGCACAGTGATCGCGTGAAAATGGCGGATTGCCATGAAGTTTCTTGTGAATGAAGGCGTAAAGTCATCTGAAATGCACAGAAGACTTCAGGCTCAGTATGGCCACGATACACTTAGCCGCAGCAAAGCGTTTGAGTGGTGCAAACGCTTCCGAGACGGCCGTATATCAGTGCAAAACGATCCCGGCCGGGGCGGTTCAGAGCCCAGTATCAGATTTCCTCAGAACATCTAACTTCTGGAGCTCCTGATCCTCGACGACCGACGGATAACATGTCTCGAACTCGCTCGAAAGACGGACCTTTCTGTGGCAATGTTGAACACTATCATTAATGAACACCTCCAGTTTCGGAAAGTTGGTGCCCGTTGCGTCGGGAGGCAGCTCTCCGTGTTTGACCGGCAGAGAAGACTGGAAATCTCCCAAGAGCTAAGGTACCGTTTCGACACTGAAGGACAGCCGTTCCTTGATCGGATCATCACGTGCGATGAAACGTGGATGCACCATTTCACTCCTGAGTCTAAACGCGCATCAAAACAGTGGAAGCATCCGGGCTCGCCACCTCCCAAGAAGTTCCGAAGCACCCCGTCTGCCGGTAAGGTCATGGCCACGGTTTTCTGGGACAAGGCTTGCGTTGTTGATTTTCTGCCCAGTGGTACCACCATCAATAGTGCATGTTGCTGTCAGGTTCTCAGGGATGTGCATAAGACGCTGAAGCAAAAGCGGCCGGGCCCAGTCACCAAAGGAGTCCTCCTCCTACAGGACAATGCACGCCCGCATACCGCACATCTCACGACACGCACCTTACAGGAACTACAGGAACTTGGCTGGGAGTTGCTGCCACATGCCCCTTACAGTCCAGACCTCGCCCCCAGCAATTTCCATCTCTTCGGGCCACTGAAGGCGTTCCTTGGGGGCCGCCACTTCAGCTGCGACGACGAAGTCAAGAATGCGGTCCGATCATGGCTGCTACACGCCGGTAAGGATTTCTACGCTGCTGGCATCCAAGCCCTCGTGAAACGCTGGGACAAGTGTATTCGCGCAGCTGGACATTAAGTTGAAAAATAAAACTAATTTCTCGCCTGTAAGTTCATTTTACTTTTTCGAAAAATGAAACGTCCCGGTTAGCGTTTAGCAGAGTTCATACTAAATTATGTTAAATCATGTTTGTTATTTTCACAGTTCATGTTATGGAAAGTTTAAAGTAAAGAATATACGGGTTTCGTTGTGCTCTTACTATGTTATGTTCGTTATTGTTAACGAAGCGTGTGGTTGTTATTCCTTCTCGCCTCTGTTGGTGCCCACGTTGGGTGTATCCCCTTTTCTTAGTGAATTTTGTGCTCCGTCCCCTTCGGCTATGGCAAGGGACGTTACACCACACGCCAGTTTGTTAATGACTAGACTTCGGATTTTTAGGCTAGCACACCCTAGTTTAAGGTGCCTACAAAATGTGCTCACACTCCCGATTTCGAGAATAAAATGGCATTATAGGCACTCGAGATTTTGATTTCTTTTTCTTTTCTTTTTTTGTTTGTAGCTCTCAAGGTGCAAAAACAAAGTGGATCAGCAGATAAGTTCCATCCGCAAGAACCATATCGTAGTTGGGAGTTGTGACTGTGTTTCTAACGTTTTGCTGCACGAAATGGAAAACTTATCCATCCAAGTACAGTTAGAAGTCTTGGGCCATTGCCACTGGTTCCATGACACTTCTCGCAAGGACTTGTCGCAGGAAAGATACTTGAGATATGCGAGATGTGCTTCGCGCGAATTTCTGAGTCGTCGAATTTTTTAAGCTTCCCCTTCTATAGATTTCGTTTTCGGCACTATCACAAGGCTCCCAAATATACGCGAATATAGCTGATCAAGTGTGTTCATACTGGACGAGAAGTCACCTTTGCTGGTGTACCTTGCTGGCAATGATTACCCGCGAGGAGAGCAGCTTCCTCAGGTTGCTAAACGGTAGGGATTGTACCGAAAGTGTACCCACCTTCGTACGTCGCAGCACCTCTTTCAGCATTTTACAGTGTTTTAATTCGTTGTACGAAAAAAAAAGAAAAGAACGAAAAACCTTCGTGGACTCTTTTAGATGTCCTCCCGTAAGAGCCCTGCGAGTTCTAGATTGCGGCAAAATCATTACGAAACCCATTATGAACACCCCAATTATAATAATGGCCCACAAAAGAACATCACAACGCTGGAAGGGAGAGATAGAACAAATAAGAAACTGTGCCGAAGAACTGGAGTAACTGTTTACATTCCAGGATTTTTTTTACTCGCCTCTTTCAAGCGACGATGATCTCAAAAGTACGAGACCGATGTCAGTTGCGCCTCGACAACGGAGTTTCGCCACCGGTTTAGGGACATTGTAGACATTTTTTGGTGTTTAATGAGAGATTAGGCATCTACGCCAAAATAGGCATTAGCGTCAGAATAGGTATTTGTAGGCATTATCGAATCGATGACAAGATTCCCTGGCATCCAGTTCGTGCGCCTGTATTGAAAGGGCGCTATTAGAACTGTAACTGCAAAAAAAGAGAGAGAGAGAAAAACCGCATTTGCCTAGGAATCTGGGGTCTAGTACTGACGCTAAACGTCGTGACGTCGATACCGCCCGTTTGGCGTCGTCACGAGTTGTTTACTTTCGTTTTCAGAAAATTGCAAGCGACTCCAGCTTTTCCTTCATCATGCTCGCGTAACCACAAATTATGAAATAATCTTGTCCTGCGCGGTTTAAATTAGTCTTGTGCAAGAATAAAACTGTTACTCTGCGCAGACAATAAGAGCGCGAGTAGGCAGTTCATCGGCGAATCAGTTATAATGATATCATTGGGCGGAAACTGTCACTCGGACAAACGGCCTTAAACATATGCGTGTGCCACCGCAAGAATGACAATACGTCTTAATCTATTCAGCACTTAACAGCTGAAGTAACAATTATTGCTCCATGAATCCATCAATCCAGTACATGCGATATTTCACTGAGCAGAATTTCTCATCCCCAGGTGGCAGATAATTAGGAAATAAATATTTTACATGGAGTGATTTGGCGCTCTTCCACGGAACAGCGGTCCCAGCAACACTGGCTTCACGTCACCGGCATTCTTGGCACGCGCCGTTCTCTATAGGTTCTGCTCCCAGTCGGCACAGTCAGACAAAGATATCGAGGGAGCAGATCACTGGTCATCTATGTCGCGCGAAGAAGCTATCAAGCGTCTACACAAACTGAAGTAGATGGCAGGCGTTAGCCCACGCGAGGTTACCCGTGAGTTCACGCAGTGTACAGGAGACCGGAGAGGAAGCCCTCTGGAACATCGGTTTCGATATGAACTTCACAGCTATATTTATTTCTCTCGCTCTCTTTTTTTTTTTTCAGCTAACCGCTTTCTGTACTCATTTACACAGTCACTCTAAGAATCTCGATTTGTCCCAGAGTATCCCTTTAATGTCGTTTTTTGTGCCCCTGTGGCAGATGCATAACGCGGCAAAACTCCGAAAGTAGTGCTGGATGATTTTAGGCCGAATCAGGCGGGGTAGTCCGGTCCACCTCTCCAATTTTATTCTTTCAAACATATATTAAAGCCTTGTCCCTTGGAGGCATATTGGCGCTGGAAGTAGTTGAAAATATTTTTTTTATTAATTATCAATCAGATATGGGCATTTCGACCATTCCACTTCCTACGAAGTTTGACGCCAGGTATCTTCATAACTATTTGACCAATTCAGCTGTTATTTTTTTGTTTTTTGACTTATTGGCAGGGGTGGGTAGCATCGCATTCTAAGTTCCAAAGATACTAAGGCTTGTCTTTAAGGACATAAAAAATTGCAAAGTTGCATGATTTTTAAAATATGGTACGTTTTGAGGACCTCACTAGCCGTCTCACAATTGTGATACCGGAAAGTAATCTGCATCATTTTGTTCGTCTCGAAATGCTTTTTCGTCTCATAGCAAGTACGTCGTATTGTGATTTGGGTAACGCACCTAACAGTCTTTTTGTGAGGGGTGTCTACCGAAAACGCGTAAATTCTACAGCTCGCGTTCCATATATTCCCACTCGTGACGACTGAGAACAGCACATAAACAAACATTGCTTCAGAGATGGTCTAAGTTACGTTGCGACCGACGTCGCGTTACGAACGTAATTTCGACCATCTGTGAAGCGAAATTTCTTTGATGTGCTGTTTTAAGTCATCATGAAGAACGTTTGTGATTAAAATGAACGATGTTACGAGTGGGAATATATGGAACGCGAGCTGTCGAATTTACGCATTTTCGGTAGACACCTTTCACAAAGAGACTGTTTGGTGTGTTGCCCCAAATCACAATACGATGTGCTTGCTATGAGACGAAAGGGCATTTCGAGACGAACACAACGATGTAGATTACCTTCGGGTATCAGAATTGGCAGGTGACTAGTGAGGTTCTGAAAACGTCCCATATTTTACAAATGACGCAACATTGCGATTTTTTATCTCCTCAAAGGCAAGCCTTACAGTTTTCAGAACTTAGGATGCAATGCTACCCAACCCTGCGAATATGCGAAAAATATGTATACATATATAAAAATCTCCACAACCTCATGCACTGCGTGGGAAATCCAGAAATACGAGACCACTGTGACTACTGTAAAACCGACACCTATTTTTTGGGAATCGGGCTCAAGGCAGATATTCGCGACCACTAAATTCCACGAAATTCGGACGCTACACTTCGTGGCTTGACTGCCTCATCGTACTGTACTTGACCGTACCGTACCGTACTTGAGTGCCGTGCTGTATAATTAAGGCAGTATTGCAGACACTTCGCTTGTGCTGGGCAGTTCAAACGTCAGTAAGCAATCTATATGTTTCCTCGAGATTTTCGTCTGCCCTTAAAATTCGAGAATTTTTTAATTCGCGAAAATTGGGCCACTAGCAACAAGCGATTTGCAGTACGTGTTATACGTGACTGCAACTCCAACTCGTAACGTGACTCGTAACTGTATAGTCGTGACACACTTCCCTCTGTGCTGCTTTTGCGCTGAGCATATAAATAAAGTTCCTCACCGTTGACCAGTACACACCCACGAGCCTGAACTTCATCCTAGGTAGAGTGCCCGCAAACCTTAGAGTAACCTAGAGGGCGAAGAACAGACGTTGGAATGTCACGTGGAGCCTACACACAATTTCAAACGCGCAAAGCTGTACCCCCTTCAGGCAACTTAAGTGATTAATGGCGGCTTGTGAAAACAATGCCCAAAAACAATTCTTATTGTTTAGTTTGCTACAGTAAGTCACAAAGACAGCGCACAAGACGGCGCGAACAATTTGCTGCTGCAATGCTTCTGGCTCGTGCATAATGTGCTCAAGTTTGTTGATGTGTTCATTACAAGGACTATATAAGGTGGGATTTCGAAAAGCAGGTTTGACTCCCTCTTTTTTTATACAAAAACACTTTACACTTAGATGCTTATGATGCTCGACGCTCCCGGTGGGCAGATTTTTGCTCTTCCCTAACTTCTATGAACCATACCAGGGTCGTGGCCGAGGGATGAAAGCATCCGCTCGGTGATGGTTACTCCTGGGTCGTGCAGTGGACTGGAAGGTAGCGGGTTGGAGTCCTACCACCGGCTCTGTCGCATGGAGTTCTCCTTAGGGTTTCCGGCTTACTTTCTGGACGAATGTCGGCACAGTTCCTCCTCAGGTCATCCCAGCATCATACTAACTCTCCTGTTTACCACTCCCCCTGCTGCCCTCTCTTCATGTGTGAACGTGCTCGTACATGTACGCCGCTTATGACCACAGTTGCTTCGTGGCGCTGACAAGCAATAAAAATAAATAAATAAACCATTCTGCACTGTCCAGTAACTCATGTCATCGTGATGAGCGCTTGCAGAAGCTAATAGAAAGTCCTTGGTTTTCGTTGTATTGGCTTCATGGTGGCTTCAGTGCTGGGGAAGCTCTTAACGGGCTAATCGGATGAGCTATGTGGTAAACAATATTTCTCATAATTCATTTGTTACTGGTTCGTGAAGGTCTTCAGAAGGTTTGAGGTATCATTCAAGGCGTCATCTTTCCGCGTCATCTTTCCGCATCTTTTCGCTTTCTTATGTGCTAATGACCGCTTGCGCGCCATCCTACTGTGCTCTCTTACGCAATATCTTATCATTGACGCAAAAGCGCTAAAAACGCGAGACGAAGCAAACGGACGAAACACATAACACGGAAACGCACTTGCAAGAAACGCGTATTCACAGAACAGACGTCCATATTTATACAAACGCGAAAAATCCAGTTCTGTATGATACACACAAAGCAACACAAGGGCAACTTAGATACGCATTTACCGATTCTTTTTCCAGCGCTTTTGCGTCAGCATTGCAGCACCAACAGGCCCAATAATATGTTATGTTTTGCGATGGTGTCTTCGAGTGGTTGCTTCCGATCGCTCTCTGGAGCGACTATTAATCCTCATCTAGTCGAAACAAAACACTCTCACTACATTCGACTGCTTCATTTGGAGCGGAACCTGGATTCTCATGAAGACACCTTGTCACAGTCTTTAAGTGACGTACACGATCTATGATCCCCCACGTGGGACAGTGAGAGCGGTACAGAAGAAGAGAGAGAGAGAAGTGAGGGTGGCCGTTAGCTTGGCGCGACTCCAAACGATAACAAGGAATGTATTGTGCAATGGAATCGGGTAAATCCGAAATTCGTGTTCTCTTTCTGGCAAAGAAGAGTTATGCTGACTTTAGGAGTTCAATTAGTGAAATACAATTTCTCGCGGCTGAAAAAGGATCAGGGTGGTCATGGCAAAATCTCGCCGAAGATAAGTGCTGTTCACTCCGAAATTTTCAGACTGACTTTTCATTCTGAAATCGAGTTTTGTGACACCTGAGGCGAAGCACTCTGCATAAAGCAGCGCTCTGGCTACGTGGATAGACAGTTTTCCTACTTGGTGAGAATGCACACTCAGACTTAACTGGAGCATACGAACGCGTAAGCAGCAACGCCACAGCGTTGGTCGCTGGGGTTTAGATTATGTGTCGTCGCGCATCCAGCGCCGGCGTGCCTAAGTGCACAGCCGAGAGCAGTTGCTGATGATGAGACAGTCTCCCAAGGAGCATGCCGAGCAGCTGTCGGTAGGTGCAACCATGTGCACGGGAACAAAATCTCAAACACAGCAGCCAACGCCTCTCGGCGTGGACGCCGGAGTGGACTACGCAGGTCAGCCAAATACAGAAAAACTGATGATTAAGGAGTGCACTATGGAAAAGAAACGAACCGATCTCATGAAGATGACCAGGTAGATCAAGTGTTCCTTGTAACTCTTAAAAGACTGCTGATGCCAGACGTCGCTCACGATGCCCACGTCAATCCATACAGTCAGAGGCAGTACCGGACCGAAGGGGCTCCAATGGTATGATTGTCCTATAAAAACAGATTGGATTACAATCGTGTTACGTTCAACGACAAGATGTTCTTTATGTATATTTGTTTGAGCGAAAGGCCCATGTGTTAGAAGTATCAGTAAAGATGATCAGATTTTGCACGAGTTTTTCAATCGTACACTCTACTAGCTCTGCATCGCCAATGAAAACAACGGGTTCATCAAGGGCGAATTGGTGCGCGAACTCTATAACTAATGGGGCAAAAAGCGGGAACCGTAAACTCGGTTCTTGTTCGACACATATACCTGTCGAAAGCGTCATAGCGCTTTGTAAGAACAAATAATTGTTCCACGAAAAGCTATAGAATACAACACTATCGCTGAAAGCGCTGATGGGACCACACTGGTGGACCACGCCTGTATCTTCAACAACTCAATGCTCCAACGAGAGCCACACATTGGTTGGAAGCCGAAGGAACATCGCTATAGAAGCATGTAGAAGCACATTTAGCTATTTTGTCCCGACGAAGGTGAAGCTTCCGACGTAATGCATACAACCTTTTTAGCATTTGAAGTACCTTAAAGGAGCCTGGAAATCATTTGGAACATATATATTTTCACCTCTTGATATGAACATACTACCTTCATAAGCTCCAACTCCATAAAAAGCTTTGTCAAGAAGAGCAGACGTGTCGCCTGTAGAGTGTTCAGTTCATCACCTATCCTTTCCACGGCTTCCGATGAACAACAACGCTTCCTGGTCGCTCGGCTTGCCGGCGCTCAACAAATCGCAAAAAAAACAAAGAAAAAGACGGCGAGGCCACACGACGTCAGCGGCTGGCAACCGAGAGAGGGGGAAATTATCGCGCGAGTATCAAAGCTCCGTCGGGCGCCAGGATTGCGCGCTACGCTCAAACTTTTTGTGCGAATATGTATCACAGGGTTCAGAATCGTAATTTCTACTTCTCCTGTCATATTTTATTCCGATCATTTCCATGCTGCTTTAACTGTAAATAAATTATCCCCCTCTTTTCTTACTTCCCATACATTGGTGGTCTGTGTTTCATTTCCTATTTGGATTGATTATTTGAATTTATGGATATATATACAGGGGGTCCCAGCTAAATGCGAACATATTTCTCAAAAATATATATACCTCTTGTTCCGATATGAAATGAATTGCAATATAGGATATGCTGAAGGGCACTCTTTACGAGGCCATTAGCAATCTCCTAAGGCAATGCCTTAATCAACTTTCAATAATTAACTTTTTAATTATAAAGGCTACGAGGTTGTCCCAATGGGAACATCTGGTCCCTTCGGTCACCTGACACCGGCGTCGTTTTCAGAACAAAAATCCGTTCGATAGATCGTCCGCAAAAAATTCGTGAGTGAACACCATTTCTTCTCGATTTTGTTCATTACGCATTTTCGGGGACGCGTCTTTCCTTCACCCCCAATGTGAGAGGTTGAAGGAGCACAGTGCCGCCTCATGCGTGAAAGATGAGCTTTAACATGCGGAAATAAAACAAAAACAAATGTATCGGGCGGCTGTATCGGAACTGCCCTTATGTGTTTCATCATTCTCCAGAACGCAAGAGGCGATAGTGTGCTCTTTCACCCTCTCACATTGGGGGTGAAGGAAAGATGCGTCACCGAAGACGCGGAATGAACAACATAAACATGAAAATGGTGTTCCTTCACGAATTTTTTTGCGGACGATCTATGGAACGGATTTTGTTCTGCAAGTGGCTTCGGCATCAGGTGACCGAAGGGAACAGATGTTCTGATTGGAACAACTTCAGAGCTTTCATAATTAAAAAGTTAATTATTGAAAGTTAATTAGGACACTGCCTTAGGAGTTTGCTAATGGCCTCCTGAGGAGTGCCCTTCAGCATATGCTATAGTATTCAATTGATTTCAACTCGGAAAAAGTGATATATATATATATATATATATATGTTTACTGGTCGAGCGTGCCACAATCCCAGCTGTGGACGGCCGTTTCGAGCTTCTTGGCTCTCATCGGCACAGCGTAGGGATGTGACACGCTTTTGGGTCGGCACAAACACTGTGTCTCTGCAAGACATCAATGTTCCAGGGTGTTAGCAACACCTCTGGAGGCCGCAGTGCAAAGCCAGTAAGTACAGATACAAATATAAAAATGAGCAAATGCTCCATGGCTGCACGTGAGGCATATGCTCGACCAGTAAACATATGCCTCACGTGCAGCCATGGAGCATTTGCTCATTTTTATATTTGTATATATATATATATATATATATATATATAATGCTAATATATAATAATGCTAATCATCTTTGAGAAATCTTTAAATACCGGAGTCGTTCCCACAGCATGGAACGTAGCAAACCTAATTCCTATACACAAGACTGGTAGCAAACAACTGATGGCTAACTACAGACCTATCTCATTAACTTCAACATCGTGCAAAGTGTTTGAACATATTCTATGTAAGCACATTACTGATTATTTAGAAACACATTCAATTTTATCTTCTCGTCAGCACGGTTTTCGCAGGGGATTTTCAACCGTGACACAACTGTTGGAATTCACTCACTTTCTTGCATCTGCGATTAATGCTAAAACCCAAGTTGACGCTATCTCCATTGATCTGAGTAAAGCCTTTGATAAGGTATGCCATGGTAAGCTGATTCTAAAACTAAAAGCATTAATTAGGAATGATAGGATTGTGTACTGGATCGAAAACTATCTTTCATTGCGAACCCAGTTTGTTTCGTTTGATGGACATGACTCGACCAAATCTAGCGTCTTGTCGGGTGTCCCCCAGGGATCTGTGCTAGGGCCACTGCTCTTTCTGTTATTCATAAATGATGTTGTCAGTGAGGTCTCCTCAGAGATAAGATTGTATGCAGACGACTGCGTCTTGTATTCTAGAGTGAAATCAGTGGATGATCAAGTCAATCTTAACCAGTCACTTTTGATGTTTCACAACTGGTGTAAAAGGTGGCAACTACATATTAACTTTTCTAAATGCGCGGTGCTGTCTTTTACCAACAGGAAGATCCCTCTTTCGTTTTCTTACATACTTGACGGTCATGCAATACGTAAGGCTGATACGTATAAATATCTGGGTCTGCATTTTTCTTCCAACCTAAACTGGAAAACCCATGTCAAAATTGTTTCGTCTAACGCTCTGCAGAAGCTTGGCTACCTGAAACGAACGTTAAAATTGGCCTCCACGGATACCAAGCTCCTTGCATACAAAACCTTAGTACGTCCAATTCTGGAGTACGCTTCTGTCGTTTGGGACCCTCATTTCAATAGTGACATTAATGTTCTGGAATCAATTCAAAGTAAGGTAGTGAGATTTCTTATGAAACGTTACGACAGTCAGTTTCTCCATCTTCCGCACTGAGTTCATTGGGTCTGGTTCCACTGCGGCAGAGGCGTGCCCATGAAAGGTTAAAATTTTTGCATTTCATAGCTCATAAACAGATTAACATACGCCATGAACTTTACTTTACGTTTGCACGGTCGTCTAGTCTTCGGAACTCACACCCATTGAACATTGTTCCTATGCGTTCACGTATAGATGTTTTTAAATATAGTTTTTTTCCTCATACAGTTCATGAATGGAATAGGTTACCTGGTGCTATAAGGGAATTACCTGTGAAAGACTTCTGTAACCAAGCATGCCTGCTCCTGCTATAGCCTCATAGAGGCTGCAGTATTTGAAATAAATAAATAAATATATATAAGAGGGAAAAATTAGCTGCAGCTCTTTGACTGCACGTATAGCATATGTTTGTAAGTCAAACATATGCTATACGTGCATCCAAAAAGCTCCTGCTATTTTTTTCCCCTTATACATTTGACTGGCTTTGCTCTGGGCTTTCAGAGGTGTCTTATGACACCCTGACGGGAGGCATCACGTGCCACATGACCTTCTGACGCCATCCGCTCAAACGTTGCCTGCCTGCGTACTGCTGATGAGGCCCAAGAAGGCCGAAACAGCTGTCTAGTACTGGCATGGCGACGTTTGACTTACAAACATACGCTATACGTGCAGCCAAAGAGCTCCTGCTAATTTTTGTCCCCCTTATACACTTGACTGGCTTTGCACTGGGCTTTCCGAGGTGTCTTAGGACACCCTGACGGGAGTCATCACGTGCCACGTGACCTTCCGACGCCATCCGCTCAAACGTTGCCTGCCTGCGTACTGCTGATGAGGCCCAAGAAGGCGGAAACAGCAGGCGACGTTTGACTTACAAATATATATATACATATACAGGGTGTCCCAGCTAAATGTGACCATATTTTTTAAAAATATATCTATCACTTTTTCCGGGATGAAATCAATTGCAACATAGCATATGCTGAAGGGCACTCCCTAGGGGGGCATTAGCAGACTCCTAAGGCAATGTTTTAATTATCTTTCAATAATTAACTTCTTTTTAATTATGAAAGCTACGAAGTTGTTCCAATTAGAATATCTGATCTCTTCGGTCACCAGATACCAAAGCCGTTTTCAGAACAAAAATCCGTGCGATAGATCGTTCGCAAAAAATTCGTGAAGGAACACATTCTTTCTTTATTTTATTCATGTTACTGCTAAACAGCACGGAGAAAACAGTACACATCAGGGAGAGGGCGACCGGCTAGGCCTAACCACAGCGTCACCGCACAACGCTACGCGGCTAACACAAGGCGGGAACCATTAGCCACACAACGCTAAACGTGCATCAACACGGAGAAAAGGCTTGGTCACCGCTAAACAAGTCTAAACATGCGCGTACGGGCAACGGCGAACATGCGAGAAAAGGAGCGTGGTAAAACAAGACGCAAACATCGGCAAATCACTCATCTTTTCCCCCGCGGCGACACTGCGACTGCTCCACCCGGGAGCCAGGCACAAACTGAGCCAGCGCGGGGACTGCGGAGCAACCGAGCGCACGTCTGCTCTCCACATGGAGGAAGGAAACACAGGAGCGTCCCTTCCACCTTTTTGCCATTGGGACGGGCGTGCCAGCCTTCGCATTGCATTCTGGGATGCTCCTGTCTACCATGTGACCGCTCACGTGACCCCAAGGGCATGCGCAGGCCAGCTCCTAAATCAGACGACGGGAGTCGTGATTGTCTTGCAGTTCAGATATCTGCATTGTGATGAACCCCGCGCGTCCAGTTTTATTTGTGTGTGTTTGGAGGCTTACTCTTGTTTTACCGTTCTTCTACAAGACTGGTAACGGTCTGCAGGACAAGCACGCAGGACTAGAAACATCATTCGTGGCAGCGATGTTTGTGTGACGACGTGGCCACGTTTTGTATGTTTGTTGCTGAAGTGGTAAAGCATGCCAGTAAACAAACTTGTACAACAACGGAGCAAACCAAATGAATCTGCAGCTGTAGCACAGCGCTAGCTTACAAACGAAAGGTTCAAGATGACTCTCTCACAGAACAGGGGTACGAAAGAACCGATCAAGTACGTACTTACGAAGGAAACGTTATTCCCGTGACAGAGATGCTTTCTGTTGAACGACAGCCACAACCGCGGTAAGAACACGTTAACAAAACGTTGTTTCCGCAATGGTGCTCACTTTTTAGGAGTAAATTACTTTGGAAAAGCATAAAAGGGGGGAAAGCAGCGCGTGCAACAAAGCGTTGCTAAACCGAAACTTTAGAGAGGATCGCGTGGTGGACAGGAAGTAATGGCGGTTTTGACAGGAGCGACCGCTAGAGGGGTCCCACGGAAATCTGTTCGAAACGGCCGCTCCTGTGTTTCCTTCCTCCATGGCTCTCCACGACAGCGAGCGAGGAAGTGACTGGGGCGCCGCGCCGCGGCAGCTACGCATTCGCGTGGGTGAGCGCGCTCATACCGCCCTTTACGCCGCCCGCCCGGCCACGGGTGGTTTCGGTTTCGCTCTCTCCTCCTTCCACTGGGCGCGCGCGCTCCTAGCGTTGACGGGTAGCTTCTCCGTTTCGGTTTCGCTCTCGCTTCTTTGCGCGCGTTTATTTGTATAAAGGCAGCGCGCACTGCTCTCCCGTCATCATTGTGACCGATGCATAGAAAACACCATGTGTGATTTATTCTCCTGCGTTTCTCGTCGGCGAAGAAAGACAAAAAACGAAGAACTTCGCGAATTTATTCACAGCATCGTGGAGGAAGTTTTTCAAGTCCACCGCCTGGAATGGTTGCAAGCACGTCAAGAGATGTGTCAGGACAAGATGAAGACGCTCGACCGCATCTTAGTGGCGGATAGACTGACGAAAAAGAAGTCCAACTTTAGCTTGGATAATCTGTATTGGGAACGCAGTTCCGATCTCGAGGACGACGACGTGTAAATAAAAGCGATGCATTTCTCTACCAGTCTCAGTCTCTTCTTTTTCTTTGTGCAACGTGTACGCACGCAACATGTCTTCCCCCGAACCTTTTCGTTTCCGTCACCCTTTCCGCTGCATCTTAAGCGGCCCCTCCATGTGCGGCAAATCTACTTTCGGTTTGATTGTGCTGAGGAACCTGAACGACGTGGTGGACAAACCTCCTTCACAAATATTCTACGTACAGAAATATGCTTCGCCGAGCATGCAGGACGAATTTGGGGACTCTGTGAAATTTACCAAGGAGCTACCGCGAGAGTGGGACACGTCGCGCGCTACGCTAATCGTCGTCGACGATCACGTGACCGAGGCCGGTTCCTTGAAGGAGGTGACCGATCTTTCCATTCGGGGTTCTCACCACGCCAATGCGTCGATCTTCTTACTTGTTCAAAACGTCCTTTTCGACAGTAGCCATTTTAGAACTATATCCTCCAACGCCAGTTACGTCGTCCTGTCGCGCACCGAGCGCTGCGTGCACAAGATGGAACATTCCGGGCAACAGCTATTTGGAAGATAAAGACTGGAGTATTTTCTGGACGCATATAAACAAGCGATGTCGTCGCCCCACACTTATTTACTTGTGGACCAACTATACGCACGAGGATCACAGATTGCGTAGCAATATCTTTCCGGGAGAACGTCAATATATCTCTGCTCCGAAATCAATATCTGCCCTCACGTCACTTTACTCAAGGTACTCTCCACTCTACACCCTCCGCGCCGTCGCGACGTCTTGAGACGTTCTGCTTCGTCTGACATGAAACACCTCTCCGAAATTTGCCTCAGTGTATTGAACGGAAAAGTGGCTCTAGCTTCAGACACGTTCACACGTTTGAAGAATCACAAACGCTTCTTACGACGGCTCACCTACAAAAAGATTCACAAGAATCCTCAACGTTTGAAGCGCTGTCTGTCTCAGCAGCGAGGACAGGGCGTTCTTTCATCGGAGTTACCTCTCCTACTTTCCACCGTGTTGAATCTTTTCGCCAATGGCCAAGACACTTGAAGTGACCTCCTCCATCAGGAAGATTCTTTCCTCGAAGGAGAGTAACGACGTCAAAATGAAACTCATACTGCAAGCACTGTATCGCATACTCAAGCAGTACGGTTTCGACCCCTATGACAATAAAAACAAGACGTCCGACGCTACAAATGACTGTGACTATTCGCTCCTCTCTCCAGAGGTGGACGAAGAGGAAGCGGAAAGGGTCGTTTCGGAATTTAAAAAAAAAAGTTATTTCCTGGGATTGCGAGGGTTGTGTCTCCGTTGTCGGGCAAGCTCATCCGGCACTCCTCCGTTTACGAACTCGTCAATTATTTGTTGTAACGTAAGATGGGAAAGAAACCTTCCTTGTTCCCCAAGGTCTCAAAACTATTGCGCCTGATTTCTCGCGAGCCTCAACAGCAGCAGCAAGCCTCCATTGCGTGGACGACTTATGGAGGGATATGAGAAACCAGAGGGTGGTTTGGGGGGAGTGGACTGCTATAGAAAAGCGCGTCACATGAGCAAAAACAAGGCTCTCGCCATTCTCAGAAAGCTGAATGTCTACACGCTGCACCATCTGGTCAGAAGAAACTTTGATAGGAGACGCATCATCGCGCTCAAGATCAACGACGTGTGGCAAATGGACCTCGCCGATTTTTCAATATACAAGAGGTTCAATGGTGGATACCGCTACATTCTCGTGGCGATCGATTCCCTCTCCAGCTTTCTGCGCACCCTCCCGCTAAAGACGAAGCGCCCCGCCGAAATGAAAAGGGCCATGATAAGACTTTTTCGGGGAGGTAACGTGCCTACACGCATCTTTTGTGACACAGGAGGGGAATTCTACAACAAGATCATCAAGGATTACCTGTCACGAAAGAAGGTTCACATGTATTCCACCTTCTCTCCCGTAATCAAAGCATCGCAGGCGGAACGGGTCATACGCACTTTACGCGACAGAATATTTCGCTAGTTTAGAGTAAGAGGAAAACACCACTTCGTTTCCGTGCTTCCCAAGATTGTGCGCGAATAAAACAGCAGCAAACACAGGACGTGGGGCATCAGCCCGTCCGCAGTCACGCCCGAAAACGAATTGGAGCTGTTCAATAAGATAAATGGGAAGCCCATCGTACCCTCCGTGAAAAAGAAGCTCAAAGTGGGGGATAAGGTGACGGTCCTACTACACAGAAAAGGTTTTCAATTGAGCTCAGAAGAGAGTTGGTCGCCTCAGATTTTCACCGTCTCTCACCTGAGAAACATCTCCCCTCCCGTCGTGCACCTGAAAGACTAGCGGGGCAAGGCAGTAGACGGATCTTTCTATCCAGAGGAGGTACTCGTCATAACCCGCAACGCCAACCAGCCTTGGCCAGTAACGAAGGCGCTGAGAAAGAAGAAAGTAAACGGTCGGAGCTTCTCCTTGGTTCGCTGGTTCGGTAACGACAAAGAACACTACAGTTGGGTTCTGAGCAGCGATGTGGTCAAGATTGGGAAACGACGTCAGACATCTACGTCCACCTCCTGTCGAACGCCAGAATGGATAAGTTTCCGTTGAATAAACTCAACGGCTTCACGGTAGCTTTCGACAGTCCGTTCAGCTCTCGAATCGCTATAAAGTCGGTCTGATGGGTCTCAGCATAAGCAACGATTTTGTAAATATCGGGTACGAAAGGCAAGATGCGAAAATCGGGGTTTCTTTCGAGGACACGGTCGAAGCCGGGAGAACTTTTCGTGTCACCTCGGATCTCGAGAGGAATTTGGGAAAAGCTCTTTCAGAATTTAACGTGTCTTTTGCGTACAATAAATCGCGGTACGACTTCGTCTTACCCGTAGACGTGAAAGCCGTGGAATTGGACCCTCGGCTCGTGCAGGCGCTCATCGCATCGCTAGCATCCCGCGAAGCCGGTGAAACCTCCCAAATTGAGCAAACGCGAAGTCACATCCATCATATTAGAGCACGCCGCACCAGTCGCTTTCGGTAGCGTCACTTTGAATTCGGAAACCACGTCCCTACGCAACACACTCAACAAGTATTTCCAGACGCACAAGCTGGACGCCTCGCTAGAATTCGCGGATAACGTCTACTCTCTGAAAACGCCGAAAGGGTTGCACGTGCCGGTACCCTTTGTCAAGCTGCTACAGCTCACACCCGCCGAGGGACATGGAGAAACGCTACGCGTCGCTCTTCCCGTAGCGCGCCAATTTTCTTTCACGATCAAGACGAAAATCCCTCGACCTTTGCAAGTACATCTGCCTCCCGGCTATTATGCGACGCCGCAGGCACTTCTGGATGCGATTAACCAGCGGGTAGGCGAACGCGCGCGCTTCAGCTTCGACGGAACCGAACAGAAATGTAAAATTCGGCTTTCCGATGGCACCACCACCATAAAACTTTCCGAGTACCTGGCCGTGCTTTCAGGCTTCGAATCGCAAACCGCGTTTACGGGGGAGGATTCCACGAGCTCTGTCAAGGTACTGCTGGAACCCCCGTTTCACAACGGAATCGTCTATATGGATATCATGGGGAGTGGGAAAAAGACGATATTAAAAAAAAATTCCCCTTTTATTACGAGAAAGACAAGCACGTCGTCACCTACACGTTAGATAACATCCAGTATTTTAACCTGTTCCAACTCGAAATTCCCTCAGTGACGATTGTTCTCGCGGACGAAATGGGAAGACGCTTGCCGTTGCGGTCCAAAGGTAGAACCAATTTAACGTTGCATTTCAAATATGTACCATAATTCCCCCAAAATAATCCTCGTGTACACGGGACCCCTTTTCCAACGAGGGGGCGGTGTGTTGAGCAACATATCCAAGCAACATATTGAGCAACATATATATATATAAATAAATATATGCAGTTTATCGTTCCCACCTGGCAACAAATAAAACCGATCGCCAAGAAAATGTTGAAGCGCTTGGCGCGGAATTTGGCCGACGGCGAAGGAATATTGCGCGCAATAAAAAACACGGCCATAGCAACGGGGAGAGACGTGCTGGATTCCATGGAGGGCTCTGGCAACAACAATGGAGAGAAACGTCGCAAAAGACAACAAAAGGTACCGCAAGGTACCGCGCACTACACATCTACACTACTGCCAAAGGAAGCTTTCAAAAGCGACCTGAATGACCAAGAGATCACGGACGAGGACTATCAGTACGCCCTACATCTACATATACCGACACACGACGCACCTGCACATACCTTTGGTACACCGTGAAGGTCACACATCCGCTGTGCGCTCCGTCCCTCATGACGTCAACGAAAGACAACAGTCGCAATGGTCGCCGTTCTGTCTGACAAGTGGCATGATGATATTCGAATCCCCTTCCATTCAATACGGCATGGAAGATACTCCGTACCAACTCTTTTTCCGGTGGACGGGGTAAATAATACAGTGATCGAATTTTCTATTCAAAATTTGCAAAATGCACACTTGGATCTCTACGGTAGCTTCGTGTCTTTGAACGCGCGCATTGTTCGTGAGGACGGGGAAGAAATGGACGAGAAAGATGTCGTTTTCCAAATAAACCTTCTGTTGAGTGGCATGTTTAAGACGATCACCGTTTATGCGAACAACAGGCTCGTCAGCTCGAACGAGTTGTACGCCTACAGGAGTATTTTGGATGTCGTACTTCATTCCACGCCCATGGCTCAAGAAACCGTGCACGCGGCTGGGCTCTTTGTCGAGGACGATGAACATTTAAAAAGCGATTACGACGCCTTGTCGGTCTGAAACAACGTTACGAAGCGACGAAGGGTGGGAAAATACTTTAACTTGGTCGGACAGATCAGTACCGACCTGTTTCAACAGCCGCGCCTGATGGTACCTGCCGTCGAAATTTGCGTCGTATTCCTGATAAACAACGACGGATTTAAACTCATATCGGCCCCCAGCGACAAGAAAACGTACAATTACGAGGTGGACATTAAGGAAATGACGTTACACTTGAAAAAGGTGACGGTGGCACCTTCCCTGTTTGTGGTATACGAGCGGTGGGTTCAGACCACGCCACCCATCTACGTGTTACGCGGATTGGAAACGAAAGTGCGGAATTTGAGTGCCGGGAGCTTGGACGCTCACATTGAAAACGTCTACACTTCCTTAAAGGGCGCCTTCCAATGCATCGCCCAGCTCGCCACGTCCGACTTTCTCGGCGACATCCAATCGAACCCCTACAAATTCCGCCATTACGACCTGTGTCATTCGATGCTCTCCACGGACGGCCAGCAAGTGCGACCGTGTACGACTTTAAGAACGACCTCATCAAAATTCCCTACTTTAATTTCTTGCAAGAACTGGGTGAAAAACATTTCAAGTACGGCTACGAGCAATTTAAAACGAATGGGTCCCTTCTCTACTTCAACTTGGACGTGGACAAGTGTTCTTCTCCTTCGCATTTGAACGAGTGGCGAAAAAGAAACGATCGCCTGCAATTACGCTTCGCTAAAGCCCTTCCACACGCGGTCGCCGTCCTCTTGATTTCAGAGTGTCCCAAGCTCCTGTGCGTCGACCGTACGGTCACCTATGGTAAGGTACGGTAAGGACCGTACGGTCACCTTCCCATAGAAAAGATGTACGGGAGCGAAATCTTGGAACTCGTGTCCCTGAACCCCGCCGCTTCCTCCATGCTGAGAGGCATTTACGCTTCGGACGAAGCCTAAGTCTTACGCAAGCCTGGCTATTTAATCATCAATACAGAAGAGCGACGAAAGCGCGGCCAGCACTGGGTGCTCTATCTGAAAAACTACGACTGGACTGCCGTGTTTTTCGACAGTTACGGACTTCCTCCCATCGAAGCAAACCTTTACTAGTGGACGAATATAGCGAGAAGTGTATTCAATCACCTTTTTCGCCTTACTGCGGGCTTTTTTGTATCTACGTAGCCACGCGCATGTCGAAAAATTGTGTATCCATGTTTTCCTGTAACCTCGAACAGAATAACGAAACAATAAAACGTTTCCTCGTGAGCGAACTCACTTCGTAAACTGTTCTGTTTATATTTCACGACATACACAAGACGCTTGCGAGACGATCTCCAAACGTGCTGACCCGACGCTCGTCGCCGGTCACCGTAACGTCGAGGGATGTGTGGAGAAGTTGGTAGTGACGGACGATGGGTCGGTTGAAACACGCGTTGATGAGACACGGATCGACTGCCTCTCCTCGTCTATACTTCTCCAACAGCTCCAGCTTGTAATCTACGAAACTCTGCATTGTCTTTGTACTCTTCCCACTGACGGTGAACAGACGTAAGAGTATCGTCTTGAGAATCGAGCGAAAGTCACCCTCGCAGCTATCGCCGTGTATATAATCGCGTAATTGTAGCAAGTCCCGATACATTCTCGTTTGCACAAAGGCTGCAGATCTCTGCTCGGGCGTCATGACTGAGACGGAATGAGACTAAACACAACCCTTTTTTTTTTGTCGTGGGAGGTTACACAGGAATTAGGCTCCAGCTTTGGTTTCGTAGCCGGGAAGACAGCCCAAATACGGACGAAAGCTCGAGTCTAACCAATGGCTGGGGTTTCTCGACCAGAGTCCACCACAACGACAGGTGGTCAGCTGATCGCCGATTCCCAAAAAGAAGGTCTTCGGAGGAGGCTTGAAGGTTAGGACCAGGGGTAATCTCCTGTCGGTAGCCATTCGTAATCTGCACGAAAGGAGCGTGAGAAACACGTGTTTTTATCTGAAACACACACACACACACACCTACAGTCTTCTTCAGTCACAGCTGATGGTTCATCTTCTCTATCTTCATTCAATAGTCGAAGTCCTTCGCAACGTACGTCGAACGGTACCGTCCGGCAGCCGAGAAACGGGCGAATCAATCGGTCCGTCCAATTTTCGAGAACGTGTCGTGTCGTCCCTCCTCTGTCCCTTTCTCGGGTTCAAATTTTTTCACCATGTACCACCTGGCCTGCACCCTTGCCCTTTTGCCGTCCAATGCTTTTGCTCTGAAAAAATGTGATTGGTTATAGAACGTATTAACAATAATGGGGAAGCGTACCTTTAGACCACAATCCACCGCAGTTGGTGCAGAAAAAGTGGGCGCTGCCAATCTCCCGAAATATGTGAGGCGGGAAAAAAACGACTTCACGTGCCGCAAAAGTGTTGTAAACTGTAAACGAAAGTCTTCAAACATTTCGACGATGATGACGTCATGGGTGTTACTTACGAGGATCTACCAAGCTGAGCATGATGGCACGCGAATGCTAGGAGGAGGAGAGCGATGTAGCAACTAGAAAAGGTGCTCTGGTTCTATGACGATTGATCGAAAGCCCATGAGGGGCATCCAGCGACGACGTGAGCCGTTTCGTGGAGCAAAATGTAAGTTGACCGGTTCTGCTGTGTGAGTGTATGCTATGTATGGCATTGTTTTTCAGGGACCAATAGCCGCTGTCACCGCATCTCACTAAACACACAGGGACTCATCCCATCCTCTCTCGTCATCGTCAATCTCAAGCGTTCCTCAACTGTAGGGAAAAGTGAGTATTGTTTCATGAGGGGGAATCTCGTACTGATTTTGTTTGACCGCAGTGCCACGCTGTCTCGTCTGTCAGTACGACCCCATCGATGCCATGCTCGTGGCCATAGGAAGGGAGCACGAAGCTAGAATAGAGAATCTCGGTAACAGCCCAGTCGTCCTTTCAGATGACGACGACAATAGGGTCAGTAGTCCGCCTTTCGTAATATCTGAAACAGACAACGATGACGAACCCCTAGATGGGCATGACAATGCAGACGAATTGCTCAGGTGGAAAGAAGACCAGTCGTATGCAGATTTCATTCCTCTGTCTGGTAGGGTAAGAGATGAATCGCCAGATGCAACCCCAGAACGTCGAAACGAAGATGAACCTGTCCAGGGTCGTAGAATCGTTTAATTACGAGAACATGTCGTAGAGAATCATCTCTCCGTCACGGAGATTTCTTCCTTTCTTTGTTACAGATGAGGCATTCGACGGAACGGCTACTAGGTACAAGCTTCTCTGCTCCCCGCACGACGACAACGTCGATGATTTGCGACTCTATCTAGCGAGCATAGTTCCAGTAATCACGCGCGTCCTCGAAACCTATCCCTTGCTTTTCAAATTTTGTCTGTGCTCGAAGGCGCTCATGGTTAAGGACGGAGCCGACGGGTTGACTTCTCATCTCCTTCACGTGAACCTTCACATGAAGCCATGAAGCCACCTTCATAACCGCCAAGAAATCGAAGGCGCGATAAATAATGCCATCGCAGAGTCCTCGCAACGCGCAGAAAACTATGCGAGAGAAGGGTCTGTTTTCACCTCAAACGAGGTGCAATGTGTCGACTTAGAACTAACGCGCTTAAAACCAAAGCCGATTGGGTGCACGATCGAGCTTCCCGAAATGTTGAAGAGAAAAACAACGACTCTCACAAACGTCAAACTACCGCAGAATCACGAAAACGAGTGTTTCAAGTATAGCGTGCTGGCACTCTTGCATCCGTTGAGGAGCAAACCAAACCCTCATGTCAGATACCACAAATACATGAATCCGTCGAATCCGGAGACGCGCGTAACGTACTGGCCGCCCTGCTTCCCAGTACCTACGAAGACATTACCCTGTGGGAGAGGAAAAACAAAATCTCCGTGTACATCTACGTGTTCGACGAGCAGACGAGTTCCATATCTACCGGACGGGTCCCGTGCGCGCTCTATAAAGATAAAGTCCACCTGCTCGAGGTTAGGGAGGATTTCTATGGAATCAGAAAATTTAGCACTTTCATGGGACGAGGTAACTATTTTTATTGTGAGAAATGCACGAGCGGTTATAGAACGAGAGGAGCGTTGGAGTAGCACGAACGTCTGTGTCGAGACGTAAACGAAGTAATTCTCGAAATGCCAAAATCGGGGAGAGCGTCTCCATCACCAAGATACAGTACATGCATCCCTACCCCTATTTCGCGGTGTTGGACATGGAAAGCATATTGGAAAAGGATGCACCCGTGAAGGACGTCTCGAGTGCGCACTGGATGAGCTCGTATAGCATCGTGCAGGCGAGAAGTTGTGATGGGAAAATAATGGGCGTAGATGGCTATTTGGGACCTAACGCGACAGAAAAATGCTTGCTTGCGCTCAAGGGATTTAGCGAACAAATCGATAGGCTAAACCGTCTTCCCTCACTGTTGGTCATGAGTGTGGTAGACCTTGTTCAACACGAGTGCACGACGCACTGCGAATTTTGCAGATGCGAATTTAACCGACATACGCGGAAGGTGTCGCATCACAATCACACCCGTTTCGTAGACCCCGGTTCCTCGAATGTTGTTGCAATGCTGCGTGATACGTGTAACCTTACGTGTCGTAACACCGTGTCGTGTGCGTGCACAACCTGCAATACGACTTGAGCTCCCTTCTCCGACACATGCACGTTCTAAACATGAGTGAACCGTGGATCGTAGCGTCTACCGCAGAACAAATACGATGCTTGAATATTTCCATGCTCCATTTCCGCGATACCACGCAGTTTTTCAACCTCTCCTTGTCTAACCTGGTAGAAATGCTCCTCTCCAGCGGCGGCGAGAGTGCGTTTCATTGCACCCGTCAAATGTTTGGTGACCGTTTCCGTCGCCTTCTCAGGAAGGACGTTTATCCATACACCTTCGCCGACAGTTTCGAAGCGCACAATTTGCTACACTACTGCCAAAGGAATCTTTCAAAGGTGACCTGAATGACCAAGAGATCACGGACGAGGACTATCAGTACGCCCTCGAGATTTTCCAATTGTTCAAATGCAAGCCCCTAGGAGATTACACGCGTCTCTACATCGCGCTCGACACCTGTCAGCTCTGCGACATCGTACTGTATTTCAGAAAGATTGCGCTAGAGACAGATGGGATAGATATCTTACGCTCCGTGTCCCTCGCCAGTTACGCGTGGAGCAGCGCTCTGAAGCTCACCAAAGTCAAACTCGAGCTCATAAGCGATCAGGAAATGTACCAAACGATCGAGAAGGGAATCAAGGGAGGCATTTCTAACAGCTTCCACAGGTACTGTCGGGCTAATCACGAGGGGTGCGACGATTACGATCCCCACCAAGAAACGACTTTTATCCAGTATCTCGACGTCAACAGTTTGTACTCGTATGCGATGTTTTTCCATCTCCTGACAGGTGCTTTTGAATGGGTCAGTCCTTCGAGGTGGAGCGAGATCAATTTTCTCAACATTCCTCACGGGAGTGGGTTACGTCTACGTGGTAGGCTTGTCGTATCCCGAAGGACTGCACGCGCTCACCAGGGATTTTCCCTTGGCACCCGAACACAGGTGCGTGGACGACAACGAACTGTCCCCCTACCAAATGAAGAAAAATAGCATAGCTCTTTGGCTGCACGTTGAACATATGTTTATAAGTTCCAAACGTCGCCACACCAGCATTTTTCTTCACTTAATACTTTACTGGCTTCGCAATGGGCTTTCAGAGGTGAGTTACTCACCCTGACGGGAGGACATCACGTTCCACGTGACCTTCCGACGCCACTCGCTCAAACGTCGCCCACCTACGCATTGCTGATGAAGGCCCAATAAGGCCGAAACAGCTGTCCAATGCTGGTGTGGCGACGTTTGGGACTTATAAACATATGTTCAACGTACAGCCAAAGAGCCTATGCTATTTTTCTTCACTTAATACTTTACTGGCTTCGCAATGGGCTTTCAGAGGTGAGTTACTCACCCTGACGGGAGGACATCACGTTCCACGTTACCTTCCGACGCCACTCGCTCAAACGTCGCCCACCTATGCATTGCTGATGAAGGCCCAATAAGGCCGAAACAGCTGTCCAATGCTGGTGTGGCGACGTTTGGGACTTATAAACATATGTTCAACGTGCAGCCAAAGATCCTATGCTATTTTTCTTCACTTAATACTTTACTGGCTTCGCAATGGGCTTTCAGAGGTGAGTTACTCACCCTGACGGGAGGACATCACGTTCCACGTGACCTTCCGACGCCATTCGCTCAAACGTCGCCCATCTACGCATTGCTGATGAAGGCCCAATAAGGCCGAAACAGCTGTCCAATGCTGGTGTGGCGACGTTTGGGACTTATAAACATACGTCCCCCTACCAGCAGCACTTGAAAGATGTGTTGGCGCTGAACACCCCTCCCATAAAGAAACTCTTGCTGACGTGTTACGACAAAGAACGCTACGTCGTTCATTATGCATTGCTCACAGTGTATGTGAGGTTGGACATGAAAATAAAACGTGTTCACAGCATCCTCTAGTTTTCGCCAAGACAACTTTTTGCGGAACTTCGTGCAGAGAAACGTCGCGTTGAGGAATGCCGCGTCCACGAAATTGGAGCAACTTCTGTACAAAACCATGTCGAACAGTACGTTCGGTAAGACGATACAAAATGTGAGAAGCATGAAAAAGTATGCCCTAGCCTACGACAAAGCAACCGCGCTCGGAAAAGCTAGCTCCGTCGACTGTCAGCATTTTCTCATTCTGGGTGACAAGTGCATCTTATACGAGATGAAACAGCGTCCCATCAAATCCACGCACCCCCTCTACGTGGGCCTTGCCATTCTAGAAATATCCAAAGTCCGAATGTACAGCTTCATCTACGAGTCTGTCTTTTGTCGCTTGACGTGTCCAGTGCAATTGATGAATAGCGATACGGACAGCATAGTTGTTTCTCTCACGTGCGAAAGAGTCGAAGAGCAGCTGACGAAAATTGAGAGTGAGCTAGATCTGTCCTCCTATCCACCAGACCACCCGCCTTTCAACGACGAGCACGCGAACCAGATGGGGTACCTCAAAGACAAGACGGGAGGTGGTGTTATTACGGAAGTCGTAGCCATCCAAGCTAAAATATAAAGCATTCTCTTGGCTGGGTCACACAAACAGATCGCGATAGCGAAAGGAGTTAAGACGTGGTGAGGAAACATTTACTGCACGAAGTCTACCGAGATTCTCTGTTCAATGAAAAGACAGTCTCTCAGAAGCAGTGCACCATCCAGAGTTTAAAGCAACCATTTCGAGGCTCAAGAAGAGCTTGGTCCCCTACGACGACAAGCGCTACCCAAGTGAAAAAACGTGCTTGACCCAAGGTCGGCTGAGAGGAGTTGGCCAACTAAGCCAACCTTTGCCCAAGGTAAGACAACATGGCTGGGCCGACCTTGGGGATTGACAATGGCCTGAGACTGACCATCCATTGGCCACCAACATAGGGCCAACCTTTCTGGCCAACCTGGCAAACACTGACCCATATATGGCCCTATCACGGCCCAGTGAGAAATTTTGCATGACAACGCTACCTCGAAGCGGCGAAAGCAATATTGGCGAAACACTGGGCCGACGTCTGCTTCCAACCTAAAAGTTGTCGGGCCAAGCTTGCAAAAAAAAGCTTAGGACAAGGTTGGGGATTGACAATGGCCTCACTCGGGCCGACTTAGCCGGCACAAGATCGGGCCAATGTAGAGGGCCACTCTGACAGATGTAGGGCCGATGTCTGGCCAATAAGGAATGCAGCTTGGGTACTGATTGGGTAAACGTGGGCCCAAGAATGGCCCATGGAACAACACCTGTGCATGGGCTAACCACGGCCCGTTCCAAAAAAATGCATGACCCAACTCACTCAATTGTGTCGCGGCGTAGGGTAACGGCGTAGGTGGAGAATCGTAAAAGCTCGCAATATGCCCGAGATCACTAGAATCAAACAGGTCAGTATAAAGAAAAGAAATTGCATTTCTTTCCTGAGGAAGAACAGCAGATACTATACATAGGTCTGTCTCACGAGCTTCCACAAATTCGAGAGTCGTGTTCGCGTATCAGTCAAAATGAAGGGTGAGGTGAGGGTGAGTTTAATTCTATGCGTACACAAACAACACTGAAATGAAGAATTGCTTGTCATATTAGGTCACCATGAACATAACGTCTTTGTTTCTTACTGCTTTTGGTTTGAGACAATCACTTGGCCAATCGAAAGTTGAACTTATGCAGTGCTACACCATTCCGCGTTTCCCTCTCCCCGAGGCAACATACTGAGATTGAACCAAGCTTGGCAAGTGCTTGGCAAACGAGCTCGGTATAGAGCTTTCTTGCTACACATCTGTCCTGGCCGACGGCTTGCAAAACCTCGCTCTGCCTATCACAATGCAACATATAGAGGACGTTAGAGGACAGTTTCTCTTTTTTCATATGGCGTATATGACTCTTCTGTGACAGTTTCAACGACTACAACAGAGTCTACGTGACTGTCTCAATCTTAGGTAATATGTGCACTCCCGAGAACTGATTGAAATCGTCATAAAGAGACCTCATTGGCCACTTACCTTGGTACTACGTGAAGATGAGTTCGGTAACCGACTGACGGCAAGCTACGGTGGCGTCCCGTCGGCACGGGCTGTTGGCCCAGCGTCATTGGCCAGGTCCTTGCCGACGTAGTTGGCAGTTAACGTTGCCCAGACTTTAGAACATGACTGGCTGCCCGACTTAGTTGGCTGCCAACTGGTCCCCGACTTTCTGCCGAGATTCGGCCGTCGGCCAATTTCAATTGGGTATCTCGTGGATACCGTACACTCCTTCCCTTACGGAAGCTGCGAATACGGTAGGCTGTGATGGTGTTTTGACAGGTATAGGATTTAGCAGATAGGATTTGTGCAGCATCGGAAAACCAGGAAGGGAGCCCGGGAGCGTCGTCGTCAGGGATCGAGTGACCGAGGAACAAAGAGCAAGGCCTTCGTGCACGCGCATATAATCGAGAATGAAAGTTCTAGTCGAGACATGATTTCTCTCTCTCTCTCTCTCGCAGACAGGAGAAGCACGGGACATCGTGGAAGTGTGGAAGCGGAATGGGTATATGAAAAGAATGACCATTCCGACATCGTGCTTGTACCGTGACCCGCGCAATGACGACGCTACGATAAAGATTCCCCGTTCCTTCTCTGGCACGTCTGATCATCTCGTAATGTTCCGTTTGTTAGATCAGACAAGTTAGGGAGGGTGCAGCCATCTACCGACAAACTCCTTTGTATGTATTCAATAAAGATGTTTCAGTGAAAAAACACACAGTCTCTTCAAAGTTATTCAGACTGTTTAATGCGTTGCATTTTGATAACCAAATGGTATTTCAATAAATCGGTGCACAAAGTTCGCGATGTAGACTGCTCGCAAATGTCACTGCTTCCGCAGGGTGAGCGATGGCACGAGTGAGAAGGTCCACGATGTCTGCAGCGATGTAGTTGAATTCTGCGTTGGCCAAGCTCACAAATTCGCTCATCAGTCCCACGGGTCTGTCCGAAATCGTTATACAAACGTTCTTGTAACGGGCATAGATCCGACGCACCATCTCCTGCAGCGGTCCCGGCAAGATCTCTCCTATATTGTCAAAGCCTATCATGTCTATCCCGTAGCGAAAAGCAGTGATGACGATCTCGTTGCGGGGACTTTCGTTGTTGAAACACTCATTCTCCACTTCTTCCCACGAAGCGTGGGTACGGGAACAATTTTGTAACGAGTGGTAGCTGAACATCTTCACGTATTGATGACGCGAGCGCAGTGCGCGCTGCCTTTATACAAATAAACACGCGCGAAGAAACGAGAGCGAAACGGAGAAGCCACCCGTCACCTTTGGGAGCGCGCGCGTGCAGCCGAAGGAGCAGAGAGCGAAACCGTAACCACCCGCGGCCGGGCAGGCGGCGCAGAGGGCGATAGGAGTCGCGCGCACATGCGTAGCTGCCGCGGCGCGGCGCCCCAGTCACTTGCTCGCTGGCTGTCGTGGATAGCAGACGTGCGCTCGGTTATTATTATTATTATTATTGTTATTATTATTATTATTATTATTATTATTTATTAATTCATCAAGGGGCCTTTAGGCCATTACATGATGGAGTGAGCACGTATGTAACACACTGGCACTGTACATCAAACAAACATACACTGAAAAAAAAACCAAGGGGGGGAAAAACCAGCAGACAGAAAAATATTATAACAAGATGAAAAGCAAAGAATATATCTAGATTAGACAGCGATGATGTGCGTGTACATGGAGCGACAATGATCAAGTAAACTCGGCGATTAATGCGTTGGTAAATTGGATATGATCCGTGAGTTCTGCACTATGCCGTGGGAGTTTATTCCAATCTGATGTTCGTTGAAAGAAGGATGATGTGGTACTCGAATGATGCCTCGAATGATGTTGTACGTGACCGAGTTAGTAGTACCTTATGTTGATGGTCAACGCGGCAGGAAAGATAAGAAGGGGAGCGGATGTAACTACTGTGGAGCGCGGGAGAGTGATAGAACTTGTGAAATAATGACAGCCGTTGAAGCATGCGACGTGTTTTAAGGTCGGTGAGCTCAGATCGGACTTTGACAGAGGTTACGCTTGCGTAAGGTGAAAATTATTTGAAAAAGAACCGGGCAGCGCGATTCTGCAAGGCTTCGATATTATTCGAAAGATAAGTTTGGTGGGGATCCCATATGGCACTGGCATATTCGATCTTTGGGCGGACAAACGTCAGGTAGGCCAGCCGTTCGAGGTGTGGAGGTGCATGAGTAATGTGTCGCCGAAGATACCCAAGACTACGATTTGCATTAGAAACAATGTTCGAGATGTGTGTGTTCCAAGTTAGATCAGACGAGAAATGTACTCCAAGGTATTTGTAGTTAGTAACGGTTTCTACAGGTGATCCACTTATGATATTTGTAGTGGGACATGATCGTTGTTTCCGTGAAACCATCACATGTTTACATTTTGTGGGGTTAAGTGACATCTACTAGGTTTCGCACCATTTGCCTATTTTATACAAGTCTCTCTGTAAGGTTATATGGTCAGCTGTGGAATGGACTGTGCGATAGACGACGCAGTCATCTGCAAATAGGCGAATGTGCGATGAAACTGACTGTGGGAGATCATTAACATATATTAAAAACAACAAAGGTGCTAATACCGTACCCTGTGGGACACCAGATGTGACATGCGCATATGAAGAGTAGTGGTTGTTAGCGTATACAGTCTGTGAGCGATCTGTTAAGAAGTTCTTAATCCATTGAAGTATAAGTGGGTGGAAGTGGAGCGCTGATAATTTTTTAAACAGCAATGAGTGTGATATCCTATCAAAGGCTTTTGATAGGTCGAGGAAGATAGCATCGCATTGAGTGTTGTTATCTAAAGCGAGGCTGATGTGATGCGTGAACGATGCAAGTTGGGTTTCGCAGGAAAAACCCTTTCGGAATCCGTGCTGATGGTGGAAGAAGAACTGGTTATTTTCCAAGAACTGGGTCACGTGTTTGTATACGACATGCTCTATGAGTTTCGACGGGACGCTTGTTAGTGAAACTGGTCTGTAGTTCGATGGAGTGTGTGGGTCGCCTGCCTTAAAGATGGGAATGATTTTGCCTGTCTTCCAGTCACGAGGAATGTCACCTGTCTCTAACGACTGCTGAAAGATAAATGACAGGAAGAGTGATGATATGTCTCTGGTCTGTTTTAAGACTGATATTTATAGTATCAAGACCGCATGATGATGTATTCTTAAGAGAGTCGATAA
The DNA here is from genome assembly GCF_037126465.1 of Ornithodoros turicata. Classification (NCBI taxonomy): domain Eukaryota; kingdom Metazoa; phylum Arthropoda; class Arachnida; order Ixodida; family Argasidae; genus Ornithodoros; species Ornithodoros turicata. The sequence continues at coordinate 3,453,723 of NW_026999318.1, read as the reverse complement.
GTTTAGCGATACCATTGCGGCCTGACGGATATACTCTCCATGGTGGGATATGGGGGCGTAGAGAGTTCTGTGGGCGCAGTCCTAGTGCAGTCACGCGTGAAGACGGAAGAGAAGAAGTTGGTAAATACATCCGCAGAGTCGCCTTCTGGCACTGGGTGCCCTCAGAGTCAACCAATTGGAGTTGTGAATTAGAACGTGGGTTTATAATTTTCCAGAACTTTCTAGGGTTATATAATCTTGGGGAGTTCAATATTGTAGAACTTTTCCCTTGCATTGCGTAAGGAATGTTTGTATTGCTGAGCGATCAGCCCGTAGCTGTTCCACAGGACGGGATTACCCAGAATGCGAGCCTGACGAAAAAGGCGTTGTTTTTTCTTTCTCAGCAAGTGTAATGTGCGAGTGAACCAAGGAGCATCGGCTCGATTACGTATATAGTCATGGCAGGTATATGGGTTTCCACTAAAGAGAGCAACTTTGTTTTGAAGGCAAACCAGTTATCTTCGACTCACACATTCCACCGAGAATCTATCATAAAAGTGGCGTAGTTCGTTCTGCATCGCATCAAAGTCACCTCTGGAATATAGGAGAATGCGTTTAACAGAGGTTGACCTATTGGTTCTCGGTATGGTCATCCTAGCGGTGATGATGCAGTGATCGCTAAGGCCATCGTCTATCGACAGGTTATTAAGAATGTCGGGTTGTGACGTTAGCAGAAGGTCTAGAGTGTGAGGCGCAAAAGGTGGATTCCTTGTTGTGGAAAGGATCATCTGTGTGAAATTCTTATCATCGATGCTAGTACCGTGTGGTTCACTTGACGTCCAGTCAATGTTAGGATAGTTGAAATCCCCGAGTATGAGAAGTTGGTGACGTGGGAAACGATTAATGAGCGAAGCGGTTTCGTTGTGGAAGATGGTCGCAAATTCATGGTTAGCTTAGAGGGGGGGGGGGGGGGGGGTAACACACACCAACAAGAACAGGTTGATGAGTACGTTCTAGTGATACCCAGCACGTCCATAAGTTACTGTCGACATGAATCATATGCGAGAGCAGATTAAACCTCACGGCCAGAAGTACGGCGCCTCCCCTCCCTGACACACGATCAGTACGATAAATAGTATATGCGGAAGATTGACGGAATATTTCGTGGTCTCTAATATTCTGTAACAGCGACGTTTCTGTGATGGCAATGAGGTCAGGGCTGTGGTCGTCGATAGCAGAGGATAGAGCATCTACTTTTGACATCACATTACGTATGTTTGTGTAGAAAAGCGAGAGACCAACGTCTTGTGGCCGTGAAGTCAGGACTGGACAGCTCGAAACTAGTTATGGAGCACGTTTCCCAGCATTTATTTCTTTGACGGAATTCGTGGAACAATCGTACTCGTACCGTTTGTTGTCGGCATGCAGTGTGTTGAGACGCAATTTATATGGTGATGACAAAGACTTTGCAAAAGTGAGGAGGTGCTTTCTAGCCGTACGTATGGCTGCGGGATAGTCGTTGCTGACCGCCATTCCTGTACCTTTGAGATTAGGTGCAGCAGATATGATACATTCCTTTTTTTTTAATGAAGAAATTTGACAATGATTGGTCGTGTTTTGTTCGGCTGATAACGACCCAATCTGTGTGCACGTTCAATATCATTGTCTGTGACTGGGATGTTGAGCCTATCAAGGCATACTTTAACAACGCTCTGCTCTGACTCGGCCCATGACTCCGTTTCGTTATCAGGGATTCCGAAAAAGAGAAGGTTGGAGCGTCGCTGCCTTTATTCGAGGTCGTGTATGCGATAGCGTAGTCGAGTGTTTTCGCTCACTAGGTTTGTTATCGTGCTTCTCATTTCGCTAATTTCTTTCAATGCCGCTGTTACGGAGGCTACACCAGTCTCGATTTTGTCTATGCGGCTGGTTATGTCAAGCAAAGCAGTCTCAGTTGTCTCCTGCTTTGTTGTAATGGCTGCAGTGTCGTCCAAGAGTTTGGCTTGACCGGCGCTTAGGACGGGCAAAATGGACACCGCTTCAAGTAATTGCTGAAGTTTGGCGTCAGTCGAGGGGCCTGGGTTCAGCTCAGCATCACCGGCCCTCACAAGCAGAATTGCAAGTACATTGTAACATTCGGATACAATCGTGACTAACGCCAGTGGGCTCGGCAGCACGAAAAGCCAAAGGCTGTTGTTTTTCTTAGAAAACATACCAGATGTGCTACCAACCCGTATAACGAAAACAAGAGGTCGGTAAGATGCCATTGTCCTCGTGCCGCGGAGCCCACTGACGATCCCGTGTTCACAGCCGGCTTTTGTAGGTCAAGAGGCTATCCATGACGTTCCCGAGCAGTGTTGCGGATTTGGCCGCTCAAATCGGATTTAAATCAAATCCGCATTTTTTCTGAAGGTGGTAAATCAAATCCAAATCAAGTCCGGATTTAATTTTGACACGTTAAATCAAATCCCTTTAAATCCGGATTTGTTTTTCCGGACCTAAATCAAATCCGCTTTTAAATCCGGTTTTATCGAATCTTTTGACAAATCCGGGAGCCAAAATTCGTGCAGTAGCATTACTAGACCTATAACCGTGTCTACAAATTACTGATACCGCGCGTATTCACTAAACAACGCTTAAATAACAGCGTGACGTGGCGCAAAGAGCAATAAATTTCGTCTGATTGACGAGGATATAAAGGGGCAACCTATCAAACCGCTGGCCGAAATTTTATTCATATTTTAGGACAAATTTTTGAGTTCAGAAAGACATTTTCGGTTACGCATGCTCGGCGTATACCAGACTATCAGCCACCACGTATCAGTCTGTGTCAGGGGCGGATCCAGACGCTCGGCCAAATTTGAAGGATGTGGCAAAACAAGAACTTCCCAACTTTGACCTATGAGGTCAAAGTTGGGAAAAAATTCGAACCAACATTCGCCGCCGCAACCTCCCGCCTCTCCATATCGGAAACGGTTCATCGGATGGAGCTCGAAATTGTTGCATTTGTCATCAATCGAGATGCTATCTAACATATATTTTTTTCATGGAAATTAAAAATTGTCAATTTCCCACCCTTGTCGATATAAAATTGAACTACCCAAGAGTGGACAGAAGGCGACCTCACTGTGTCACCTCTAGCGTTCGCACGCGCCTTGCTGGCAACGGGCATGCCGAGCGTGCTCCCTCTTAAAGGTTGAAGACGCGCAGCCATTTCGGATCGTTGGGATCATTGAATGTGGATGTTGTATTTCACGCGCGATCAGCCGCCGTTCGATTAGCTGGAAGCTAACACCGGTCGCGTTTTGGAGGGCATGAGTACTTCCCCCAGAGCTAGGCAGTCCCGAGCATTGCCGAGCCCAGAGCTGCGTCGGCCTGCAGTGTGATAGCATTAGATTCCTCTTCACGAAAAAAACTCGTCCTCAGTCATTTAATTCCCCGTTGGCTCAGACGGTTCTCCTCGCCGGCGCGTAGCCGGCAGCTGGCCACTCCGCCGCGCGGAATTGCGCAATGCCAGTGGAAGAGGGGCGCAAAGGGAAGCCCAACGAAAATACATGTAATGAATGAATGATGGGAGTTGGGTTGAAGGCATCCAGAAAGAAAATAGTAAAACTTTATCGAAAATCAGCCGCACTTTCTGTTGCATTGCCAACACGTAATTCGTTAAGTGCCCTTAAATTTTGGTGTTACACCAAAATAGAAAAAGTGATACTGATAAAAGTGTATTGAATCGTAGATGACTGGCTCACTCTGGGAGGGGCGGTGCACAACCCCCATTTCCATCATAACGTATCGTGTTGGTGTTGACTCGGGCTTCACTGGGCATGAACAGAGTGGAGTTGGTAGGTATGGTACACCTTCCCAAAAGCGGATTTTGGGTCACGAACCTCCTCGTCATTTAGCACCGGGCGAACACGCATGAGTGAAGGAATTCCTATCGTGGGCCTAGGCTCAGCTACGCCCAAAAACACACGATTTCTACCATCAGTACTCAAAAGACCACAGGTCGTTGGTTACTATACCCTGGTGGTCACAGGACAGGTTAAATGGATGCGTTAATAAATCGTGTTGTTACCGTCATGTTACGTCAATCCGTCATGTTACGAATACTTATACTAAACATGTAGCCGAGGTCTATTTTAATGCTGACGTTTCGGGGTTTTGTAAAAATTTTCCTCGCGCAGTACAGACTGTAATCAAGGGGGGAAAAGGGGGTATGCGAGGAAAAGTGCCACATCTTGCCATGATTGTCCGTGGGAGTAGGAAAGGCTTGCCTTCCCGAAATCACGAAATGATAGGATGTGATATATTTATTGTTCGTTTTTACTTTGGTTTGACGTGAATGCGTGTACCTATATGCGTTCAATATGATGGCGAAGACCAAGAATTTCGCGACATGATTTTGCAAGCTTGAAACGGGTCGTGCTTGACTCAGCTGGAGGTCCACGGGAAAGGTGCCGTCCAATCGACAGAATAACGTTAATTGCGTTCACAGAACTGCACCTGGTGTTCCCTCGGTGCGGTGAGGGGACGTGATTGGAACAAAACGGCTACTCCTGTCGCTCTGGGGAGAGGACACCGCTAGTGCGTGTGCAGATTTCAGACAAGGTCACATCAATTCGCGTAGAATGCGAAACGGCGCTTCCCTCAATTTCAAACCCATGCATCTTGTGAGGGAGCTTGGCGAAATCCACGCGCAAATCCGTTGAAAAAGGGGCGATTCAATCCAAATCCAAATCATTCGTGGAAAATGCGATTGAATCCAAATCCAAATCATACCTGGAATATGCGATTGAATCCAAATCCAAATCATTAGTGGAAAATGCGATTCAAATCCAAATCCTGCCCATATTTTTTTTTTTGCGCAAATCAAATCGCAAATCAAGTCCGCCAGCCCTCCGGTGGATTTAAATCCGGATTTAAATCAAATCCGCAGCACTGTTCTTGAGCGATAGTGCAGTTCGTTATCACCGAGGGAAAAACGGGTTGATGCCGTACAACGTTCATGTAGACGAGCACTGTTCAAGGGCAGCAGGCAGCCGTCGTTTCCGTTCCAGAGAAAGTGGATGCCTGCGTCTCCTGCCGCTGATGCACACGCGAACAGCTGGATAACGAAAACAAGAGGTCTGTAAGATGCCATTGTCCTCGTGCCGCGGAGCCCACTGCAGGATAGCAGACGTGCGCTCGGTTGCTCCGCAGTCCCCGCGCGGCTCAGTTTGTGCCTGGCTGCCGGATGGAGCAGTCGCACCGTCGCCGCAAGGGAAAAGGTGAGTGATTTGCCGATGTTTGCGCGTTGTTTTACCGCGCTCCTTTTCTCGCATGTTTGCCGTGGGGCGCACGTGCATGTTTAGACTTGTTTAGCGGTGACCAAGACTTTTTTCCGTGTTGACGCACGTTTAGCGTTGTGTGGCTAGTGGTTCCCGCCTTGTGCTAGCCGCGTAGCGTTGTGCGGTGACGCCGTGGTTAGGCCTAATCGATCGCCTTAGGTCTTTTCTCTGGCATGCCTAGACTTGTTGAGCAGTGTTGTTGCACGGTGACGCTGTGGTTAGGCCTAGCCAGTCACCCTCTCCCCGTACTGTTTTCCTCGTGCTGTTTAGCAGTAGCGGTTAGGCATATTCTCTCGCATGCCTAGACTTGTTGAGCAGTGTTGTAATTTTACCTGCTCCTAGTATTTTGTTCTTCTCTGTCTTTCTCGCATAGAGCTATGATGGTGGCGCCATCCGATGTGATGCCTTGGAAGTAGGTGGCCACCCGTCGCCAATCTCTGCAAGTACTCGGTGCCAACAAGCAACGTGGCGGGCGCTGGTCACTCCGGAGCGGTTTCTTCGCCACGGCGATTTTCGAATAAATAGTTTCTCTCCACTCTATCTCTATCTATTTGTTTTATTTTCTACCTATTTTTTTAATTTTTTTCTCAGCTCAAATAGCCGGATGCTCACACAGTGGTCTGGACACGAGTTAGATGCTCCCCAAAGAGTGTAATGACTCTCTGGAGGGTGCTCATTACTGTGGTGGGTCCCAAATTGCTCTGATTGCTAATTAATGGCGTCCAGGCCTCTGTGTGAGTTTCCAGACACTTAAGGTGATCATATACTACTCACCACCTATGCGTGTTGACAACGGCTAGCCCTTTCACCACCACCACCACCATGTGTGTTACCCTCCTACGAGGAACTGGATATCAACAGTGATAGTCTTACCGATGGGGAGATCCTCACGCACGTTATAAATCTTGTGTGCCATTCGACCATCATCAGAACGCTCCATCTTGTACAGAGGTTCAATATAAAGGGATGGCGTCAGGAAGCCTCTCTGAAAAGAAAGGTCGACCACGTTTCTCCATCGGAACTTTTCCCACCAATTCAAACTAGTTCAGGCATATCTGAACGGCTACATGAGTACGTTTCTGCATATCGGTCTTTTAATTGTTTCTGCGATATCTATTGTTCAATGTGAAATAAAGGCGCCTATCACGTCATAGTAACATCCTGATGATTCACGTCACGCATCTGGACCAGATACGGCTTTGGAGGATTGCACATACTGACGGCCGACAAGATAATCAACACCTCTCCGGTATCTGTTGTAATATGAGCTTCAAGAACTGCTCTGCTGAACTCCTGCAAGCGTGCTACACTCGTTATTTCACTTCTCATTAGATGTCCTCAACTGCATGGTTTGTAACCGCAGTTAATGTGTTTGCTACTCACTGGTACGCGATTTTGTTGGCCCCGCTTTGCTGAAGTCCTTGGGTGATAAGGGAGGATTCATCACTTAACATCTTACTGCAGGGCCTGACGTTTTCGGGTTAAACGGCTCCTTAGGTTTAACGGTGCTATATGTACTTCGGGACTAGATCGGGCGCTACGGATACATTAGACTGTTTTCCAGTTATTACTTTTGCTCTTTATGTCCAGCAAGCCGGCTGCGCTTAACGTCCATATGTTTGCCGGACATACATACCTTGCCATTTATGGTGACGAGGGCCACGCGTGGTACCATCAAATGCTCTTCACATAGTTTATGGTTCCACTGAAATACTATTTACATATGACATGTGTACGCACCCGCCCCGAAGTGGAAGAGAAGGAAACTGTGTGGAAGGAGCCCGAGCAGAATGAAAGTGCCTTACATTCAAGGTGTCCTACAACATGCATAGAAGTTTCTACGCACGTGGTACGTGATTGGAATTCGGGGGAAATCGGGTTGATCACGAGTTGGTCCTAAGCTGATTCTAGGGGGAGTAATGGGAAGGAATCTGGTTTAACCCGGAGAAGCCAGGTCTTACTTACTAGCCACATCATTTTACATAACCGTTCTAGGGTTGCTGTTGTCAAGCTAAGAGCGACCAACACCTCCGTATTTTTCTATACTACGTCCGACAGTATCGTCCTTGTGACTTTCGCAGACCTTAGTTTTCATTGAACATTTCACAGAGAAACAGACGCAGGGAGAGGGTACTCACCAATTGCACACCATTTTGCAGTTCGTGCACCACGACAGACGACAAGTGCTCAGTGTCCTCATGCAAATTAAATATAGCGGTGTTCACCTGCATTGGTATGTATTCAATGGATTAGTTATGTTATATTCGTCATAATATAGCCCAAACCCAAAAATGTGCGCACACGTCCTAGAGCTATATGACCACACTGGACCTTACTCGAGATGACCAGTGAGGATAACTGCTTCCATGACGGCTCTTAAATTAGGACGTGCCACCCCCGCAACTGTACAGGAACATTATCCACTCGCATTATTGCTTTATTGTTACATCTTTCGGCTACCTCTGCATTCTGCAATCTGGAATGGGATCACACCGTAGCGGAGGAGCGCCCGACTATACTGCTTGCGAAGCGGACATTTGCTCACCGGACCATTGCTCACCTCCAACGACAACTTTATTTTTAATATGACGAATGCGGAGGTTCATCGCCAGGGGCGATACTCTAACCCATCGCTGGTGGTGATGTGGGGAATGAAATCATGAGCCCGTTCATAAATAAGGATCGGAAGTCGTATTGCGTCCAGAAAGGTCAAAAGAGCTTTTCCCACCAACGAAACGCTGAAGCCCGGCAATTTTTATCTGACTATAAGATACCCTTGGGCCGATTCTGACATTTTCAATTCCTGCTAAGGGCGATATAAGGTCGTGAAATGGGATTATGAGCCGCCTCACTGTGAGGATCCAAACAAGGATCTCATATGATTTTAGTTACTTTCCCCCTCCCTTTTATAGGTATGATCCCGGCCCGCATTTTTTTTCTGGGGGGGGGAGTAGGGGTAGTACTGAATCCAAAATTTTCCGAGGATACCCACGGGCACTCACATTTCTCAACAAACCGGGCAAGAACCTTCCACTGTGCTTAGTCCGCAGGGAAGAACTCAACCTCCCGTACACGCACCTGGTGTCCGGGAGACACGAGCTTCAAAATGGACACTGTTAGAGATTTTGTCACCCAGGGAATTTCTACTGCCCGCATAAAAAGCTATGAAGTCTCCCGGGAAAGTAACGCAAATACCGTACGTCATTGCTAAGTATACATGACATGCATTGAAAAAAAAAAAGGAAACCTCAGTATGCATATGTGAACCCATAAAAGATGACTATCGTGATTTGTATCACAGGGGTGTACAAATGTATTTGCATTTCTGTGAGAGCTATACAGGGTTGAATTGAAACGAGCATCACTTAGATTTTGCAAGTGTAGTCATTCATTCATTTCATATAGCTGAATATATTAATGGAAATGATTGCGTTGCTATATTTGCCACAAAACATGACAATGAAGTGACAATATTGCAGTTAGATGATACGTGTGGTGAGTATTTGTCCGCCTGGAGCCTGTGGTGGGTGACCACCCGTCTGGGATCCGTTCTGGCCGGGTAAATTCGGCATGTTTCTATTGTGCGACATTCACCAGCATGCGCTCCTCTGGAAGGACTCGCAGCAGTAGTCTGTCAACGTCAGTAGTAGAGATCCTGTGGGACACATTGTGAGGCGGAAAGTCAGCCCCGATGCCCGCAGGACTGATGGGGATAGGTTAGTGCGTGTCAAGCTGAGTGGAGGGTAGAGACTCAGCTCCTAGAGATAGCCGACGTAAATATACGACGGCTATCAGCTCAAGATTGGGTACGAGGAACCGGCTGAGCAATTCAAATATGCTGATGGTAGATGCCTGCTCAGATAATTGAATGACTCTGCATTGGTAGATGAAGCGCAGCTTGGTGTGTACAATGTTTAGGGTTCAGGGTTAGCGATTTGAACAAAAAAAAAAGAAAAAAGAAAAGCGAAACCGATAAAAGTATGCCCAATGCATTTTTCAGAAGCCGGTTTTAAGAGGAAAGGATCTGTATCTTTGGTGAAAATGGCACGTATATCGAGTCGTGTAGGCCGCGGCCATCGTGAAGTGACTCAGGTGAAACTTGAGACTCCCAAAGAACAGACAGCGTCATCATCTGTCATCGTGTCCTCGTCCTTCGATATGAATCCGCAGAACGTCCTGAAGATGATGCAAGCGGATTGTCCATGAACAGTCATTCAGATACGTCCTGTGTGCGTCCCTGTGGATAACTAGCTGGATGATAAATATTATTTTTTTCAGTTTACCTGCGAAGACTACCCAAATATTGAGTGATACTTTTGTTTTGTTCTTTTTGAGCCGATCTCTGAGGCCGAATGACGTTTGTCATAGACAAAGGACGGTCCTCTGTCAGATTTCTCTTCCCGCAAAAAAGGTGACTGCCTATGATACATGGAGTATTTACCGCAAAAAAGGCAGAAACGCTCGATTCTGTTGCACTGTTTTTGACTTTCCAAGGTCTTGTCCAATGTGTCAAAACAAAAGCAGTAAGAAATACAGGCTTTACGTCGATGGAGAGGTAATACTCTGAACAATTCCTCGTTTGTTGTATTATTTGTTTGCGTAATGGAATTAAACTTAGCAACTCACCCGTCGCTTTGGTTCGGAGGCGAGTATAAGGCCCACGAATTTATCTAGGTCGCCTAACAAGCAATAAATAGTATCTGCTTTCTCTTGGGAGGCAAATTCGAAGTGGGTTGCTTGGACTTAGTGCTCCTGGAAATATTTTTTCTGAACCTTTGATATTTCTCTCTGCTTGCTTTTTACGTGCTTATTGCCCGTTATCGGAAATATGTTAAACAAATAAAAAGGAGAAACCGAAAATGGAAAGCTGGTAGCTGAGTTTGCAAAAATGCCAGAAAAAAAGAGAAACGACCTTGTAGTGAAAATGTGCGCTCACTTCTCAAAATAAATATATAAATAAATTACTATAAGACATCCTGTTTTGCTCCTAAAACCTTACTGAGTATGTTTTGGGGAGACCTCTTGAGGAACTTCTGAGGGTGGCCCGTGGCGTTACATTTTCACGCTTTTCTGAAAAACTGAGGACCATACGGGGATGTTCGAAAGATGTTATTCCTGTCCCTAGACAACATCCCTGGGATGACCCGAGGATATCATTGTATGGGCGATAGCTAGCAGACATGCGCTTTTTCTGATGACTTTTTGAGGACCGTTTGGACCAACAGGTCAACTTTAGCTTCTGCAGCACTTTAGCTTGCCATGCTCCCAGTCTCAAGTGTAAACGTCGAGAGCGCGTTTCAGAAACATGAAAATCATAAGCAGGAAGCAGGAGCGCATTAATGAACCAAACAGATTGTGTCGGCGGCTCTCGTCTTGATGCTAGGCCCTTAACATTCTCTCATCTATTCGCTGGATTTTCTACCTTTTTATGGTCGCACAATAGCCATACCAATGGCAGGTTCTAGAATAAGTTTCGACCTCCTGTGTAGATTCTGCGTTTGTGTGAAGGTGCGCGTTGAACTGATGTTAACGTACGAGTTCGGGACGGAGCTGCCCATCTTCCAGTTGGAAAGTGAAAAGACCTTTCCCCAGAAAGTCGCTCCTGCGCAGGGTGAGTGTTAGATCATCGTCGATGTGTACAACTTTGTGACCGTCAAGGTCCCTACTTTCCACCAGAGTTGGGTAAATGATCTTGCTTGCTGTCGCCCCTGCAAATAGTAAGACATTCTTTTCTATACCAATATAAACGAATATCGTCAAAACAACATATGCATACACAACACGTATATTATTCGGATCAAAGAAGAAACGATGTCCAGCAAATGAAGTGAAGTTTCGTAGCGCAGTAGGAAAAGTACGCTGAAGACGTGCCTTCTGATTGTTGTACTAAGGATGATTGAATTGCAGAATCGAGAAACGTAGAACTTCATATTAGGACAAATCGTGACAGACAGATGATTATCTATTACATTAGCCGATCAGTAAATTAATTTCCCCACTTAAATTTTCTATTTCTGCACACACGCACAAGCACACATGAGATGATAGAAGTTCACACGGTGATCGCTTAAACTTCGAAAAGAGACACAATCAATAGAAGTTGTAACCGCGCAGTTGTATTGTGTTATTTTCACACATGTACACGTGTGACGATGGCGCAATGGACACCGGAGGATGAGAGCCTTTATTCTCTTCTAGATATGTAGTAGTAAGTGAAGTCGATTTATTTACACGTTCCATCACTACACTATGAATACTGCAACCTTATGCAAGATTATCGGTGCAATGCAATGCAATGCAATAATGCAAGATTATCGGTGCTGTGTGCTGTTTTTTTATCCATTTTAAAATGATGCACCAAAGAGTCCAGTTTTGAACCCTATTCAGATTACCTTTATGTACTACTTTATGACGTGCAGGTGGAAATTTAAGAGTATAATGTCCCGTGAGAACAACAACAACTTTATTTTGAGAAGATGAATGGGGGGGGGGGGGGGGTAATATACTTATTACACGAAAGGGAAAAGGCCGGGGAATGGAGAGTTTAGTCATGAGATTAACTACACAGGATGTGTTTTTTAATTCGACATAGATTTTGAAAGAAAAAAAAAAACTATCAGAGCTGCATAAATTTCGTTTCGCATGTGGCTTATACGGCCAGGTGGACATCATGTAGGACAGCCTCTGCACCTACTCGACGACTAATTAGCTAAATGTCATTAATGAACCTATTAATTCGATGGTTTCTGGGAAATGCGAGGTAGTAGAATTGGGGCCACTCCATCCATCCATCCATTGAAATCCATCGTCCTTTCTGAACGCCCTGAGAAGCGAACGCGTCTTGAGTGTCTTTAGCCAGCTACGCATCTTAGTACCTTTATCCTGTCGGTCTCTTAGGAGGTTGTTTGTATAAGTTTTGCTTTGGTAATAATAAACATTATATTGTATTCTATTGAGCCATAAATTCCCGAATTTTGCTATGCTATTAATAATTGGGTGTTTACGTCGCGAGACAACTGAGATCATGAGCGACGCCACAGCGGTCGGTCTGTGGATTGCTTTTGCCCACCTGAGGGTTCTTTAACGTGCGATGAAAGCTCATCGCACGGCACCCCGTATTTAACGTCCCTCGCGGAAGACGGCGTGTCTAAGCAACTTGTACCCTGCCACCAAGTTGCTGGCGTCCTCGGCCGGGTTCGAACCCGCGATCTCGGGATCAGAAGGCGAACACGCTACCAACTGAGCCACCGAGGCCGGTAATTTTGCTATGCAAATGAGCAGACACCACCACTACGCACTACTCTAGCGCAGAAAGAGCGGGAGGCATTCTACGTGCGAGGGCAATGTGCTTTGGAGGGATGCACCTGTTTGGAGTTGGCGCTAATCTGTTGGCCAGAATGACCGGTCTCCGGCGCCGGCTGTGATGTCTGAGCGTTTCTGCTGGGTTTTTCTCAGACACTTTAAAACAAATGTCTCGCACAGCTCGCCCAGGATGCACGAAGTCGGCCCAGGAGGTACGATCCCACCCTGTCGTAGTCGTGACGTTGCCCGCTTGAGCGTGTCCGACTACGACAGCAGTTCCATCATCACCGGCACCACCGCTCTCCGGCCCCGATAAGGCCAAGGTCGTGCCGTTTCTGCGCTAGAGACGTGCGTTGTTTTGGTTTCCTCTCAGTTGCACGCTTGCGTGTTTACAGGGTTACGTGTGCTTGGAAGGGCGTTTAATAAGAACGATGGATTTGAATAATGACTGGCTCCAATTCTACTATCTCGTATCTCCCGGAAAACGTCTCATTAATAAGTTAATCAATGAATTTTAGCTAATTAGTCATCTAGTTGCATGCGCTGTCCCACAGGATGTCCGCCTGGTCGTATAACCCACCAGAGAGAACGAAATGTATGTGCCTTAATAGGCGGAAGAAAAATCATTTCCCGGAACAGCACCGCAAGCGATGCAGCCCCGACGACCTTGTTATGGGCCGTACCATTCAAAGACACTGCCCACCCAGGGGCGGACCGCGTTATCAAGGGGCCCTTCTCCAAATATGAAGGACCGGCTCCCCGGACATGCGGAGTCTCGACATGTCTGACTGATAGGATTCCCGTTCGCCAGGGCATTGCAAAGCCGCGCATATTTGCAGATGTCTTATTCACCATCATCATTACCTTTTGATATTTAGTAGGTATGAGGAAACCACGGCAAGGTGCGGAGACACCTGGAATGCAGACTAGAAGAGAAGAGCAATTGTCATGATAGAAACTAGAAAAAAACCTCTACGGTCAGTGAGTCATCTGCACGCTAATTGCCTCTACGGGGAATCAAGTACTGGAGGATATGAAGTGGAAATTAATTGGAGGCACTTCATTCGTAATTTTCGTCAATTCGAAAGTTAAATAAGCAGGTCGTGAAGCAGACGCCGTGGACCATCTCGGCTAAAGCCATTCACTTCACCCTGTGCGGTAATCGAGCTTTAAAGGAGCACAGAAGGCCTTCTCCAAAAATTGAGTTTCAAACGCGTTGTGAAACCACGTAACTTAGCTTGATGATTAACACTCAAATTTTCTCCGTACGCGATATTTTTCGTAAAAAAAAGCACACTCGAACGTCGTCGCGCGCGTTCCCGCTCGACTCGCTCCTCGGGGTCAAACGAGGAGGAGGAGGAGGAGAAAACGTCATCAGTGGTGTCATTACGGTTCAGAGGGGCGACGGCGCTTCTATCGAGGTCAACGCTGATCCGTTTTCTTTTTGTGTTTCGATGCTTTCTCCCTGTGAAGTGGTGAATAATGAGGACTTCGAAGTGTCTGCGGATCATCGACGTAGTTGCCACTCACTGAGTGGGAACTTGGGACTCTGCAGAGATGCAGAATGGGCAGTACGCCGTACGTGATATGCCTTACATGTCGGCGGGCGCAAACTTAACCGGTGTTGTCGGTCACCATGTGGTAGCCAAACAAAAGAAGCCGGGACAGCTCGTGTGAAATTAAACAACTGGCGGGTTTGTGTCGTCCATGTTATTTGAGGTTGTTTACTGAGTAAAAACGAAGTGCCTTTGTGAAAGATACAGCCTCTCTCATACCATTTGGGAAGTCTACATGTGTATTTTTTCTTAAGAAAGAAGTTTTTGTTTCTTAAGTTTTAAGAAGCAAAACTTTATATTGGATTCATTCCATGCTAAACGCCCCAGACTTCGCACTCGACCATTCCCGATTTTTTCAGATAAACTGCAATTGATTGTTCCCATGCAACCAATGGTCTGCCAGCTTATCTTCGCCGCGAAAAAAAAAAGAAAGTATAATTAATTGCCTTGACAGCCTCTTGAAGATTGCGTTGGGACCTACCTTGCGAAAAAGTTCTAACAAAATAGCTTTTTCGAAAATTCCAACCAAATCTCTTCTGACTGAAGGCGAAGCATAACACTTTCGTGCCAATATCCTTTGAAAGTTGATCGACACTTTTTATCGAGAGTTTATGCCCCAAGGAAACTGTAAAATTTCGAGATCTTTTGGAATTCTTTACTGAAAGCTGCAATTTTTTCGGAGCTATTTAAAGTGTTTACCGGTACTGTCTGGGAGGCATTGAACGTGTTAAAATATTTTGAAGCCCACAGACTTGAAGAGTACACAGAAAAAAAATATCAATCTCGGAAATATTGCTTTTTACGACACATTCAGCCGTCAATTGCACACTGAAGTGGTCCTGATAAAAATTTGAGACAAATTGTATTTGATAGTACGTTCCTTCAGCATTTATTTTACAAAGTTTCGTGGAAACAATTTTTGTTTTGGCATCGAAGAAAAAATTGAACTTGACCGCACCCGCACTCATCTGGCGTTGCCCCGCAAGGCTGCTTCACCCCAAGACGAATTGCCGCCGCTTCTACCAAACACACACAGGAGCGGCCGAAACAGATTTACGTTGCCTGCAAAAACATGTTGCACAAATTAACTGTCGACGCTTCAGGTTCTCATGAGAACTGCCTTCTGCGGCGGCGCAGTAGACAATGAGCACTGGAGCCAAGGTTGTACTTCTGCGACGACGGGTCTGGACCTAATCCATCTAGCTTCCTTTGATCGTCTTCCTGAGCTAGCTCCAGATATTCATTGACATTACTTGAACACTTTTAGTCTTCCTTTCTGCTGTTGTATTCTTTGGTGGTAGCTGAGAGAGTGAAGTTGTCGCGGTTTCCCTGTTTATCGCACACCCTGTATTGCCTGCTCAACGCCAGTCGTTGATAGTCTGCCAGTTATTGAATTGTGAAGGTCCACACATGTAACAAAGGTACCTGACCAACTACAAATTGACCCGTTCAAGAAGAGCTACTGCAATGTCGTCGAGGAGAAGCTACAAGAGCCTCAAAGCTATGGTGAAGCGTTCACTTCCCACCAACGGAAAGAATGGGAAAGTGCAATGGAAGACGAACTTACTTTGCTCTATCAAATGGTTACATGGACCCTCATACCACGAGAAACCGATATGAAAGTCCTCAAGTAGAAATCGGTCAATCGCATAAAAAGAGGTCTCGCAGGCCAAATAGAAAGCACGACTTGTGGTAATTGGAACATCTCAAGTACACGACTTCGACTACTTCGAGACTTTTTCTCCAGTTGTGAAGCTCTGCAGCTTACGGCTTCTGCTGGCCTTAGCCAACGCAGAACGAATGTTCGTCCGTCATCTGCACCTTAAAACGGCGTGTTTCTGGTACAGATTCCTGCTATTCAATAGTCCGTCAGTGCCCATTGCCACTGAACTACATCCCTGGGCCCTATGCGCCTACTGAACTGCGTTGCCGCAGTAAGCCGTGCGGTGTTGCGTCTTAGGTTGAAGCAGCCTTGCGGGATAACGCTAGATGAGTGGGGGGGGGGGTGAAGTTTTGGTGAAGAAATTTTTTTTTTCGCTGCCAAAGCAAACAGTGTTTCGATGAAACTTTGTAAAATAAATGTCCAAGGGCCTTACTATTAAATGCAATTTGTCTCATTTTTATCAGGACCACCTCAGTGTTCTTGAGGGCTGAATATATCGTAAAAATCAACACTGTAAAAGTAGAAATGTTCGCGAAGACTTATTTTTCGCGAATTTCGCGAAATTAAGTTTCCGCGAAATATAGGCAGCAGGGATGAAAAGTTATGGGCACGACGACCGATGGGCACGTTATGACGACCTTTATTCTCACACTTTATTCTTGTCAAATATGTCTATACCTGAAACACCACTTCAACATCAGCAGTGTGCTCGCATAATGTATCAGTTGGCATTGCAGATACCGGCTTTCACAAAACCAGCACGCATGTCAACGTTACGTGATTGGAGCTGACGGTAAGCCTCTATAAGACAGCCGGCAATGTAGAGGACGAGTAATTTTCGTTGTTTACTGTCGGCAGTGTCATGAACCTCCGACCTCCGCGATCCCGCGTTTTGCGTTTTCCGCCCGCTCGCACACGATTTCGCGAAATTAAGGTCCCGCGAAATATAGGCAGCAGGGATGAAAAGTTATGGGCACGACGACCGATGGGCACGTTATGACGACCTTTATTCTCACACTTTATTCTTGTCAAATATGTCTATAACTGAAACACCACTTCAACATCAGCAGTGTGCTCGCGTAATGTATCTGTTGGCATTGCAGATACCGGCTTTCACGAAACCAGCACGCATGTCAACGTTACGGGATTGGAGCTCTCGGTAAGCCTCTATAAGACAGCCGGCAATGTAGAGGACGAGTAATTTTCGTTGTTTACTGTCGGCAGTGTCATGAACCTCCGACCTCCGCGATCCCGCGTTTTCCGCCCGCTCGCACACGATTTCGCGAAATTAAGGTCCCGCGAAATATTCCCGAAACGCGCTCCCACACGAATTCGTGAAACATTAAGATCGCGAAATTAACCACTTTTACAATATTTCCGAAATCGATAATTTTTTTCTGCGTACTCTTCAAGGTCTGCGCCCCTCAATATATTTTAAACACGTTCTATGCCTCTTAGACAACTGCGCAAAACAGTTTAAAAATGAATCTGAAGAAATTAGAGGGTTCCGTAAAAGATTCCAAACTCATAAACTCTCATAAAATCATAACAAGTGTCGCTCAACCTTCAACTGCCTTGGCACGAAAATGCTATACTTTGCCTTCACTCAGAAGAGATTTGGTTGGAGTTTGCGAAAAAGTTATTTTGTTAGAATTTTTCTTCACCGGATAGGTCACAAATGCCTTATCACAGTCTTCAAGAGGCGGCCACGGCGCGATACATTTTTTGCGACAAAAATTAGCCTGGAGAGCATTGGCTACATGGGAACAATACACTCCAATTTATTTAAAAGAAATCGAGCATGGTCGAGCGCAATGTCTGGGACGTTTGCATGGGACGACCGCATTTCAAGTGAAAGAAAGGCACTGCGCGTATATCTTTTTACTTTTTTTTTACTTTCTGTTGTGGGAGAAGGGCGCTCAAGGAGACCATAATAAATGGTTTCCCCAAGAGTGTTACGTCGTGTTCTCACGTGGTCTGCCAATAGCTATGGTCAGCGGGCGCAGTAAGATCCGCAGCAAACAGTGGGAGAAAACTGACGATAATGGTGCCTCACACAGCGGGATGTAAATGCGCTGAAGAATTTTTTTCCCCTTTTAAGACGAAATATACCAGGAGAATTTTATTACGTTACAGGAGATGGTCTGTCTTTCAAAGTGTGTGATTTTCTCACTTCCTAGACGACTTTAGGTATGTGAAAACGATTATAAATGACGACAAAGCTGTTAGGAAGTCGCGACTGTGAGTGCTCGGTACTGCTTGGCAGAATAGCAGGAGGCGAAATTCGTGCAAAGGGTGATAATGTTACCTTACAGACGGGATATGAGCGCGCTGACGAATCTTTCTCTTTTTTTTTTTCTGGCGTAAGAACAAATATATCTGTAGATTTTCAAAATAGGAAAGAAGAGGGTTCCTTTTCACAGGATAGGGCCACAAAGGCATCACTTTTTACTTCCTAGACGACCTCGACTAAGGAATGAGCTGCAACGGAGTATGGTAGATTTTCCATAAGTTACCTGAGGTATGTGAAAATAGTGTTCGAAAAGTGTCATTCTTTGCGAATTGTCGATATTCTCGGGCGCTCAAGTACACAATGAATCAGCTTCATATTTTTACGTGAAGCTAATTTCTATAGTTTATGAGCATAAATAATATCGGGCGAAGAATGCTAACTTCCCGAAAATTAATCATAAACTGTGCTCAAAACGCGCTCCGTTCTTGAGCTCTCACTATGCCATCAGATTTGTTCTCGTTCCATATGCACTTCTGGAAATTACCAGGCAAAGAAAGCGCAGAAATGTCGTCTGTATGTGTCCGAAGGGCGTGCGGAGCGGACAACACTTTTCCATGTTTGGGCCAAGTTCGAGGCGCCCCCAATGTTGAGACGCCAAATCTTGAGAAAACAGTTGATATCCTACATACACATGCCTAAGGGAATGCGAAATCTAAGAGGGTCGAGCTACACCTCTGGCTTGTTTTGGTTGGAATGGCCCAGCTGGTCAGGAAAAAGGACAGAAAGACACGGTGCATCTGCGGGACATATTGCAAAGAATGTGCAACTTACAATGCAAATTGTAAAGAGAAGCGGGGCTGCAACTCTGCTCATGCAGGAATATTTGGAACTGCTAAGAGAAAGATACTACCGTGCTCTCCGGATCATGTCCCGCACTGCGTTTCCCATGTTAAGCGGGAACAGGTCGATTGACAATCCCATGTACGTAAGGTACACCCGTAACCAGGAAGTATCCACGCAGCCACGAATGCGCATCGACTGCGTTCGAACGACATTGGGCAGCGTATCAACGTCTCAGAGGGACGTCGAGGACACGTTTCTCCGTTCCCTTATACAGTTGTATGAACACCAATCGCAGGAAGAGGCGGAATCGGGCGTAATGGCAGGTTTACTATGTAGTCCGCCACAGCTTCCTACGGAGCTCGAAGAGTCGCTATCCCACCACACCGACATAATTAGAGACAGTTCTGAATAAAACAAAAATATGGCAGAATTAACGCAACAAATCCTACGCACTATTCCACCAACAGCGATAGCTGTCGGGTCCAGCTAGACAATTTCAACAGTAAATTGCAATCAGCTGCGGCGAGAATTACCGTAATTTCACGCGTATTAGCAGCGGCTTATGCGCGATTTTTTTTTCTCACGGGCGCTCTGCGGCTTATCCACCGGTGCGGCTTATCTGATGACTATTTTTTCCTGGTATTTTTCCCATACGCCGGTTTTAACGAAAGGGCCGACAGTGTCTCTGACACAGCACTGCCCTGCCGATGCACGAACAGTACGTAACAGGGACGGGTCCACATTCGAGTAGATTGATCTTCCTGGTGCATTCCCCAAGGCGGCTTTAACGAAAGTGGTGACAGTGATTCACGTTGTCAGGAAGACCACTGACCCATCAATCCATGAAAAACGCCCAACAAGGGCACAATCCGATCTTGGTAGAACTCTAGAGCTGACCTCCTTTGTTGTACACTATGCCGACCCTGTAGTATGGACCACAAGGCTTATGGCCTGCTCTATGGTCTCTTTTGTCTCACAAATCAGTCGTCTCGTATTGCCCGCGGCTTATCTGCGAGTGCGGCTTATCTGCCAGAAAATATTCAAAACGTTCCTAAAAACGCATCCTGCGGCTTATCTGCGGTGCGGCTTATACACGTGAAATTACGGTACTTTACGGCGCCATTGTTGCACTGCGACAGTGATAGTGCAACTCGTGTACGTTTATACCTGACGGGCAATCACGGTCTCGCCGGCCCGGCAAAGGACTGTATCAAGTTCTTGAGTCTAAAAAGCTGAGCACTGGGTCCAGGGGGCTCTAATAATAGATTCTCTGCAGTATCGTCGTGTGGATCAACGTAGCTTTCATTGCTCATTTTAGCTATCGCTCAATCTTTGGTGACGATGACGCAAACGAGAAACTCGAAGTCGTAAGGCTTTTACTACGACTTGGCCGATTCCCGAACATTTTATCTTCGGATTCCACCTTCACCCGGACACCGAACGCAAGTCTTGAATCTCCGAACCGTTTGGGTGATATCCGGACAGGTGGCCACCCGACGCTCGCGTTGCCATGCCGCATTGCGGGCGCGCTTCGCAGCCACCTCTCCCGGCGAATGCCACTCGCGCAACTGTACCAGACTGTATACACTGCACGTACGACTTTACGGCGTCGTTGATGCACTGCGAGACTGGTAGTCCTCTCGTATACCTTTGCTACATGACCAGCAATCTCGGCCTCGTCGGCCCATCGATTGGTACACGGATGGCGACGGATTGGATTGGATTGGATGGCGACGACGGTAACACTGACGACGACGATTTCGGAGGGACGATGGTTTCCACACTTTTCCTCGTCGTGTCCTGCTCGTTATACAAATGTTCTCCTGTCGACACGCTGAGACATTACAACGTGAGACTGTGGCACCCTCTGTGAGGCGTATAGCACTTTAGCGGAAGTTTTATCCCATGGATGTCGGACTTACTCGAGGGAGCGTTACCACAACAGAGCCGCCATCGTTTGGCATCGAAGGCTTTGCATTCCGTGGGTTGCTTCATTGTGCTAAATTTGACTTCTTAATCTACGTAAAGTTTTTTATTTGTTTTCTTAATTACACACACAATCACAGATATGGGATATGATCCACAACATTGACGGTGTGATACCGACAGCGCTGTTCAATGCTACGCGCACCCAGAAGGGCGGTACGTACGCAACACAATTCACAGAGCTGCCTCGTTTCCTCCGCTGGCCATTGTCGTTGCCTCCTTCCCTTCATCCACTGGGGTGGCATCCAATGTATTGCTTCGCAGACGAAAGCGTGCTGGGAGAACGGAATGCGTCCTGGACAGGTCCTCGTCAACTTCACAGCTAACGTCACACGTGACCTTATAGATGGGGGCGCCCGTGATCGGCGGCCAAACTGTTTCTAAACATTGCGGTTGTTGTTTCTGCGCGACGTTTTGGATGTCGTAATTATTTTCATTTCACGGTAATTATTTTCTTCCGATAATCGTAGTAAAACGCGCAGTTTTGCACGTAAGTCCTCGTCGTGTTGAGGACTTCCAAAGATGTCATGACGACCGCGTGTTAAGACTCGCTGAGCCGATGCGATGTACTTAAACTAAGGAGGAATGGGCTACCATGTTGCAGAAAAAGCACGGCATAGTTTACGCTAAATACGTTCATCTCTAGGCGTGATGACGACGGAAATATGTCGGTAAGCAGCAAAACAACATGGAAACAAAGTCACATGACCTCAAAATTATGTTTTCTATGACGTGCGACCAGGACAAGATGGCAGCTTTGCCAAAAGCACCCGCTTGAGGGTAGTGACAACAATTGCGGGTTTGGGTCACCCCTGTGCTTTCATCTCCACCCAGGAAGGTCGGACTCGCTCAAAAAAGCGTGACTACACGTGAGCTGCCATCCGTTGGTCATGGAAGGCGTTGCCTTCCGTTGGCTGCTTCATTCCGCTTAACTTCACGTGCTCATTTTCCTAAATTCATCACTTGCTATATAAATTCGACGTACTATGTGTGTATCTCATACATATTTGTTAAACAAATACGCAGTGAATATTATGCCACTACATCACTTGCTTGTGTGCTGTTGTTCGTTCGTCACTTTATTATCACCATGGAGGAAAGAAGAAAAGCAGGCGCCCCAGCGGCTCTTCGACAGAAGTGAGAAGCGTGTTGCAAGTGACGTGGGGATAGGAGGTGAGCTGTAGCCTCTTTGGAGCCAGGTGAGGGTCACGTTGGCTGAACTGTCCAATGAGGGCGCTTTGCACACGCCACTTTGGGGGCCACTTCGGCGCGCTACCACCACACCTCTCCAAGTATTCCGAAACTATGCGTTGAGGGCTCCCATAGAGATGTATGTGACCGAAACCGGAAGGCAAGCGGTGATGTCACTGGAGTGGCCCCCAATCTCGGCTTCACTTCTCAGAACAACAGGGCTCCTCCTCTCTTTCCATCCTCCATGATCATCACGAAACCTGACAGACCAGCGCATATAATGGCGGGTGGTTTCGTTTCTGCCATTTCCGGTTCCCGTTGCATTCCCAGCTTTCGTGGACAGCGACGCCTTGCGCCCTCTCGCGACCATTGAGTGAAACTTGCCGCCAAGACAATAGGAAAGCGCTGTAGCAGCTGTTCTATCCAAGGTATCGTAATATTCCCGAGGATACACGTTCAGGCATCTGTTCTAAGCTTATACAAACGAAAAATATCGTTATACATGAAATGCCTTTGGTTCCCCAGACATCCCGCTTTTTGGACCGTGAATACATGGGAGGTATGGGGATTTTCACGCAGGAAACGATTTCATCGCTTAATATATCTGGTAATGTATGATGCACTGTAATATTCCCGTGGATATGCGTTGTAGGCTACCTCTAGATTGAACATTTAGAAGAACTGCCAGAGTCACTCAATAGTCTGCGGTTCCCTTGTACGGCAAACTTGGCCCAGATGCCAAAATTTGGAAACAGTCAAAGTGGCTTCTCCGCGTTGCAGCGGTGTGTAGCAGGGAAGTTACCTTTACGCGTCAGTTGAACTTTTCTCTGCTTATTTAGATTTAGTAACTGCTTTTGACCTCATTTCTTGAGTTAGATATAATTTTGAGAGCATGGTTGGTACATTATGCGCCCGCGGGTGGAACACGAATTTTGAAGCGTTATCTCTTGTCATATAAATTATTAAGATGTCGCTGTTAGATGAATTCGTTTGTGTTAACGTATTTGAGAAAATTTTAACAGTATACTTTTCGTTTATCGCAGATTTCCGTTCAGTTTTAAGAACATCTGAAAACACAACAGTGCATGTTCACGTAATTATATTGCACACACTGATAATAACTTCCAAAAGCATTCCCAGAAGCGAGAGACACAGCTTCTTAAAGTTGGCTTGACCGGCGTACTCGCTGCCCTCTATTGAAGCAATGCATCTCATCTGGTTTTGTTAGAATATCTGTTGAGCCTGAGCTTTAGAAAGAAATGCCCACACATGGGTGTTGTTGTGAGAGGCCCTTCGATGGCGTACAAGTGGAATGGAAGCGCAAGAACGTCACAGTTTTGTTCATGGAGGACTTATTTTCGCCGTGTTGGCTTCGTGGCAGAATGCATTGGTGTGCTATTTTTCTCGTACTTGGCCAGAACAATGGGTTCTGCAGAAAATGCCCATGTTAGACATGAAAGGTGAAGTTGTCTCTTACGCTTTGCAACTTTGTGCGCAACTGTGGGCCGCGCCAATGTTGTTCCCACGACAAAAGAAGTGTTGACAAGCTCAGTGTGGCCTGCGAAGCGTCTGTATCTTCATTCCTGAAGGTGACAGCAACTGGCGGTGTTGGCCCACTGGTGACGACTTTGGTTGTAGCTTTCGAGGGCCGTGGTTCGATCCGCGGCCTGCTTAGTGTTCATTATTATTATTATATTCATGTATTTTCTATTTTTTATTTTTTGTAGAGGGAGTTATGAGAGTAACGGCAGGGCGAGTGCGTCAGAGTTTTGGCTTAATAATGCCGTACTGCCTCTATGTCACACTGCATGCTGTTTGGTTTGATTTAGTTGCGGTAATGCTCTGCGATCGCCTGTGCACTAAACATGTGAATAGCAGATGACTTTCCATTGCAATCCGACTTACTTCACCGTTACAGGAATCTCTCTTTTGCACAGTGCCGCGGGTGTTTGTTATAATGTAGATGATTGTCAATCCTTTAACATAAATTTCGAACTTGTGGCTTAAACGTCCTTTGTTCTCTGTGAACGCGCAACTCATCAAAGTCTCATTCGAGATCGATGTGACGACGGAACCAATTATGCGGGTCAACTTTGATGCGCTCTAATGGTAAAGGGAATTTAGATGAATAAACTACAATGCGTGTTGCTTGCAGTGTAAATACATGTCAATCATTTAGCATAAATTTCGGACATGTGGCTTAAACTTGCTTTATTCCCCAACTCGCCAAAACTTTCGTCCTCAGCATTGTCCAAGGCCGTATATGCGGGTTAACTCGTTCTAGGCACCAAAACAATGAATATGTTAAAAATACATGTATGCTTATTGTCATATATACAGGGTACGTGACGTAAGACCGAGTAAATTTTATTAAATCTGCGATTGACTTTTTTTTTTCGCAAAAGTCGTTGAATATATCTATTCCCGACGGGATCTACTCAATGGTGGTGGTGTATCAGTAAATAGCGCAGCCGGTAATTAACTTTCGTAATTAATCTTTGTAATTAATGAAAATACGTCGACTGCGTAATTGCAAAGATGTAGAGTATAACCCTGGAGGGTCTACCCCACAAGAACCGGCACGACAGTAGTCTCTTATTTCAGGTTATCAATAGCAAGCGCATAAAAGCAGTTTTAGTAGACCGTCTGTAAGGTTATCATGCTTGTCGGTGCCAATTTGCAGTTATGTAAGACTCAGAATCGTATCCACTGGCAAGCTACGTTCAGGCAAGCCGCGTTATGAACGGTTTGCTAAAATGTTCTACCATGTTCACTCCATTCCACAATAAAGCGAATTAGACGCCCGCAAAAATTCCAGAAGAATGGCGATTATCTGCGGGAAACATCACGGACGTTTGCGTGACTCTACTCTTGGTGCGGTGAAAGGAAACTTTGATATGACGTCCGTTGCTCCCTACCATCTTATCACCACAGTTTGCGATTGCACCTTTCATCCTTCTTCTCGGTTTCTCGGACTTATTTGAGCAGAGTTTACGCAACACCTCCAAGATAAGGAGAAGGCCCGCGCCCTACGTCACACAGGAAGGCCCGCTGTTACTATTGTGGATGCTGCTATGAAGTAAATGAAAGAGCGAACGAGAAGAAAGCTCGAAGCAGATCGCAAAGTAGGAAAGGCCTCCATAGGTGACGTAAGCGCGCAGGTCCGACGCTATCTAGGAGGTGTTGGTTTACCAATGACTTTTTGTGTCGAACGTGACTCTGCTGCCACGTATAGATGTTCTGAATATATAAGCACTCTTCTGCTTGTTTGTTTGTTTATTTTCATTTTTTAGGGGAGGGTGTTGGTAACCGACAAACCTTCTTGATGGTGGCGGGAAGAGACTGCAACACGCAAAATTTGGAATTAAGCATTGAAATGTCCTCATGAACAAACTAAAGTGCATGACACAGTGATCACGGAGTAACAAGGTACAAGTAACAAAGTGAAGTGCAGTTACGGAATTCGTCTTCGTAGCCTATAGATTTTTTTTGTCATCATAATGTATTGTAATTTCTGAGGTTTTCCTCCGACGCTGTCACACATACACCGGCACAGTCCCCTTAGAAGTCGCCCCAGGACGCCATTTCTCATCCTCGACAGCATCCCCATTTCCCACAGAGAGAACAAAAATGGATATTGACCAGCCTTACGAGTGCCGGTCATCCCGATCCACACGTTACGAGTAGCAGCAGTAGCAGCCCAGAATTATGAGCAGCAGTACAGCAAAGAAAGGCTTGGCAAAAGTTATGAGAGCTGATTATCACGTTTCCATTCTGCGTTAGGCAATTGCTGCTGATAGCCAGGCTCCGCGCGCGATATCTTATGTTCCCTTTCTCGTCTGCCCACGTTCCACCTTCCTTCTTCCTCACCTCATACTTTTCTTTCAAGTTGGCTTTCCTACATGCTCTTCTGCTACCATGCAGAACCTGCATCAAAGGAGGTGTCCCTGAATTCTGGTCATGTTCGCTGAGCAGCAGCAAAATGGCGCTTTACTGCGTGTATTCGTCTTTAGAATGCTGTTGCGTTCGGAAATACATGCCTACATTTGTTATGATGGGTAACGATTTATTGATTTCGCTCGCAAAGCATACAAACGCCATTTCAACACGGCATAGACGGTAGGCATCTTCATCTGTCTCGGTGGAAAGCAAAGGGTTGGCGATGTCGCAGGTTGTATCATAGATAAGACATGATTCACGTTCGATGTGACAACGTTTATATTGTTATTCCGATAGCACGACTCAATTCTGCACGGATCCCGAAGATTGGTACGTACTCAACGCAATTACACGGCTTGCCTCGCTTCCTGCTGCGGACATCGTTCCCTCCATCGGCTCGTTCCCTCGTTTGTCATCCCACTGTCTGCACAGGGTTGGCAACAAACGGGGCAGCTCCGCTATAGTTAGGGGGCTGCAGTTTGTGTTCATGACCAACGGACTGCTGCGCCCGGGCGGTCACGCTCGGGGATAGGTGAATCCCATTGACGGCGCACCAAGTACGTTTTCTAGAGTCTTCCTATATTGACTGTATACCCGCCCGTTTCGCCGTACTGCTGTGACACGTGACCACGTGCATGTGACTTCGTCTTCGCAGGGTTGCTAGCAAACGGTCCATTAGGAGCGCGTCAAGTTCGTTTTCTAGAGTCCTCACTATAATAACTCTATGGTTTATCTCAATGTGAGCCTGAGGCGCCCTCTGTGAGTCGCGGGCGGAAGCGCTTTACTGGATGATTCAGCAGACTACCGTGCTTCAAGCGCAGTTCCGCCTACTCCAGAATTTCGCGCGCCCCCCTTTATACCTCCACTTTACAGCTATCGCTGCAAAATATTAGACAGCCTGGTAGTAGCAAAAAAACCGTAGGGCGGAGACACCAGCTCAGGTAACCAATATTAAGTGCAACGCATTTAGGGGCGGCGGAAGGTTTTGAGTTCAGGGGGACCAGCCCCTGGTTGGCGCCCCCCTCCCCCAATGTCCCAACCCGGATGCACTGCGGTATCTGTGGTTAGAAATTCTTGGCGTGATAAGGGGGAGGAACATCCTTTAATCTTTTGCTGGCATTGGCATACATGTGAGTACACACGCACAAACACGAAGAAAAAACACACAAGTCAACGCTCCGGCACGCATTGTACACACTTCACGTCCGTTTCTCTGATGCAAGCGTCTACGCGCCAGACTACCCGGCGCCACGCACTTCATGGGACGCGCGAATATGGACGCGCAGCTCCCTGTGCAGCTAGGAGCTGCGTATAGCGTCATTCCATTCAGGAAACTGAAACGCAAAGAAAAGTGCGGCTATTGCACACGAATACTTTTTCAGTTTGACTACGAATTTCACAAGGTGCATGACCACAGGATTGCTTGCCCCTGAGATATTTTGAATTAGCCCACCTGAGCCCTTTTCCACCTGGTGGTAATGACGATTCTGCCCCCCCTCTAGGAATATCAGGGGGACAATGTAACCTTGTCCACCCCGTTCCGCTGCCCCTGCATGCACGCTTTACCAGAGAGATAACAGACGAAAGGTTAAGCTCACCAAACAAAGACCACGCTCACACAAGGGACGTTTTTCGCTTCGTGCAAAAGAACGAAGCAAAGGTCAGGTTCGTGCGAACGAGCTCCCTTGTAAACTACGCACGAGCAAGTTCGTGCACCAGTGGTCGACCCGGCTGGGGACGCTTGGGAGATCACTCCTCCCTCCCAAAGCATTAGGTTAGATATGAGGTTATCCCTTTCCTCCCCGCTACGAACTTCTAGAAAGCAACCGGATCCGCGCCCAGGGGAAGGGGGGACCTTCCTGCCTGATCCACAAAAAAGCGATCCAAGCTAGAGGATGTGGGGAGTTTCTAGAAACGATCACGTTAACAGTCGTGCGAAAGATAGACAGAAAAGAAAACGAATGTGTGAACAACACCATAGACATTGATGGCTTTGTGTGCTGTCCGTTACAAGAAGGAAGGGCGGACGGGTGAGAACAACGTCCGTGCGAAGCTGGCTTCTTGCGGTTGCTGTTATCGTTCGATTAACTTTAGCATTTTTTCATAACATTCATAAATGGACGCATCGCTGTATTCGATGCATGCTTCTGGTGCTCTTCCTTAATTAAAATAGGCTAATTTGACAGTGAATAGGTTCATGCTTACCTGCTAAGGAAAGGATGGCGAGGATCACGACCGTTCTCATGGTTGTAACAAGTACTGTTCCTTGCAATAGCTCGTCTGTGCCCGGTTTTGTAACATCCGCATGGAAACCGAAAGTCATCAATCAAATGAAACTGACAAATGAAAACGAATTCTACGATGGCCTCTGACATTCTAGTGGCTTAATGAGACCTACGTAGGTAAGTTTCCTCGCATATTGTTCTCGAAGATGTTTCACCTTTAGTTTGTTCGCGAGGAAGAAGCTCGTTTGCAGTCAGTTACGACAGTTGCTCCGAATTATTTCGGATGAAATCTGTAAAAAACACTGAAAGCTTGTGAGATAAATGTCACGACATCCCGTCACGTGTGCAGCAAACGTCACGAAGTAAGCATCATAAGAGCGTGAAGGCAGGTACATCGTAGCGGACCATTCAGTTCATTTCTTGTGCACGCTCACCGCCTTTATCATGACACGTAGATGTATCACTATGTTAACTTCACTTAAATGAATTCTCTTTGTTGATCGCCTCCGCTGCTTCGGTACTAATTTGCTCATTGAAGGCACGGTGGCATCCGTTCCTGTGGATTTCGAAACTATAGTGTCATGTAGCAGAGTTACGGAGCGTCTGCACGGGGCCTTTGTCCTCTGACCTATCACTCCTCCGGTTAGCGAGTGACGTCACACCGCAGGAGCCTCTGCAGCTGCGGAAGCAGTGCTGATCTTTAAAATTAGTTCGTTTAATATCTAAGCGCTTTTGGACGAAAAAATTGGCTGAGTAGGTTGTCGGTTGGTGCCGAACATTGTTGTATCAGTTTCATGGATGGGTTTCCGGTCGCCACCGTCCCTTTAAAGTGATATGGAGAAACTGGAGCTGTAAGGACAAGTAAACGTAAGCACTAGGACGTAAGGACAAACAAGCAAGGACGAGTAAACGGGACCGGCTGCTCCCCCGGTATCCCTCTAGCTCCAGTTTCTTCATATAGCTACGTAGCAACAGGCCCACTCAGCCAGTCTAATCAACCTTTAGAGGGACTTGGAGATTTTGCGAAAGGCACAGTTCCCTTAGAAGTAGGCCCAGGACACACAATCCCCCAGAGCATTAGTCGTGACGTTGCCCACCTCTGTGAGGCCGACAACGCCGATCTCTTTCAGCAGTACCACCATCACCATCGCGAACGCCCCGTAAAGTTTTTTGCTGGGAACGGTTGGGGGTTCCTATCGAAAAGATCGTCCACCAGCAATCTTTCCTATTAAAGTGCCGTGTTTTCTAATTCACCAAGGGTTCAAATTGGCTCCGAACCCCTTCCTCACGTTCCGCGTTCGTCTCGCCGTTCTTGCCCTTCCCTCTTGACTGCTACAAGCGTGGTCTTAAGGATGAACCGCATGGCACGAAAAACTGTCCGAAAACTACCCGAACCGAAATCGGAACCGAACTTTATTCTGCGCATCACCGCATGCTACCGAAATGCAAGTCGAATTTTTGCCGAAGACTTCTGACCTTGGGGCCCATCGCCATTCAACCATCCAGCTCAATGAAATAATCCCTGTATTCATGGGGTAGAAGTCGCACACACGGCCACATCCGACCCGTTTGCTACGTCATCGTTCCTATGGTTCTCCTTCGGGCTGAATAGCCATTGGATGCTTCCTACTTTTTCGGTTGGCGTCACTTCCCATTTCGAGGGAGAAATCTGGCTTCGCCAGACCGCTGAATTCGGCACGGAATTCTGTTCTCTGAAAAAAGTTCGGTCCCGAATTCGCTTCGGAAAGAATCCGGACGCTTTTCGGCCCATGCGTTCACGCTTTACGCTTGGTTTGCACACGTCTCAGGGAAAGAAGTGCAGTGGCAATACAGATCGACTATTACGTTTATGGGCTGCTCCACATCGCTGGCGTTTCCTTCATCAGTGGATAGTAACACAGGATTGGAATACTGTAAGAAAGTTACCCTTTTGGTAACTTTTAACTTAACTTTTGAGTACCTGAATTTTTGAGCAACTCGATCCATTTAAAAGTCGAACTTTTGAAGGCGTAACTCCTGTAAGTTTCAAGGTTGCTGTTGTTGAGTTCTGGTTCACAAATAACGCTTAGCTGCGTCCTTTCTTTTCTCCCTCTCTAATTAGACAACAGCCATGTGCAGGTGCACTGCGCCTCTGGTCCGACTAAGCTGCATTGTTGCAGTTTGGGTGCACGATACGACTTCAATTTTGGCCTTCTATTGGGAGACTGAGGTGACAAAGCTTTCTTCACAACGGCGAGCAGTGCATTTCGAATTGTGCAGGGCACTGCGGAGCTAGAGAAACTGCCATACGTGACGAGGTTCCACATAATATGCTCATTGAACTAATTCTGAAACCTGCTTTGGTTTCCATGTTGTGCTTGTGCTTTATCGGGGCAATAAAATCTTACAACCTAAGGAAGCACACAAAAAGCCACAGTTTCGTTCATGGTATTGAAGATAAGTATAATTATGAAACGTCTTGCACTCTATTCATTGTAACAGCAAGATCGGAAATAATTATACGAAGGCCGACAACTAAAGCGTGCACATTACGTGGATAGTAACTTCAAAGTATGTTGTTACTTTTCCAAACTAACTTGATAACTTCAAGCTCTTTTTCATAACTGCTGCATTTTTTAATTTTTTTTTATTTTATGAAGCAACTTCACTTGTAACGAGTCTTTGTCAACTGACTTAATATCCATATAGTAAACCATCACAAACTGTCTCCGTGTGTCAAGTGTGGGATGGCATGCGAGTTGCCCTCTGTGATAAAGTGTAGTCTTCTTATGCTGACAGATCAAGCAGGCAATTTAACATGTACGCCTCGCGTCAAAGTTAAGTTGAACACCGCTCCAGCCTGTGACGCGGGAAGAGATCCACCCTGGCAGCGCATAGCAGAAAACAGCGCCTTCATAACTAGGGTCACCCCTCGAACTGTAAATCGATTACCAAAAAATCCTCCGCCGTAATTTCTACTAAGCACCACCATGATCCGCAGGCCCGAATGGCGTTGAAGTTAACTCTGATGCGAGATGTACGTATCTCCACCGCGATAATGTGTTGTGCTGAAGTGCGTCTAGATAGCTGCGTAAGAACGGAGCCTAACAGTTTTTCGCTGATTTGATGCCTTTATGCTACGTGCGCATCCAGTTGGAGCTATCCGAGGTCGGGTTTGGAATAGTTGCATTTACATGCGCAGCTCCCAGCAGGTGTGAAAGGCTAGAAAATGATGAGATATGAAAAATGAATTTCCGACCACAACACCTGGGAAACGGCCGTTTCTCGGAGAGTGATGTTGTGAGGCTGGTGAAAGTGAAAAGTGGAATGGGTGAGTGAGTGGATGTGGTTTGTCCCCTCAAATGACGCACCATTGGAAGTCGTTGGAGAGGTGTGTTCGCTTAGCTCAATCGGCAGAGCACTGGAGCGGCAAACCAGAAGGTGTGGGTGCGAGTCCTACAGCTGGCTAACCTTTGCAGTGACTTCTTTCTTTCATCGCTTCTCAGGGAGTATTGTTTTAGTTAGAAATGCGTCTGCCGCGCTGTTGCGTCACGTGCAGCGAGTTCCTGGATATGTTGTTCCTGTTTCACCTCCCAACATATACTCGGGTCGACAGTTCAAGCTCTTCGATGGCGAAAATATGCCTACACGCAGCGCAGATACCCAGTCCACACAACATCGTAAACTTAACGTAGAAAATGCTTAATCAACCATAGCTGGGGACGCCGATTTCTCAGAAATAGTGCCCCGAAAAAGAGGTTATATTAACACTGAGCAGCTAACGGACATTCGACGTAATTCATGCTCTAGTTACGCATAGATACATCGTACCGTAACGTCGACCAGAGATGAAGATTTGCAGAAACAAAGTAACGGTACTTTTACAATGCCATGAATGATGAAACTTACGTTGTTTTGCTGCTACCTGAATGGCGGAAGTTACGTTGTATTCTTCCTAGCTGAATCGTTTTGACTTACTCTGACATCTCCCCCCTTTAAACTATCAGCCACTACCAAATCCTTAAGGTCGGTGAAACTCTCTACCTGACAACTAGCAACATATTACTCAAACAGAGTCTCCATCTTCGTAGCAAACTGGCTCCATGACTCAGTCTCCCCATTTCTAGTCGACGCGAACAATCTCTTGTACTCATTAGCTGTCAGCCGTAACTCTTTTAGTACAAATTTCTTGAGTTCTGAGTACGCCAACGTTGCATCGTTGGTCTGATTTGCCACAAATGATCGCATACGCTCTGTGAGGAACGGCAAAATGACAACCCCCTGCGTTTCCAACGGAATTTCAAGCGAAGTGAACAATGTATCTACATTTTTGAACCAAGATGGGACTAAAGCGTCGCTGTCCGGCATAGGATCTAAAACAGCCCGCAACTCACTGGCATACTCCCCGAATCGGCTACGACCACCACGAGTACCCGTTTCACCCAACGACCGTGTCTCCAACTTCAATTTCTCTGCCCTTGAGTTCCATTTGCAATTGGAGAGCCTGAATTTCCAATTCCTTCTCCCGAATCCGATCGGCCAAATCATTCTTTACGCTATGGCTCTCCCCGTCTTGTTACTCCAGAAGTGCCTGTTCCTGATTAGTCATCGCCCTAGTCCTAACCGCCATGATTTCACAGAGAAAGCCGAAGGCAAACCCACCGAACCTGCGTGCGTCTTCAAGCGATTGGTGTGGACCGGCTGCGGGTACCCGTAGCAAGCAGGAGAGGTATCAGTAACCACGGTCCGATGCGATCAGTTACGGGATGATGCATCCTGTCGACCGCGCCAGTCAAGATCATAGGTCGGCGAATTCATTCATGATGGCCTTCACTGACTTCATTCACCATCACCTCATAGAGAATGATGTGATGTTGAATGAAAGGCATGATGTGATGTGAAGTTGAAGTTGAATGAACGGCATGGTGTGAAGTGAAGTTGAAGTTGAATGAAGGGAAAGAAAAACAATGTGCAAGTTTCCGGCGATGCAGAATCAAAAATAACAAAGACGGTTAAGAGCATCAGTTGTTTACTATATACATTAAAAACAAGACTTTCGTGCAGTAGTCTGCACTTCTTCAGGTTTGAGGACCTGTTACAAGTGGTGAAGCATATATCAAAAAGCCAAGTCACATGGTACAAGAGAAAAGGGTGAGGGTGAAGAGAACTACAAACGCGATACAAATATCAACAAAAATGAAAATGAAAAACAAAACGCAATCAGTAGGAGGTGGCTCGACAAGGTCAGACAGACATACAGACGAGTCGGAGTTCTACGTGGAGGAAACCAGTGAACAGCACATGAATAGGCACAGCAGCCAGTTGGCACAAAAGGCTTTAGAATGCGTACGGGGAATTAGGGCTCAAGGGCGAAGGATTGAGGACACACAGCACCTTGATGGCTAAGAGCTTCCAGACTCTGGGAAAGTAACGCGGAGTTGGTGTCTTACAGATTGTGTATCATCGTGTATGATGTGAAAAACGGCAGACAAGTGATAATACAATAAATAGACTCATAGTGTAAAGGACTGTAATGGACCCCGTACACGTTGATGCCGTGCGGCTGTAACGTTGCAAATTTCGAAATGAAAATCGCAAAAATCGAGAATCCTTTTTCATTTCGAAATTTGCAACGTTACAGCCGCACGGCATCAACGTGTACGGCGGTCCATTACAGTCCTTTACACTATGAGTCTATTTATTGTATTATCACTTGTCTGCCGTTTTTCACATCATACACGATGATACACAATCTGTAAGACACCAACTCCGCGTTACTTTCCCAGATGCTTACTTTGTTTCTTCTTATATAGTTTTTTTATTTGTGTGATTGGGATCACAACCGAATCCTGCATAGATATATTTTTTCAGAGGCTGTAACCTTTTATGGTTTCTTGCATGAAAGATTCAACATATTCAGCACACCTGAGAAAGCTTTGAAAATTTACGAAGGAGCAAATATTTTCTTTCTCAACTATTTGGCTTTGCATATACCGTGTGCCATTGAGAAGCTTCATGAAAGTGCCGTGCCTTCAAATGGGAATGACGAATATCTCCAGAGTGGACACCACTCCCGAACAGTGTCCACCAAGTGTAGCAAAAGGTGTGCATTATACGTCATACATCTCTTCCCGTATAATTTTTGATACTCAGATAGAAATTAAATTATCTCTTGTTTGACCAGTCCAATTTGTCCAGTCCAGTTTGTCCAATGCCACAGGCTGTCCAAGAAGAACGTGTATGATTGTTACAAATTGTACCCAGTTGTTCAGATATTTATTTGGCAAGATCCCTGGCAGAACACGTGGAGAGTAGTACAAAAGCCAGTTGAGCCATTCAAACGTTTTCCAGTATCTCCACAGTCTGCGCAGAACGTCCAGATGTTGGCATCTCCCACGTAGGCTGCAGTGCTCTCAGCCTCAAGTCAATTTCAGAAAGGTGTTCAAGTCAAACCGGGACTTTCTGTCTCATTATTCTGTCTGCGTCGTTATTTGAAACCACCTAAAATTGATATCGATATTAAACAGATGTGTTCTAAACATACTCAATGAAGATCGGATGCGAAAGAGGAACGCACCAAAAGCGTGTTCAGGCAGCAGTGCGACATCAATTCTGTACCGTATGATATTTCAGTGAATACAATTTATCATCCCCAAGCGGTTCAGATAATTAGAAAAGGAACATTTCCCTTTGAGTGATTGCGCGCTTCTCCACGAAAAAGCAGTCCAGCACCACTGGACTTCACCTCACAGATATTCCCCTTTTATGGATTTCTTTAGGTTTTGCTTTTACCGCCTGCGAATATTTTTTACCCCACACGAGACTATCGGTGACGTCACGCATGGTACAGAAGGTTGAAGAGGGAACCCTCAGAAGTTTCGGTTTCGTTTTGAGCATCCCAGCAATTTTGGCAACTATCGATTCCCCGACTGCCAAACCAACTTTATTTCTCATTTCGGAAGAATGTATCGAAGTTATATACAGCGCCATTATAATAGTTACGGATTGTCCCCGAGTCCTCCTTTAACGACACATGAATCATTTTACCTTCCTTGGAATATATGTATCAGCAGTCTGGGATTCATAAAACAGCGCGCTGTCCGAGAATATAAAGCAAATACAAAGGTCCACTACACGTTTCATATTGTCCAGGTGTAGATGAACTGTCTCGGTAACATCTATACGGTAATTACATTTAAATATTAAGAATGAATGACTGAGTTGCGAAACCTCTGTTTCATTTGGAGGGCGAATGACCCGTGGATGGTTATCACAAATTGTAGGGTCAGTACTGCTAAAGAGAGTCGCCGGAGTTATAAACGGAGAAAACAGTTTAATACTAGGTACCGCTCATTGAAGTCGTTAACAGTGAGGTGGGAAAACTAAGCTTCCTGTGAACAGTATGAGTATGTCATATAGGTTGCTAAACATGATTGGATCCGCCAGCATAAGCCAGCAAGAAACCAGACTTACAGTAAAAGTTATACTTCATGAATGTTATGATACGCGTGTGTCCTTATATTACATACATGTATTGGTGCGTAGTACAAATGATGATGATTGGGAGTTTTATGGCGCCGCGACAACATGTGCGTAGTACAAAGCCGTGAGATATGTCCTATACATTTCAGGTATCTTATTGCGATAAAAATATTATTTCAGCAAATTTGCTCATAAAAACTTAGTCATTTTCAGTGGTGGCAGAAAAATGTGTGCTTCTCATGGTGAGGGTGTTGTTACTTGAGTGATCTATTATCAACATGGTAAGAGACGCGAAGTAACACGGACGGACGTTCTAGCGCTTTTGTTACCATGTCGTTCAACCAACACGCTCTACATGTTCTCACACTTCGATCATTTTATTGTTCAGCTTCAGCGCTCCGACGGCGAGCAATTGTCCATAACCCTCCAAAAACAGTTCCGTTGAATCAGCCCACACTCTTTGCATATACTGTTTTCATTTCGTTGTACATTCTCCCAATCGGACTCATGGCATTTGCATTACTTTTACATTACTGCAATAAACAGAGAACCTGCTTTGTGCTAGTAATTAGTGGGGTTTTCTTTGCAAACAGAAGAAACTTGCTTCGAATCCTCTGGCAGCTTAGTATAGGCATAATGGAGAGGTCGGTGGGTAGAATTCAGCTTCTCATCGATGCATCTACAACGACATCTGGCTCGTCATGTGCGTTCGTGGTTGCTGAAGAACAGAAAGAAGAGGGTAAAACGTAGTCCGTTCACAAAGATTGCCTTTTTTGTAGCTGCCTTCACTATGTGTCAGATCACAGGATGAAACGCCGTCAACAATGATGTCCGCACCCGACCAGCTACCCGCACGACACCGAAACCCTACACCCGCCACCCGCAACAACGCGCGGGTGCCCGCGGGTCGTGCAGGACTCTACTTCCAAGTCCTCAAGTGACTATATTTGCGTGTTGTGCGCACAGGCACCGCATTGTATAAGTGGACTTTTTTCACTTTACTCAGTTAGTATTGCTCAACGAGGTGCGTATTTTTTGTCAATGCCTGAAGCTGTTCTTCTCTCTAACTTGCAATAATTTCTTTTCCTCCATGGCTCTTCAACTTCAAGGAGGCGATCATCATCGGTGGGTGCCGAAAGATCAGCACGGCTGCCACACACCACATAGGCTTCATCAGCTGAGCTCCATGAGATCCATCTGGCGCTAAGCTTCATACACTCTAAGACCGGTCGTGGATAAAGGACGGATAAGAAGGGCATATTTTGCTGCTTTTGTTAATTGTCTGCCAGCCTTATCCGCCACACCACTGAATCGTTAACAACAACAAAAAGAACGCATTAACAAGACAAAGAAAACAAGCTCCCCGCACGTGTTCACTGAAAGAAAACTGGACGTATTTCTTTGTTTTGTTTGTTGAGTGTCTCGCGAAACAGTGCGGCGGATAGAATCGTGGCGGTTACTAATGTTCCCAAGTTCTTATTATTTTCAAAGCAGTTTGTTGGTTTGTCTCCTTGGCTGCGATACATTGTGACATCGCTGGCGTTGTAGAAGGCCGTTGTCTAGACTGATGGGCAGTATGAACGCATCGTTGACATCGTACAACTTTCGCAAGAAATAACAACTTTGTCAGTACGACTTTGTCAGCCGGGCCTCCGTGCACTGTTGGTATCCGCCGATCCGCCATGAAAATGCCGGTAAGCAACAGGCTGCGCATTGCGTACCTTTTCGAGCACGCTTACGAAATATTTCCATACTTGCAGCACAACCACCTCTCGTAGTTGTCTCAGACGAAGAAAATGTTCTGCGCGTCTATACCGGTAATTAACCTTCCCGTGATTGCGTTTCTACGTCCTGTTGTACTTGCGTTTAATTTTCCTCCTTGTGAAACTCTTCTTTCTTTCAGACTTAACTAGTGACACTCCGTCCTCCAACTACACTGGGGGGAACCCTGTGATCTGAATATTTCGGGTAAGGACATTTCGAATTATTCGTAGCAGCTGGTGTTCGTTTACTGAGATAGCTTAAAGTTAAGCCCTTTTCTACTCGTGTCTATGCCGCACCATTTAATTCTCAATAATAAATTGGAAAGATAGGCACTTGAAAACCATAAAAACACGACACTTTAATGTAGAAGAGTGTGAGCATTTGAATGTGTGTCACAAATTATTCTGTTAATTGTAGAAATGCTTAAATGTCTGCACTGATCTTTTTTCTTTTCTTTTTTACAAACGTGGGCCCAGAGAGACTCCTATGCAGAGTATATACATGCGTCTTATTGGGATCGCGATTAATGTGGATTCACCTGCGAACTTGCTTTGTAATGCAGGACAAACAGTTTTGTCTTGCCTTCATATTTTGGAAAGTTCATGGGCGCCTACTTAATCCCTTACCATCCTAAGTGTGTATAGCAGCGTTCATAACTGCACTCTTATTTTAGTTCTGTTGATTATAATCTACTGAGAGATATCATATTCACTGCATCCTACCAAAGTGAGAATGGACAGACATCATACTCAGATTACTTTTATCATAGTGACCCGGTCCCTCAAGCACAACTGAAGAAGTCCTTTTGTGTTGAAGTACCTCATCCAGGAGTACCCTTCAAGTTCATCGGACATTGGTGCTTCTGGTACAGTACTGTTGCCTGCTCTAAAACTGATTTGTTGTATTAGCAAGGGAACAGCATGTTGAGGCGCGAAATTGTTCAGCTTAATTTCTGTTGCTGTTGTATCTAATTTGCCATCTGGGCAATGCATTTTGATTGAAAAAAAGAAAAAAAGGGAATAATGTTCTTCTGTATTGCACATGTTTTCAACAAGATCACCTGCAACAGCCACGCTCGCATTGCTCTATTATAGTTCTTTTTGTGAAAATTCAGTAGCTTAAGAAAGCAACTGTCTTGTCAGAAGTACACCCTCAGGCGTGATTGATACCGAAGTACAGTGGTGCTGTATATGATCTTTGTGTGTTGTGTGCCAATAAAGATTGAATTCGCTTTCCACACATGTGCGTGAAGTGTGGTAATTGGAAACAAAAGATATGGTTGAAGTAGCACATACCGGTTGAAGCGAATAAAACGCGCAACGCATAACAGCGGAGGCGTATAGGAGCCGCGGCGCATAGAGCACGCGGCGTGTAACGTGGAGGCGCATAGAAGCCGTGGTGGTTAACCCGTGTGGCGGATATATCCGGCCTCAGAGTAAGCGCTATAAATTTGCAAAAAATAGCGCTTATTTATCCGCCACCGGGTTTAGAGTGCAGTTTCTCAACCCACGCGCTCTCAGTGGTGTGTGTACATTGACTCAAGATATGGATTAGAGCCATTGGCCTTTATGCTCATCACAGGGTTCTGGCCATAATTGTTCATGATGCGCTGCACCTATATGATGCCGCAGTCTCACAAGCTCATGATATCATATTACAGTGGATTCCTGGAAGTTCCGGCATAGCAGCGTCGCAAAGAGGATGATTCGTGAACTAAGGCAATAAATGTGGGAACCTTCTTGACTGCCAGGATCTGCTCGATCTTCGCTGTTGTACAGCGTCGACCCCGTGCTACGCTTCCAGGTACCTCCGTCGCTTCCTCCACAAGCAGCGTATATCCTGCATAGGCTCCGGCTGAATGTCCCGTACTACGGTCAATTGTTCTACAAACTGGCCAAGCCACCATCTCCAAGCTGCAGTGAGTGCGATATTGTCGAGGACAAAAAGCACATCCTTCTCAGATGCCCCAAGTATGCCGACAGTAGCAGGGCACTAGAATCAAGTCTGGATCGCCTTGACCTTGTAAAGCTCCTGGGTCTTCGCCCATTCAATCACCAAGCGGCTGCATTGAAAGCGCTCCTACGTTTCCTTGAAGGAACCCATCTGAACGAAATTTTGTGACACTTTCTGGTCCCTCGTTCGTAACAAATGCTCCCTCTAGTTCGCGTTCTTTGTCTCCCGCCATCAACTACATGGTTAACCCCCCCTTTTTTTTTTCTCGTTTTTCAACAAAGTGAGGATAAGTGGTCTGGGGTAGCCAGTCCGACTTTGTCGTGACTTCAATCCCCATTTTTTTCTTTTTCTATTACACATCACATCAGCATTTAAACGGTAATTCGAATGCGTCGGACAAATAAAATGTTTCAGACTAACGAAGAAACGATTCGATGAAGTGGCGCTCGATGAAATGTCCCGGAACCCTTCAGCATCATCTGCTGAACACAAACAACTAAAACATTTACGGCGTATAGGAAAACGTACGCTACAATAATGTATGTAAGTCCTTGTAAATAGCAGTTACTTGGGTATAAGTATGCATAGTGTATGTATAATAATATATGTGTATATGTTCGGCCATAATATATATATATTATAAGTCTAGAGTGAAGGTAGGTATATATATATATATAAAAGTAAAATAATAAGACGTGGACGACAGATTACAGGAAAGTTAACTGTCCTGTAATCTCTTCCACTTTCTGTCGTCCACGTCTTATTATTTTACTTTTATTCAACTTCGTAGCAGTCTGATATATTAACCACTTTGACATATATATATATAGATACTCATGGAACGATGCGGCAGCACCAGAGGACACGTGTTTCGCCGTGTTTGCGGCTCGTCAGCCCTGGGTAGCTGCGCATCGTTCCGAATTGGCAAACCAGGGGTCACTCAGCGAGCGATATACACCTGGGAGGGTGACTGAGCACTCCTCAATGCCACAGTGCAAGCCAGTGAATTATAATGCCGGAAAAAAGCCATTAAAGGAACAAATAAATGATACTAGACGTGTTTGTAATTCAAACTTACAGATTAACATGGCTTCTATGGCTGCACGCAGAGAAACAGATACTCATGGAACGATGCGGCAGCACCAGAGGACACGTGTTTCACCGTGTTTGCGGCTCGTCAGCCCTGGGTAGCTGCGCATCGTTCGGGATTGGCAAACCAGGGGTCACTCAGCGAGCGATATACACCTGGGAGGTTGACTGAGCACTCCTCAATGCCACAGTGTGAGACAGTGAATTATAGAGAGGAAAAAAAAACATCAAAAATAAGTAAATGATGCTAAACGTGTTTGAAATTCAAACTTACAAATTAAGATGGCTTCTATGGCTGCACGTAGAGAAACAGATACTCATGGAACGATGCGACAGCACCAGAGGACACGTGTTTCGCCGTGTTTGCGGCTCGTCAGCCCTGGGTAGCTTTTACATATTTTCCTCGCATAGGACCGCAAACACAAGTTCTTTCACATTGCTATCCGCCTCGGAATTACGTGTTCTTCCGCATGTTTGGCAGCAGGGAGTGCTGATAGAAAAGTAACAGCCGCAGAACCCGCTTCGCCAACCTTCCTTCCTGTTTATCTGATTGATGTACAGTCCGCTCTATGGGGCCGTCGTGTAGTCGAGATAACGTGCTTTTATCGCCAAAACAAAGAATGTACGCACGAAACAAACAAGCAAAACAAAGGAGTGAAGCGCGGATTCTGTTGTTGTCCTGAGCTTTCGTACGATGAAATAACAAGCCTTCTGACCAATTGACCTTCTATTCACTTTCAATCTCGAAGCAGGAGAAATTATGCGTATCATGCCATTTCCCCACTTGGTTTCGCTTCTGTAATGCCGTATTCTCTGAATGTCCATAGGCGGCCGTTGGACGATGTATCGACGGTGGTGTGACAGTGCAGAGAGCGATGTGCTCCTTATGCACCGCCACGATGTATTCTTGTGCTTGCAACCGCAATGAAGATTCGTTCCTGACTTATAATGAAGGCAACCTCCTAAGTTCAAACTACAAAATTAGGAAAACACAAATTTGATTTATTGCGGCACAGAAATCACAGGACGTGTTCAAAATGCCTTCCTTCCGCGGCAAGACACAGACGGAGCCGCTTTTCAAGTTCCACGGTTCCTCGTAGCTGCTCAACGGTTATCTGTGCGCAGCATTCCTCGATCCTTCGCCTCAAGTTTTCCGGCGTCGCTGGATCGGTGTCGTACACTCTGTCCGTTGTGTATCCCCACGAAAAAAAAGTCCAAAGGAGTCAGGTCAGGGGATCGGGCTGGCCAGGGAACAGGACCTCTTGCGCCTATCCACTTGTCTCCGAAAACGAAGTCTAACAATAGGCCGGACGTCCGCGATGCATGAGCTGGGGCGCCGTCGTGCTGATAGCAGACGCCGCGTCGGTCAGACAAAGGCATTTCGTCGGGGTAGTCACGGACAACGTTCCCGAGCACTTCACCGACGTACCTATGTGGAGTTAGGTGTCAAAAAAAGTATGGGCCAATGACGCGGTCACCATGAATGCCACACCAGACATTACATGACCACTGCCGCTGGTGCTTACCAGGCAGTAGCCAGTACGGGTTAGTAGAAGCCCAGTAGTGCTGATTCTGGGTGTTGACGTTTGCGTCGCGCCCAAATCGCGCTTCATCGGTCCATATGACTTTTGATAGAAAGTCCTCGTCGTCCTCTAGCATGGCAAGTGACCAGTTCGTGAATTTCGCTCTTCTGCCGTAGTCAGCCTGAATGAGTCTTTGATGTATGTCCGGATGGTAAGGATGTCTACCGGCCTTTTTCAATATGCGCCATGTTCAAGGGCGGTTCACTTCAAGGGCAGCTGCTGTGGAACGGACACTTGCATGTGGATGATCGCGGATATGTTCGAGAACACTGGACGTAACCTGCTCGTTCCGCGCAGATGGCTCTCTCGTATGGGGCTTGACGAAGGTGCCGTAGATTGAAAAATTTCTGTAGACGGATAATATTGTGTTATGATCCGGGTAGCGCCTCTGGGGAAAGCTCTGGGCGTAAATTCTTGCAGCCAAAGATGCGTTCCTCTGAGATTCCGCGAAGGCCAGGATCATATCCACTCGTTCGTCGTTGGAGTACGAACCCATATTACGTCACTCTTTTGGCAGCGGTGCAGCTATGTGATACACGTCTAAGCGTCTTATTCTGAATTGCAGATTTCGTGTTGTCTGTCTGGGAACATCACACCTATCTACCAGCGCTTGACTTCGGCAGGGAACAACAACAATATCTCGGAGCGCAGCAACAGGATACGCCCACCAATGTTTGGAATGAACTGTTAAAAGCCGGATTACGGACCCGACGCACTACTCTTTTGGCAGCGGTGCAGCTGTGTGATACACGTCTAAGCGTCTTATTCTGAATTGCAGGTTGGTTTGAATTTTATATTCCGTGTCTGCACCTGAGTACGCTGTGCCACTGCCTGAGAATTTGTTGTCATTGTGCATGATATTTGATTGCTGACTTCCTGCATATAAATATGGCCAACGTAGCACAGGTAAAGGAAATTCATAAGGCCATAGCCGATCTGACTGCACAGTTCAGTCAACTGACTAAGCATGTGACAACAGAAATAACCAATGTCAAGTCTCTTCTTGAGAAAGAACGCTTAGGATTGTCCACTTCCATGCAATACATGAGCGATTCATTTGAAGAAATGAAAACTGCGTTTAAGTCCATTCAAGAAGAGACGGCTGCGTTAAAAATGGAAGTTGCACAAGTTACAAGCAAAACTGTTTCCTGGAACGTGAACTGTCTGTGCTCCGGGCCGAGGTGGTTAGTCTTAAGCAGTACTCACGCAGGAACAATGTGGAAATAAGAAACTTTCCGTTGAGGCCTAACGAGAACAGCACCGACCTAGTTTGCGAAATAGCCACAAAACTGGGTGTGGATTTATCACCAGACGCAATTGAGGTTGCTCATAGGGTGCCTACGCAGGACCCGTCAAAGCTCAATATTATTGCTCGGTTTTTCTCTCGAGAAGCTAGAGATTCGTTAGTGTCCGCGTCAAGGCGTAGGCGACTGACCACTTCGGACTTTGGGTATGAGCACAACGAGCCAGTCTATGTTAATGAGCACCTGTGTCAAGAGCTTAAGCTTCTTTTGGGAAAAACTATCCACGAAAAAAAAGAAAATAAGTGGAGGTACGCATGGGTCAATGACGGAAAGATATTCGTCCGTCGAACTGAGAATTCTAAAGCTGTCCAGATTCAGTCTGAAAAAAACCTACGGGAATTACAGCTGTCACATTGTGTGTAATTTCGTTATGTGTTATTTTGTTGCCTACTCCTAAACTGTTTATATGGATGATATTGTATCGATTACTGAATTGAACAACCTGTCCAATGGTACCATGTTTAAGCTATTAAATTTGAACATAAGGAGCGTTCGAAAGAATTTCGATCAACTAGTTGTTCTATTGTCCACGCTAACTTTTAAATTTGACGTTATAGCTCTAACGGAAACATGGCTAATGCGAGATGAGTGTTATCACCTTCATGACTATGTGTTCTATTCTCAACCCCGATTGTTACAGTCCCGACATAGAGGAGGCGGCGTCGGCCTATTTGTGCATAAAAATGTGAAATGTAATCTCCGAGCTGATATCGTTCTTGAGATACCAGGGTTCTGTGAGGCTCTGTTTTTAGAATTGCCAGGTAGTGTTATAGTGGGAGTGGTATATCGAGCTCCGAGGTGT
Organism: Ornithodoros turicata; assembly: GCF_037126465.1. Taxonomy (NCBI): domain Eukaryota; kingdom Metazoa; phylum Arthropoda; class Arachnida; order Ixodida; family Argasidae; genus Ornithodoros; species Ornithodoros turicata. The sequence continues at coordinate 3,409,526 of NW_026999318.1, read as the reverse complement.
AACATATCGATATTTCTTGAAGCGTTTGAAAACACCCCAGCAAACCATCAATATCCCACAGACCTCCCAAATTGGTCTCACACGTCACAGATGTCTCTCGTATCCTCACAACGTCCTCTGTATATCCACTATGAGACGTCGCAAATATCCCCCAGTGAATATTCTGTGGATATGCTACGAATATCACAACAATGACATTTCTTTACCTTACAAGGATTTATTGTGTAGATAAGAGCCATTTCCAGCATTCTCAGACGTGGCAATTTCATTTTTTGCATAAAAAGGTTGTAAACTATCCTTAAATAAATCACTTCTCACTTCAGACATGTACAACAGAACAAATAAAAAAGCTCTCACAGAATAAGCTACTAGTCAACACCGACTGTTGGTGTAACGTAGAATGCACGTTGTGTAATGTTGACTAATGTTGAGCAATGTAGTATGTAGATAGATAGTGCTGAATCAACGCTATTTCAACTGTACCTGGTCAATGGTGGATTGTGAACATAAAGAACAACGTTGGTTTTCCAAGAGCCACTCAACTAAAGATTTTCGCAGCAAATATTTGCATGGGTTCTACATTGTACCTTCAACATATTGTCAACTTTTACCACGAACGGAAAAGTCGTTGCGTCTTTACTCAACATACTGCGCACCCAATTTGTTCTGTGCCGTTCGCATGTAGAGGAAGGCCTGTTTGATGTGATACTTCTCTCACTCTTTCCTCATAATAATAATATTGATTTTATACCCTCATATCCATACCTTTTCTAATCATATTTGTAACGACTCATCGCGTATCGCACCATAGTCAATAAACAAGAGAGAGAGAGAGAGAAAACATTTTCCACGGGAATTATAATGATCGGTCACGTATGTTGAGGGATATAACAAGAACGAAGTTCCTAACAAGCGCGAGCCGAAGCGTAACGACGTCTGCTTCATCGCCATCGCCATTCTCCAACCGCCGTTTCAAACAGGCGAGGCGCGTCGTCGTAGCGGTTCGGTAGGATATGACTTGTTACGCGAAAGGGTCTTTGGAACCTCAGCATCATGCGTATTTTGTACTGGAATCTCGGGAGCATCGAGGCAGTACTGGCCAGTACGTCGAACAACTACGTTGTGCGTAACAACGATTGCCGTGGTGTGCGAGAGCTAGCGTTCCTTTGTTCTCCGGCTTTGCAATTAAGGTGAGTTCGTTCTTCCTTTTGCCTCACTTAAGACTTGTGCGTTGTTGTTTTTTCAACAGTCACAGGTGTGGAGCAATGACAGCTTTGTATCTGAGTAAACAGCTGTAGTTTGCTTTACCTGCGGAGTCTGGTGCGTATCACTGACGAACTCATGCGAACGGGGAACTGTGTGAGATTGTGTGTGTACAGGTACAAAGTGCAAGTCCTATGCTTCACATCTCTTTGATTCAGGATTTGATTGGGGATGATGAAAGCAATGGTGAAGCAAATTCTATTAACTATGTGCAGCCTGCTAGTAGATAAGCTTGGCTCAGCTACAGTTGTCTTTCATATAAAGGATAGCAGTTATGTTTTCACGTTTGACTGCACTGCTTTTCAAAGTTCCTTGTTTTTTGCATGACCGCTTATGTTTCTTAGATGTCACATGGACGCGATGTGACTCTAGATTAATAAAACATGACGGTTTTACAGTATTCACACACAACCATGGATAGCCTCACACATGTGTAAAGTTACTGGTGTCTCTACAACACTGAAGAGCCAGGCATAAACCGGAAGACGTCGCTTGGGTCTGCCAGTGATTAGGCTGCTTCCACATGTAACCATCTATGCTGTGAGAGAAACTGCGGCAAGTCACTTTCTTGCATTTGTTCCCACTTTTTGCAGAGTGTCTGTTCTTTACGCCTATTTATGACACTGTTTGAGCTGCTATCCCAATAGATGGATTTAACTATATTATTGGGTATGTTTCAGGGATGACGGTTGCGAAGTGGCGTAGCAATCACGTGATTATTATTATTATTATGACCATTATTGTCTTACTATGCGTCTTATCCGTGTCACCCTATATTGTTAATAATTAGCCTATTTATGTTGTAATATCATATTTTGTACTATTAGAAAGAGCGTTTCTTACAGTGCATGTAACATCACTGTACTTGGTTTGTGTTCAATAAACAAGAGTTCGTTGATACGATGTTCTCTGTTGCAGACTAGTATTTTCCGTAGAAGAAGTAAAAATTGCAAAAAAAGCTACAAAATACAATAATAATAATACGTCCTGTATATGTCCTCTATATGTCCAAGTATCCCTGAGAGACATTCCTGGAACCTTCCCTGGATCAGCAAATGTGGAAGAAATACGGGTCATCTGTCTGTCCCAGAGACGTCAACGGGCTATTCAGCCTAGTCCCTGGGATATCCCAAAATCCCGTGTGGGATATCGTGTGGACGTTTCTGAGACATATATGGTTTACTGGGACATTGTTTACAATTGCTGCGTTGAAGAAACGGGTGTTTATCGCTGGGGACTTTAACATTGATACCTTACACGATGGCGGTGCTTCCTATGAATGTCTGTTTTCTTCTTTCGGTTTCCGTAATTTAATCAACTCTCCCACACGTGTTACAGCCTGCACAAGTTCTTTCTAATATTGAAAACGCTGACGATTCCGGTGTTTTGAATTATGATATCACAGATCATTACCCTGTGTTTACTGTTATCCCAAATATGGACCTGCGTCATAACGTCACCAGACCATCTAAATATCACATTAACTATTCACGACTACGTCAGCAACTCTCCTGTATGGATTGGTCATTGATGTGTAACACAGACGTTAATGTTGAATTAGACGTATTTTTGGCCCTCGTGAGAAGCGCTATATATGATTCAAGGAAGATGGTAGGCAAGGCGTACGACGCACCACTTTGTCCTTGGATGACAGATAGTTTTGAACATTCTAAAGATAAAGCAAAAATGGTATCGCAAATTTAGACAACACAAGGATAACGCATATTATTTAAACAGGTACAGATACTACAGAAATATAGTAACTAAGGAGTGGCAGCAAGTGAAATCAAAGTATTACCATGACATTATATCTCGCTCTCATGGGGATAGTAAGCAGATGTGGAAAATTATCAACTCTGTAATTGCTACACCAAAAGTTCAGGTCCTCCCAGACAGAGACAGGGCTGGGGTTACACATCAAGAATTGTGTGAGAATTTCAATCATTACTTTGTCTCGATAGGGCAAAGTCTTGCCCATGCTTTTATTGGAAATGGCGATGGAGAGCTCGCAGAGCAAGTAGAACAAACTCCTAGCAACAGCATTGTTTTTGAACCTATTGATGTACAGGAGGTAATCGGCATAATCTACAGCATGAAGTCCAATACAGCAATGGGTGTTGGTAATATTAGTGTCTCGATAATTAAGAGGCTGGTGGACATACTTAGCCATCCGGTATGTTATCTTTACAACCACTCAGTCTCAGTAGGGGTTTATCCCGATACTTTGAAAGTTGCCAAGGTTGTTTCGATATTTAAAGGTGCTGATAAAGATGTTCTTGAAAATTGAAAAATTACCGCCCTATCTCTGTTCTTAACACAATAAATATAATATTCGAAAAAATAATACGTAAGAGAGTGACGTCCTTTCTTGAAAAGTATGGCGTGATTAGCGACAGTCAACATGGCTTTAGAGCGCGCAGATCCACTGCAACAGCCACTTTAGCAGTAAGCCAGTTTATCAACACTGCTCTCAATGACAGAAAACTTGTGCTGGGGCTGTTTCTAGATTTAAGAAAAGCCTTTGATACTGTCAATCACGCTATACTGTTGGATAAATTAACTCGTACGGATTTTGGGGGACACATAAATAGCTTCTTCCGTAGCTACCTGTCAGGACGTAAACAGCTGGTAACTATCGATGGGACATCATCCGCGTATTTGGACATAAATGTCGGTTACCGCAGGGCTCTGTGCTGGGGCCGATACTGTTCGCCCGATATGTAAATGATCTCACAAACAGCTTAAAAGTCTTTACTTCTTACCTTTATGCAGACGACACATGCTTATTTATATCGAGTCCAACACTTAAGGATATCTCAGACACCATGCAAGGAGATTTGCGTGCACTAGAAAGATGGTTGCTTCGTAATCAGCTAACCTTAAATACAAATAAAACCACATTTCTTATATTTCACTCTTTTAAAAGTCCGATAGACACCAGCAGCTTTCAAATGAAGTTGTGTGATAGTCCTATAACACAGTCCAATCAGGTTCGGTACCTGGGCATAATACTTGATAACACACTATGTTGGAAGCCACATATAGAGTCACTTAGAAGAAAATTGGCATATGGCTGTCATTTACTCATCAAGTGTAGGCACATATTTCCACTGCACGTAATGAAACTGTTGTACTTCTCTTTTATACAGAGTCATCTCACCTACTGTTTGGAAACATGGGGTAGTATATACCATACATATTTAAGGGTACTAATAACGTTACAGAAACGTGCGGTTAGGATTATAACAGGTACCAATAACCGTTCCTCGTCCAAGGTACTTTTCAATACCCTGTAGTTTCTTACCTTGGAGCAGTTAGTGGTTCAGCGATGGGCTCAAATAATGAAAAACGTAATCAGAAATAACATCAGCAACCGCGCAGACCAACTAGGATGCAAACAGATAAAAAGCTTATCATTTCAAGTGCAAATAATGTCTATGGTACCAGGACTCTTCAGCATTTGGGAGTGCGCATTTGGAACCAGTTGCCGATAGAAGTAAGAAACACCCAGCTGTTCTCAAAATCATTACAGGACTTCATTCTGTCGGAGGATCGAGTACATATATGGTAAATCCGTAATATGCCGATTACAACCAATAGTCGCTCTATTTTTCAGTGAATGTACTTTGTGGTTATATGCTGCACTTTGTGGCTATGTGCTGTACTTTACAGTGATTTTTCTAGACATTTATTTTTCTTTTTTTTTTTGCTGTCACTGTTGCCAATGTCATTGATGAACATCTTTAGTGGGCCCATCACTAGCTTCTGGTAAGGGACCACTCAGTTTTTGTGACCTTTTAACTTGAAGAAATGACCCAATAAAAATCAAATCAAATATCTTGACATTTGACATGGCGCAATATTCCGGGGTTTTTATTGCCTCCAAACAGAAGTTGCGCCCAATGAAAACAAGAATACATATCAGTGTGACATGTGCGATAAAGTGCGATTTATCCTACCCTATCAATGCCATGTACGAAGTCAGGTGCTGCCCAAGCAGCAAAATGTACTGAAAGTCGAGTGCAATAGGGGTGGACAGGTAGGTGGAAGGCCTTGAGCAGACTGATGAAACTAGAGAACATTGATAAGACACATACCGTCCACCTCTATTGCACTCGACTTTCAGTACATTGTGCTGCTTGGGTGGCAGACCGCGTTGATCAAGGCCAGTCTCACTGTGTGCACACCTTAGTGATATCAGCACATCATGGTCAAGACAAACTGGACTTCACCAGGGGCGCTACAACGTACGGAATTTATTGGGTACCTGCTAAACGGTGCCCCCCTCCCCCAGCCGAGACACAACCACCATGCACATTCAATTCATGCCTACGTCCCGCAAACTCGAGCTAGTCTAAATAAAGAAAAGAAAATGAAGAGTGACAGATGCTTTTGTCCTCGGCACAGGTTAATGCGGCGCTTCTTATCGCTTTCTTCGCGCTTCTTCGGATTAGTATCCCTTTTCGAGCTCTGGCACGGTGAGCCTTTACGTTAACGGAATACACAAAGTGAATGGTGGTGGTGGTGGTGGTGCGATGTTATAAGGAAGTGAATTCACGTGTGGGAAGTACTACCATCGAACCGTCATAGCCCGCGCTCTTTCTGCAGGGGAATATTGAGCCCCTTGAGGATTCCTGGGGGGAGGGGGGGAGTGGCCCCCGGAGCCCCTTCCGCCATCCCAATAGGGCTCCAAATTCCCCTGCAGAAAGTGTGAATATGTACAGTGCGGTGTATCTACGGCAATTTCGTCAAGCCCCACACGAGAGAGCCATCTGCGCGGAACGGGCAGAAGACTACGGCACAATCGCGATCTGGGCGCGACGCAAATGTCAACGCCCAGAATCGACACTACTGGGATCCTACTAACCCGTACTGGATGCTGCATGGTAAGCACCAGTGGCAGTGGTCATTTAATGTCTGGTGTGGCATTCATGGTGACAGCGTCATTGGCCCATACATTTTTGACGGGCACCTAACTTCACATAGGTACATCGGTGAAGTGCTCGGGAACGTTGTCCAAGACTACCTCGACGAAATGCCTTTGTCCGACCTACGAAATGCTTTTGCCCGACCTAGTGAAAAGCGGCTCCGTATGTGCTTTGCCGCGGAAGGAAGACATTTTGAACACGTCCTGTGATTCCTGTGCCGCAATAAATCAAATTTGTGTTTTCCTAATTTTGTAGTTTGAACTTAAGAGGTTGCCTTCATTATAAGTAAAGAACGAATCTTCATTGCGGTTGCAAGCACAGGAATACATCGTGGCGGTGCATAAGGAGCACATCGCTCTCTGCACTGTCACACCACCGTCGATACATCCAACGGTCGCCTATGGACATTCAGAGAATATGGCATTACAGAAGCGAAACCAAGTGGGGAAATGGCATGATACGCATAATTTCTCCTGCTTCGAGATTGAAAGTGAATAGAAGGTCAATTGGTCAGAAGGCTTGTTATTTCATGGTACGAAAGCTCAGGACAACAACAGAATCCCCGCTTCATTCCTTTGTTTTGCTTGTTTGTTTCGTGCGTACATTCTTTGTTTTGGCGATAAAAGCACGTTATCTTGACTACATGACGGCCCCATAGAGCGGACTGTACATCAATCAGATGAACAGGAAGGAAGGTTGGCGAAGCGGGTTCTGAGGCTATTAGTTTTCGATCAGCACTCCCTGCTGCCAAACATGCAGAAGAACACGTAATTCCGAGGCGGATAGCAATGTGAAAGAACTTGTGTTTGCGGTCCTACGCGAGGAAAATATGTAAACCGAAACGAATTAATTACTCGCGAAAATGACTAGACCCGATGATTTTTTTTTCTCTGAGGGGTATGTACTCAAGATCCCCAATAGTGTAGTAGATGTCGCGGTACCGTCGGACGCGTACTTTGAAAGCTGTCATTTCCGGGTAATTGTTTTTTATTTTTAGCTAATTAATGAAGGAGCGCACATTTCACACTGCATGGCTGGGGGACGATATCTTAGAGATGGTAACAAAAAAGAAAGTTTCCCGATAGATGGCGCCGTTCCCGAATTATTCAGCCCGGGGATTTATCTGAGACACCCTATGTATATATATATATATATATATATATATATAGATATATAAAAAAAGACGCGGAAACATATTTTAGGGAAGTTATAAACACTAGCTTATTACATAGGGAGACGTTAAAAAGTAAAATGGGCAAGGAGTCGACGTTTCGACAGTGGCACTGTCTTCGTCAGGACAAAAGATGCATAGCTGGTTACACATTACTTAAATAGGTTTGGTACATGACGTCATAATCGGTACGGGCACGCCACAGGCGTTTGTCAATGAGTCAGATCTGACCCGAATCTGACTCATTGACAAACGCCTGTGGCGTGCCCGTACCGATTATGACGTCATGTACCAAACCTATTTAAGTACTTTTTAACGTCTCCCTATCTAATAAACCAGTGTTTGTAACTTCCCTAAAATCTGTTTCCGCGTCTTTTTTTGAACTTCTGTAAAACTTCGTGGCCGTTTGATAATCCTTTTTTACCTCACCCTATATATGTATATATATATATAGATTAGAAGCTTAGGAGGGCGGTTGACCACGAGAATGAAATAAGCAGGAAAAATCAGAAGACGACAAAGAGCTTACAGGAAAACACAAAGGGGAGTTTATTAACACATATAGGGATAGGGGTCGACGTTTCGGCAGTCAGCGCTGCCTTCGACGGGACTGGGGTTTGGTGACAAGAACAAGCTTTATATATGGGAGAGGGTTATGTACAAGGGAAAGAGAGCAGCGCATGCGCTTTTGTCATGACTAACATAGGTTTGTGACTAAGTGAAAGGGGAATGACCGGGTCTGTGCAGCAGGACCTTGAGGAAATACCCGTGAGCCTGAAAAAGAGACATGTAGACAAGAGTGTATGTATTGTGTTGGATTAGGAATGCAGGTTGCGAATAGTAGAAAGGATTCCTGGATCTTCGTTTATCTGACACTGGAATTTATGAATGAGATAAGACTCGCGCTGTTCCCTGAGCCGCTGGGAAAGAAAGCCTGACTGCAGGATGAAAATAGATATATTGGTGATTGAGTGTCTTGGTTTACTGAAATGGCGCGACACTGGCAGATTAGGTTTCTTCGCGACGTCAGATTTGTGGTTATTGAATCGCGTTCTAAATGAAGTAGCTGTCTGTCTGATATATTGGGCGTTGCATTCATTACATTGAAGAAGATAGACAGCATTGGAAGAATTACAGTTAAAGTCGCCATTAATGTTGACCCGATAATTAGAATTGGTACTATCTGCAGAGTTAGCGGATTGCATTGATTTACAAATTTGGCATCTAGTTGCATTACAAGGGTGGCAACCAATGTTATTTTCTGGAAGTTTGTTAATTTTGGCATTTACTAGTCTGTCTTGGATGTTCCACGCCCGGCGATAACTTACGCGCGGTGGCTGTGAGAATATTTCCTTCATCCGATCAGATTGTGAAAGAATTGTGTAGTGGCGGTTGAGTATCCGGCTAATGTTAGGAACGCTGCCATTGAATGTGACAGTGAGATTTACTGCAGAATTTCCATTGGCTCGAGGAGATCTTTGGAGCAATTGTTGGCGATCTGTGGATCTTGAAGATCCACAGGGTTGTAGCACAATTTGTTGCAGTGTGTTGTTCTATGATACGTGGAGGGTGGACCGTCTCGCTCTTTGGTATATGACGCCGATAATCAGGAAGCGCCTTCAGTAAAACATGAAAAAAATGCATTTCTTTGGCCTCGTGTTTCGATGTGTTCTAATGTCACCACACAAGCCTAAAAGTGGCAGTGGATGGGCAATGCGTGTTATACTCAACGAACACCTAAACTGGCAGGCGCACATTAGTCACGTTCAAAATAAAATCACGTCAGGTCTGTATGCTCTAGCTAAGCTCAGGTCCTTTGTCCCTATCAACACTTTGCTCATTGTTTATTACGCGCTGTTCCATTCACACCTTTCCTACGGCCTGGAGGTATACGGTCTTACGTATTGCAGCAACTTACAGCCTTTGCTGGTGGCTCAGAAAAGGGCGCTCCGTATTATACTCAATTTACGTCCTCGAGAATCCGTAAGGTTTGCTTTTCCACTTCTTGGTGTCCTTAATAGTTTCGACCTTTTGAAGTACAAAGTGTCTCTGATCATGCACGATCTCTTTCACACACCTGCTAGTAGGCACCAGATTCCTCGGCCTTACCCGCTTAGGCACGACACCAATACACTGCATTTTCCCACGCCTCAAACTAATTATGGCTCACTATCATTAGCATGTTTTGGCAGCCAGACCTGGAATAATCTGCCCCGAAACTTGCGCACAATTACCAACTCCACCGCTTTTAAGCGCAGTATTCAATACTACTTCCGCTCATCTCAATAGATCGCAACATGTCATTGCCATTTTTCCTGTCTTTGTCTTCCCTCACTCTCCCCATCGACTCGTGCCCCGAAGTCCAGAAGGACAGAGGAGTATAGGTGACTCCCTCGCCGGGGGCACCCTCGGAATCCCTCTGGGTAGAGGGTTCGGTGAGCCCCTCGCCAGATGTACCTCCGAAGTTTCATAATGAAACAGAGGAATATTGGTGACTCCCTCGCCTGGTGGTACATCAAAGCTCCGTGGCTTTTCGTTGCAAATGTTATATTCACACACAACCATATACTTTATTAAACCACAGATCATCTTCTATGTACATTACACATCACCCCATACTAACTTTGCTGCGACCTGCCCACACGTTTGGCACCATTCGGCCGGTAGCGAGCTTGGTTGTCCTTACCCAGTGTCACAATGATGTGGGCTCTGCAGCATGATGAGAACATACACAGTCTCAGATCTGACAATGGGTATAGCAAATTCATAGTCTTTGATAATGCAAATATCTGACTGAACTGGACCTAATGTAGAGTAACTCAACAAAATTATTCGGCGCAGCATGATCTTTGATATCCTTGCGCCAGTAAAGTCAAATCAAATCAAATCAAAATCCCCATCGACTCGGATGTGTTAATGCATTTTTTTAATGCATCCTAGTTTCCAACTGTACTCATGACAGTGCTCCTCGCCCAGTGTGTTTCCTTGAATTGTGTTCCTGCCTGGACTGCATCACAGGGCTTGCCCTCGCAGTCCTGTTTATTATTGTATGTTGTTTTTCGTTGTTTGTGAGCAATAAAAGAAAGAAAGAAAGAATTATGCGCAAACCAACTGCTGAAAATTTCAGCATGATTGCAAGAGCACAGCGCAGGTTATTACGTTCCGAAGTCATTCCAAAACTTTTCCGACCAAACCGAAACTATTCAAGATTTCCGGTGGCCACATTGTGGCGGAGCATGTAACTACCGTGTGATCAACTCCCATATTCTGCGGAAGGTGGCGCTTGCGTCACTTCTGCTCGTACGTCAGGTTGTTTACGTCCTGCTGTGCTGCGGATGCATTGATCCACGCCGTGCTGACTGGTGTTGACAGTCGTGTTCTGATTTGGACTGTTGATATTGCGGTAGGCTGCACGTTCATAGTATTGTTGCTGCTCCCGCTTCGCACAAACTGGAAACGCATGGCAATGACACTGCCGTGCAAGAATCCTCGGAAACCGCGGAATTGCGGTCGGAAATCGGTCCGCAAGCTGTGTCGGCGGCTGGCGAGAGAGAAGCGGTAAGTTGTAACCACGTGGTTGTAACTTTGTACTGGTGCAGTGCGCTTGCGCTGATGCGTTTGCGCTTATTTATTTGTTCTTCCCCGTAGGCAATCCGGTGCATGTCTAGTTTAGCGGCGCCACTCGATTTCGAACTTCTAATCTACATACCTGGATAGAATTTTGCATGGTGCATCCTAATCCAAAATAATCAAGCGGCGGTCGGTTCCACGATTTCCTCCAGAGATCAGTTTCCCCGGGAAAATTTCGGCAGCGGCGACCATGTCATCTCCATGCGCCCATTGTTTACGTATGACAGCTTACGCACACCTCGCACTCTTCCCAGCATGCATTTCGCCTGTTCCCTCTCGCTCGTTGCCAAGAATGCACAATGAAGGCACTAGATCTCGACGGGTATCATTTGTGGTACTCCTACGCATCAGCCATAGAGCTTGGTTTCCCGCACTAAACGAAGTATAGTGAGGTTGGGTTAGGCCAGGTCAGTACATATTACACGCGGGGGGGGGGGGGGGGGGGTCCGGGGGGGGCGGTAGCCCCCCCCGCAGTTGTTCGAGACTGTGCTGACAGAAGACAGTGCTAATTTTGGCGCGGAGCAATTGCGTGAGGAGGAGGCCGACTGTCGTCCGATAGCGGAGTTGCTGTGCGTCTTAGCAACGAACAGGCGAAAGGCATGCTGGGAAGAGTGCAAGGTGTGCGTAAGCTGTCATTGGTAAACAATGGGCGCATGGAGATGACATGGTCGCCGCTGCCGAAATTTTCCAGGGGAAACTGATCTCTGGAGGAATTTGTAGAACCGACCGCCGCTTGATTATTTTGGATTAGGATGCACCATGCAAAATTCTATCCAGGTATGTAGATTAGAAGTTCGAAATCGAGTGGCGCCGCTAAACTAGACATGCACCGGCAATCCAAGCTGCGGTCTTTGCCCCCCCCCCCCCCCCCCTTGTATGGTCTTAGGCATCAGCGGCCTTAGTGCCATTGCTCTAGGGGGCAAGACTGAGAAGCACCTGTATTACGACTTTCCCCCGATGATTTTTTTTTTATAGTCTGAGGTAAAGCACAGGTGTAAAAGGGTGAGCATGGACAGTGTTTTCTAGGTTTGGAACTATCTTCTGCTGTGTATCTCACTTTGATATTTCATTTCTGCCCGTGAGGACATTGCCAAGTTTTTGTGCATTTTGCCTTTTTCAGGTTACCACAGTGGTGCCAACTTTCACTTGCAGCTATCCAAGAGACAGGCGTACGATGTGACGCGGTTCAGCTCGACCCAGATGTTACCATAAACAATATATGCATTTACCAAATTCTAACGGCTGTGTTCCAGCTCCTCTTTTTCTATCTTTGCTACGGTTGTCTCACTGCCTGATCCCGTTGTTTTGCCTTGCCAAGTGAATGGCCGCTTCCGCAGTATGATGAACTCAGCATGGGCATGTTCTTAGCAATATCACACTGCCCGTACTAACATACCTGAAATTGACCCGTACATTGCTTTAGTCTCACCCAAATGCCCTATTCTACTTTCGCCCCGTGAGAGAGAGCGAGAAATACATGATGACGATGATATGGGGATGACTTCCGTCCCGTGAGCCTAACAAGCTGTATCGGAAAACTGATGGAGAGAATGGTTTTGCATCGCCGCGACTGTTGGCTCGAAAAACAAGGTGCGTTCCCTCAGGAAATGGCTGGATTTCGCCGCCACCGAAGCTCTGTGGATCCAGTTCTCGATCTGGTCTCTACAGTCCAACATGCTCGTGCTCATCGGCGGATCGTTGTATCGGTCTTTCTGGACATTAAGCGCGCCTATGATACCGTCTCGCACATCTGTGTGCTCCACGGGTTGCGGTCTTTTAGAGTCTCTGGTCTACTTTTCAGCTGGCTTCACGATTTCCTTACGGACCAAACTTTCGCTGTCCGCACATCCCACGGCCAACGCCCCAAGCACCCTGTTCATCAATGGAAGGAAGCATTATCAGTCCTATACTTTTTAATGTGGTAATGGCAGGGCTAAAATCGATAGTTCCACGCAAGGTACCATTCTCCGTGTATGCCGATGACGTTACCCTTTGGACAGTAGGTAAGTCACGACCAGCCCTTCAGCGCCGTTTACAAGAAGCCTTAAACAACGTTCATCTGTACCTTACGCGACTTGGAATGGACCTTTCCCCCGAAAAGTGCGTCGAGCTCCCTTTCACCCACAAGGCTATGAGTAATTTCCCTCTCTGGGGTGGTCCATGGAAGCTCGAGCCTGTGCGTTCCCATCGCTTCCTTGGTGTGGTCCTGGACTCCCACCTGCGCTGGGCTCGCCACATCAAGCACCTTGAAACCAAAGTGCAGCGACGGCTTCCTGCCATTCAACATCTTTCGGGCTTCGGCTGGGGCTGTGATCAACCCTCCCTCTTAGCCGTTCCCGCGGCTTTGGTGAGGGCGACTGTGCTTTACAGCCTTCCAGTCTTGCATGGGGATTCTGCAACATCGTTAAATACCCTTCGGACCCTGTTCGCCCTAAGCCTTCGTCGCTGCCTTGGCGTTCCAAGAATGGCTGAAACACGGCAAGTCCTAGCTGAAGCTGGAGGACTCCAGGTGGAGATCCTCTGTGAGCGGGAAACGGCTCGACACTTCCAACGTTTGCGTGCTCACGTTCCCCGTCACCCACTCTTTAGGAAAATTCTACACCGTCCTCAAAGTGATTTCCATCGCGTGGCGCAGAGGACACGCCACGCTCTCACCGGTTTCACACCTAGGACTGTCACACCGCCGAACGCCCCCTGGTCTATGCCTGTGCCAACCACCTTCGCACGTCTTCCTGGCCTCTAGGTCCGCAGAGCTCAGGTTCCCCCTCAAGTCCTTCGAGCCCATTTTTATGCCCTCGTAGACGCGAAGTTTTCCACCTCTACCGCCGCTTACACCGATGGCGCATCTCGAAATGGAAAGTCCGCGTCAGCATTTGTCATGCCTGACGAAGGCGTAGTTCAAGGTCGTCGCCTTTGGCATTGTACATCATCCACAGCTGCGGAACTCTACGCCATACTTTTCTTTTTGCAGCACATCGTTCCTCCCCCGCCCCCCGGAATTGGGAGGTCTTTACTGACTTAGCATCTGCGCTGCAAGCAATTGAAAATTCTGGCGTACGAGGCTCCTCCGCACCGTTGGTTATGGATGTGTTAAGCGCTTACAAACTTGATTACGAAGCAGGACATAGGCTCGCTCTCCAATGGGTTCCCGCCCATTGCGGCGTCGAAGGCAATGAACTGGCGGACAGCGCCGCCGAAGCAGCTCTCTCGTCTCGGACACGGACGCGGATTGCACTGCGGAGAGGCGATCGGCGGTCCATACTTCAAAGCCTTGTGACTCCTCTGGCTACCCGCCAACGGGCCACTGACATACTACCCCCCGCCATGCTGAGCAGAGTTGACCCAGCGCTCGCTTTCCGCATGCCAGCACATATCTCTCGTCAAGCCGCCGCATTAGTTCATCGAATGCGCCTCGACGTGGCCTTCACAGCACAGTGGCGCTACCGCTTGAGACAAGTTAGCTCTGCCCACTGCAGTCACTGCGGTGCTGTTGAAGATCTCGAGCACATTCTTCTCCATTGCCCACACTACCACCCTTCCCGCTCCGTACTCTCCGCCTCACTCAACGAGCGAGACTCCCGTCCCCTCTCCCTCACAAAATTGCTTGGCCCCTGGCCGCATGCAGCTCACCAACGCTCTGCCCTCAAGACTCTCTTCGCCTTTTTGGACGCCACAGGACTTCGATCCTCATTGTAACGGGACCCATTCCTTAATTCCCTGCTTCACCTCCAGCAATGGGGTAGAGTATCGCCCCCGGCGATGAAACTCCCCACCCATCATCATGAAATCCTGAAATAAAGCTGTTGTTTTTGTTGTCTCACCCTATGTTCTTGTCTTCTTTTTTTACCTTCTGCAATGTCCTGCGGTCTGATGAAAAGTTATCGTGCTTATTAGCAAAATAGATTAGCTTCTCCCACAAAAGTCTTCTAACACTTGGAATACGTTATGCGCGAGCAGGAAATAGACCAACTTGCACGAGATTTCCGACCACTGTCCTGCTGCAATCGGGTTAGCATGGCACACGGCCAGAGGACAGATGACTGAGGCATATAACGGGAAAGTTCACATTTCTTCGGTTATTGTACCACATGTCTAATTGTAAAAGAAAATCGTGAGGGAACGCATAAGGCAATTATTCGAAACGTGTCTCTTGTGTGCTTCCTTGTTTGTCTTTCTCGCATTCTCGCAACGTGTGCTCGGCCTAACGTATTGGCTTTGGCTCCAAATCGTTGTTGTGGACGGAACTAAAAATCGTAGAACCCTATTGTTGCGCCTAGTGAGCAATACGTGCGTGGTGTGTACCTGTGGACCAAATCTAGCGGTACACTGAACGACTGTAGCATTTTGTGCAGCACTACGTTCGGTACGCAAGCAGCCCTGGTCTCAAGCGAATATAAAAGTGTAATCGGTATCATCAACATAATTATCGTAATGAACCTAATTATCGCAATAGGTTTGAATCATAACAATTGCGCACCTGGCTGCGCATTCTGAATCATCTTCAGTTACTGCAAGTGTCACTGGCATCCTGAGTGTTAGATAAAGCTGTTAGGGGCAGCAAGCAGGCTCCTACAAAATAATTGTCACTGCTAGGCAATGAATGTGAACACAGAAAAGGCTACACTCTTAAAAATGAACTTCACCACATAGCACGCTTCTAGCCAACCATTATCTCGAATGATATCGTTATCTGCCCTGATTTGTTGAAAACGGGAGACGTACGCCTTTTTTGTGACAATTGTGAACAGCATAAGTGTCACAAAAAGGCGTACGCCTCCCGTTTTCAACAAATCCGGGCAGATAACAATATCATTCGAGATAATGGTTGGCTAGGAGCGTGCTATGCGGTGAAGTTCATTCTTAAGAGTGTACGAGCTAATGGGCGATTTCAGATATTGCCCTTGTGCTCCGCACGGGGGCCCTCCGTCGCCCAAGTCACGTGCATCGCGCAATGCGTCATGGGAAATGGTTTACATTCGTGCTCGCTGCCCGTTGCTCGAGGTTGCGGGAGGTGAAGGAGAAAGAAAACCGAAACTGTTTGCGCTCTTTCTCTTCTCTCTGACTCATGAAAACTAAATCCCAAGATGCAGCGGGACTTTCGCAACACGGCGCTCTCTGGTGGGCCACCCATGCAATTTTTGAAATCGTGTATTCTCTTCCGTCTCCAAAACACACGCTTCGTCGTCTTGTTCCTTTATCTTTTCTATTTTTTTCTTCATTGTTTTCTAATCGAACGGAAGGAACCGGGTTATGCACCAACTTGTCTGCACCAACTTGCGCTACTGCCAAGCTGCCTCGTGAGATATTCTTTTTATGACGAACATGTAACCATGATGAGTACAGCCCACACAACGCATAGGCAATAAAATATTGTTTTATGCAGGAACAATAAGCACGAGTAACGTCGATACCAGCTCTGAAACCTTTATTCTAGGCAGAATAAGAGCGTACAGAAATTAGAAAATATCACTTTGATCATGCTGGATTGTGAGACTTCAGACACGGATACCGCCATGTCGAAGTGAAATGGCGTGGAATACGAGTTACTTCTTTTGTCTTGCCCACTAAAGTAGCGGGAAAGTAGCGGTAGCAGCATCGGACACGTTACCAAAATTTTTAGCGGGAATTATTTTTCCGCTATTGGTTAGAAATTTCGCGCGACCGCTCCTCCGCTACTGAAAAAGTAGCGAAAACAGCTGCGCTGCGAGTAGCGCCGCTACGCACAGCACTGTCTGTCGACAAGGGAACGTGTCCAGTCACACACGCAAACACATAAAAGAAAAACCCGTCCCCGAATTACGCAGGTGTGCGCCGTCATGTACCGCGTATGACTGAACAGAGGTACCGTCTGCACCATGTGATAAAAATTTGTTATGTAGGCAAGGGGAGTTTGTCGGACAAATGCTTTTTTATGGCAAGAAGAAAAACAAAGGAAAGAGAGAGAACAAGAGATAGCAAATCGTGATAAAATATACCTTTTTTGAGGGGCGTGGGGGGAATTGATAAAATTAGATGAGGCCTATTCTGTGAGATTGCGTCAGTGTGAAGTATTCTGGTCTTTCGCATTGCACGATCTCGAAAACCTTCCGTAAAGCGTTCGTTCCATGTGCCAACGTCCTTGACTCCTGCGAGTGAACATGTACGCGTCCTTACATATGTAGCTTCCCAGCTAATAGTTTTTATGAAGCCACAAAAACATGGTAGCTAGTTAGCAACTTAGTAAACTAAAAATAAAAACTTGGTATTTCTGGAACCATGTCAACTGTTTTAGGAAAACCGTGCTACGGAACCTGTGTGACTAATGCCATTTATCCGTAGGAGAGCTTGGAATGAAATTTCGTTCATTGATTTCTTGAATGGCACTCCAACATTAGCAAAGTCCGCATAACGTTTTGCGCCATATTGCATTGATGATCTATTAGAAAATTCATTCATTCCTCGCTAAACGGTGTTAGACTAAAGCTAAGAATAACAATAAACAACAAGAAGAGAAACCAGAACCCCGGATTCGAGATGGTTCTGGTGATAAAGCAGCAAGGTTATGCAACATAACGGAATCAGGAAGAGGCCGTGTGGCTGTTTTCAGAACTGTGGTTGTTACGCGCCGAAATATCATGGAGCCGAACTATCACAAGGTCGAAGGAAAGGATTATCGTAAACTCAAAAATGCCGAAACCTGGGAGAGAGTTCCGATAATTTGTAAAAAGAAATGAAAAAAACGTGGAGCGAATGCCACCACCGTTGTGAATCTCGCAAAAATATGATTGCGCGCTCCCAACACACACCTTAGCGACATTGGAGGAACTGACATGGCATACCGTATCACAAAAAATGCAACAATGCAATTCACCTTCCTGAAATTGTACAAGTTGACGCATAACTTTCCCATCAAGACAATTGGAGGGGGTGGCAATTTTAGTTCGTAAAGTATAGAGTTCGGGGTCAACCCCGAGATGCTATGGGGTTGACTGCGATACATTTTTGGTAGAAGGTAATGTCCCTTCCTCCCTCCATCTTTCTCGCGTTTTTTTTTTCTTTGTCGTTTTTGTCAAAAACAACTACATTGGTGCTCAAAGTGTCTGATGCCGCCCATAAAATTTACGTGATAATGTGGAAAATAGGCGGCATAACGTGGACGAAAAGCCTCTCTTTCACAGGTTGACCAGTCGCCAGGACATAAATAATGAATATGTAGCCTACTCTTCAATTGTTATCATTATAATTGGGGGTTTACGTCGCGAGAGAACTAAGATCATGAGCGACGCCACAGTGGCCGGTCTATAGAACTGTTTCCTGAAATACTGCCATCTAGCGGCCGTGAGCAGATGCGGCCGCGATGTTGCGGGAGACGGAGCGCATCAGACACACGCACGCGAGAACGGCGTATGCGATTTATGCTCGCCGCATGATATACGTGCCTGTTTCTTCTTTTCTTTTTCGTCATGTCTTTGGAAATGGTCCTCGTGGCTGGATGGGTGATCAATCTATCCAAGTTGCCAAAACTTACGGAAGAAGGATGGCGTGGTTTAGCTTGTCACAGCGAAATTTGAGAAGTTACAACTTCTACATAGAGCAGTTCGTAGTCGTATCTTCAAGGAAATTACACAAGGGGAGCGAAGACGGTATTTGGCTCGCAGCATTCTTGCTCACATTTCGGAGAATTCAGATTTGCGTTCGGGTTATTCATCTGGATCAGATTTTCACAGGAGCATATTTGGGGTGCTTTACACTAAGAACAGTGTGTTAATTCGTTTGTTTGTTTTTTTGCCTTACAAACAAACAAACATTATTTGCAGGCAAGGTGTG
This sequence comes from Ornithodoros turicata, assembly GCF_037126465.1. Taxonomy (NCBI): domain Eukaryota; kingdom Metazoa; phylum Arthropoda; class Arachnida; order Ixodida; family Argasidae; genus Ornithodoros; species Ornithodoros turicata. The sequence continues at coordinate 3,390,728 of NW_026999318.1, read as the reverse complement.
AACTTCAGCAAGGCATCGTGCTACGAAAGTAAACAGGCTCATGACCCCTACGGGTCCTGTTAGGATCAGATACAACTGTTCGCGATGGCTCAACTACAACCAGAGATGGGCATTGACTACTTTTTTGTAGTTTAACAACAACTACTAACTACCTCTTGAAGTTGTAGTTTAACTAGTATAGTGTAACTACATCATAGCACTAATAGTTAAAACTACCTTGTAACTATATACTGCCGACGCGTTTAACTAAATTTTTAACTATCTCGGCGTTTTGTGCGCGTTGCTATATACTGAGTGTACACCGACCGTTTAAACAGGATGATGCGCTCTACATGAAGCAGAACTGCTGGAATATTCGAAGCCCCGTGTTTTAGTCGTTTTTTTTTCTTTTGGTTATTATTCAGGCATTTTTATTAGATCATATGATTACGTCTTTTCTTTTACGTATGATTACGTTTTCAAGCTTTTTTAGTGACGACCCGAGGTGTAAATTAGAAATTTGTAGAGCGCGCTGAGAAACAGCTAGCGCAACCCTTCCTGCAAATGCGGCTCACTTAGAAAAATGTAGTTCAACTGCTAGTTATAATTACATTCTAAGAGATGGCTTCTTTAACAACTTTTTAACTACTATGCAGTAGTTCAACTAGTTGTTGAACTACATGTAGTTAACTACTTCCCATCACTGTCAATAACTGTCCTGAATTCCCAGCACTGGGCCTTTTAACGATTTTATAATGTTGTACCAACAGGTCCACGTTTGATTCATTAAACAGAAATCACGTGAACAGCAACCAAGTTCTCGGACAAATGGCAATTTCAGGGACACGGTGGGCTGATTTTGTTGTGTATTACAAAAAAAGTTTTCTTCTCGGAGTGTGACTGCGCACGTGCAGAGCCTAAGCTGACACAGTTTGATTTTCAAACACTGTTGCCTACATTTTCTCATTGACAGGTACACGACAAATAAACACTTGAAAAGAAAGTTTCAAATGTGTACTCTTTTGCATCATTTACACATTTCAAGGAGGAGATAAGGAAAGATAAATTCCCAACAGCTCATAGGTTGATTTAGTCTGCAGTCTGCTGCGGTGGGAATACGTAGTACGATGCTCAACGCGTCGGCTTCTCCCGCAACATGGCCGGTGAAGCGCAGTTCGATGAAAGAATTGTTCTACGCGTTGTGCACCACTCACACAGAGTGTTTCAGTAACAATGTCAAAAGCATAAAAGAAGGAAAGCGCGTCACGGAAAATGGGTGATCAACGACATTTGTTTGCAGGTGATATAATAGGGAAACACGAAGAGTCAAAATGTAATTCTCTTGTTTTTCACTTTCACGCGGCTTCATTTCACCACATGCATATACTGACGCTGAACTTCGGGTTAGACTAATATAACTGTCCTGTAATTGTTTGTCTCAAGTAGAAAGCGCACGTAGGGTAGACCACACTTTTCTACGACTACACAGTAGATTCCTCGCTTAGAAGGTTATAGCTACAAAAGGTGACACAGAAACAGGCGTGCAAACTGTCGTCCGCCTTCAAAATGTATCAAGCTTCGAAACAAGGAAGACTCGCTATCTTCTCAATACTTCAGATGATGAAGGCAGCAACGTAACAAACAAAACAACAGGTACCCGAAACAACAGTGAGAGAAAACACCAAAATGACGGGTAATCGCTTTCGACGTACGACGTGCTACACATTTTTCAGAGTGATAAAGCAGATGTATGTATGTATAATTTCACACTTATTGTGGCATTTTCTCATTGAATAGAGTATCGAAATTGAGTATGTCCCTTGTTTCATGTGTCGGACAACTCATTTTTATGGCAAGAAGAAAAATAAAAGAAATAGAGGTCGGGATCAACTTTGCTTTTTTAGATCTCGATAAGATCATATGTGGCACGTGCTGTGATACTGACTCTGTGTAAAGTACTCCGATCATCGGAAAGCTTCTTGCTTGCTTGCTTCGTGGGAGGTAAGACTAGATACGACCTTCCGGTAAACGTTCCTCTCACCCATCAACCATTGATTTTGGCCTCTGTGAAGGGATAATAGGCTTGCGGGATAACCCAACTCCTAAGGGCTATTTTGGGAGATTTATAGAGGAGAGGGCTATTTATACGGGCTTTGTAGAGAACCTGTTTACGGAGAGAACCCCCTGCTGCCAGGCATCAACTGGATATAGGGTGGTGGGTCCCCGTAGTGTCAGCTTTCCGCAACTTTCAGCTACGGTGTCGCCGCCACGCGGGCGATGTTGGTATTAGCTCAGCGGTGACTCTCGCCTCAAGCTTGCATTCGAGGCGATCGTAACTCTCCACGGCTCTACGCCAGCCAGATAGTTGTTGTTGAAAGCAAAATCGCGCTAGCCTAACGAGAAAACAGGAAAAAAAGAAGCCGGACAACGAAAAAAAAATTATAATAACTGCCGGTTAAAAGCAGGAAAATGTGTGTTGTGTTCCACAATGCGTCAACCGCGCTGTTGTTAGGAGAGTCAGTTTACACTCGTTCGCACGTGAATCGATCAGCACAAGGTACAAATCGTAAGAGAATGGGTTGTTTATTTACAGCTAAGTTATTAAAAGTTTGAGTAGACGGTCAATCTTGCAGCGGAAGCTTTTTTGCGCTGGTCAGGAGCTAAAATGAAGACATTCCCCGTACTCACGTACTGCAAAAACTATAGCATATTTGCCAATAAATCCATTCTCTTGCTCTTTGTACTTCTGCAAAGATCATCTATCGTCTGTGTGCCATTTAGCATTCCTGCTGGCGTTCGTAAGATGTGCATATGTGTAGATAGTGCTTTAATAAAAACAAACAAAAATACAAATAAACACTGCGAAACAGTTTGTATGCTTTCTTCATCAGTCACAAGAAGCCAGAGTTTGTCTTTTTGCCCAATATAAAGAGCTGCTAAAATACTCCAAATTTATTTGCAAAGCAGGCTACAACAAAATACTGCACTTCCCATAATAACTATATGAAGCCCTGGTACACTGGTGAACTCAATAAATAATCTAAAATATTGCACTGGTAATTCTCACACCTCAAACAATGTTTGTATAAGAGCTAAAAAATGTGTTTTGGTATTGTATTCACACAGTACCTGTGACACATGAAATTATGACACGTGAGGGAGAATGTGAGAGAAGTACACATAGCATAACCTTCTGGTCATTTCAGTAATGTATTGGTCATACCTTTTAACAACTATGAGCCGCGCTTCAACCTTTGAATAAAGAAACAGGTATTGTGACTTGACATCGAGAAAGAACATTCCTTTGGCGTGTAATGGGGTAGTGTACTGCTCTCCAGTGGTGAATCACCCCCACGTCATAGTGATTTATTTGTTATTGTTGTTGTTCCTTTGGCATTGTAGATTGCATTGGGTTCTGGGGGAATGGCAACATAAACATAACAGGCTGAGGTTGTTGCCTCTTGTAGTGAGCATTTATACATTTTAAAATGACCAACGTCGTAAAATGCTACTTGAGAGAAAACGTTTTACAACACTAGACACGAAGTCAGATAATGTGTTATTGATTAAGGCTTCACTATTTGCACTGTCAGTATACCGTTTGTGTTGACGCATGGTTGGATTAAATCATATTTTCTTGCTCAAAGCTATATAGAGCGCAGCACGGAGATGCTTTGATGAAATCATGTTGAATATCTTCAAGTTGCCTGTTGTCGAGTTGAACAGCCGGAGCTTGGTTAACACAGCACACCTACGCCTGTCTTCGCAGAACGTATCCTGATCGGGTCGAATCGTTATCACATATGCGAGCGGAAATAGCACTTGAAGGATGCTCTCTGCCTCTTCTTTTCAGGTTTTATGTCAAGCCATGACCTCACGACTGAACGCGACCCAGCGAAATAACTACACATACGGATAAAACACAACAACTCCGCGATCACCTCTCCGCCGCCATTTTGAGAAATGCGAAGCGCCCTCTTTAGTCGCTGAAAGTTGCGGTTCTCGGAGGAGGAAAGTGGGACCGTAGCCTTAACATTCGCCCAGTGCCCCAAGGGTGGCTGTTATCGCGCCGGGAAATCAGACCAAATTCTTTCCAGTGTTATTATTAAGATTGACCGGAGCTGTACTTTGTAACGGTGGAGGCGCCTTGTCGGGCTTATGCATTTTGCGCCTATCTCCCCAATTTCCAAGTAGGTGAAATGATATAAAAACAAATCAAAACGAGATTCTGTTTCCTCTTATTTTGAGCCTGACGAACGTTTTTATTGAAACCCAATGCAACGATTCGGGGATTTAACGCGTAGAAAGGCAAGGAGAAGAATAAGAAAAAAGAAAACAACAAAAGCGAAAAATTTACAAACTTAGGGACCGCTAAGCGTCACTCATGATCACGGTTATCTTGCAACGTAGAACCCACAATTATTATTATCATTGTTAATGGCACTTTTAATATTACACGAGTTCACCTCCAGTTAGAGACCACATGTGGCCGCCAATTTTTAGCCTTGAAATACACATGGAGAGCGTCTGTAGCTCTTGTCCGCTGTCTCACTGTTCGGCGTCCGTCCCTGATAACGTTTCTATGGAAACCGGCCTTTGGATAGTACACAGATAAGCAATATGTGAACGGATATAGAGAAAGAGAGTGTCACTTCCTCTCGTCTTATCTCTACCGCGCAAAAGTGCAGTTGCTGCCCTAGCGGCACAGGAGCCAGTTGCATCCTGCTTCCAGCTGCTGGTCTTGTGGGAAGGTAATTATGATATTATTCGAAACATTGTTTCTTATTTCATTCCTTCGCGTTTTACATCCCGATATCACAGGCGGATGCCAAAGACAACGATTCGTACGGGAAAAAACGGCCAGAAATGGGCAGCTCTTTATCCTGCGCTGCCGAACGTCGTGTAAACACGAGGCACGTCAGTTCACCACCCGAATTGCGGAATGATTAATGACTGCGACGTCTGCGAGAATTATTACCAAAGCATGTGACTGTCGAAACCAGTTTGTGAAAGTTGGAAGGGGTGCAGGCCGCCGTTACAGAAGCGTTCCGCAGGTATCGGGTTATTAAAACGTCATATGTGTATAGACTTGAATGTCACATCTGTAAGTGTTCATCCACATAATTTAAATATGAAAATTTGATATTCTTTCGATGTTACCCGTTTTAAACTCGGAACTCAAGTGGGTTTTGCGTTTTTGACGTGCCTTAAATGAGCACTGTGATGTGCTATGGCGATCATAGCAGATGTTCCATAAAGAGGCTTAGTATCTTTTAAACAACATTGGCTACACTTGCGCGTGTATTGTTCCTATCCGATACTGGCGTATGAATTGCTTGGAGAAGTTCACGAGCATGGGGTGTCTGCAGTGGCCCACTCTTACTGGGTCTCGTTTTATCTGCGTATTTTCTGGTATAGGTTTATTTTTGTTTCTTTCATGCATTTGCCACTTTGTTTGTGCGTGAGGGGTAGAGAAGGTAACCAAAAGCCGGATTCCTCTGTGTCGCTGAAAGCCCAACGTCACTCTTCAGGAGGTAAGCAAGATTTGATTGGCTCCAAAATGGGAGAGGACAATCAATGCCGAAACCAAAATAACAAGAAAATGAGCGCGCAGTTAGAGCCATCCTTCCATCGCGCGTCCGTGCTTATCATAGCCTGCTAATCTATCGCGGAATGATGGAGCAGGGTCTTCTCCTGTTGTAGGAAGATAAAAATATGGAAGCGACGCGGTCCGACGACTGAACGCACTTCAATTCAGGAAAGGTCCTTTTCCAGCATGTGTCTACCGCATGATTCGTTCTGTCAGTATTTCGTATGGGTAATGTTAATTTGCCGTACTGGTGCAGGCGAAAAGTGGAACATGCTTGAAAAATAAAATGAATGAGAAAGAGCCAGACTGGATGACACATTTCAGAATGAAAATAAATGTTACCATGAGGTGACCCCTGGGCTCATTTAAAGTGTGCCCTTGAGCATTCGTTGTGATGACTAAAATGAGGCTCCTGGCAAATCTCAATAGGTGTCCTATTTCTCATGATTTTTTTCCTCGGAATGACTCTCTCGGACCGTAAAGTATGAGAAGTCGGAAGAGCAAGCCCGCGACACAAGCAGCACGAGTAAAATACGTGCAACGTAGAGATGAAGGCTTAGTAGGGTATGCGTCCCCTCGTCATAGACCAGGGCACTTCCCTTCCTGGATTCCTCAGCTTCCTTGTTAAACTTATCTTTATCTTGTCGACACGTGCGCTAGGTGTACCGTGTTGGAACATAGACATCTTCACTTGTTTCTATATTCCAGGTCAGCTCAGCTTCAAGCAGGGCCGGGGTCTATACCGGTACAAGGGGGCAGCTGCCTCCCCCTCGCCCTAAGCCCGCGTAGAGGGGCGCAAAAAAAGGCAACTTTCGGGCAGTAAGAATATGGAGAGGAGCGCAAATTTCCTACTTGCGAACAGTACATGCCGGTACTGGCTTGAACCTTCACCAGGAACAACAAAAACGTATGCACTTCACGTGTGCGAACTTCGAACGATACTTCACACGATAAACAGACAAGGCGACAACGTGGAATGTTCATCTGTGGACAGTAATACATGACAAAAATACTGAGGTGTATCTTTTAGGCATATCCGTTTATCTGCGCCTTTTTTAGTTGGTGCCGAATGTAGGTCACAGTGCCGTCTCGGTTTGCCTTAGGAGGATCTCCAAAACGACAAAAAAGAAAGAGAGAGGGAGGGAGAGAGACGTAAGCAGCACTATTGCTCCCGGTCACTCCACGACACTTGAGTTGGTCACTACTTTCGAATGCCGCTGCGAAGTCACCACTTGTGTGTCTGGTGCGGTACGTAAACCCAGCATCATTACCCATCTGGGGGATATTTGGTACATCGCCTTCGCTGCGTGCATACGTTATGTGTCACTGCTCGTAGAGGACCAGTACTCTGTTAGAAACTTAATTGTCTATGCAGAACGAACTTTCTACATGTGCGGAGTAGAGTATCGCCCCCTGGCGAAGAAATTCCCCAATTAACATCGTAAAATAAAGTTGTTATTCGAGATGTGTATGTATGTACACATCAGGTGTAAATATCTGTTAAATCAGGTTTGACAGATGTTGTACATGTAGGTCGTACGACCCAAGCCGCGATTTCATCAACCCGGCAGAAACAGGTCGAGTTGACTTATTGCACCTCCTCGCATCCATCCTCCCTAGACGATTGGTTGACACGGACTGATGGGAGAGGATTTGCTGCGATAAACCAACTCTACCTGCTTTTGTCGAGTTCATGTAAACACGGCTCCGGATGTGCAGCCTGTGTCAAACCTGATTCTACCTGACTTCACAACTGAAGCACACGTCTACGGTCCCAGTGCTTTGTGGTTCGAAGCAAGCACACGTGAAATGAACACGTTTTTGGTTTTCCTTTTTTTTTCTGTAATCAAACTCAAACTCGACGTTTTTGGTGTTCCCGATGAAGGTTGAAGCTGACCTGGAGCGCACAAATAGGTGTCCATTTCTCAACAAGTGACACCAACTGCACATGGGGACGAGGAAGTTGAGGAACTTAGGAAATGAATGGGCAGGGAGTAAGACATGGGGACGCATCCACTCTTAGGCATCTTTCTTTCTCTTCTTTTTTTTCTTTTTGCTATAGTCGTGACGACGCTCACTTTTGTGTGGCTAACAACGGCGAGGCGATCCTGCTTTTAACCCCCCTCCCGCCCAAGCCTTCATCTCTGCCTAGCATATATTTTGCTCGTGCTGCTTTTGCCATGTGCTTATTGTCCCTGACAGTGGTTTATCCAGAAACTCAAGCATGTGGAGGTGTTGCAAAAAAATTGGTGTGACACCAAGGTCCTCACATTGTAGGGAGTGGACAGGTAAAACGTTCGGACTGTGTCGCCAAACATTTGGAGGGTATTAATGATGCGGGGGGTTCTGGATAAATTATTGGTTTTCGAATTCTCATACTTTATGGGGGGGGGGATATATATTTATTGAAAGGAAAGGGCAGGTCATACTTTATGGTCCGAAACAGTCAATATGAAGTAACATAAATTCATGAGAAATAGTGTACCTTTTGAGCTTAGCGTCATCAGAAGATTTAGCATTATAGCCATTACAATGAATCCACAAGTGCACACTCTAAACGGATCCAGAGGTCCCCCCGCAATACATTAATTTTCTTGCTCAAGCGCCTCATCCAGTGTCGCTCTTTCTCATTCATTTGATTTTTCAAGCACGTTCCAGTTCCCGCCGGTACCGGTACAACCAATATAACAAGGCCATCCGAAATAATGGTCGGGGGAACCTCGCGATGGATACATGTCGCAAAAAGGACCTTTCCAGAATTGAAATCCTTGTAGTCGTGCGAGCACGTCGCTGACACATTTTTATCTTTCCGAATACGGAGAAGAGTCTATTCGATCATCCCGCGATGGATTTTGATAGATAGCGCGCTGATCATCACTGATCATCCTCCGTCATTTCGAAGCCAATGAAATCTTCCTTACCTTCCGAAGAGGAAAAATATGACTTAGGGATTTAAGACGACAACGCTACTCACTAGAAAAATGAGTAGGGCGTACAGGTACCTACAAAAGTTTACGGAACACGCAAGCGCTGTATTTTCTGCTCGGTTCGACACCCTACCGGCGAGGTGAAGTGGGATTGGGTACTCGTTCAGAGGGGTGAGGGAGTGCGCTGGTAGCGACACACCGTGGTAGTTTCGGTATGGTGTGAATGTTCTCGGAAGGGAGTTTGAATTGGTGTCATTGGTGTCATGAATTGGTGCGTGTATGCCAAAGGGAGTCTGGCCATTAGGAGGAGCTTAAAGGTCAGCTACGCCGATTTCCCGATGTGTTGAAACGGTTGTGATATTCAGAACGAGCACATCCAACTGCCCCCGAAACGCACCTTCGTTTCTCAATTTTGTCTTCCTATTACGAAAATTAATTCATCAAAGAAACCAAAACAAGCAATGGGCGCAGCCATTTTTGTGACGTAGATGGGATAAACCTGCTCCATCTACGTAGATAGAGAATCGTGCGTCTGATTGGATGAAAGCTGAGGCTTTCTCTGACTTCCCTGGCGTCTGCTCCCGTTTGTGAGGAAATCCAGTTATGGCCGCCGGCTACGATGAGCGTTTCGTCCGACGTAATCCCGATAACTATTGAACGATGGAAACAACAACCGCGAACTCACCTCAACATCATTTTCGGCGTGAAATTGTGATTATGTGCTCGAGAACTTTTCAGTTCAACCGTTCGGCAGCCATTCACGTCAACCAGTTTGCTGCTTTTACTACAAGTGCAGGAATGGGAGCGATTGAGCAACAACGTGAGACTTGGTGATCGTTTGAGCATATACCTGCAGAGGACTGGTCTTCAAATAAAGAGGGCCGTATTTCTGCCCATGCACATCGTGCGATTGCCAGGCTTGTTACACGAGATACATATATTGTGCAGCATCATAGCGCGACTGCAATGAACGACGTACGAATGTATCGTGACCACTCGAACTGCATTCGTTGACCCATTCGTCGGTTATATGAAAGTGTTCATTAGAGTTGCCCCGCACAAAAAGTGTTGGGTGTAGTTTTGTAGTGTGTTGTTTATCTCGTAGAGCGCACCGCGGCATGTAGGTCGAGAGCCCTTATACGTATTTTTTGCATGTTTACTTGAGTGTGCGCATTGTTCTATACCACACAGGCCATATTTCATTCATAATAGTTTCGCAAATAAACACGTACGGGTAGATCTCATATTGCTTTTGAGTTAGGCATAGTGTCTTCAGATCAGGGTATGTGTACCCTGTTTGCTGGGCCCAACAGATGTTAATAAGGGTAGTGCAACATTTCCCACTTCTTGAGCCATGCTAACATTGCTAGAATAAGGAACATTACACTGTGCTGTGTATTCCACACTCAGTTGTCTCGTGACGTAAACCCCCAATTATTATATTGGGTACTCCACATGTTCAACCAGTCAGCACTTCCCATATCCTATTTTTTTTAAACATGTGCTTAAAATTGCACGACTGCCACTCAAGTAACTTTGCCACCAAATTAGTCAGTGACAAAAGGTATATGTATTTTATCACAAATTTAATAACCTTAGTGGAAATGGTTGATGTTGTCCTCTGCCTTGTGCGGTGCACTTCATAGCAAAATACACAATAGTCCAAATGTTTTCCTTGTCCCCAAATGCCCTGTCAAAGCTGAAAGACTCTTATCAAAATGGGGAAGCGGGCTTGCTTGTCCAGAGAAACAAATATGAAACTGCAGTGCTCAACGTAAATAACTGCATGCTCAGCAACTAAGGCTGGTGATGCCGAAGACCTAATATTTCTAGGTTACAAGGAGAAAAGACCACTGCAGCGTATTAATGTTGTTTCAAAAGTATAACACCACAAAATTTGTGAGAGTCAGTTGGTGTATTTAGTTATGTTGGTCACCTCCTGCACCAATGTTTAATAAAATTCAAATGCGTTGCTACCAACCAGGACCTAAGCCTGACCTATGATATAATAATAATAATAGTATCTATCTATGACCTATATGGACCTTCACCATTAGTTTGGTCTAGGTTTCACACGTGGCTTGTAGTGAAATTCGAAGCTGCTCTGTAGAGCTGATAGGAGACTTGCAGAGTAGAGAATTTTTTATTTATATTTTCCAAAGAACATGTAAAAAACAATGTGCTGTACCAACTGTATTCAAAGAAATACAAATATACTTTGTTTTAGCTATGTGCATATTAGCAGATTATAGGTGACCGATGACACACAATGGGCGTCAAGGGTGAGAACACAAGAATACTACCACTGCAGGCACTGTCCTGAAATTCGAAGTCACCATTTGTCAGAAAGCAATGACCACGCACAGCCTAAGGATCATGTTGAGCTCCTTCCATTATTCTTTTTATTGACAGCATGTTGGCTGCCATCCAGTCCAAGAAAGTGACCCTTATCGTTGAAAGAACGGTTAAACAGCAAGCTAGCTGGTGATAGTGTCCATGATGGCGAGACCTGAATGGCGAGACCTGAAGAGGAGATACAAGAAGGGACATAAACAAGCTATGTTGAGACATTGTGTATGTCCCTTCCTATCCCTCGTCTGAGGGTTTTTCGCTATGGACCTTCATGATATTTCCTTCGGCAAACTTTACATATTTTTATGTAGAATTGTGGAGGTACAGCCAGGCGCTGTTAGCAAATCACACAGTACTTTTCTTGAATCAAGAATCCATAGAAGGTACACAGTCATCTTCAGCATTGCACACATCTATGGGACATGTTAATCACTTTGGAATGTCACAGACATGTCATGGAGGCCGGCACATGATTAGTGGTGCTGAACAGACAACTATTTGTCATAGTTTAGGCATAAAAAGCAGTTTTGTCACCTGCATGTTGAGACAGATGTATCTCTACATACTTTGCCATGACACAAATATATGAAGCGACAAATGTACCCTCTATTTTATTATGGTTATTAGTCAACACTGCCGAGAACGTGGGAACACAGTCTTATACCACCTACACTCTTCAAAATGACCTTCACACACGACACATTGTAGGTCAACGAGACTCCAGAATGATGTCCTCTCCCTCCCCATTGGCTGAAAACATTTTTCTACTATTTTGCATAAGGGGAAGTTAGTACAAGAAACGCACAGATTCCTTTTTTGAGCAAATCAGTATTCAGAGCGTTACCATACTGTGGTAGGCCTGCAGTGCATTACGTGGTGCAGCACACACTGTAAAAAATTTCACCGTAGAACATGTCCCCCGTTCTAACGACAGTCTTCTCCAGTTTTTCAAACTGCCATTTCCCATAGTGCTTTATGGTATGACACAGTATTTCTAAATCTTTACTGTAGTTTACTGGTTGTAGCAGAAAAAAGACACCACTGTTTCCGATCACAGGACGCAAGCCATAAGTGCTATACGGAAACAGTACGTGCTGCTCTCTAGCAGTTGTTAGTGTTTGGACATGGTATGGTGCATGCAGGGTGAATTCCATGGTTAAAATATCCAAACGTGAACAACTGTTAGATTACATGATGTAGAATGCTCTGTAGTACAGTAAAACCTCCAAAGTCGGACACCTCCCTACCTTGGACAACTCCCCATGATTTCCTTGCACGGGCAGGCTCCCATTGAAACTACATGGGGACGAAATTCTCTATGTCGGACACCTCCCTATCTTGGAAGTAGGATAGGGTTTTCCCTGCAAAGTCGGACCCTGGCCAAATTACCTCAATATTGGCCCATCTTTGCACCAAAAAGACCCAAAATGAGCCAGTGGCCTTGACTTTTTCCCCTTTTTTCCCCTATACTGGTCTCAGCATTTTGTTGCTTTAGTTTTTAGAGTCCAAAAACAAGTGCTGTCAGTTTACATTGTAATTCTTTATGTGAGCACTTGTCTTCAGTTTGTCTAGAGCCTTTGAACGAGCACTGCACCAAAGCTATGAGAAGTATGCTGACGCTTCAGAGACAAGTCCTTGCTGCTCGAAAGGCTCCAGAGGTAATGCCATTGAGTAGAATCTGAACGGAATTGAATATACTAAAATCAGCAATAATTATCAGTGAGTGGGTAGAGGTACCACTACCAGGCACCACCACCAGGTACCACTAAGGACCTTAAATTGAAGAAGGGGGACATTTCTCACAGCTGCGATCTCTTCCATTTTTTGTTGCTGTCGTATTCTGTAACTCGGACACCTCTATAAGTAGGAGACGCTTCGGCTGCACCGCGGCTGTCCAACATAGGAAGGTTTCACTGTGTTTATGTTCCGTGTCATGTGACCACAAACAATATATGCTTTTGCTCATGCTGCACAGCACAGGCGAATTGAGCTGCATGTGAGGATAATAACATGAAACCCGAGGCGCGGAGGAAAAGCCATGACTTTACAATCCCTGTGTCAGTTGTTTCATGTTGTAATTGCGTACCAGCTGGCCTGTACCTGAGAATAGGTTTGATGCATTGTACACGCAGCATAGACATGCAGTATGTGGTGTGTCGTAATGCTCCATGTGGATTGTTTCGGTACAATCTTGCATACTTCAATCTTGCAATCTTCGGTACTATGCATACCAAGGGGTAGGGCATCTGCATGACAGGTTTACCTGGAAGTAAGAATGTAAATGTTAGCTGAAGTCATTGAATAATTAACATTATCAATATACTGCTGCAGATCATACCAACAATAGCACACAAGATGCTCCGATATGTTATGCAGGAATGTCTCTGTACTCACAATATTAGTACAGCAGCTACAGAAAGGCATAAAACAGTTTTTGTATACATGATACCACTTGAATGCAACACAAGCTTCTGCTGCACTGCCAGAACACCACGGCGGACAGATTTACCTTACTTCACTTGAGAAAAAGTATGTACTGTTGCACATATGATGCTGTTTGAATGTCTCGAAAAACATAATTTATGACCGAAAGACATCAACTGGAAGATTTCGATTTACCTTAGTCAAAACTGAGAAAAAGTATGTGCTGTTGCACACATGAAACTGCTTGAACTGCCCTTGAGCGCTCTGGAGGAACACCTTATTGGTGACCAAAATACAACAGCTGAGCCAACATTGAATTTATACCTTACTCAAAATACACAAGATGTGCTGCCGTGCATACGATACGATGATACTGCTTAAATGTACTCTGAAAGCGCTGGCACCTCAGGCATGGTTGCTCTAAGCTAGCGAGCAACAGCAAGGGTATACGAACACAAGAAGTCGAGCACAAGTGATGGAATGCACTTGATTAATCAGAAAATGAAATGTCTCAGTACCAGGTGTCACTGTTCCGTCAACAAAAACATATGAACTTTGAAGGGCGTCTGGTTGGCACTGGTGAAAGCCTTCAGCTTGAAACCCAGACGGTGATAGTTGAGAAGTGGAGTGCAAGCTTTTCGGTGGTGCCAGAATGCCTGCGAAATCATTTAAAAAATAAGGCAATTCCAAATCTGTACTGAGAATACACCCGCTGCGGCGTAATCTCTAAAGGATGAAGCAGTAACTGACAGATAGCGTATTTTTCTCTTCTACGCGATGCAATTTACACCGCATGACAGACTTGTCTAACATCACGCGTCTTACCTTTATCTGCTGCCTAGTCCTGCCCCTGCAATCTCCTGCTGCAGATAAGGTTGGCACAGCATCCCGGACGAGACATCTTCAGCTTCTTGTGAAACAAGTTGCGCATTGCTTCCGTAACATTCGTATGAGCCAGATGAACAGATCAAATCACTGCTTTCGAAGGTGGCACCCAGTCGGAGTTGTAACCGATTGTTGCAGTCAATATATTTCTTTTTCGCCTTTCGGAAAATTGTGGTTTGAAACATTGGAACTGCATACTGAAGTGTTCTTGCAGACGGGAGCAAAACGCTCACGCATTCTCGGCACGCAGCACAAAACACGAATGACACCAGGAAGTCTGTACTGGCCTACCAAATGCTTTGCAGTCGAAGGAAGCAAAACTCACATTCCTCCTGGGTTTAGTGAAGTCCAGAAGTATACTGGCTCCCTAATAGCGAACTGTTTATCACTTCCCTAATGTGAATCTGCGCAACAGACGGCTCGGCAGAAGAAACTGGCCGGCTTGGCGGAAGAAACCAAGCCAAAAGTCATGCCAAGCCGGAGCGCGTTCAGACCACGAATGTGTCGTCGACACAGGGTTTGCGGGCCACAAGACGGGATGTCAGTGAAACTAAAAATTCACTTTTTCGGAAAACCACGAGGAGTTTGGGATAACTATTTTGCATACATAATCAGTGTTCCCTTATGAACACATCGTGTGAGTACCATTCCATTCTGTAACACTTGAAAATCGGCGTAGCTGAGCTTTAAAAAAGAGGCTCGGCATGTAAATCAAACTTAGGCGCATTTCCTTGGTTACCGTTTTTCATGGGAGCTGCCATGACACCAAATTTTCTCCAAGATGGAGGATGGCGCTTGGAACGGCGAAGCGGAGATTTTGCGACAAAAAATTTTCACAGACTACTTTACTTTCATACTGTGAGTATATATCCTCATGTACGCATCTGCAAAATCAGCTTCAACTTTCGCTCCGCCATCATTATTTACGTGAAAGGTGTACAGGTTGTACCGCTCTCCTGGTTAATCACTTCTGCCAGCAACCATTTCTGCAATTCTGAGCCTTCCCAACACGCCTCTCTCCATGAAGATGGCGTTGATAAAAGTGGGCGCAGAATCCGTCGTTTTGGTCTGTCACCAGTGATATCCGTTTCAATCCGAATCAATCGAATTTCTCCAAAATGGAGGCACCCAGTAAATATGGGTGACGTATAAGTACTGGATGAATGTAATAATAGACAACTGTATTTCCACCTCTAATTGGCTAGATACCTCAAAAAGTGGGTGGAGCCTCAGGTATAGGCAGGTCCCATTGATGGCCAGACTCCCTTTGACATACACGGCACTGCCCCTCTGAACGAATGAAAACGCCAGCTTCGACTTCCCGCTAGGCCATCGCACCGAGGAGAAATTACAGCGCGAGCGTGTTCGGTAAAGTTTTGTCGGGACCTGTACACGCGTGAACTGCGTATTTCTGTACATGAGAGAACTTCCGTTACTTCCGTACTTTCGTAGCTTTCGTTTCGTTACATGAGAGAACTCATTACTTTCTTTGTTACTTTCCTCCTGCGTATTTCTGTTTTTTTTTTTACCTCGGTTTTGCTTATCAGTATCTGTTCCTCACAGACGCTATGTGTACACACAACTACATTTGTACTGTGTCAAAATGCACGGCATCGTCCCAAAGTTGAAGCAGAATGCAGTGAAGACGATGGAAACATTCAAGTATTCACGAGTGCCTGCGAAAATAGGCTACAACACCTTATATGAATTACGAATACGTGTACGTCAGTTGTAGTCCAGTTTAACGATCGCGAAATGTCCGGCTTGTAGGCTACCCCCGCCCTTGGTGGTAGCCGAGACCGTGCTGAAGACTGGGAGGCGGTGGGTTCGAATCATTCAACCGGCTGTGCTGTCTTGACTTTTCCCTGGGTTTTCGGGAGACTGTAAAGACGAATGTCGGCACAGTTCCCCAAGAAGTCGGCCCAGGACACGAACTAACCCCTCCCCCCTGTTTATCACTCCTTCCTACTGTCATATATCCATCTGTCGTGTATAAAAAGCAGCATGCGTCAAAGCAGTAATCAAAAACCCAGCCGAGGCAGATAATACACACATAAAACGGCCCAGATAAAGT
Source organism: Ornithodoros turicata (assembly GCF_037126465.1). Classification (NCBI taxonomy): domain Eukaryota; kingdom Metazoa; phylum Arthropoda; class Arachnida; order Ixodida; family Argasidae; genus Ornithodoros; species Ornithodoros turicata. Next base: position 3,374,497 of record NW_026999318.1, on the reverse strand, counting down.
GGGGAGGTATGACATACGTGCCTCTCAGCAATTTTTGAGCGTCGATCTGGTAGCAACATGCGCGCAAGTCTAGCTGCTCGTCCTATCGTTCTATTGAACGATAACATAACCCTTTACGATACCATAACCCATTACAATATTGCACATTTGCAACAATCGACACTCAGCACATCATACAATATTGCTGAATCAGGGACATGTCTGAACCACCGAATTCCGCCTACAAAATTGTGCAACCTGGATGCCGCGGCCGAGTCTACGAAACAATGCGTTCTCATTTCATTTCATTTATTTCACCTTAAATGCCTTGCGGGCTTTACATGAGGGATTGGATAAATTGACAAAATAATATGAACATTTACAAACATGACTCAAGCCTGAAGTTACAAGAAAAATAAAAATAATAATTGAAAATAAAGGAGAGCCACAAAAAAAGTTACACACCGTACATAATAAGTTATTAATGCAAACAATATGAATACAGAAGTGAACCTTGTAGTAAAAACACATTAGCAAAGAAGATATGTTGACAAATGGGAACGAAATGAAGCACTGTCCGGTATATTTATTAGTGATTCGGCGAGACCATTCCATTCGCTTATTGCGAGAGGTAGAAATGAGTTAGAGGAAGCTAACGGTTCTGCATTGAGGACGTCTTATTTTGTATGGATGATCAATGCAAGATGGCACGTAGTCAGGCGGCTGTAGGAGGATGCCCTTAAGGAATGGAAGGTGATGGTAAATTCTGTGTAGTAGTGTGAGACGTGCAACCTCGCGACGGATGGTAAGTGGAGGTAACTAACGACTAGATTTCATTTCTGTTTTGCTGGAGTGACGAGAATAATTAGAGCATATGAAGCGACAGGCACGGTTTTGAACACTCTCGAGCTCACGGGAAAGATAGTCTTGGTGAGGGTGCCAGATGGATGTGGCACATTCTAACTTGCTGCGGATGAGTGATTTGTAAGCCAGTTTCCTTACTGTGATGGGAGCATGTTTAAGATTGGGCCTGAGACAGCCGAGGGTTCGGTTAGCGTTGGTGGTGAGCTTGGTTATGTGTTCCTTCCAGGACATATCGGAAGTGAAGGTGATCCCAAGATAAGTTATCCCAAGATATAAGGGGGAAGAGCAATTATTGACAGACGTGTATTGTTGTCTGTTTGAAAGGAAATCGCGAATCCAAGCGACGAGAATCGGGTTTATACGTAGGCGGGCTAACTTGTAAAGTAATCGTTCATGAGGCACACGATCAAAGGCCTTGGAAAAGTCTATAAGAATGGCGTCAGTTAGGTAGTTGTGATCCATGTTGGAAAGTAGGCCATTAGAAAAGCTAGATAATTGGGTTTCACACGAGTAGTTCTTGCGGAATCCGTATTGGAAAGGTGAAAGAAGGTTATTAGTTTCCAAGAATTATATGTTTGAAAATAGGACGTGTTCCATTATTTTTGAACAGACATAGTTCGCCAACTGTTTAGGTTCTCCGGATTTAAAGACCGGGCCGACCTGGCCGACCTTCCAGTCGCTGGGCACGGTTCCAGTTAGTAATGATTGGGAGAAAATGAGGGACTCTCTCGTTAGGGAATGTTCTCTGGAATATTTTGTAAATGCCAACCCCGAATTCTCATGATGGATGATGAGGCCCCTTGCCTGATTCCAGGCAGGTACCTATATTTCATTATGAATATCGTGTGGCGGTGCTAAACAAGACATGCACACAGTTTTATCTTTTCTGGACCCGTTCTAGTAGATAGTCATGCCGCACATCCAGAATGTCAGGCCGCTTATGTGACGGAAAGCTAGTAGTCTCAAAATCGCGATACCGTGATATCTCATTCCAAAGTTCCCGAGTTGTTTCTTCATGGTGCAACCGTTCATGCCTTGGAGTTATCTGCAGATTCGCTTTGCGGGCTCCTACGGCCGCCATCTTACGTTTCCCTAGCATTATGGTAGGTCATGGCTCTGCACGTTACGCTTCCGCTACTTTCTTGCGTTTATTAGGTTTCTTTTTTTCTTTTTTCAGGACTGATGACCCTAGCAATTTGGTGCATCTCAAACTCCGCCCGAAGACCGACGATGTTGAGCGAGTTTGAGGTAGGGTCTCACTCTTTCTGATGTATCTTCGCATAAGGATGGACGTTCGTAAGTGATTTCGATGTTTGTACACGGTGGTGACGACGATCAAGATAAATGGCGTTCCGGTGGTGCCTACGGTTCAAAGTCAGGAGTTCTCCTACGGAGTGCGTTTAGTTTAAGTATAATAATGCGCTTACACTACTGCATCGAAAGCTGCGAATTCCCTCACGGCTTTCGTAGCCCTTTCGTTTACACTGTGCTTCGAACGTCGGGAGTGCAGCCGCTACCTTCCTCCGCTCCAAAAACTGCTCTCCGTTTTATTCTGTCTGTACTCAAGGTCTGCACGCAAAATACATATAATGTCATCGGGATAAATAAAAATAACAGTTGCGAAGTATGTTTCATTGTCACTCACCGACCTCAAAAACCATTTCCGCAGTGAACTTCATGCATCTATACACGTCATTCACCCGTGCTAGTGCTACCAAAACTTTGCTATTTCTTCACATATGCTGACTAAATCCTAACTTTTCAAGTACGTCAACAGTCATCTATTGCCAAGTACGTTACGAAAGGTGTAAAGCGTGGAACAACAGCATGAGGTGTAATGTTCTTCAAGGTCCTTCAGCATCCAGCTCTTAGTCAAAGTACAAAAGCCACGTACAGCCAGATTTTATTGCACAGCAAGGTACATGGCGCATGCAGTCTGGGACCATTTCAATGTATCACAGTTGGCTATGGGTGATGATGCGTAGAGTACCTGTATGAAATATGTTATAAATGCTAGTTTTTAAAAGCTATACACATACTTTCAGTACGGTCAGAATTGTATCGACACTTTCACGCGTTGCAGTTGGTAGCAATATTTTTGTTTTCGTTCTTTTCTTTTTTTTTTTTTCTAGGACGCTCTCTACTCTGTCTAGAACCTGATGTATTCCTGCTTGTGGAGTCGGCTCGGTCCCGCAGTCTATGCGGGCAATCAATTGCGTATGTACTCCACGGCACTTGTTCTCCTTGGGCACTGAATGGTAGGTTTCCAATCGCGCATTTTTATCTGAATCTGAACAATAGCCGAAGTCTGTGGGGTATCCCGAGCCCACATCATTCCGTGCGGCAAAACATCCACATTGCTGAGGATGATTACTTGTGTCTTGTATATGACGTGAACATCTTGGTATATATTTTATGTTTATGCTTACTGGGCCCCTTGCAAAAATCGTATTCAGAGCTTCGTAGGCAGAGGGTTGAACATTTAGCTCATTAAACACAATCAGGTGTCTTGTGCGGCAGTCCCGGAAAGGTAAAGACGTTTGACGATTGGCATTACCTGGATGACTGACGTTCAAATAAACGGCACAAATTATGTCGATTAGAAAGTTGTTCCCGGCACTGAGGGGTAAGGCAGTGTATGAGTTCTTTTTCTTAAACTAAATACGTTATCGTAATTAATTCGTTCCCACGAAAAAATAGCAACTAAATGCCACCCGTTGCTAACAAATAAAGGGAACGCGTTCTCTTATTTGGAAGTAACGAGTTTCCTTTGTACGTTTCCATATCAGACCGCAGAAATACGAAATCAGCGCCTGTCTATATCGCCTACATATCTGATTGTCTACAATGTCCTTACTTGTGGAATACCGCCTGCCTACAATATCTGATCATCTCATATACACTGTCGACCCGCAGTTGCCTCAAATCAGCCCTGCGCTAAATGTACGCCAAAGAACAGGCTTGAAGGCGGCTGTCGGTAAAGAGGAATCTTCAGGGAAAAATCAGCTTTCATTCACAAAGAGGCCTTCACATGTTCGTTGCCATAAGTTCCCAAGTAGGAGACAGAGAGACAAAGCATTAAGTGCCCTGAATACAGTGAATCCTAAAAGGAGGAACACGAAGAACACATTGAGCGTTTTGAAACACTGCGGACATTAGAGCAGTGAGAAAGACGCTGGTCTCTGGTATCATTTTCTCTTCGCTGGGTATTTGTCCGCGTACTTCAGTTTCAACTACAACTATGTTATGGCGCAGGACGATCCCATAAGTTAGAGCTTGGTCCTCTTTGAGAGAAGACGCGCGACTGCGTGCGGAAAGTGAACGTACGCTAGCGCGTGGTACATGGGGGCGTGTATCCGAGGGACGCTCACGATGAGTTCTTCTTCGATGCATGACCTAACACAACGCTTGCGTTTTGTTGTTGTACAGACGCGATTGAGAAAGTAGTTCCTTCACTACGTGGCTCTGTGTGGTTCCTGTCACTTATGGAAACCAGGTGAAAATCAATGGTGCAGATTCCGTGAGCGAAGGCTCTGAATGAGTCACAGTCCGGAGCAGTCTTTCGGTCTTTGGCTATGATCAAGATTTATTCCCTATCGTGGTTCGTTACTTTATGCTGTGCTTCTTTGACGTACAGCACTGAGTAGTGGAAGTCCTATATCTCGCAGCCAAAGAAATCTGAGTTCGCGGGCTCTCCAACGTTGATATTCTGTGAATTTCAGTACTTCAGCATTCTTAGTATACTGTCATGTTCATTAAACGGAGGCCTGCAAAACTGACGTCCTCCCATTTAGGTATCTTCATCTATCTCCATTATCATCTGTTATGCTCTGCATGGCCACTGCTTTCTTTATTGCATGCCACAACTTTGTATTACTAATGTAAAAAAAAAAACCTTTGCTGGTTCTCGAATTTTCCCCACGTAACCACTGACCTACTTATCTTTCGTTATGCTTGCAAATTCTTGCCTGTTGTCCCGTTTCGTCCACGTGTCCGTCAACCTCCCATTTTTCTGTGACCGATCTGGAGCCTAGATCACTACGTTTACATAATCCCCTCCACACTCTAACAAAGCGGCCATACACTCCGGCCGTAGAAGCCCGTACGGACCCTTTCTTCCCTCGGGGCTGTTGACCCACAATTCGCATGAACCTTTAAACACGTCACACCTAACCCTTTAAATACCATGCCAATGATGAGGACGGTGCCCAGAAGAAGAACAGTCTCTGTTCGAAATAACGGCGGCTTCTGTCCTGAGGCAACTCCCTTCCTTCATCTTATGTAGTCATTCTGCTCGAACCGGCAGTATAAGGCCATACTGTTAGTATTGCTGTCTGCAAAAGTAAAATTTTGAACATCTGCACCCAACAAGCATTGCACTTGAACAATACATACCAAGCGGTGCTCTCCACCGTCCGCTTGAATCAGTACTTCGTCGGGTGACGTGCTCTGAGGTTTTCAATTGTCGCCCTAGTCGTCAGTTCCGCGCCTGCAACGTCGTGTTCATGATCTGGAAACCACGAGGGCAGAACGTCGTCAGTATGATAGAGGCTCCACTCCGGAACGCCCTTCAGCACTTGGTGAGAGTCTAATCCATGTGACTGATGTGGCTCCTAAGTCTTAAATAGTGCGGTTATGATGGGGTGGTCCTCCTGTAACAGCCAGCCGTGATCTCTGTGCGTTTGCCTTGCACAATGTACTGTTTCCCCTCACGCGAATCACGTACCTTCACCAGCAAGCCGTTGTTGCTGGGAAAATGTAGCCCTCGTGTCATGTGCTTAATGCCGATGTGCTTTGCGAACTGGCGGAAATCTTCAGATATGTATTGTGGACTGGACACACCTCTAAGGGCGTTTCGTGTTTAGCAGGTGTGCTGCTCATCTATCTGCAACTTTTGCGAACGTGCATCCCACACCGATATCTGAGTAGGCATTGTATAGCTAGGGTGAAAACAACTTTAGCCGCACTGAACAAATTCAAGTACGATTATTTGCTGCGTACGCGGACGACTTTCACTGATGTCTCTTGTGCCTCCTGCTATGTGCCGAAAATGCACACCGCGAAAGTGTACGTACGTTCGTATCACACTTGAAGAAGTGGCCACTGCTAACACCACTATATGGGTAAAGACGAACAAGTTAGACAAAGTTTCCTTTGCCCTCTTTACGAGAACCGTTAAGATGCCTTAAGACGCAGTAGAATCAATGTGCTGATACGACCGTGGCGTCGCACATGTGGGGCGTGGATGTGTGGAACTCGCACGACAAGTTCTTCTTCTTTACCGCTAACACAACGCTTGGGTTTTATTGCGTTCTGTATGTCATTGAGAGAGTCATTTCGCCACAACGTAGCTATGGGTATATCCTGCAGTTTACGCAAAAGTTAAATCAAGGTGACACTGTTCGTGCGTTAGGATTCACAAGGGCCTCTTAGCCCAGATAAGTCTTTCGATTTTGGGCTACGATGAAGATTTCCTCTCTGACATAGCTCGCTATTTTATGTTATCTCCTTGACATACAACACCATGTCAAGCCAATGATATGTACTTGAATCCAAAGAAAGCGCGGACTTGACACATCTTCAGCTTGTCGTTATCCCCTAACGCCCGTGAAATAAGCCCGTGAAAAGCTCTTGGATGAAGCCCAATCGCTATTCTAATTTGGAATTTGTGCTTACTAAAACGGTTGTCACGCGCTGTGCGTGACGTCTGGAGTGCGTACATTTAAAAAAAATAACGACAATGCGATAACGCTTGCTATGTGCGAGTTCAATATTGGAGACCAGGAAATATTGTAACAGCGTCTGGTTTAACTATACATGGCAACGTCGGATGCATACAGATCTCGCAGATGTTGACAACTTTATTATTGTAATCCTGGCGGTGATGATCGGCGATCTGAAATAACAAAAAAAGTTCAACGAATTCCTATTTCATACAATAACACGCCATTAGACCTAGCTCAAATGTAGTAGGATTTGTTGTTGGTCGAGGCACTTTTTTGGGAGCGACGATGGTCCTCACCTTACCACACTGCTGTGTATAGGCACCGCCTTTGTTTTGTTGAACCCCACGCTCTGATGTAAAGAACTGTCGCCATTAGCACGAGTGCCGCGCATGAAACAGCGTGGACAGCATGAGAAACATCACCGTTAATTTCAATACAATGTCACTGCGAAACGCCTAAAGGCAGGTGGGTTATGTTTGTTAGGCACACCTTGCAGCCAACTCTAGGTTTGTCAACGGCAGAGAGAGAGAGAGACATCAGCCTAAGCATACTTTATCGTATGGAAGTACAGGGTTGGCCAAGATAAACTTCGGGGTTTGAAACGAAGATAAAACGAATAAGAACAGTGTCTGAAAGCTCAAGCAGATGTTAGAGGATGTATTATGGCCCGAAATTTTATGTCGATAATGCCGCTTGGTCTGTTTCTCTGCGGATAAATCCTGAAAATTAAAAAACCGCCGCTGCCTAACCGGCTATACCTGTGTTTCTGCTTCTTCCTGTCAGATGGCGAAACGGTCGAACGCGGCGTTGCAGAGTACGATTCTGCGTGCAGTTCCACATGTTCACTAGGGCTGCGTTCCAATACCCCGGTTAGTCGACTGCCTGCCGGTCTAACCGGAAGTGCCGCCATGTTAAGTCTCGTTCCAAATCTCGCCAAGTCCGCTATTCAGTCGGCTACCGCCTAGTGCGCATCGATGCAGTCTAGTTATACGCCTGACCATCAGACAGCCGGGATGGATACGCGCGTTGACGGTACCAGCGTGCCCGCTGTTTCTGCTGGCTTTAAATGTAAAGTTGCAAAGTTGGTATGTTTTTTAAGACTGCGTAGAGAGTTGCAACACATGTGTAGTTGTGAAGGTGAGTTTATCCGCGATGTCCTACCAACTTAGCGCATTAGAGTCCTGCTGCGCTTGCGCCGTACGCATTTCTAGCGTAAGCAACGAGATGGCGCGACAGGCGCCTCGGCTAGGCAAGCCTGTTCCAATAGTGACAAGCAAAGGGGTCTACTCAGCTGCCTAGTCAGGCGGCTTCGCGGGCGCGAGGTATAGGAACGCAGCCTTGGTTTCGATGACGTCTGCAACGCCGCGTTCGACCGTTTCGCCATCTGACGGAAAGGAGCTGAAACACATGTATAGCCGCTTCGGCAGCGGTGGTTTTCTAATTTTCACGATTTATCCGCAGAGAAATGGACCAGATGGCAGTATCGACATAAAATTCTGGGGCATAATACGTCCTCGTAACTTTTGCTTCCCGACACTCTTCTTATTTGTTTTATCTTCGTTACAAACCCCGAAGTTTATCTTGGCGAACCCTGCACGTCAGCACTATTGAGTACGACAGCTGGCGCACGGTACAGCTGATGGGGGCCCTGATACTTGACATTGACACTTATTGTGCCGCCACTAAAAGATGGTTTTCGGGGTTTTATGGACACTAGGCTGAATGTTGAGTTCGTTCGAAATAATGATTCGTCTTATCCTGCAGTCTTGAAACAGGAATGTTTTAATTCGGTTAAAGTTGCCGAGTTATCCTCCATTTGAATAAAAACTGGCTACATAATGTATAAGAAAATGTTGTAATCGGAGCTTGGTGCTCACACGGTGTAAAGCGATCTTTAAAGACAGTTCGCAAACTTGCGCTGGATGAGTTCAAGGCACTGAAGCAGTATGGCCACATTGGACTTCAACCAGCGTTTCAGCAACGGCTACCGATTCCTCCGCCATGATGTTGTACAAATGTTGTAATTGCGGGAATGGAAGCCGTTTGAGAATAATAGTCTTCCAAGTTGCAAACAAACTCCAAAACTTTGTAAGTGCACACAAATCTTGTACAGTGAGCACGTCGAAGGGCCGTTCCGCGAAAACATGGCAGACCCGGAAGAATGGCTGCCTAAAATGTCGCAAGATGCCACTGGTGGAAAACAGCGAGACTCATAAGGAACTATAAAATGTTTTCTGTGATCTCGTGCATAGTCCTCCGGCAACACTCTGACTTGCTCTGTACCATTTGCATAGCGCAACATAAATTTATGTCCCCCAGCATGAAAAGCGTACAGTCCGTTTCTAAGCCGGTCTGGAGAAATCTGGGTGCCTCGTACGGTGTTCTTACCGTAGCGCATTTCGACGGATTATGGACTGTACGCGCCTCTAAGGGTGTTTGGCGTTGGCTACATATACTGCTTATATGCTCCGCTTTCATATTTATGAGTAGGCACCGTAGCTTGACAGTAAACAACTTCCTCCGCACTAAATCAAGTATGTAATAATTCTTTGCCGCGGGCGCAGAGCTGCCCCCTGCACTTTGTGGGAAGTCACGTGTCGAATGTGAACGTGATGATCCTATGAGCTAGATATTTGTCCTCTTTAAGGGCAGGTGTGGCGCTACGTGAGGAGAAAGAATATGCTCAAAAGGACCGCATGTGACACATGTAGAGCGCCTACGCGTGGGACACGGACGATCAGTTCTTTTTTGGCGGCTTTGATTGGCTTCTAGACGTCATTGAGGGCTTCTTTCCTCCACAACGTAGCTATGGGCGGTTCGCGACCGTTTCTGCACACCAAGTGAAAAGCAAGATGGCAAAACTCGTGAGTCAGGGTTCCCAAGGACCTCTCAGTCCAAAGCAGACTTTCGGTCTCTTTCGGTACTCCGCTGAAGATTTGTGATTTCCGTTCATATAATGATATCATACTTTTTCTTCTGTGTCTTTTAAGCCCTATGATCCAGTTGGTAAGTAATACAATCCGTGCTTTGCCCGTCTCAAGGATGCTGTACACTGCATCCGGCGAGCGGAAACATACATAATGCATGCGTTCAGCGCCCAGCTAATGAATAGCGCAACAAAACACATCGCCAGGGATTACACGCGCCTTGCCATACCGTTAAACTGTTGTCCCAGCCCCACTGGCTTTCTGAGAGTGAGTAATGGTTCGGTTGCAGAACGCCACAGCAGTGACACATCTTTCCAGCTGCAACAAAGCCAACCCCATGTATTCTCCAGAACAGATACCTTGCCCACCACATTTCCATTTCAAATACAGATATTATAACGCAAGGTAGTTTTCAGCCTAGCAAGTTCTGGCGCACGGAAGCACCGCACACTACATCCACCGATTCAAGCCCATTCAGTGGAAACAACCCCTGAGATTCAAATATACACTGGTGGCTCTTCGGTAGCACTGTAGGGCTGAGGACCCAAAGAGCGTTTGACCTGCGGCGCCATATCTGGTCTACTCCCACGCGAGCCACATATAATTCCTTGAGACTTCATGTTTCTGTGTTATTTGGGGCATTTCTGTGCAAGTCAGCAGCGCTAGCCGTCTTGTTAACCTTTTTGGACTTCCAAAAACTGTACCACGACTAGAACCGCCTTCACCACAAGGATGTTGGAACTGGGGATGTTTCGGGTTCGTGCGGTGTGCTTCAAGACGGGGTGTTTCGCCAAGCAGCTCGAACCTTGAGGTGTGGACTGCGGACACACACACACACAAAAAAACATAACTCCAAGGGTATTTTGAGCTGGATGTGCTGGAACATTGTCATGGCACGGCTTGTACCTTTTCTGTCTTCAAGTCGCTTGTATTCTTAGGGGAAGCTTCTTTTCAGGCTTCCTGGAACAAAGAGGGCTATGAAATGCATACGTTGCAGCGCGAGCTGCTTGAGCTAAGCTCAAATGCTGCTCTAGTCCTTTATTCAAGAACACACTAAGTTGTAAACCGCGAAGGCTCACGACTGATATCAAAATTAGTAGCGTACATAACACCACCAGGTAAACTTATAAAACCAGTACACTGCTTTGATCACAGTACTCTAGAGACTAGGCTGTTGTTGTGGCGAAAAAAGAAAAACTACAACACAGAATCAGTGAAACATTCTTACAGGAATTTTCCACCAAGGGATCCGCGTGTGCACAACTGTAGCAGTGTCACACGCGCAGGTGTGAGGTCTAGACCGATGAGGCCGAATGATCTCGGGATGACGTTCGGTTGGAAAGCTAGTCACCCGATCAAAGAATAGGTCAGTCACACACTCGTTCGATTAACATAATTTATATATGGCACTATGACACGTGATACTACTGATACAAAACTGATGGGACTCAATTAGCAACGAGGCTTTGAGAAACATAAACAAATTGATATTAAAGTTGCGGCTGATGGAGTGTCCAGTTGGGGGGGGGTCTAGGTGGTGGTGATAGGGAGCCCCTTGTCGTGGTGAAGTGATGAACAGATGAATAAACAGATGACCGTGTCGGAGATTGTCCACACAACACTAACGATGGATCCGGGGTTGAAGATCAGATAGGACGCAGTCGCACACAGGTCAGAAGAGACACTTTACCAGCGCCGCACAGTTCCGAGGCGCCCGCTATGCCACTGAGGTGTGCGACTTGTCCTGGAGATGGCTCGATATCAAATGACCTGTTGTTGGCGTTCGTGTTCCGATCCCTTGCACAGATAATATCATGTCGAGGCGCCACGTACCGATTCCTCCGCCATGATGTTGTACAAACAGAGTAATTGCGGGAATGGGTGCCGTTTGAGAATAATACTTTCCAAGTTGCAAATGAACTCCAAAACTTTGTAAATGCACACAAATCTTGTACAGTGAGCACGTCGAAGGGCCGTTCCGATGGCAAACCCGGAAGAGTGGCTGCCTAAAATGTCTCAAGATGCCAGTGGTGGACACACAGCGAGACTCATAAGGAACTATAAAATGTTTTCTGTGATCTCGTGTACGATATTTCGTTGCGTTTTCGCTCAGTTGCTCCTTGATATTTCCACCAACTGGAGGGTCATCGCCCATGTGTCGTTCTCCTCTCCCATCGAACGATGCATAGTCCTCCGGCAACACTGTGCCGTGCTCTCTACCTTTCGCCTGGCGCAACATAAATTTATGTCCCCCAGCATGAAAAGCGTACAGTCCGTTTCTAATCCGTTTGGTCTGGAGAAATCTGGGTGCCTCGTACGGTGTTCTTACCGTAGCGCATTTCGACGGATTATGGACTGTACGCGCCTCTAAGGGTGTTTCGCGTTGGCTAGATATACTGCTTATATGCTCCGTTTTTGATATTTATGAGTAGGCACCGTAGCTTAACAGTAAACAACTTCCTCCGCACTAAATCAAGTATGTAATAATTCTTTGCCGCGGGCGCAGAGGTGCCCCCTGCACTTTGTGGGAAGTCACGTTGCGAAAGTGAGAGTGATGATCCTATGAGCTAGATATTTGTCCTCTTTAGGGGAGGTGTGGCTCTACTTGAGGAGAATAATTATGTTCAAAACGATCGCGCGTGACACATGTAGAGCGCCTACCCGTGGGACACGGACGATCAGTTCTTCTTTGACGGTTTTGATTGGCTTCTAGACGTCATTGAGGGCGTCTTGCCTCTACAACGTGGTTGTGGGCGGTTCGCGACCATTTCTGCACACCAAGTGAAAAGCAAGATGGCAAAACTCGTGAGTCACTGTTCCCAAGGACCTCTCAGTCCAAAGCAGTCTTTCGGTCTCTTACTCCGCTGAAGATTTGTGATTTCCGTTCAGATAATGATATCATACTTTTTCTTCTGTGTCTTTTAAGCCCTATGATCCAGTTGGTAAGTAATACAATCCGTGCTCAGCCCGTCTCAAGGCATGCTGTGCACTGCATCCGGCGAGCGGAAACATAGATAATACATGCGTTCAGCGCCCCGCTAATGAATAGCGCAACAAAACACATCGCCGGGATTACACGCGCCTTGCCATACCGTTAAAGTGTTGTCCCAGCCCCACTGGCTTTTTGAGAGTGAGTAATGGTTCCGGTTTCAGAACGCCACAGCAGTGACACATCTTTCCAGCTGCAACAAAGCCAACCCCATGTATTCTCCAGAGCAGATACCTTGCCCACCACATTTATATTTTCAAATACAGATATTATAACGCAAGGTAGGGTTTCAGCGTAGCAAGTTCTGGCGCACGGAAGCACCGCACACTACATCCGACCGATTCAAGCCCATTCAGTGGAAACAGTCCCCGAGATTCAAGTATACACTGGTGGCTCTTCGGTAGCACTCTGCAGGACTGAGGACTCAAAGAACATTTGACCAGTGGCGCCATATCTGGTCTACCCCCACGCAAGCCACATATAATTCCTTGAGACTTCATGTTTCTGAGTTATTTGGTGCCTTGTCTATATCGCTTGCACGCTGACAATTGTTCGTCCTCCGATAAATCTAGCATGGCGAATGTGATCTACTTGCCATAAAAAGCTCATTAGCGCATCCTCCCGTTGGCATTTCCTGCAAGTCAGCAGCGCTAGCCGTCTTGTTAAACTTTCTCGACTTCCTCAAAACTGTACCACGACTTGAACCGCCTTCACCGCACGGATGTTGGAACTGGGGAAGTTTGGGGTTCGTGCGGTGTGCTTCAAGCCGACGTGCTTCGCCAAGCAGCTCGAACCTTGAGGTGTGGACTACGGACACACACACACACACAAAAACACAGCTCCAATTGTATTTTGTGCTGGAACATTGTCATGGCACGGCTTGTACCATTTCTGTCTTCAAGTCGCTTGTATTCCTAGCGGAAACGTCTTTTCTGGCTTCCTAAAACAAAGAGGCATATGAAACGCATACGTTGTAGCGCAAGCTGCTTGAGCTAAGCTCAAATGCTGCTCTAATCCTTTTTTCAAGTACACACTAAGTTGTAAACCGCGAAGGCTCACGACTGATATCAAAATTAGTAGCGTACATAACACCACCAGGTAAACTTATCAAACCAGTACACTGCCTTGATCACAGTACTCTAGAGACTAGGCTATTGTTGTGGCGAAAAAAGAAAAGCTACAACACAGAATCAGTCAAACAATCTTACAGAAATTATCCACCAAGGGATCCGCGTGTGCACAACTGTAGCAGTGTCACGCGCGCAGGTGTGAGGTCTAGACCGATGAGGCCGAATGATCTCGGGATGACGTTCGGTTGGAAAGCTAGTCACCCGATCAAAGAATAGGTCAGTCACACACTCGTTCCATTTATATATGACACTATGACACGTGATACTACTGATACAAAATTATGAGAACTCAATTAGCAACGAGGCTTTGAGAAACATAAACAAATAGATATTGAAGTTGCGGCTGATGGAGTTACCAATTGAGGGGTGTGTCTAGGTGGTAGGGAGCCCCTTGTCGTGGTGAAGTGATGAACAGATGAATAAACAGATAACCGTGTCGGAGATTGTCCACACAACACTAACGATAGGACGCAGTCGCACACATGTCAGAAGAGACACTTTACTAGCGCCGCTCCGAGGCGCCGGCTACGCCACTGAGGTGTGCGACTTGTCCTGGAGATGGGCCGATATGTCAAAACAAAATTGCAAACAAAAGTACTTGCGCAAAATTTTCAGTGTGTAGTTTCACTGCCAGCGAAAAATGCAACAACCGAAGTCGGGCTTACATGACAATGAACTAACCAGCATTGATGTTCCGGCGTGTCCGCCCTGCAAACCGTAACTGTCGACTTTCGTTTACTCAAGACAATGATTTCTACCCTCTGCGTTAAGCGCTAAGACACCGGTTTTGCTGGAAAAGTAATAGCTATGACGGCAAAAATTAAGCACTCTCATCAACATAACAGTTATAATGCGTGTCATACTTTATCGAGCAAAGTGCATATACAAAACTCTTGAAGCATGACAAGATACACGCTAACAAACAACAACTTACACGCACATTTCTCCTCTCAGAAAATTATTAAGCAACATAATACTCTGAATTTTACCGATAAGACTGAGCGTGAACACAGCTACAAGCACGACAAACGCACGATCTATAAATCACCTACAACAATAACTGACGGCTAACTAACAAACACACCCATTCATGTTTTATGCTAAAGGCATGAGCGATTCGATAGAGCAAAGCACACCGCTTGATGAAACTCTAAGAAATGTAGTTTTAAGCCAGCTCTCGCTGCGATAACCGCGTGTAAGGGTCACAAAATCTGTGCGAATCCTGGTAAAGTAGCGTGTCTACAACGTGGCTGGTGTGCGGTTCCCGACCGTTTGTGCTAACCAAGTGAAAAGCAAGATGGCCAATCTCATGAGTGACCGTTCCCAAGGACCTCTCAGTCCAAGGCAGTTTTTCTGTTCCTTACTACGCTGAGTATCTGTGATTTCCGTTTACATAATGAAACATTCGTGATAATGAAACGTGTGGGCGGTGGGTGCGAGGGACACGCACGATCAGTTCTTGTTCTCTGTAAGGCCGAACACAAGGCTCGTTGTTGGTTTTGAGCTCTTTCTTAGTTTATGGATATCATTGAGAATGAGTTTTCTCCACATCGTGGCTATCGGTGGTTTCCCGATATTTCTGTGAACCCAGGTGGGAAGCAAAATGGCACATTTCGTGCATTAATGTCCCCAACAATGACATGAATATTGAACGCAATCAGTGATGAATATTAGTTCGTTACTTCGTATTTGCGTCTGTTCAGACACACAACACTAGGAACATAAAAGTAGAACGGAAGCACGGTTCTGTAGATTTCGAAAAAATGAAGGTAACATTCCCATGAGTTTGAGAGAAGGGATAAGAAGTACGCCTATTCCTGCGTATTTCGTCTCATGCTATCTTATCCGGCATAGTACCATGTGCTAGAAAACTTCTGTCTCGAGGGCAATCAAATCCATCACTTCGCTGTGATGACGATGTCTGTGGCAGTTACCCTCTGATTAAGCGCACACCGGAGCTAGGTATTCTTTGTTTTGCACTGGGCCAAATGATCCCGGAGAAGAATATGTGCCGTCGCGGGAATTGGCTAATACTATACGCGGGAATCGGGAAATGGGGAAAAGGCTCCCCATTTGTAGCGCTTATGTAAGTGAAATTGCGCCGTGAATAACAGGTGGCTCTCCAAAGTTATTTCATGTGGGATCTCCTGACACAGGCTGTCTGTCGAATTGGAAATGGTTTTTCAGGAAGGTGAAAATCTCAGATGTAGGGGCCACCATCTCCGTAATTTTATTCCGTATACCTCACCCAAATCTGTATTTTGTTGCTCCTGTAAAGATGCGCGTTTGCAAAGGTACGCTCGAGAAGGTCCTTTCGAACAGAAATTACGCTTGGTGCAAGAATTGTGAAGCCCTACAGAAGAGCGCTTGTATGGCAGATATATCCCGCGCTTTTTCTGGGCCAATATACCGCTGGTTGCCGCCAGAGCATATGCCATCTGCGTGCGTTGAATCGCAGTATAGACTTCTCTAAGGAGCTACAACAATCACACTTGGGTTCCGTTCCTAACTTCTCGAATGTCACGCTGAGTCGTGGAGACCTCAAAAGAACACTGTCAGCAGCAGACGAGTGTGACATCTGATTACCGTAGGTAGCACCGAGGGTTCGGAATCCCGAGGACCTTTTGCCATGGCGGAATTCTTTGGCTATCCCGGTATCCCGGAGCGGGATCGGTTTTTTCGTAACCTAGTGCTTCGATCTTGTTTTTCAGCTTTGTCATCTCTTCCAATGTAGTACGCATGTCCTGCTTAATTATGCGCTTCATTCGACTATTTAAACTCATTTAGAAGCATGCTGCTGGTACCTCTGCGCAAAAATGCTGAACGCATTAAACTAAATAATCAATTTTGCAAAACCGTATATTACTCGCATGTAAAAAGTAAACAGCAAATACATGACACAAACAAACCACACAAGCAACGGGTGTGTTCTGGTTCGCAGTGTATAAAGAATGACGATTAACTTGTTAGAAACATGAATAATTTAATTACAAGACTTTCGTTTAGCAGACTGCACTTCTTCAGCTAACAAAATACATGGTACTGAGATACTTTATAAATGTATAAAAAGTCGCGCGGCCTCGTCACTTACTTTTTATCTACGCGTATTCTCGCAGTGTATAGCATGACGCACTACTCGGCTGCTAACAAAATGATCTCAGGAACGACAGCGCATCCAGACTGCTGTCATGAAGACGTAACCGGAGCCTGGTGCAGAGGTGCCTGCAGAGCCAAATACTCTCTCTGCTTCCGCACTGGTGCTGACAACAGTTCATAGGTACTTTCGAAATATCTTCGAGAAAGGTCCTCTTCCACCGGCGTGCCGGTGCCATCCAACTTTTAGTCAACGAGACGTGATGGTGCCGCAATCAGGAGGAATTGCGGCCTCTTACCGCGACATAAAAGCCGCCAGTATACCATCTTCCAGCTTTGTCTGGAGTTTAGAGACATCCGCCTGCTGCTGACGCGCCGTCCCTTCGTTGCTTTTGCCGCTGTCATCTGGCTGTGAACGGCTAGGCAAAGCGATCACGTCTCTTTGGGCATCACGACGCGTCCAAAGCTAGCTTAAAAAGAAACGTTGTTAAACAGAAACATTCGAAGAGAGTGATTGCTCTCAAGGTGTCCCTTTACAATGTAGTCGTAATCAGGGTCTTGTAGCAGATGGAGTTGAGGAGCACGATACGACTATCTCATGAGAAAACTGATTTATTCTGCGTCGACAGCTAGCCACGAAAGCAAATTCACAAAGCGTGCCTCGATGAGGCACCAGACTTCCTCGTCGTCTCTGTGGCCACAGAGTATCGTAGATGCCATGGTACGCCGTTCAAGTAGCCGTACATTTACACTGGCTTTCAGGAGAGAAGCAGATGTCTCAGACTGGTCAGCCGAATATAAATTTAATGGTGTCATGTACCGTGAGCAAGTTCGCACCACGGCGACACAGTGGTTTCAGGAAGTGCGAACTGGAGAGACTTCAAGCCACTCAACTATCTCTGTTTTCTGTTCCACATAAAAGTTTGACAATTTTCCTGGTGAACCGATGTCGTTTAGTGCTTTCTTAACGCCCTGGAGCAAATTCAAGAAGCGCTGAAGTATTGCAACATGAGAATTCTACCTTGGCTAACAGTCAAGAACGATACCAACACCTTTATCATGATCCAGTGGCCCCCTAAACCGAGGCTCTGGATCCGACCCTGCCATGATCATATACGTTACGTGTGTTTGCAAGGCATCGTTGCTCTTCGGCGATCTCCTAAGGTCTAGTACCAGTCTGGGCACACCTGCAATTACATCGGGTGCGTTTTCTTATTCAGCTCTGGCAACTCCGAGTTACTCTCAGCCGGCGAAAAATAGCCAGAGTAGCGGAAATGACGTCATAACTCTGCGGCGAAAATTAGCCAGGGGTGACAACCCTACTCTATACAAGGGTAGCCGTCGTTCTGACGTCACACACAAGCTAGCAGACGACGATGCGTCGTCTGCTGCCAACCGTCCTGTTGACAGACAATATGGGTGGTGTTCAATTGCGAAATGTAGGACTGCTTAAAAACTGTCGAGCATTTTTAAAATCTGTTGGAGTGCACGCATCTGCGTTAAGTTGTTAAACAGAGTGTCTGCCAGCACTTCCACATCGTCTCGCCCGTCAGGCCAGTCCGCCATTTTGAGAGCAGAGTAACTCTAGCCGTTCGAAAATTACGGTCAAAGGTGGCTACTCTGGAGTCACGTGATGATAAAGGCTCTGACGTCGTTACCCAACTCCTCGCTGCTCAGGTTGAATAAGAAAACGCACCCATCATCCAACGTATGAAGCACGATCATCCCGTCACCGTCTTTTTCATTACTGTCACAGTCAAGAGATTGCTCCTGTCCTCCGTTGAAAGATATATTTTTCTGCTTTGGCAGGATGCAAAGCGTGTCCGCTACTGCGAGTCCATGCGCAAGGCAAAGCTGATATTGTAGACCATCCAGAATCTCATCAAACTTTACCGTAACTGATGCTCCATAAGTAGTAAACCTGGAGACATCGCTGTCAAGCTTGATGTCGAAGCAAAGAATCTTTATGCGGACACCGTCCACACAACGTCCTGCGGCCATGGCATCCTATAGTTCTTACGAGGCCAAGGCCTCAAAACGCCACTCCGCTGACGAAATTTGCGGTCAAGCAGTGAGCGTTAATATTAGGGTATTTGCGATTCGTTATCGACGTCCACCCATCCAACGTGAGCGAAAGCTACCGCCTAGCGTCGATTTCTTTCTCACGGTACTGTTCACGCATACCTTCTACTCGAGTGGCGAACATCATCGCATTCGCATTTTCCCGTAGACTTTTTCCGTCCCGGGTAATTTAATGTCAGGCGTTGCCATGCGCTCACGAATGTCCTCTCACATTGCGATCACGTCAAAGCTATGTCAAACTTGGCAGCCATACGTGCTATCCTTTCTTCGACTGAAGGCTTCGATCTGAGCTGAAACGACTCGGGAGTTGATGTGTAACAATAATATAAGAAGAATAAGCTACTTTCTTGGTAGGCAAGGAGCATCGTGACTTCCACTCAGTGTATATTCTGCTCCTGGCCTTACTCGCGTGTTGACTTTCTGTTACTACAATTGGGTGTGCAGTCCTTTCGTTGAACAACAGGGTCTTGGTAACTGCTGGTGCAACTAGATATCTCTTTCACCTCTAAAAAGGTGTGGCAACCGCGAACCTTCTACTGCACCGAACTCTCGTAAGACTAAGTTTGGAGATCTCCATTTTCCGCCGGAGACCAAAAACAAAGCGTCTGAGGATCTGAATATTCTTTGAGACACGTGCGCGGTCACGTGGTACACGAAGTATCACACGATTTTATGCGGCGGAGGTGATGCCGGCCAGTGCCGGCTCGCTCCACAAAATCGCTACGAAGGGCCTTTCCTGGGTTTTCTGCCTCCATAGCTTGAACGATGAGCAGCGCTATATTCCAACAACACATGTCTCTTTTTTTATTTATTTTTTATTTTTTGCAGCGTGCATACATGTAACGTGATGAAGCAAGATCGAAAAAGAAGACAAGTGGGACCGTGTTGTTTCCCTTCTTTTGTTGTTCCTTTCTTTTGTTTGTTCTTTCTCTGCGGATAAATGGTTACAATTAAAAAAACGCCGCTGCCTAACCGGCTATACCTGTGTTTCTGCTTCTTTCCGTCAGATGGCAAAACGGTCGAACGCGGCATTGCAGAGTACGATTCTGCGTTCAGTTCCACTTGTTCACTTGGTTTCGATGACGTCTGCAACGCCACGTTCGACCGTTTCGCCATCTGACGGAAAGGAGCTGAAGGACAGGTATAGCCGATTAAGCAGCGGCGGTTTTCTGATTTTCACGATTTATCCGCAGAGAAATGGACCAGATGGCAGTATCGACATAAAATTTTGGGGCATAATACGTCCTCTTTACGACTTTTGCTTCCCGACACTCTTCTTATTTGTTTTATCTTCGTTACAAACCCCGAAGTTTATCTTGGCGAACCCTGTACGTCAGCACTGTTGAGTACGACAACTGGCGCACGGTACAGCTGGTGAGGGCCCTGATACTTGACATTGACACTTATTGTGCCGCCACTAAAAGATGGCTTTCGGGGTTTTATGGACAATAGGCTGAATGTTGAGTCGGTTGGAAATAATGATTCGTCTTATCCTGCAGTCTTGAAACGGGAATGTTTTGTTACGGTTAAAGTTACCGAAGTATCCTCCATTTGAATAGAAACTGGCTACATAATGTACAAGAAAATGTTTTAATCGGAGCTTGGTGCTCACACGATGTAAAGCGATCTTTAAGGATAGTTCGCAAACTTGCGCTGAATGAGTTCAAGGCACTGAAGCAGTATGGCCACGTTGGACTTCAACTAGCGTTTCAGCAACGGCTACCGATTCCTCCGCAATGATGTTGTACAAATAGAATAATTGCGGGAATGGGTGCCGTTTGAGAATAATAGTCTTCCAAGTTGCAAATAAACTCCAAAACTTTTTAAGTGCACACAAATCTTGTACAGTGAGCACGTCGAAGGGCCGTTCCACGAAAACAGAGCAAACCCGGAAGAGTGGCTGCCTAAAATGTCGCAAGATGCCAGTGGTGGACGCACAGTGAGACTCATAAGGAACTATAAAATGTTTTCTGTGATCTCGTGTATAATATTTCGCTGCGTTTTCGCTGAGTTGCTCCCTGAAATTGTCCACCAACTGGAGGGTCATCGCCTATGTCTCGTTCTCCTCTCCCCATCGAACGATGCATAGTCCTCCGGCAACACTCTGCCGTACTCTGTAGGTTTTGCCTGGCGCAACATAAATTTATGTCCCCCAGCATGAAAAGCGTACAGCCCGTTTCTAAGCCGTTAGGTCTGGAGAAATCTGGGTGCTTCGTACGGTGTTCTATACCGTAGCGCATTTCGACGGATTATGGACTGTACGCGCCTCTAAGGGTGTTTTGCGTTGGCTAGATATACTGCTTATATGCTCTGTTTTCATATTTAGGAGTAGGCACCGTAGCTTGACAGTAAACAACTTCCTCCGCACTAAATCAAGTATACAATAATTCTTTGCCGCGGGCGCAGAGGTGCCCCCTGCACTTTGTGGGAAGTCACGTTGCGAATGTGAACGTGATGATCCTATGAGCTAGATATTTGTCTTCTTTAAGGGCAGGTGTGGCGCTACTTGAGGAGAATAAATATGCTCAAAATGACCGCGAGTAACACATGTAGGGCGCCTATACGCGTGGGACACGGACGATCAGTTCTTCTTTGATGGTTTTGATTGGCGTCTAGACGCCATTGAGGGCGTCTTTCCTCCACAACGTGTCTATGAGCGGTTCGCGACCGTTTCTGCACACCAAGTGAAAAGCAAAATGGCAGAACTCGTGAGTCACGGTTGCCAAGGACCTCTCAGTCCAAAGCAGTCTTTCGGTCTCTTACTCCGCTGAAGCTTTGTGATTTCCGTTCATATAATGATATCATACTTTTTCTTCTGTGTCTTTTAAGCCCTGTGATCCAGTTGGTAATTAATACAATCCGTGTTTGCCCGTCTCAAGCCATGCTGTGCACTGCATCCGGCGAGCGGAAACATACATAATACATGCGTTCAGCGGCCCGCTAATGAATAGCGCAACACAACACATCGCCGGGATTACACGTGCCTTGCCATACCGTTAAACTGTTGTCCCAGACCCACTGGCTTTCTGAGAGTGAGTAATGGTTGCAGAACGTCACAGCAGTGACACATCTTTCCAGCTGCAACGAAGCCAACCCCATGTATTGTCCAGGACAGATACCTTGCCCGCCACATTTCCATTTCCAAATACAGATATTATAACGCAAGGTAGTTTTCAGCGTAGCAAGTTCAGGCGCACGTAAGCACCGCACACTACATCCGACCGATTCAAGCCTATTCAGTAGAAACAGCCCCTGAGATTCAAGGACACACTGGTGACTCTTCGGTAGCACTCTGTAGGACTGAGGACACAAAGAACATTTGACCAGTGGCGCCACATCTGGTCTACCCCCACGCGAGCCACATGTAATTCCTTGAGACTTCATGTTTCAGAGTTAGTTGGTGCCTTGTCTATATCGCTTGCACGCTGACAATTGTGCGTCCTCCGATAAATCTAGCATGGCGAATGTGATCTACGTGCCACGAGAAGCTCATTAGGGCATCCTCCCGTTGGCATTTCTGTGCAAGACAGCAGCGCTAGCCGTCTTGTTAACCTTTGTGGACTTCCTCAAAACTGTACCACGACTTGAATCGCCTTCACCGCAAGGATGTTGGAACTGGGGAAGTTTGGGGTTCGCACGGTGTGCTTCAAGCCGGCGTGCTTCGCCAAGCAGCTCGAACCTTGAGGTGTGCACTACGGAAACACACACACACACACACAGACACACACAAACACAGCTCCAAGGGTATTTTGTGCTGGATATGCTGGAACACTGTCATGGCACGGCTTGTATCTTTTCTGTCTTCAAGCCGCTTGTATTCTTAGCGGAAGCTTCTTTTCAGGCTTCCTAGAACAAAGAGGGCTATGAAATGCATACAGCTGCTTGAGCTAAGCTCAAATGCTGCTCTAGTCCTTTTTTCAAGTACACATTAAGTTGTAAACCGCGAAGGCTCACGACTGATATCAAAATTAGTAGCGTACATAACACCACCAGGTAAACTTATAAAACCAGTACACTGCCTTGATCACAGTACTCTAGAGACTAGGCTGTTGTTGTGGCGAAAAAAGAAAAGCTACAACACAGAATCAGTCAAACAATCTTACAGAAATTATCCACCAAGGGATCCGCGTGTGCACAAATGTAGCAGTGTCACACGCGCAGGTGCGAGGTCTAGACCGATGAGGCCGAATAAAACTGATATCGAAGTTGCGGCTGATGGAGTGTCCAATTGAGGGGTGTGTCTAGGTGGTGGTGGTAGGGAGCCCCTTGTCGTGGTGAAGTGATGAAAAGATGAATAAACAGATCACCGTGTCGGAGATTGTCCACACAACACTAACGATGGATCCGGGGTTGAAGATCAGATAGGACGCAGTCGCACACAGGTTAGAAGAGACACTTCACCAGCGCCGCACAGTTCCGAGGC
The DNA here is from genome assembly GCF_037126465.1 of Ornithodoros turicata. NCBI lineage: Eukaryota > Metazoa > Arthropoda > Arachnida > Ixodida > Argasidae > Ornithodoros > Ornithodoros turicata. The sequence continues at coordinate 3,351,284 of NW_026999318.1, read as the reverse complement.
GCCCGCTACGCCACTGAGGTGTGCGACTTGTCCTGGAGATGGCCCGATATCAAATGACCTGTTGTTGGCATTCGTGTTCCGACCCCTCGCACATATAATGTCATGTCGAGGCGCCACCAAACAGGTCTCCACTTATTAACAGGATTGGCTGAGGAGGGGGAGGCTTTGTTAGGTGCACGGGGCTGGCGACGACCAGACGCCGGAACGGCAAAACATCGTTCCGTGTTTCCGCCGATAACCGTATGCCGCTCCGCTCTCAAGGTTTTGCCTAATGGCACTGCCAATATTCTCAAATTACAAGTGTCATCCACTCGAGACGGGCCGCAAAAGCAACAGTGCAGACAATACATGGAATGTGATGCGGTTGCTGCTCACGGACCGTGACACGCAGGAATGATCTGTTGCTAAAACATAAGCGATATGGTAGGAATTTTGAACGTGAAGCGCGCTCACGTCGATGCATCGTTATTTAAAGGGGAAATAACGATTAGCTTGTTAGATCAGGCTCTGACGATACAGAAGCAGACGTAGCCCTTGCAGGACGTGGTTGCGCCTATGCATCTTTCTAGCTACAACAAGTATTCAGCAAGGGTGACACTTTAGTCTTGCACATTTACGAACACCTCTCCTGACGCATTTCTTCTAACTAAGCTAGTTCTTGGACGCACAACGCACCAGCCCTATTCCACAATGCATCCTGAGCGCTCATCTTGTAATGGCGTTTTCAAGGTCCTGAAACCCTGGGGACAGGAGGTCATCGCTGTATTACAGCCTTTGCCCCAGGGCACCCTACACTGAGCTCGTGCTATAGGAATTCATCTGGTAGATGATGCGGCTCTTGAGTTTTAAGTAAGCGCTTACATCAAGAGAAGTATAGCAAGAGAGGAAACTCTTCCGATAGGAAACCCTAAGAAGAAGGACCCGCACTCATCTGTACTTTTGCCTTACGACTCCATCCCGTATCGTTTCGCATACGAACAACGTGTTCTTTCTAGACACTTGACGTTCCTGGGGCATTCTGTGTGCTTGCTATCGCTTGTACACTGGCAATGACACGTCGTCTGATGAATCTCGCGACCGTAACTGACGTCCCATGAGAGGCTTACTGGGGCATCCTCTGGTTTCGATTAGCTTATTAAGTATTCCGTGCTGCTCATCCTCCCTACAACGGATAGTGAGCTTGTATTTCGTGTGTGAACGTGAATTCGTGTCCCATCTCTAACGCCATGTCATGGAATGAATGATCCTAGTTGAAGTTGATCATGGTCATAGTTGGAGCTTCGTCCTCTATAAACAAAGGCATGGCGCTAGTTGCGGAGGATGAATAATGTACAGCTATCGTGGTTCGTGGATGTGCGGTACACGGACGATCAGTTCTGCTTTGTCGTACAGCAGGAAACAAGGCTTATTGTTGGGATGAAGTCCTTTATTGGTTTCTAGACGTCAGTTAGAATGCCTTTTCTCCACAGCATTATTTCCTAGCGTTTACGTAAACCAGGTGGAAAGAGAGGTGACATATGTCGTGTGTGAAGGTACGGGAATATCCCATTGTTCCAAGCCACTTGCCAATAAGTGGAGAGAAGGAAAGCGAGAAAACAGCAATAGTAAACTCATACCAGAAATTTTATATAATATAATCAAACCAGTCTTCATTCACACAATAACGGTACACGCAGCCAGCCGCTTGTAGGTCCATCAAGGCCCATTTCGCAGGAGAATGTGGGGATTCTCTGCGAGCAACTCACGGAGAAAATAAAGATCGTCGGTGATCGTAAAACACTTTCGGGCGAGTGTCATACAAGCAGACGACGCAGCCATTATGAGATTTTCCGACCTTAAATGTGTCCGGTCATGGCCGCTAGCGATCGTAGCTCCGGAGAGATTCTGTACAGGCGTGGCAATGCCCACGGTAGCCTACCGTGCGGGACAACCTGGTATGCTCTCACTCACGAATGTCTGACTTTGTGTCACTTTCTGTCTTATTCTTAGGACATTATCCTTGAAGGACGTCATATGCTGATATATGTCTATGTACTCACTATAACACTGTCTAGGCACAGTATGGTCCAAGTTACTAGTGCGCCATAAAAAAACATTATTCATCATCATCATCACTGCAACATGTGGAACGCCGTACATGGTGTGAGGTACCGTGCAGCAGGTCTGCAACTCTCTCTGTCTGTCTTGGGAACACGTGTAAAGATGGACGTACAAAGCAACGTTTACATCGTGATAGGCAAGCCTGAGCATCCACCAGCTGGCCTGCACCTACGCCATTCTACCAACGTCTGCATGAAGATCTAGACGCAGTATTCTTCACATAAGAAAACAAGGCAAAGACGCAGAAACAAAGGCTACTTTCACTAGCCAACAAAGACCGATTCGGGAAAGCAAATGGCAAGAACCTTAACTGTCAGGTCTCTACGGCCTTCGTGTCACGCGCACGTGATGTCCATCAGGTAACAGAGCCCGTTCTATACGTTAAGGTTTGCACAAAGCTATACGAGGTCTTGATTGCTCCGGATGCCCATCCATTGGAGGATAACGTTGCGCCTGCGCAGAAATATACTCACGCGAAGGGAGGGGTTAATCGGGCTGGTTTAGTTCGTTGCAGCTGTAGGCTGTTGCAATCCCAAACACAGGGACAAGAAAACAACAAAAACAATGGAACATGTCAGAAGACCAGCGGCTTCAGTAGCTATATTTCTTTACTACGTGGCTCTGGGTGGCTTCTACTACTTATGCAAACCAGATGAAATTGAATTTGGTACATTTCACGACTGTTTCTGGATGACCTCTCAGTCTCGAGTAGTCTATTGGTCTTTGGCTCTGATGAAGTTCTGTTGTCTGTCATAGTTCGTTACTTTATGCCATGTGTCTTTGACATAGAGCGCTATGTACTAGAAGTCCTATCTCTCGAAGCAAAAAAAAAGGACTTCCAGTTCGCGGACCCTCTATCGTTCATATTGTGAATTTCAGTACTTCAACAATATCACTCCTTATACTGTCGTGTCCGTTAAAGGCACACCTGCAAAACTAACCGCCTTATGCTGAATCTACAGGGTGTCCCAGAAAACGTGTCATTGAATTATAACAAAAAAACTAGGCCACCTAGAATCATGCGGTTAACGGCATTTGTTCTTATTAGGATTTTGCCACCTCCTCATGTGATTGTCATGTATTGTAAGTTTAATTATGTAAATATTTGTAAACTCAACTCGGAAATTTGCCAAGTGAAGGTCACTTTTTTACCCCACCAATATGAAGAGCGAGCAGAATTCACTCAAATTCATGGCAATTGACAGTGATACCCATGAGCTATCCCATCGAAAAAAATAGCCGAACATCATGCTTTTCCGAGCACCAGACCATAACGCGCGATGACTTTTTGAGCGCAATCACTCAGAGTCCGACGAAAGGAGGTTCCAAAGCCAGCCCACAGAGTGATAGTAGAAAAAGAAGCAGTTCCTAAAATTGGGAGAGGGCAAGCATCATCCCGGCGAAAGTCGGACGTGATAAGCCGTGCCTGTTTTATCTTTTTCTGCGATGTCTGCACATCGCATCTGCAGATCTTTTTCTGCATACGGGGAGGGCTGGGTTTCCAACCTCCTTTCGTCGGACCGACGAAGATTGCGCTGAAAAATTCACTTTGCGCTATCCTGTGGGAGCTGCGTAGAGCATGCTGTTCGGCTATTTTTTTCGATGAAATAGCTCCTGAATATCCCTGCCAATTATCATTAATTTGACTAAATTGGACACGCTCTTCACATTGGTTGGGTAAAAAAGTGACCTTTACTTGGCAAATTTCAGACTTAAGCTCGCGAAAATTTACATAATTAAGCTTAGGTTACGTGACATTCATATCAGGAGGTGGCAAAACCAGAGTAAGAGCAAATGCCGTTGACCGCATGACTCTTGGTGGTGTAGTTTTTTTATTATAATTCAATGACACGTTTTCTGGGACACCCTGTATATCGCTGCTATATCTGAAGGTGTCCTCAACTTATATCACATCCTGCAGGCTGTATAAAGCCATACGGTTAGTAGTAATGAAATAATACAAAATAAGGAGTAATTTGATATTTTCCTCCTCTCTCAAACACAGTTTTGCAATCCCCCACCCCCACCCAATTTTTAATTTTCTATTTTTCGTTTAAAATCGCTCATGCACGCATAAGAATGCGATAATAAGCGTGGAATATAATTTTCAATCAATGAATTCAATTACCATTCCTTCCAACGCGAGAGGGAGAGAGGAGGAAAATATCAAATTATCATGAACTTGTATGTTCTATGATGAGACACATGAAAAGAAGCGCACATACGCAGAAATACTTTCTAAACTCATTTAATAATACAAGTCATTACTACACATATTTAGTGCATTAGGCCATTAATGCATCAGGCTATGGGCCTCAGCGGATTGCAAAGCGTCATACCAGGCAGGTTGCAAAGCATTACGTCAGCTGGCAGCATTGTCGTCATCATGGCGGCTTCTGTGGACTACAGAAAAAAAAACTGTGCTAGCGAGGGAAAAACACGCGCTCAGTGAAAAACCTTCATTTACTAGAATTCGACACGGCCACACACTTCTAACCGTGCCCGTACTCTTCTAAATATCTACTGCTAATCATGAACACTGTCACCGTAAACGTCCTATATCACTTCAAATCGCGGGCATTAGTACTGCTCAAGACGTAGACGAGTCAACGAAGGAAAGCATACGTGGAGTCGACTCAACAAATTCCTGAGGCTAGGCTTAAGTGGGTGACGACAGGCCTGGGCAGGTCAGGACAAGAATGGCACTGCTCAAGCAGATTCTGTCGAACGAGGAAACACACACAGACAGACAGAGAGCGAGCACTCACATGGCTGCTAGACATTTCAACAAAAGAAAGCATGCACAAAGAATAGAAAACTAGGCCTTAAAGATATGCGCTCGACCAAAGTGGGAGAGACACTCACCGGCACCGAAGTATTTCCACACACATCACTCAGTCAAAAATAGTCTTCGTCCTAAAGTCGCTCGTCACGAAATCCGTGGCGAGGAGAGCACTAGCAGCATGACCGCCACTGAGAGATCCACCTGAAGCAACGAAGCGTCCGTTGATTTCTCCGCCAGGGCATCAGGAGCTCTGCACTGTCATTGGTCGTGACGTCATCCGTTCCAAAGGTCGTCCAGAGGGGAGAGCTTCGCAAATCCCCTCTGTTATTCATTAAATACATTAACCAATTATGACGTCACTGTTTATGGAAATCCTGCATGAAAGCGAAATCCAGAGGGGAGCGCACCTACGCCACAACCGTGGCCATAGCTTTTCCTGCAAGAATGAAGCGCTAGTCCACCAGACACCGCGTTGCTGCGTTTCGTCCCTTCGTCTGAGGCAGATCCTCTGCGCACCCAACCACGTACCGTCCTAACGATCGACGTTCCAAAGTTCGCTCCCGCTATCAGGACTGAGGAATGAGTGCCAGACAGGAGTCCTTCATGCTCCCTAGTATTAATTGAATTTACATCACAATATTATTTACTTTACTGCACTATTACTGATTTTAATTCTTATAAAGATTGCAAAAACTCCTACTACTACTACAAAAAGTAGCCCTTGTTCCTGTTATTGAAGATCATATGAAATGACTGTGATTTTTAACATCATAAATTATATTCACTCATTAAGGAAAACACCATCCATGCACAAAGGCTGAGAAGAAAATAACTGAGCCTTGAAATTAAGCGCTATTACCTGAAAGATTTTGTAAATGACTAAATAAATATATAAAAAGTGCTTTTTCTACTTTCAATCATTATGATCCATATCAATAATTTTTGTACAAAAATTCTGTAAACTACTCATCTCTCTTCATGGAAGCTGCTGCTTCTGTCTAAAATAATAGCCTTCATTGAAAATGAGAAAATAATAAATGGCAAAGAACACTCAAAGTAATCAATAGGCTTACTAAATGCGCGAAAATCATCTTTCCTTTCTGGTTTTGCTTTTTAAAAGTAGCGCACTATGCATAAAGCGCGCCAAGTTTTAATCAGCCCCCTTTCTGGTTGCGACACGATGTGTCATGCAGTGAAGCAGGGCAAGAATGAATAAATTTAGCATATGAAACGCATTTTCACCATTCCGTTTTGCAGCTTGCTTTCATGAGCAGGCACACCACCATCCCTTTTTTGTTCACGTTCGCTATGAAATTTAAATATTATCACTTGAAATGCAGCAAACTGCAGCAGATTCGTCTCACAGAGACGGACATGTCCATTAAACTTTCCATTCCATTAAAATTTCCATTTCAAAGTGTACTGACAAGCATGACAGAACACACACTAACAAACACTCCCGTTTCTACCGTCCAAAAATTATTGAACCGCGTAATACTACGTACCCTGAATTTTGCCAAGAAATCTAAGCTTGGACAGAGCCACAAGCAGAACAAAGGCTAACACTGAAAAACATAAAGAAAAGTGAACAACTGACAAACCATAATTACAAGCACACCCATTAATTTCTGCTGTCTGAATTCGCGCTAAATGCGCGAGCGATTCCAAGAACAAGCACACCGTTTGAAGGAAGCCTAACAAATGTAGCTCGACACAACCCTCACCGCAATAACCGGGTGGAAGGCCACACGATTCACAAAAATCGGCTTTTCTTTCTGGTTTCGCTTTTAAAACACGGCTTACTTGCAATTGAGCACTCCAAGTTTTTCTTACTTCCCATTCTTTCCTGCAACTTCCGCGTCCTATCATGCAGTGAAGCAGGGCAAGAATTAATAAAAGTATATGAAAGTCATTTTCACCATTCCATTTCGCAATTTGCTTCCATGAGCAGGCACACAACCGTCCCTTTCTTGTTCACATTGGCTCTGAAAATTCAATAATAATACTTAAATAGTACAAATCGCAGTGAACTCCAGATTCGTTTTACGGAGACGATGATTTCTACCCTCTGCCTTAAGCGCTAAGATACCGGTATTGCTGCTGGAAAAGTAATAGCTATGGCGGCAGAAATTGAGCACCTTCATCAACATAACAGTTATAATGCGTGTCATGCTTTATCGAGCAAAGTGCATATACAAAAATCTCGAAGCATGACAAGATACACGCTAACAAACAACAACTTACACGCACATTTCTCCTCTCAGAAACTTATTAAGCAGCATAATACTCTGAATTTTACCGATAAAACTAAGCTTGAACACAGCTACAAGCACGACAAACGCACAATCTATCAATCACCTACAACAATAACTGACGGCTAACAAACAAACATACCCATTCATTTTTTATGCTAAAGGCATGAGCGATTCGATACAGCAAAGCACACCGCTTGATGAGTCCAAGAAATCTAGTTTTAAGCCAGCTCTCGCTGCGATAACCGCGTGCAAGGCTCACAAAATCGGTGCGAATCCTGGTAAATTAGCGTGTCCACAACGTGGCTGTTGGGCGGTTCCAGACCGTTTGTGCTAACCAAGTGAAAAGCAAGATGGCAAAACTCATGAGTCAACGTTCCCAAGGACCTCTCCGTCCAAGGCAGTTTTTCTGTTCCTTACTTTCGCTGAGCATCTGTGATTTCCATTTATATAACGAAAACATTCGTTCTTCTTCTGTATCTTTAAGGTCCTGTTTGTGATTTCAATCACGATAACAAACTATAAACATGGACGTGTGACGTTCCTCACGACTGCTCGGAGCAGATAAAAGTTCCAGTAAGGAACTAATAAAACGTGCTTTGCCTGTCTCAACGCACACTGCACCCAGCCAACGGAAACGTACATAATCCATGCTTTCAATGGCTAATGAATAAAGGGCCCAACAAACACATCGCCGGGATTACACGCATCTTACGGTATCGTCATTCGGCTCTCTAAAAGCAGAGATAGTGCCGCTCACAGAACGTGAGAACACTTGAACATCCTTCTACCGCAACGAAGCCGAAGTATTCACCTGAACAGATACCATGACTGCCACATTTCCATTTCCAGACACACAGATTCCAATAAAAGGTAGTTCTCAGCCTAGCACCTACTGGGAGGTGCGCCGCTTCGAACGTAACGGAGCACCGTACACTATTCAACGCACATATTCAATTCCATCCGGTGGAAACGGTTCCTCGGTAGCAGTCTGTAGAACCGAGGACCCACGCTCATGTGTACGTCTGACGTGCGGCACCATTCTTGGTCTTCACTGGGTTATTTGGTGCATTGTCTATATCGCTAGTACGCTGACAATTGTGCGTCCCCGATAAATCTGGTATACGCGAATGAAATCTACGTGCCACGAGAAGCTCACTTGGGCATCCTCGCGTTTGGCATTTCGCTGCAAGTCGGTAGTGCTAGTTGGTGGTCTTGTTAACCTTTTGAACTTCCTCATATCTATTCCACGTCTTGAACCGCCTTCACTGCTAGGCCGTTGGAAATGGGAAAGCTTGGGTGCGTGCAGTGTGCTTAAAGCCGGAGTTCTCCGTCAAGCCGCTGAAATCTTGAGATGTGGATTATGCTGTGTACTCAGCTCGAACGGTTTCTTTTTTTTTCTTTTTTTTTTGTGCCGCGATGTGCTGCTCATTTTGCCTACACCTCTTCATGAGCTTGTTTCTCGTATGTGAAAGTAAGGTCGTATCTCACTTCTGTCATCACCTTACGAAAAAAGACTATCCTACCAGTGAGTTCTTTTAGCATCATGCCTTTCAAGCTTTAAATAGATTCATCACATTACATTGTAGTTCTACGCACTATAGCCTGAGTAGCTTTTGCGCCAATAAAACTCGCACTATGATTATCATCGTACCAGATAAACATTTGTCGTCAATAAGAGAAACTCAAGTAACGGAGAGTGGAGATACCGATACAGTCTATTGTAGAACGTGTGGGCGGTGGGTGCGAGGGACACGCACGATCAGTTCTTGTTCGCTGTAAGGCCGAACACAAGGCTCGTTGTTGGGTTTGAGCTCTTTCTTAGTTTATGGATATCATTGAGAATGAGTTTTCTCCACAACGTGGCTATCGGCGGTTTCCCGATATTTCTGTGAACCCAGGTGGGAAGCAAAATGGCACATTTCGTGCATTAATGTCCCCAACAATGACATGAATATTGAACGCAATCAGTGATGAATATTAGTTCTTTACTTCGTATTTGCGTCTGTTCAGACACACAACACTAGGAACATAAAAGTAGAACGGAAGCACGGTTCTGTAGATTTCGAAAAAATGAAGGTAACATCCCCATGAGTTTGAGAGAAGGGATAAGAAGTACGCCTATTCCTGCGTATTTCGTCTTATGCTCTCTTATTCGGCATAGTACCATGTGCTAGAAACGTTCTGTCTCGAGGGCAATCGAATGCATCACTTCGATATGATGATGATGCCTGTGGCCTCTGATTACGCGCACTAGTTACCCTCTGATTAAGCGCATACCGGAGCTAGGTATTCTTTGTTTTGCACTACGCCAAATGATCCCGGAGAAGAATATGTGCCGTCGCGGGAATTGGCTAATACTAGACGCGGGAATCGGGAAATGGAAAAAATGCTCCCCATTTGTAGCGCTTCTGTAAGTGAAATTGCGCCGTGAATAACAGGCAACGTTATTTCGTGTGGGATCTCCTGACACAGGCTGTCTGTCGAATTGGAAATGGTTTTTCAGCAAGGTGAAAATCTCAGATGTAGGGGCCACCATCTCCGTAATTTTGTTCCGTATACCTCACCAAATCTGTATTTTGTTGCTCCTATAAAGATGCGCGTTTGGAAAGGTACGCGCGAGAAGGTCGTTTCGAACAGAAATTACGCTTGGTGCAAGAGTTGTGAAGCACCACAGAAGAGCGCTTGTATGGCAGATTTATCCTGCGCTTTTTCTGAGCCAATATGCCGCTGGTCGCTAGCGGAGCATATGCCATCTGCGTGCGTTGAATCGCAGTATGGACTAAGTAAGGAGCTACGTATGGTAAGGAGCTACAACAATCACACTTGGGTTCCGTTCCTTATCCCGCGTTCTGTTCCGTTATCCCGCGGTTTTTCTGAGCCAATATACCGCTGGTCGCCAGCGGATCATATGCCATCTGCGTGCGTTGAATCGCAGTATGGACTAAGTAAGGAGCTACCTATGGTAAGGAGCTACAACAATCACACTTGGGTTCCGTTCCTAATTTCTCGGATGTCACGCTAAGTCGTGGAGACCCCAAAAGAATACTGTCAGCAGCAGACGAGTGTGACATCTGATTACCATAGGTAGCACCGAGGGTTCGGAATCCCGAGGACTTTTTGCCATGGCGGAATTCCTTGACTATCCCGGTATCCCGGAGCGGGATCGGTTTTTTCGTAACCTAGTGCTTCGATCTTGTTTTTCAGCTTTGTCATCTCTTCCAATGTAGTACGAATGTCCTGTTTAATTATGCGCTTCATTCGACTATTTTCACTCATTTAGAAGCATGCTGCTGGTACTTCTGCGCAAAAATGCTGAATGCATTAAACTAAATAATCAATTTTGCAAAACCGTATATTATTCGCACGTAAAAGATAAACCGCAAATACATGACACAAACAAACCACGCAAGCAGCGGGTGAGTTCTGGTTCGCAGTGTATAAAGAATGACGATTAACCTGTTAGAAACATGAATAATTTAATTACAAGACTTTCGTTTAGCAGACTGCACTTCTTCAGCTAACAAAATACATGGTACTGCGAGACTTTATAAATGTATAAAAAGTCGCGTGGTAGCATGCATTTTGTTACCTGAAGAAGTGCAGCCTACTGCACGAAAGTCTTGTAATTAAATTATTCATGTTTCCAACCGGTTAATCGTCATTCTTTTTACCTTATCTCGCGGCCTCGTCATTTACTTCTTATCTACGCGTATTCTCGCAGTGTATGTATGTATCGCAGTGTATCTATCTATGTATCTTTTTACCTTCTCTCGTATGGCATGACGCATTACTTGGCTCCTGAAAAATGACCTCAGGAACGACAGCGCATCCAGACTGCTGTCATGCAGACGTAACCGGATCCTGGTGCAGAGACACCTACAGAGCTAAATACACTATCTGCTTCCGCACTGGTGCGGTCAACAGTTCATAGGTACTTTCGAAATACCTTCGAGCAAAGGTCCTCTTCCAACGGCGTGCCGGTGCCATCCAACTTCTTTGAGTGAACGAGACGTGATGGTGCCGCAATCAGGAGGAATTGCGGCCCTTTACCGCGACATAAAAGCCGTCAGTATACCATCTTCCAGCTTTGTCTGGAGTTTAGAGACATCCGCCTGCTGCTGACGCGCCGTCCCTTCGTTGCTTTTGCCGCTGTCATCTGGCTGTGAACGGCTAGGCAAAGCGATCACGTCTCTTTGGGCATCACGACGCGTCCAAAGCTAGCTTAAAAAGAAACATTCGAAGAGAGTGATTGCTCTGAAGCTGTCCCTTTACAATGTAGTCGTAATCAGGGTCTTGTAGCGGATGGAGTTGAGGAGCACGATACGACTACCTCATGAGTCAGGATCAAAACTGATTTATTCTGCGTCGACAGCTAGCCACGAAAGCAAATTCAGAAAGCGTGCCTCGATGAGGCACAGGGCTTCCTCGTCGCCTCTGTGGCTTGGCCGCCACGGAGTATCGTATATGCCATGGTACGCCGTTCAAGTAGTCGTACATTTACACTGGCTTTCAGGAGAGAAGCGGATGTCCCAGATTGGTCAGACGAATATAAATTTAATGGTGTCATCTACCGTGAGCAAGTTCGCAGCACGGCGACACAGTGGTTTCAGAAAGTGCGAACTGGAGAGGCTTCAAGCCACTCAACTATCTCTGTTTTCTGTTCCACATAAAAGTTTGACAATTCTCCTGGTGAACCGATGTCGATTAGTGCTTTCTTGAAGCCCTGGAGCAAATTCAAGAAGCGCTGAAGTATTGCAACATGAGAATTCTATCTTGGGTAACAGTCAAGAACGATACCAACACCTTTATCATGATCCGGTGACGCGTTTTTCTTCGCGTTGTTCTTTTCAACATTTTGAGGCAACAAGACGTTGCAATTTACTAAAGTTGATGAAGGGTTTTTCCGTGACGCTGCCTTTGCGTATGCTTTTGGGTGGCCCTGAAAAGGGCTGTTGTGACACTGATTTGGTCGTGGCCCCTAACATTCGATGTGCCGTCCTCTGAATGCGATGCACTGTTGCTGGCGTTTCGGGTATGCCGAAAACACCCTCTCCAGCACTTCTGGATCAAGCGCGCTGACAGCGCACTCTATTATGTCCTTTAATTATTGTACCGTTGATATGCGGCTTGTGTACACCTTCGCCTTCAGGCACCCCCACCGGAAAAACTCACAAGGCATGAGGTCCAGCGACCGGGCAGGCCATGTCATTATGGGTGAGCCTCGCCCCATCCATCGTCCAGGGAACGTTTCTGAGAGCCACCTCTTTACTACTGTGGCGAAGTGAGGAGGTGCACCGTCTTGCATGAAAACGCACACCTCTTTTTGCATATGTAAAGATTCTACCTCCGGGAAACACTCCCTCTTTATAATCCTGAAGTAGCTCTTTCCCGTCACGGTGTCATCAAAGAAAAAGGGCCCGACGACATCTTCGCGCCACAGGCCACACCATACGGTCGTCTTTGGCGACTGCACTGGCTGGTCCAGTAGCCAATGAGGGTTTACTGACGACCAGTATCGGCAGTTGTGCCTATTAACGTGGTCGCTAGTGTGGAAGGTTGCCTCGTCGCTAAACAAGAGTAACTGCTGGTGCGCCGGGCTTTCTCGTATCCTGGAAAGCTCATCTTTGCAGAATCGAACTCTGCGAGCGTAGTCGTCTTCTGTTAGGGGGTGCACCACCTGCATTTTGTATGCGCGGAACACATGACGCCTCAGTATCTTGCGAACCGTTGACGTGAAAACGGTGAACAGCCCTGCGGTTCTCCTAATGGACATCCGAGGAGAAGCCACGTACGACCCTATGATGGCTTGTTCGAGTTCCACGGTAACTACCACGTTTGTGCGGTTGTGCTTTTTATTCTCTACAGCACCGCATCCCACAAAGCGGCGTGCCCATCTTAAAATTGTCCTGTCACTTGGTGGACGGCGACGAAATCGGTGACGAAATTTGATGCGTGCTTGCTTAAGGCCTCGCAATTCTGTGTACCAAAGTACCACATGGGTACGCTCCTGAACCGTCAACTGGCGCATAGCAGGGCACCAAGGATACAAAATACGGCAGAAACAAATGGAACACGAACGAATATAATAACAGGAATAATAGAGCCTAATGAAACTGTATAGAGACACAAAATGAATGAAATAAAAACGTTAGAAAGGCGGCTAAAAGTGTCATTCTTGCAACAAAGCAATGGCAAACAGATTGTCGTCTGCTATGAGACGGAGCAGAAATGTTTCGCTAGGACGCGCCATACGAACCGCAAAATGTGCAGAAAATATCTAAACCAAATCGCTTCAAGCTTCGTTAAACGTATATCTCAATGAGTACCACGGGTACGTATCGTGCATAACAGAAATACGCGACCACATGAGCTTGTTTCAGATTCGACGTCACTAGCGCCCCATGCGGAAGCTACAAACAACTATCGGCAGACTGGCGTGTTTACATCGGTATAGCGCATAGGAAATGCCTGAAGAGGAAAGTTTGCGTGGCCGTAAGTTATTTTGTTGCGCAGTGCCTGATAACGACAATTTTTTTGTAGGGTTTCCTCGCGCAACTTCTTCACTCTGTGGCAGCGGAAGTCTGTCTGTCAAGTCGGCATCGCGCAACGCGCGAAAATGTGACTGACCTTTCATAGCACCCACCCTGTACTTTCTCAATGTCAAAGAAATGCTTGACTTCGATGGGGTGTCCAGCTATCCTCCCGCTACGGCACACTTAATAACATCACTTCGGATAATAACGCCACTTGGGCGGTGTTATTAGCCTTATTTTTTTTTTGCAGCACACCAAAGGCCAAGTGAGTGTTATATTACAAAGCAGATATAGACAGGGAGAAATCCTGTGTCTTCAGAAGGGTTCCATGAGAAAGGCCATCACGGTCATTTTGCCAGAGAGAATGGAACTACGGTACCCGTACGCTGTCAAAGTAGCCAAATTCCACCAGACTTGAGAGTCCTTGGCCACGCTGCGTATTTAAGTGGTCTGGCAATTAAATTGCGCCGTGACAATAGGTTACTATGCAAACATATGTTGTGTAGTCCTCCCTGACGCGTGTTTACGAGTTTAATGCGCTTTAATGCGTTTAATGAATGCGCGCTTCACGAGTTTAATGCGCTCCGGCTTCGCACTGATTTGTATTTCGTTCTTTGGTCCAGCAAGGGCGAAGTCCTACTGAAAAGCGCTAAGTTGACACGTTGGTCGCTTCACGACCTCTCGACAGCTCTAGCTGCCCTTGCGCCACTAAACATTCAACAACAGACACAATCACCCGATCACTCTCTCTCTCTCCCCAGAGAGGAGCGATCAAGAGGCCGTTGTCCAACTCTTTTCCTGGGCCAGTAAAACAACAACACCCTCTCCGGCACTTCTGGATCAAGCGCGCGGACAGCGCACTCTATTATGTCCTTTAATTCTTGTACCGTTGATATGCGGCCTGTGTACACCTTCGCCTTCAGGTACCCCCACAGGAAAAAGTCACAAGGCGAATCAGTACAACACTGATCACCCTATCGAGTATTCTGCTTTACGGTGCAAGACACCACAATTCGCTGAATGCTCACGTTTATTTCAAAAGCAAATCCAAGTACCAAAGTTCCACCAAACACTGTCCGAGCCTAGTATTCGCTTCGATGAATGCATTGAGTGTTAAGTCCAGTTTTTCGATGTTGTAAACAAGCAGGCTGTGCAGGAGCATCGTGGCAAGTGCTGCATGAATACAGCTGCCTCAAGAGGCCGATGCAGTGCATGCAATGCCGAATTTGATCTGTCAGCTTCCTTTCCTTCCACATGACCGATGCTTTTCCAGAGACTTTCACTGCAAGGCTGTTGGGCCTGGTGAAGCGTAGGCTTTATGTGGTGTGCTTTATCCCGAAGAGCTTTGAGAACGTGTGGAAAAATCTTGGGTTGTGCCTCGTGTACTGTACACTTTTCTGAGAGTATTTCATGCTGGAAAAGATATGCTGCTCATCCTGCCTACAAGGGTTCGTGAACTTGTACCACATAGCTGTCCAACGTTTCGAATTTGACTAGCTCGAAACAACTTACCAAGATAGTCATATGTGATAGTTGGCAGCGGCACATCATACCTAAACGCAGCATGTAGAGTGATAGAACAACTGCAGAAACCACTTACTTTGCACAGAACAAAGCCTGTTCTCATTCCGCTTAGTGATCGTGTAAGTGCTTCTTTCACTGATAACTCCTTCTACCACCTCTTGCGTATTAGGAATTGCATGCCACGAGGACTGACGTCCATTCCTACCCCACTTGTAACACCATGTTATGAAAAGAGAACACGATTGTATTAGAGCTTTGTTTTCTTTACTTCTTCTTTACTTTGCCTTTGACTTCCGGAACGAAGATAGGCCTACATATGATATGTGAAGATAAGACATGTGGTGCGTGGATGTGGGGTATACGGACAATGAATTCTTCTTCACAATGCAGAACAAGAGGTCTGCTTTTTAGGCTTAGTTCATATATTGTGATCTAGGTATCATTAGGAATCTTTTTTTTTTTTTCACCACAGAGTAGCAGTGGGTGGTGTGTTGCTATTTCTGTAAGCAATGTGAAAGACAAGGTGACAAAACTCATGCGCTAATGTTCCTAAAGACATCTGAGCCCGGAGTTGTCCTTTAATTTTGTCGGTTCGATTAACATTTGTTCTCTCATACGACGGTTGTTCAAGTCAAACCGGAACATTTAATTTTTCGCAAAAGTAAAATTAAAGTAAGTAAGCGAGTTAGTTAAGTAAGCGAGAAATTAGTTTTATTTTTCAACGTACCCTTCAGCTGCACTAATTCATTTGTCCCAGCGTTTCACGAGGGCTTGGATGCCAGCAGCGTAGAAATCCTTACCGGCGCATAGCAGCCATGATCGGACCGCATTCTTGACCTCGTCGTCGCAGGCGAAGTGGCGGCCCCCAAGGAACGCCTTCAGTGGCCCGAAGAGATGGAAATCGCTGGGGGCGAGGTCTGGACTGTAAGGGGGATGCGGCAGCAACTCACAGCCAAGTTCCTGTAAAGTGCCTGTCGTGAGATGCGCGGTATGCGGGCGTGCATTGTCCTACAGGAGGACTCCTTTGGTGATGAAGCCCGGCCGCTTTTGCTTCAGTGCCTTATGCACATCTCTGAGAACCTGGCAGTAATATGCACTATTGATGGTGCTACCACTGGGCAGAAAATCAACGTGAACAACGCCAGCCTTGTCCCAGAAAACCGTGGTCATTACCTAACTCGCAGGTGGGGTGCTTCGGAACTTCGTGGTAGCTGGCGAGCCCGGATGCTTCCACTGTTTTGATGCGCGTTTAGACTCAGGAGTGAAATGGTGCACCCACGTTTTATCGCACGTGATGATCCGATCAAGGAACGACTGTCCTTCAGCGTCGAAACGGTACCTTAGCTCTTGGGAGATTTCCAGTCTTTGCTGCCGGTCAAACACGGAGGGCTGCCTTGGGACCCAACGGGCACTAACTTTCCGAAACTGGAGTACCCGTATTCACCAACCGACTTAAATCATCAGTAGTAAGAGGGCTGGTCGTAGGAGACCGGGGTCCTCCACGTTCCATTGACCCCTGGGCCCTGTGTCGTTGACCCCTGAGTCCTTCGCGTATTTTTTCCCGCTTACCGGGTGGCGGTGCGTGCGCGGAGGGTTGTCCGCGCGGTTATAACATACATAGACATACAAAGAGGAGTCATACACAAAAAGTACAAGTGAAAATATATTTATCAATGCGAATAGTGTTGCCAATTGTGATGCCAATTAGGTGAAGCAGAAAAACCAAGCCGAAAAACCTTCATCACCTGGAACAGAAGAAATGAAACACAAGACAGTACATGCAAAGAATATACATAATTTATTCACTATTAATATATCCAGTTCTCAGAAACCATGAAATCAACATTCATCACATTGCTGACCAATTGTTCACTTACGGAGCCCCGCACCAACGACCTGAAAAATGACTTATTATTATATGAAACTACATTCGCATTCAATAATACGTACAATACTGCGGCCACACTGGATAATCTGAAAAAGACACATTTTAATATCAACAATCATACT
Organism: Ornithodoros turicata; assembly: GCF_037126465.1. NCBI lineage: Eukaryota > Metazoa > Arthropoda > Arachnida > Ixodida > Argasidae > Ornithodoros > Ornithodoros turicata. Next base: position 3,334,077 of record NW_026999318.1, on the reverse strand, counting down.
TCCATTATAGCAACAATAATCTGAAAGAGAATCTCATATTCTACTTTCAATAATATATACATTGCGGCGGCGGCGGTGGACCCCAATAATCTCAAAGAAAATTTCAGACCACGGAACACGAACGACAAGAACGACACGAACACAAGAGGAAATAAAATCTATAACATTACATTTAATCAAAGAAGATATTCTTAATCAAAACAACAGAGGAGAATAATCTATCATTTTAACTCTCATAAAATCATCCTCGTGACTTAATCTAACCGAACTCCATACAATTTTCATTCTAAGAAACACTACAAACCTTACTTTGTTTTATGAATCCAACACAGAAAATAGATATGTTATTAATTGAACTTCACCGCATAGCACTCTCCTAGCCAACAACCAGCTCTAATGATATCTGCCCTGATTTCTTGAAGACGGGAGGCGTACGCCTGTTTTGTGACAGTTATGAACCTTTCGAGTGCAATAGGGAATCTATATTGGAGCTTTAATTACAAGTTCTGATAGGTGTATGTAATTAATTGTGAACAGCAGAGACCTTGGAAGACCACAGAACAAGAACGACAAGAACGACACGAACACAAGAGGAAATAAAATCTATACCACTACAAAGAAGATGGATCCTTGTGACATAGTCTAATCGAACACTATACAATTTTCATTCTAAGAGGACACTACAAACCTTACTTTGTTTTATGAATCCAACACCCAGGCACCATACAGTATGAGAGGATCTCGGTTTTTCTTCAAAGCCCGGAGACATTATCTCTCTGTCTATGCGACCAAAGCACTGCGCATGCTTTATCGCTCAAAGGGTTGGAGGCTATATTCCTTTTCCTTCCTCAAGCAAGCAGGGGCCTCTCGAGGCACGATAAGATAGTACAAAGGCGATATATTTTATGGTACATCGCAAATAGTGGTCCCCGCGAATAATGCCGGCATCTATCTCTTCACATCCTTTCCTTGAAACGGAAGTATTTCATCAAAGTAGATGACAAGGCGGTTAAGTTTGAACAGAGGCGGTATTTTTATTGAACATGTAGAGAAAGTCCAAAGTATTCAATGATAGAAACAATACTCAATCAAACGAGAAACAAATTTAATTATATCATTTTTGTAATATCTTGAAAGTTCTATATAGATGAATCTGGGGATATATTCCTTTTCCTTCCTCAAGCAAACAGGGCGCTCTCGAGGTTAGATAAGATAGTACACAGGCGATATATTTTATTGTGCAGCGCAAATAGATGCCGATGTTATTCGTGGGGATCACTATATTTTCTCATCCTTTCCTTGAAACGGAAGTCTTTCGTCAAAGTGGATGACATAGTCGGCTTAGTTTGTGCAGGGGCAATATTTTTTATTGAACATGTAGAGAAAGTCCAAATTATTAAATGATAGCAACTATACTCAACCAAAAATGAGAAACCAATTTCATTGCATGAATTTTTGTAATATCTTGCAACAGAGAGTTCTATATAGATGAACCACACAAAATCAAATATGAAACACAACTCAGAAATATGAGGCATTCCGAACTCGGAGAATATTTTTACTGATGTCAAACGAGTGATCAATAAGGGGTTTTCATAAGTCGGCGCCATCTAGTTTAAGGCGAGCCAACTACGCTCTGGCAGCGCGCGTCCGACATATTTTGGGCAAGGATGGAAGCGCTTCCCGCGCGCGGACAGTATGGCTCTGTTCGAACCGCGCGTCTGGGGTGATCTTTTGTCGTCCGCGCCTGGGACTTGGTCTGCTTTCACATCGAAGCATCGCTGTTTTCACGAGTGGATGATCCATCTGCATTTGTAATGGCAGTCCGTTGTTGCGTGCCTTTCTGCAGCCATCGTGGCGTGAGAGACGCCGAAGGAAACAAGGCGTGTGCACAAACAGTTTGGCGGCTAAAGTTCACATGATTCATGGCTTTCCAAGTAACTATCGTCAGAAGCGTTCTGTTGCCATTCTTAATCGACGAACTATAAATACCTTGCAGGCAAAAGCATAGAACATATAGTAGGAAGCATCGGGGAAAGCATGCAACACAGTAAGGTCCCACATTCAAAATACACGACTGGTCTTGAAATGTGCATAAGAAACACAATACAGCATAAAAAAATATGCTGTACCGCATCTGAAAGTCAACAAGGCGACGCGGATGGAAGTTGAACCCGTATATGACAACTGTCCTCGCTAACGCGGTCAGTCGTGGCAGATGCACTCATATTTTAACAAAAGGCGCCCACACGTCTTTGGGAAAACCTATCTGGTATGTTCGTCAAGTGTCTCGACCACTGAATATTCTCGTTCGCCATCTTGCGTTCGGTTACCATACACAGCACCACATGTACGACGTGCGAAAGATATGGCCGAATGTCGTCTGCTAGAAGGTGGCCAGACTGACTTTTGAAAAAGGTCTATTGAAGCAAATACAAGACAACAATTATTTCAGCAAATAACTTTCTAAGCAAACGAGAAATATTTAAAAGTTTTCCTATAGAGGAAATCGACAGACACAATTAATACATCATGCATACATAATGCCCAACTCATAGAATATCAATCGAGTGAACACCTGGAAAAAAGTTAAAACAATAATTAATTCAGACAAATCATTTCTAAGCAGGCTGCGTGAATACACCACAGAATCTGTACAGAACCGTGTCATTAAACATCTAAACCAAGGATGATTTAATTGTTGTACGGCTGAATGATGTAATTCGTATGCCATGTGTTCATTGACTACTTGCCATAAGGGCAGACATTTGTAGTGTTTGCATAAAGTGCCAAGTCATTGCACATGCTTTGTGTTTTAGTTGCGTTTTCTATGAGCAGATGCAAACCCCTAATACATATAACTAGTCATCCACATGGTATTGGTATACAGGGTGTTTCACAAAAATTCCCCTGCTGAATAACTCGGAAATGGCGCCACCTATCGGGAAACTTTATTTTTTCGGTTAACATCCTTAATGCACCGGTCACAGACTGGCCGCTGAGTTTCTCATTTGCATGCGGTCGTTAACCAAATATACATCCTGACTTTTTTGTTTTACTTCGCCGGGCTTTGGTACTTGTGCCGTAGTAATGGTCACTCTGAGGCAGTGCAACACCAGTAAAAAAAAATAACTTCGACTTTTATTGATTTTTTTGAGTAATTAACTGGTTTCGGTTTACAAATTTCCTGCGCAGAGCAGTGCAGGAATGCGCTGTTTCGCTGAACTATCCTGCGCTCAAATTTATGTTCATCCGCTTGCATTGGTGGCAGGGGAGCCGCAAGATAAGAAATAGCCGCGAGTGAGGGATTGATATGGCTTGAAGTAGGAAGCATCACCAGGGGCCGGCGATACGGGGGGGGGGGGGGGGGGGCGAGTAAGGCGACTGCTTTAGGCCTCGCGCACGAAGCCCTCAACCAGGGTTTACTTTTTTTATATAAAGTATGTACTTAGTCGTGTGAAACAGGCCCCGCGATGTGCCTTTGCACCCTCTAGCCCCGCACACCTCTAGCACCGGCCCTGGCATCACCTTTTAGCACGAGGAGAACGAAGTATACAGGAGGCACGAACCAGCAAAATGAACATTTTATTAGCAGTGCCAAATTCAGGTTGAGGAAAGGAGGTCACAGAGAGAGGGGGTTAGGGTATAGGAAGAGTTCCAATAGTCAATTGCTGAAAATGTTTCGAAAGCACACACAAGTAAGTAGAAAGGGTGCGAAGAGTCAATTGACATTCAATAGAAATGCGCTGGCCTAATATCAATAAGAAGTTAGTGAAAAGTCAACCATTTGTACACTGACAGTAAATTTACATTATATCGAGTGATGTTGACCATAGTCAATCGACTGCAAATTGAAAGCAAGTAGATATTTTTGTAAAGGAAATGAGTTACCTTCCAAATTGGCACTGAAAATAAAACAAACCAGCTGGGGCCGAACGGGTCACTTTCTTTGCGAACGAAGTCTATAAAAATGAAAGCAATAACTGGCACATTTCTTCTTCTCAATGTGATGGCATTCGCACCGAATGACATATGATTTATCAGACGACATTACGCGACTTACCTCCACCCGCTGTCTTTTTCTGCCTCCGCAATCTCCAGCTGCCTATATCGTTGGCACAGCATACTGCTTGAGGTATATTCGGCTTTTGCGTGAAAACTCCAAATTGCTCTTCGAGTCGAGTTGCGCGTTACTTCTGTAACACTCATGAGCGAAATGACCGAAGCAAATCGCTTCGAAGAAGGTGGCGACCAATTGGAGCTGTAACCGACTGCTGCAGTCCAATAGCTTTCCCTTTGGTCTTTCGGAACTTTTGGAAACTTAGGTTTGAAACATTGGAACTGTACGCTGTATTGTTCGTGCAGTCAGGAGCAAACCACTGACGTATGTTCGGTAGGCAGCGTCGAACACGGAAAGCGCCGGAAAGCCTCCTGAACAGCCTAGCAAATGCTTTGGAGTCGGATGAAGCAAAACTCAACTTCCTTAGTCCTGAGTCCAACTTCCTGAGCAATGAGGTCACAGTAACATAATTGCCTACCAATAGCGCATTACTGTTATATCACTACTTGAATCTCAATCTACGCAGCAGACATCCCCGTCGGCTCTGCACAAGAAAATGTGCACCAAGCAAAATGTGATGCGAAGCCAAAACATGCCCGACCTGAAGTGTGCCGTCGACACAAGGTCTGCGGTCCGCAAGTCGGAATGGCAGTGAAAGAAAAGATTCACTTTTCAAAAAAACGGCGACTAGTTCTCGGATAACTACCTAGCACGCATAATCAGTGTTCCCTGATGAGCACATCGTATGAGTATCGTTCCATTCTGTAACACTCGAAAATCGGAGTAGCTGAGCTTTAAACTGCAGAGTACATCTATTGTCAACGTACATGTCAGTTATTAACATACTAATCGTGTGCATACTTGTATACGCTTGTGTTGCCGCTGACCCGCCCAGGTACGCCCCATACTCCACCGAAAAATTTCTGGGGTGTCTGCCAGGAAATCAGCTCATGCCTGCCATGCGTACCATTTTGCAATTCCTCGCTTCGACAGAATTTTTTTACACGCTGTCATGCTCTGTGTTTGTTTGTTTCTCGTGCTTTGAGTTTTTTGCGCTTGAACTCCCCCGCACTGTTTCTTCTGGCCCTTGTGCTAGTGGTCCAATTGTGACCCACCTTTCATTTCGCCTTCTATTTTATGCTTAAGTTTCTGGTGATGCTTTCATCTATTCAATTTCGTTTCTCACATCTGGGCCTGTGTGCCTCACAATGTGTATAATTTCTATCCAATGTGTATCTTTCTTCTCCCCCCACGCCGCACCACCATCCTCTCCCTTCCTTTCTTTACATATATTGAGCCCAAAATAACGCGTCCTGGAGTCCCGGGTGTTTTGGGATTCATCTCCACTTTTCTTTTGCTAATCAATCAATCAATACGTAGAGTAATACATGTGGACCCAGGCAGCACATGGTGGGACTATAGACGTCTAAATGACGTCTAACAATAGAAAAAAGGGATGCCTATACAATGGCTAGGCCTACAGGCTAAAAATCTCCCTTCCGCGTCGTATAGCAGCTGATATGAATTGTAGACCACACTTAAAGACACTCAATTGATTTCGTGATTATTTTTTTTTCACGTCTGCAGGGGGGGGGGGGATATGTGAAGGTGAAATACGCGGAAAGGTTGACAGGTTGGTGAGAGCTACAAGGACCTGCTGCACTGCACCCGTTAGCTGAGGCTGCAGGCAGGGCCGGCGAGAGGGTGGGGCAGACGGGGATGGCGCTCAGGCCACTTCAGGGGCTCGCAGTATCCGAGACCTGTCGTAATCACACAAGGAAGAAATACTGCACTGTGTTATCACGACGGTATCGTTAGGAGGGGACCCCGGCACGACCCATCCCTGGGGTCCGTAATTTCACTCGCCGGCCGTGACTACGGGCAGTAAACACTGAAATACGGGGTCACTGGGACACTGGAGTAGTCATGGTTAAAGCGAGACAGTCAACGTTTATGCTTTCGACATATGGCATTATTTTCAAATTATAGGTGATTCTTTTTATTTTGTACGTGCGGACTAAACGCGCGTGCGGTATTTCGCGCAACAGTGGCTGCCTGATGAACTGTGGACGTTTATGCTTTCGACGTATGGCATTATTTTCAAATTATAGGTGATTATTATTTTGTACGTGCGGACTGAACACGCGCGTGTATGCGGTATTTCGGGCAACAGTGGCTGCATGATGAACTCTGCACGTTTATGCTTTCGACAATTGCATTATGTTCAAATTATAGGCGATTCTTTTTATTTTGTACGTGCGGACTAAATACGCGTGTATGCGGTATTTCGTGCAACAGTGGCTGCGAACTTTGAAACACAGGCAAAGCCTAGAGACCCTGCCTGGGTCTGTCAGGAATAGTTGCAGGGAGTCTGCCGCAAAGCATTGAGATGGTGGATTGTTCCAGGGCCCTGTGAGAACTTTCTGATGCGGGCACCATTTCTCATTTGGAATTAACGCTGGAATTGTTCTACTGTTCTAATTTTTCTGTTGAGCTATTTCTGTCCCCTAGCTACTGCGCTGATTCCACGGGTGATGGAGTTAGCAGAAAGTTCGACCAGAGCCGTGTACAAGCTCGATTTTGTGCAACCAACTCCCCCGTCCCGTTCTTGGAATCTCAGATAAACCAGTTGCATCATCGAGCTCGGAAATGCGACTCATATAATGTAGTAAAAGTAACATTACCTTTTTTAAAGAAAGCAAGTGGTTCAGGTAACAACTACACTACTTTATTTAAAGACGCTTAATGGGGAGGTTCATCGCCAGGGGCGATACTCTAAACCATTGCTGGTGGCGATATGGGGAATGAAATAATGAGCCCCTTCACAATATAAGCATCAAGGTCCCATTGTGCTTCAGGTAGCATGCAAACGCAAAAGAGCATAATTTCACACAAAGCGAAGTTTCTACAAAAGACGTGGGAACGAAACAGACCATTTGGAGCAAAACGCAACATTAGCTAGTGAGCTAGTCAGCTGTTCTTGCTAGCTAGTCAGCCGTTCTCGTGGTCTCCCGTTTTTCGAATATAAACGGTGTTTGCAAAGCGCACATGAGGACCCGAAAGGAAACCATAACGCCCATGTCACAGCGTCGCACGTTCAACCCCAAGAACACACACGGTCCTCAGGATGTCCCCACAGTGTCCTCGTCCTTCGAGGTGTATCCCCAGATTATCCTGAGGATGACACTCAATGACTGTCTGTGCCAGTCCCTGTGGGTAGCTAGCGGGACGAGATATATTTCTTAGTTTAGTTTACCTGCTCAGATTCCCGGAATAGAATTTCCGGAATACATTTGTTTTGTTTTTAGGTCGATCCTTTGACCGTATTGACATTTTTCTGAAACAAAGGGCGGTCCAGCGTAAAATTCTCTGCCTCCAAAAAGGATGACTGTCTACGATACATGGAGCATTTCTCGTGGATACTTCAATCAATTCCTCACTTGGCTTTGCGTAATCGAAAGAAACGTGGACAGCTCACCATTCGTTTTGTGTTGTAGGCGAGCGGTGCTGTCGCACTTAACGAAGGGTCGTGTAACAATCAACATATAGTATCTGTTTTTGCTTCGGAAGAGAATTCTAGTATCTTTCGTAGTGTGATTTTCTATGTTTTTTATATTTCTCTCTGCTTCCTTTTTAAACCGCTGCGCTTATTTTCCGCTATGGAAAGCGCTAGGAACGAGCAGCCAGATTTTATTGCGGCAGTTAACGAATATGAAAGGAATCGGTTTGTAACTGTTTTATGTGCTTGTGCAATAAAAAAAAACGACGATACGGTTGAATGCGTCGGCACATAAAAAAAAATAAAAGAAAAATAGAAAGGATGTTTCATCCGAGAAGTGTTCTGACGCTGTTCTAAAGTTGCCCAAGCGGCTAATGGCCAATGATTGGCACGAGATTGTGTGATGCGTGGCCAGCCAATCATCGGCCAGCCAATGGTGGTACAATGTTCCGCCATGCTAGGCATGGCGAGCTTGGTACCTGGTTGGCCAACGTGCTTGGCACAAGCATGTTGTCCAGCGGGTTGTTCGACACATTGTTCCGTATACCGGTCATGGGATGTGGAAATGAAACTTTTCTATTACGGTTAACTGCGGCACCCTCCATCTGAGTAATAACAACCAAGCATTTGTTTTTGTAGCTCTTACCTCAATAGTGTATCGATCACAGGTACGTCGCTGCGGACACATTTTCTCACCACAAACTAGAAACCTTTTCATAAGTGCTCGTAAACCTTTATTTTCATCTTTCCTGCTATCGTTTCGCTTCCTCACATCAATCAACGTGACATATTTCACCTCCGTCGGTCACATGTCGCAGTAGTTATTGTAGGCATGACCCTGAGTTTGGGTTTGACAGCACATGTTAACAGGACTAGACTTCGACATCCGCGTCGTACCGTATATATTATTGCGCAGCTGTTCCATCCACATCCTTCTACAGCAAAACTTATCCTTGAAACGATCACTGGCACGCGATATCACGACACAGTATCCAACCAGCGGAACAACTCACTCCATATCTCACACACAGCGGGTATGCAGACGCACACGCACACGATCGCCATATCTGTGCCCGCAGCTACGAAAAAAAAAAGAAAAAAAAAGGAAACGCTACGTAATATTACGGCTCTATTTTTTATTTTTCGTTTGAGGAATTTGTACCGTTTAAATAAATCTTGATCCACCAGTGCAAGTTGTCATTCCAACCGGAGCTACTCGCAGTCATTTGGTGCTTGCCGTGGCTCTGAAGCATGGTTCACACTAGTGCGTTCTGCTGCGTGCGGGCGCCTGCGTGCGTATGCGTGCGTTGTAAGCAATCCGTTCCGCTGTTCACATACCTGCGTCCGAATGCGTGCGTCACCAACCCGTAAGCCAACGAGCGCCGAGCGGGATTCCACTCCTGTGGCCGCCATGTTGAAAACAGTCTCGCAGAGAGAAACCTACTGCGCACGCTCGGAAGGCGGCCTCGCGATTCGTTCTCCGCTTGCGGGCTGCTGCGTACGTCGGAAAAAGTTGGGCTCGGGCGAACTCCTTGCGTTCTGCTGCGGGAGGTCGCGCACGTATCTGTTGCCACGGTACCCAGCGCCCGCACGCATCCGCACGCAGCAGAACGCACTAGTGTGATCCATGCTTGACTCGGATGCGTGCAACCTCAACTCTGTGCTTCACTCGACTCACCGGCCGACGCGCGCTTCACGTCGGAGTTTCAACTGGTATTGGAGTCTTCAGCGTTCGAGCAGGTATGTGTATGTGTTTGTAGTCGTTTCTCAGCGGATAATTCGTGTGAGTTGCATTGAATTGCAAAAGAAAAAAAAAAACACGTCAATACGCGTCTCGTCGCGTTTGCGTTGTCTGAGGCTGTTATTCGCAAATACCTTGCTTAAAACTTGTCTCGTTAATATAGTCTTGACGTTTTCCTTATAATTCTGGCTTGCAAATTGTTTAAATTGTTTTATACGCGCGTATTAACCGTACTGTGTTGCTTTTCGAGGCCGCGTTCACGCTTACTTGCCCACCTAAATGCGTCCGCCACAAGGAATTTATTGCAATATAAAACGCAAAGAATACAGTTACGTGACCGAACTCTCAGGTTGATGTATACAGTAACGTATAGTGTTGTCCAGAGAGCGATCAGCATGAATGACAGCTGTTTCACGTGTTCGCGCAGTGACTTGGTTCCGAATTGTTCCGTGAAGTGAGGCATGCACATATCCGTTACTTGATGCTACTGTATACCATATCTATACAGTTGTTGCTCATCACATTCTGCAAATACATGAACACCTTTTGTTTTGCGTTTCAGATACTTGGACTATCATGTAACAGCCGCAGGCACTGGTAGCCAGCAGTTCTGCAAAACGGTAACAACTGCAGTCTTTGTCTACTTAAGACATAAGAAATTTGCTACGACAGGAAGCGGAAAAGAAGGAAAACGGTTAAGGCGCAAGCTGCGACAGCGCATTGCAAAGCAGACTAAGCAGTGCTTGGACTTTGTCGAATCACATGTCAGCGTGCTGCATTCTTCTGTGTCGTCAACATCGCATGATGTAACCTATCTCCCACAATCCCAGTCCTCTACGATGGGTAACCTTTTAACGACTGGGACTTCTAGTGGCAGCGTTACATGTGATACTCCTCACGAAGCAATGCAAGCAGACCTGTCATCAACTGAGCCTTGTGACATTGCGCGAAGTGTTGCCTCTACAAGTCCCGCATGTGCTGTTTCTAGACTTTTCGGCGCGACGCTTAAATACTTGTGCGCTCCAGGCTGCAGCATTGATTCTTTGGACTCAGTTGTGTTCATAGAGCTATCACTCTTGTGTTAGCCAGTTAGGCAGCTGAATAAAGTGTTCGCCGATTATTCGCCGTCTCGCTCGTCTGCTTTCATCCGTGACATTTCTGGTGGAGCTGCCTGGCAATCCCTGCTCAACGGCCTGGAAGAAAAGCGATGACTGAGTCGAAGACAGCGTGGTCTACGTGCGGAATTCGGCCCATTGGGACCACCAACCCGAGAGAAGATGAATGCGACAGCCACCATGGGCAGCGCGGCACGGCAACAACTGGGCGCATTCGCGACCCGCCCAACCTGCACCACTCAGCTACCCGCCACGCGCACAAGGAACTCCATCGCAAGACAGACGTACGGCGAACGTCAGACTTGAGGCCGCTTTGCTACCACTGTGGCGAAGCCACCCACGTCTACCACCGTTGCCTGTATTGACGACTGGGTCGACCCGAATTTTCAACTGACGCCTCCCGCCCTCAGCGCGGTAGTCGCCGCGCCGCAATTGAAGACTCTCTACGGCAGCAGAATGTTTCCGCTGACTTACGACGCGACCAGTCCCCGAGCTCGACGAAGTCGACGAACAGCAACACAGACCGCCGTGACGCTCGAAACCTTACCAGTGACTTGCAAATACTCCTCGACGATCACGAGACAACTTCGTTAATCGATAACGGTGCCGACGACAATGTTATAAGTGCTCCGTTGGCTACGAGGCGGTGCAAACGAAATGCGATGACCAACACAGGTTGGTCATCTCTTCCAAGCTGTTTCTGTTGTCGTGTCTCCTACTTTGTCCGACGTCCCCCTTGGCAGCCTAAACTAGTAAGGTCATCGCATCGTTGGTCACGCCGCCCCCCCTTTTGGTGACTTCCTTGGAGCTTTTGTTCAGGAGTGGAAAGACCTGATGAAGAATGGTATGGAATTCGATGGTACTATGTACAAAGTGACTCTTAAGGCCATAATATGTGATGTCCCTGCACGATAAAAGGTCATAATGGTGCTTTCGGTTGTGAAAAGTGTGTCACTGAAGGCACACACAAAGGCAGAATGACATTCCCAGACTTCGAAAGCCCTCTAAGAACAGATGGATCGTTTCTGCTGCAAGTCCAAGAGCAACACCATGTCGGGGTTTCTCCTCTTGCTACAGTTGGCGTGCCTACGGTGTCGGGATTTCCGCTGGACTATATGCACTTGGTGTGTTTAGGGGTCACAAAGAAGTTACTCGAATTTTGGTTATGTGGTAACTTGGCCACGAGGTTGGACCACACAAGCGTTAGCTCCATATATTCCATGCTGGAATCTATACGAAGCCATGTCCCATCTGATTTTCCAAGGAAGTGCAGAGGCCTAAGAAAAATCAAACGGTGAAAGGCCACAGAGTTTAGGTTTTTCTTCTTGTACGCAGGTCCACTTGTGCTCCAGGGTGTATTACGTGATGAGGTCTACAACCACTTCCTATGCCTGCATGTAGCAGTGGCCATCCTTGTGAGCCCACGCCATCGAAACTTGATCGACTATGCTGATGACTTGCTGCGGTACTTTGCTAAGGTGTGCATCACGCTTTATGGGGAAGAGTTCATTGTATATAATGTTCACTCACTCATCCACCTTGCGAACGACAGCCGCTGTCATGGCCCACTTGATGAGTGCAGTAGCTTTCCATTTGAGAGCTTTATGCAAGTGCTGAAGCGCTACATTCGTTCAGGCAACAAGCCGCTTCAGCAGTTGCACAGACGGGTATCGGAATTCATGACACAGAAGTCATTGTCAGCTCGCAGGAAGAAATTTGGTGAGTGCAGTGTTACCATCATCCCAGCAAAACGTGGGGACAGCAGGACATGAACCTCAATACTCAAGAGCGCATCTGTATGGCTCCTTGGTTTGTACAAGTCCAAGGGATAGACATTTACTTTTACGCAGCGGGGAGGTTCTTTCTGTTAGCCAAATTATGTTGTCGGCTGGATAGACACATTAGTTGGTCACACATTTTTGAGGCAGGAAGAACTTTATACATCCCCATGCCCTTCATCCACACTTTCTATTTATGTAGTTTCCGAGCTTGATTCCGCTCTCACATCAGTGAACGTTCCTGACATTGTCTACAAAGGAATGTGCTATCCTTTCCGTGTGAAGATGGTTTTTCTCCCATTGTTTCACCTTTGCGGTCGTGACGCCTAATTATTCGAAGTGCCTGTGTCCATTTTGAGTCAACTGTTACCATCAGATGAAGAGCCACAATGTGTTCTGGCTCCTCCTCAAGACATGTGGACAATGCATCACATTCGAATTCTCCATACTACAGGTCAGTTCGTGTACGAGCTGTACTTGCGACTTCGTAAGAAGTGCGCTTGTTTGTGCCTGTGCACAACCAGTCGGAGCCAGAGCCTTATTTTTTAATGCCGTATTTCAGGCGACATAGAGGAAGCCTTGGACATGCTCTCTACTGCAGAGGAAACCTCCAACTTTGAGTGCGACGGAGAGGTTCAGAATAAAACAAGAAATGCGCGAAAAAGAATCACCTTATCAGACAGCGAGGAGGACACTCCTGAGGAAAAAAAGTTCCACGAAAAAATAAAGGTCGGGGTGCTATCAGTCGGCAATTTGACAAGTTTTCATGAGTGCCTTTAGCAGGCAATACGTACTATTATAGCTTTCGTACTTCCTGCATCTTGCACTCTTCTAACTTTCAGGATCTAACCGCCATACAAAACAAATTCCTCCGCCTCCTAGTTTACTGTCTCGTCTACAGCAGTCAGGTAAATGCGCATTGTGCATCGCACATTCATCAGGTATCAAATTGTGTCTGAGTCTCGTCCAGTGTAGTTTTATGTGTGCGCTTATTGCACCTCAGGAGGTTGCATTGCTTGTGTAGCTTCTGCATTTATTCGTGAGAATTGTGCTGTATGTGATGCTATGTGCTTATTGATTGGGATTATCTCCTATTCCAGCATCCAGTGTTTCTAACTGTACCCAAGAACGGGTTGAGAATCCATATGCATCCGGTACAAGTTACACGCAGGCCCCATCTCCAAGAATATCTGCCCTCCAGACCTTCCACCCATCACCTGCTGGTATGGAAATGCGTACGGGAACCCATGGCATGTGTGCTTATTATCAGAACAAAACATGCTTTCAGTCGTGTAGAGCATGTCATATACATAGATATAGTGACATACTTAATAAATTTTATTAGATAGTGTGTATAATATAACACATCGAAAAATCACTTTCACTGTCCCTCAAATCAAGTTATCAGTAGTAGGTACTGGACTCTCACAGTGCACAACGCCCAACTGGCCTGAACACGATTTAATTAGCAATTAGAGCTAATTGGGACCCCCCACATTAATCAGCACCCTCCAGGGAGCCACCACACTAATTGGGGAAAGTCTAACTCGTGTCCAGACCAGCTGAGCGTTGTGCACTATGAGAGTCCATAAAAAATAAAAAAATAGATAGAAATAGAGTGGAGAGAAGGAGTTTAATTGAAGATCAACGGCGCCATCTTGAAGAAAGCGGTCCGGAAAGGCCGCTGACCGTCGCTGGGCGACGGAGCACAGAGGCAGGTTGCAAAGCATCGCAGCTATGACCACCAGTTCCGGACATCCTGTGACGTCAGCTGTGACGTCATCACGGCATGTCTGGGCAAGTTAGGACAGCTCTGGGCATGCAAGGAGAAAAACACTCATAATACAGAGGCTGGAAAAGCAAGAGTATGCAAACCATCAATAGCTAACAACAAAAAAAATTAGTCACACAACAAATGAGCCCACCAGAACAGGAGCGCAGAACCATGCGACTGCTCCATCCGAGAGGCAGGCAGAAACTGACTCGTAATGGTTTTTGTCCTGTATAAACCCCGCAGCTGCACCCCCTAACGGTTACTTTCTCAACTAATCTCACAACAAAATTATTAAGAATCACGCCAGCGCTACTCCCGGTCCCAAGGCAGAAGATGATAGAAAATGGCGGGAATGCCCGGACAACAGCAACCAGCACCCGACGTGCACGGGCACGAAAATCGCAAACAAAGCGGTAACAAAGTTGGCGAAATCATTAGTTACACAACAAATCACCTCACCACAGTAGGAGCGCAGACCGATGCGACTGCTCTCGTCGACAGCCAGGGATCAAGTGACGACGGAGCGAACGACCGCACGTCTTCTCCCAACGAGAGCCAGAGGTGGACTGACGTAAGCGCCACTCTACGGGTGCTACGCATGCGCGCGCTCGTAGCGCCCTCTGCGCGCTCCTACCGCCACCTGCGAGAGGCTAAGAGAGAGAAGAGCATTCCTGCGCCCCCTGCTGACCGTTCTCATTGGTCGTGAGGCTAAGAGAGAAGAGCATTCCTGCGCCCCCTGCTGGCAGTTCTCATTGGTCCAGACATCATCCTATTGTCTCAGGGCTACACTGTTTTTTTCCACTAATGCTCCTTTGGTCAATCTGCAGTGAAGCCACGGTATGACGTCATCATGCACCTGCGTGGCTCAAGGACGCGTGCGCTCTAGACAGGGGACCTATTATTTATTGAATCACTATCCCACGATTATTTCCTTTATTCTTCTATAACGATTGCATAGGAAACTATTGCAGAAGAGCACCATGCATGAAAACTGATCGTAGGAATTCCAAAGTCTTACTAAATGAGACTTGCAAAAGAACAAAACATCCTAACATGTAACTCCATCAACGGCTAATAAGAGGACTAGGCTCTCAACAAATCAACGCGCGCAGTACTCAGGGCAGCACTATCGTCAAGACGACAATGTTCCTTGTCAAAAACAGACAAAATACAAAGCGTTAACAAAGGAAAGCATGCATATCGGGGCATGTCAGGACACGTCAGGACAAATTCGCACGACTGTTGGGCAACAGAGGAAAACGAACACTTGAACAGAGTGAAAAAGGCACTCACCATCATTTTTCCCATTCACAGCATTCCCTCATTGTAAATCCGCTCGTCACAAAATCCACCTGTATCGTCGAACACCATTCACCAGTGACGAACTACACATCCGCACCCCATCAGAGGCAGACAGAACCCCACCTAAGCTACGCTCTTCCACTGACGGCCAACGCCAGGATCATAATTACCGTGTCTACACCCGCCAGTGTCCAAGAGAGAAGTGAATCCTTGCGCCCCCTGCAGGCCAGTCTCATTGGTCGTGACGGCATCCTATTGTCTCAGTGCTACCCTGTTTTTTTTCACTAATGCTCCTCTAGACAAGGTCAACCTGAAACAATAGTCTCTCGGTATGCGGTCATCATGCAGGTGCGTGGCTCAAGAACGCGCACGCTCTAGACAGGGCACCTGTTATTTATTGAATCACTATCCCTAGATTATTTCCTTTATTCTTCTATAACGATTGCATAGGGAACTATTGCAGAAGAGCACCATAGAAAAGAGAAGATTATAGCATTTCATTCCCAAAGTCTTACTGTACAGGGAAAAAATGGTGCAGCAAGACATGTTCATCCCACCCGAGAGCCAGGTAGATAATTGAATAATGATGCTTTGTTCCTCCTGAATAAAGTCACACACCTGTCCCCCTCGCGGTTACTCTCTGAACTAAATGAATCGCAAAAGTATTAAGAATAGCACTATTCCCATTCAAGGCAGCACTATCGTCAAGAATATTGCTTGTACAAAAAGAAAAAAACTACATGTAGAAGGAAAGCATGTCAGAACAAGCCCAGGCATGTCAGCGCATGTTTGTCAGACAACAAGGGGGAAAAAGCGAAAAGGAACAAACAAGGAAACCAGCATCAAGCTATTTCCAAGCACACGCACTCCTCTTGTTCAAAAACAGTGCTCATCATAAATCTGTCCAGGGGAATACACACCATTTTGCTACACTTTTTTCAGTAACAGTCAACGCATTGCTACAGACTGCGTGACATCATCACATCCTGTCTGAAGAAGACACCGGCAAAGACTCCTATTAATTATTGAATCGCAAGATTATTTCCTTTGTCCTACTCTGAATGACATTGATTCTCTCATTAAAATTCAACAAAAAAGCACCCTGCATATTAACTATTTTCACCCCAAAGGCTCATCATGGTCATTAGAATTACAGTAAACTACCACTGCTCCTTAAAATAATAAGTGAGACCACTCAACGTCACCTCCAGGCTTATGTAATACATGACCCTTTCTATGCTCATACATTCGTTGTCTGAGGCTACACCTGCGAGCAAAAACGCGCGGAAGCCGGGTGGGCAAAGTTCCATTCGCGCATTGCGAGCATAAAGGCGGGAAAGCCTGGGAGCAAAGTTCTATTCGCGCACTCCAAAGCACAAGACAGAACGCCTTTACGGGAACATGATGGCATTCCTATACTATATTAATGATTATTGCATTGCAGTTTCGAAAAGCTTCTACAAAACTATAATTTTAGGCGCCCATTAAAATTCAACTTTCTATGGAAACTACAATTGCCCTATTACTTGGATCGCTACTAATGAAGCGCTCCAATTTTTTCTCTCTTCCCATTTCAGCCTTGTTATGCAGTGAAGCCGACTCATATCCAAAATAATTAATTTACACTGAGGGTGCCGTGCTTCAGGAATTCCTATCCTGCGTTCAGATGCAAGCATTTCTTCACGGATACCTTTAACAGCTGACTTCCTCAACATACCGAGCTCCTAACAACATCTAACAAACAATCAGAGAAACCCACTTCTCAGCTGCACCATGCGACTTTCTTCTGCGTAAAATCGGTGATTTGAGGAAGAGAGCAGCGAAAAATTGCGCGCACTTGTGCTTGACTTAAAAAACCTGAAGCATATGCTAATAAACTAAGAAAAAGACACTCAGGTCTGGTATGTGATAGTGCCACATACGCAGACGCATTGCCCTTGCGTAAAGAAAGCACAGGACAGGGATACACAAATTTCCTTAGGTGAGCAGGGAAAAGGCTTAAGACCTCAGGTCACCACACATCGCCACGCGGCTAGCACAACATGACACCAACAAGATACTAGCAGCGGGAAGAACTGCAACACTGCTAAACAAGTCCAGACATGCCACGATGACGTCACAAATCAGGAGAAAAAAAGCACATGCATGCACGCACAGAGGACAACGCATTAAACACACGGAGCGCTCAGGAATAATCGTAGCGTTACCGCACATCGCTACGAAGCTCAACGTCTAACACAAGACGACAACAACAACAAGATATTAACGAAGGGTAAAAATTGCAACACTGATCAAGTCCAGACATGCGACATCGCATACAAAATACTGCTCATCGGGGGAAAAGGCCTAAGCCCGCGGGGGATCATCATAGAGCATACACAACTTCATTTTTTCGATTCCCCGTGCGAGCGGGCCTCGCGGTTTGGACGCGCGCGATCCCTTTCCCCGAGCAGGTGCACTGTTTTATCACTTAAACAGCAGCAGAGCTCACCATTGTAGTACCCTCGTGATAAATCTTTTATTCAGGCGCCAGCAGACCCAAGCAGGGTACCCAAGCTTGCAGCCAGCGATGCTGGAATGATTATTTTATTTGATTTCATTTCATTTTGAGTCATTATCGGCTCACCTGTTTAGTGAAGACCTATGAACACATGTTAAGTGGTTTGGTTTAAAAATGGTGAGAGCTACAGTGTGTAGCGAATGATGTTCACATTTGTCCGTTCTGCTCTATAGTATTCTTGCAAAATATATGGGTGCAAGAAAATAAAAGGAAAACGAAGAAGACAATTCACTCCTGTATGATGAGCGCTGCGTAGAAGCACGGCACCGTTTTCTTTGTGGAGGTATAGCGAACGCGCATTCCTTTCTTTCTTTTTTGGTTCGCGTCGGCCGAGTGGCGATATCCTATTACATCCGGAACGAGGACCTATCGCTTTGCGATCGCATACAAGAGTGAGCCATCTTTTGACGATGGTAGGATAATTATTGACCTGAGGAATAATATAGATTTATGTGGATGTGGTGGACTTTGTGTTTGTGATTGTGAAAATGTGAGTGTGTGTCTGTGTATGTGTGCGCGCGGGCGCGCGCGCTTTCCTGAACCAGGGATCCCACTTGACAAGTAAGTTCTTTGTGTGTGCTTTTTCATGTGACACGAGTGATACATTTATGTACCATTGCGTGGAATAGTGGCTTAAAAAATAAGGGAAGCAGCGCTTGCATTGCTATCTGTAGGATAGACCGAGAGCGTTTTTAATGGAATTACCTCGCGAACCTGGTGAAGTCTTCGTTTTGGGCAGGCTATTTTATGAGAGCCGGTCCTGTTGCGATGCATTTCATACGCTTTCCTGAAGCAGCGTGCTTTGTTCTTGTAGTGTGGTTTACACCTTTATCAATAGAAATGAATAGAAGTGTTTGTTTGTTTGTTTGTTTGTTTGTTTGTTTGTTTGTTTGTTTGTTTGTGTGTTTGTTTGTATGTTTGTTTGTTTGTTAGTATGTGTCTGTCACGTTCGTAGCGCTGTTCAAGCTTTATTTGCTTTGCAAAAATTCAGACTTTATGGTATTAAGCTGTTCGAGTAGAAGTGACTTTCCCTGCTCGCTTAAGATAAATTGTGTATCCCTGCCCTGTGCTTTCTTCACGCAGGGACAATGCAAATGAGTATTTAGCATTATGCAATAATTATCTGATAGCAGAAATGGGTGTCTTTGTCACAGTTTATTAGCGTGTGTGTCGATATTTTATTTTATTTTTTTCTCTTATTGCTATTCGAGCAAAAGTGCGTGTAATTTTCTCTGCTCTTTTCTTATTTTCTCTACTTTTATGTAGAAGAAAGCCTCCTGCGTAAAAGCTGAATAGTGTTCTATCAGTGGAAGTGGGGTTGTTTGTTTGATTTTGTTGGGTGTTCGATATCTTGATGAAGTAAGCAGTGCTTAATTTTGCAGGTTTTTGAGCAGAAATGCTGGTATCTGAGCACGGAGTAGAAATTGCTATATTTCTCTGCTCCCTAAGAAACTTTGTACGTCGTTTTCCAAGCAGACCGCGTTTAGTTTACGCGAAATGAACTTATGTATGCTCTATGATGATCCGCCGCAGGCTTAGCCCTTTTCCCCGATCACCAGTGTTTTGGCATTCGATGTCGCATGTCTAGACTTGTTCAGTAGTGTCTTTCTTGCTGCAATTTTTACCCTTCGCTGATATCTTGTTGCTGTCATGTTGTGCTAGCCGCGTAGCGATAAGCGGTGATTCTCCGATTATTCCTAGGCGGTATGGCTTAAGCCTTTTCCCTGCTCACTGAAGGAAATTTGTGTATCCCTGTCCTGTGCTTTCTTTACGCAAGGGTAATGCGTCTGTGTATGTGGCACTATCATATACCAGACATGAGTGTCTTTTTCTTGGTTTATTGGCATATGCTTCAGGTTTTTTAAGTCAAGCAAAAGTGCGTGTAATATTTCGCTGCTCTTTTTCTTATTTCTCTACTTTTATGTAGAAGAAAGCCTCCTGCGTAAAAGCTGAATAGTGTTCTACAAGTGGAAGTGGGGTTGTTTGTTTGATTTTGTTGGGTGTTCGATATCTTGACGAAGTAAGCAGTGCTTAATTTTGCAGGTTTTTGAGCAGAAATGCTGGTATCTGAGCACGGAGTAGAAAGTTCTATATTTCTCTGCTCATTAAGAAAATTTGTACGTCGTTTTCCAAGCAGACCGCGTTTAGTTTACGCGAAGTAGAAAAATGAAGTTGTGTATGCTCTATGATGATCCGCCGCGGGCTTAGGCCTTTTCCCCGATGAGCAGTGTTTTGTATGCGATGTCGCATGTCTGGACTTGATCAGTGTTGCAATTTTTACCCTTCGTTAATATCTTGTTGTTGTTGTCGTCTTGTGTTAGACGTTGAGCTTCGTAGCGATGTGCGGTAACGCTACGATTATTCCTGAGCGCTCCGTGTGTTTAATGCGTTGTCCTCTGTGCGTGCATGCGTGTGCTTTTTTTCTCCTGATTTGTGACGTCATCGTGGCATGTTTGGACTTGTTTAGCAGTGTTGCAGTTCTTCCCGCTGCTAGTATCTTGTTGGTGTCATGTTGTGCTAGCCGCGTGGCGATGTGTGGTGACCTGAGGTCTTAAGCCTTTTTCCTGCTCACCTAAGGAAATTTGTGTATCCCTGTCCTGTGCTTTCTTTACGCAAGGGCAATGCGTCTGCGTATGTGGCACTATCACATACCAGACCTGAGTGTCTTTTTCTTAGTTTATTAGCATATGCTTCAGGTTTTTTAAGTCAAGCACAAGTGCGCGCAATTTTTCGCTGCTCTCTTCCTCAAATCACCGATTTTACGCAGAAGAAAGTCGCATGGTGCAGCTGAGAAGTGGGTTTCTCTGATTGTATGTTAGATGTTGTTAGGAGCTCGGTATGTTGAGGAAGTCAGCTGTTAAAGGTATCCGTGAAGAAATGCTTGCATCTGAACGCAGGATAGGAATTCCTGAAGCACGGCACCCTCAGTGTAAATTAATTATTTTGGATATGAGTCGGCTTCACTGCATGACAAGGCTGAAATGGGAAGAGAGAAAAAATTGGAGCGCTTCATTAGTAGCGATCCAAGTAATAGGACAATTATAGTTTCCATAGAAAGTTGAATTTTAATGGGCTCCTAAAATTATAGTTTTGTAGAAGCTTTTCGAAACTGCAATGCAATAATCATTAATATAGTATAGGAATGCCATCATGTTCCCGTAAAGGCGTTCTGTCTTGTGCTTTGGAGTGCGCGAATAGAACTTTGCTCCCAGGCTTTCCCGCCTTTATGCTCGCAATGCGCGAATGGAACTTTGCCCACCCGGCTTCCGCGCGTTTTTGCTCGCAGGTGTAGCCTCAGACAACGAATGTATGAGCATAGAAAGGGTCATGTATTACATAAGCCTGGAGGTGACGTTGAGTGGTCTCACTTATTATTTTAAGGAGCAGTGGTAGTTTACTGTAATTCTAATGACCATGATGAGCCTTTGGGGTGAAAATAGTTAATATGCAGGGTGCTTTTTTGTTGAATTTTAATGAGAGAATCAATGTCATTCAGAGTAGGACAAAGGAAATAATCTTGCGATTCAATAATTAATAGGAGTCTTTGCCGGTGTCTTCTTCAGACAGGATGTGATGATGTCACGCAGTCTGTAGCAATGCGTTGACTGTTACTGAAAAAAGTGTAGCAAAATGGTGTGTATTCCCCTGGACAGATTTATGATGAGCACTGTTTTTGAACAAGAGGAGTGCGTGTGCTTGGAAATAGCTTGATGCTGGTTTCCTTCTTTGTTCCTTTTCGCTTTTTCCCCCTTGTTGTCTGACAAACATGCGCTGACATGCCTGGGCTTGTTCTGACATGCTTTCCTTCTACATGTAGTTTTTTTCTTTTTGTACAAGCAATATTCTTGACGATAGTGCTGCCTTGAATGGGAATAGTGCTATTCTTAATACTTTTGCGATTCATTTAGTTCAGCGAGTAACCGCGAGGGGGACAGGTGTGTGACTTTATTCAGGAGGAACAAAGCATCATTATTCAATTATCTACCTGGCTCTCGGGTGGGATGAACATGTCTTGCTGCACCATTTTTTCCCTGTACAGTAAGACTTTGGGAATGAAATGCTATAATCTTCTCTTTTCTATGGTGCTCTTCTGCAATAGTTCCCTATGCAATCGTTATAGAAGAATAAAGGAAATAATCTAGGGATAGTGATTCAATAAATAACAGGTGCCCTGTCTAGAGCGTGCGCGTTCTTGAGCCACGCACCTGCATGATGACCGCATACCGAGAGACTATTGTTTCAGGTTGACCTTGTCTAGAGGAGCATTAGTGAAAAAAAACAGGGTAGCCCTGAGACAATAGGATGCCGTCACGACCAATGAGACTGGCCTGCAGGGGGCGCAAGGATTCACTTCTCTCTTGGACACTGGCGGGTGTAGACACGGTAATTATGATCCTGGCGTTGGCCGTCAGTGGAAGAGCGTAGCTTAGGTGGGGTTCTGTCTGCCTCTGATGGGGTGCGGATGTGTAGTTCGTCACTGGTGAATGGTGTTCGACGATACAGGTGGATTTTGTGACGAGCGGATTTACAATGAGGGAATGCTGTGAATGGGAAAAATGATG
Organism: Ornithodoros turicata; assembly: GCF_037126465.1. Classification (NCBI taxonomy): domain Eukaryota; kingdom Metazoa; phylum Arthropoda; class Arachnida; order Ixodida; family Argasidae; genus Ornithodoros; species Ornithodoros turicata. The sequence continues at coordinate 3,311,686 of NW_026999318.1, read as the reverse complement.
GTGAGTGCCTTTTTCACTCTGTTCAAGTGTTCGTTTTCCTCTGTTGCCCAACAGTCGTGCGAATTTGTCCTGACGTGTCCTGACATGCCCCGATATGCATGCTTTCCTTTGTTAACGCTTTGTATTTTGTCTGTTTTTGACAAGGAACATTGTCGTCTTGACGATAGTGCTGCCCTGAGTACTGCGCGCGTTGATTTGTTGAGTGCCTAGTCCTCTTATTAGCCGTTGATGGAGTTACATGTTAGGATGTTTTGTTCTTTTGCAAGTCTCATTTAGTGAGACTTTGGAATTCCTACGATCAGTTTTCATGCATGGTGCTCTTCTGCAATAGTTTCCTATGCAATCGTTATAGAAGAATAAAGGAAATAATCTTGGGATAGTGATTCAATAAATAATAGGTCCCCTGTCTAGAGCGCACGCGTCCTTGAGCCACGCAGGTGCATGATGACGTCATACCGTGGCTTCACTGCAGATTGACCAAAGGAGCATTAGTGGAAAAAAACAGTGTAGCCCTGAGACAATAGGATGATGTCTGGACCAATGAGAACTGCCAGCAGGGGGCGCAGGAATGCTCTTCTCTCTTAGCCTCACGACCAATGAGAACGGTCAGCAGGGGGCGCAGGAATGCTCTTCTCTCTCTTAGCCTCTCGCAGGTGGCGGTAGGAGCGCGCAGAGGGCGCTACGAGCGCGCGCATGCGTAGCACCCGTAGAGTGGCGCTTACGTCAGTCCACCTCTGGCTCTCGTTGGGAGAAGACGTGCGGTCGTTCGCTCCGTTGTCACTTGATCCCTGGCTGTCGACGAGAGCAGTCGCATCGGTCTGCGCTCCTACTGTGGTGAGGTGATTTGTTGTGTAACTAATGATTTCGCCAACTTTGTTACCGCTTTGTTTGCGATTTTCGTGCCCGTGCACGTCGGGTGCTGGTTGCTGTTGTCCGGGCATTCCCGCCATTTTCTATCATCTTCTGCCTTGGGACCGGGAGTAGCGCTGGCGTGATTCTTAATAATTTTGTTGTGAGATTAGTTGAGAAAGTAACCGTTAGGGGGTGCAGCTGCGGGGTTTATACAGGACAAAAACCATTACGAGTCAGTTTCTGCCTGCCTCTCGGATGGAGCAGTCGCATGGTTCTGCGCTCCTGTTCTGGTGGGCTCATTTGTTGTGTGACTAATTTTTTTTGTTGTTAGCTATTGATGGTTTGCATACTCTTGCTTTTCCAGCCTCTGTATTATGAGTGTTTTTCTCCTTGCATGCCCAGAGCTGTCCTAACTTGCCCAGACATGCCGTGATGACGTCACAGCTGACGTCACAGGATGTCCGGAACTGGTGGTCATAGCTGCGATGCTTTGCAACCTGCCTCTGTGCTCCGTCGCCCAGCGACGGTCAGCGGCCTTTCCGGACCGCTTTCTTCAAGATGGCGCCGTTGATCTTCAATTAAACTCCTTCTCTCCACTCTATTTCTATCTATTTTTTTATTTTTTATGGACTCTCATAGTGCACAACGCTCAGCTGGTCTGGACACGAGTTAGGACTTTCCCCAATTAGTGTGGTGGCTCCCTGGAGGGTGCTGATTAATGTGGGGGGTCCCAATTAGCTCTAATTGCTAATTAAATCGTGTTCAGGCCAGTTGGGCGTTGTGCACTGTGAGAGTCCAGTACCTACTACTGTTATCACTTTGCTCCGCAGTGCCCTCTACTAGACAATCCTATTCAATGCGCAACCCGGCCCCCATACTAGAACAGGAAATGTTCGGACGAGGTTCCCGATATAATGGTTTGAATACCTTCGTACCTATATCTTAGAATACCTTGTTCAATTTGTAGGTCTTAGCATAGTTTAATGATTATCCTAAAGATCCCTTACTTGAAAACTGATGGCTGCGCAGGGGACACTGAGTTGGCGCTTTCTGAAATCGACCAGCAAGTTGATTCTCAGCAAGCATCTCAGCGCAGGTCTGCATCAGCATTTTCTGAGCCCTGGGGAGACGGCCTAGGTAAGCACTTGATTAGCTACGTGTAACATTCCTTCCTCTGCGGTAAGACTGAGTGCACCAATGCTGTAATTTTCCATGTCGCTTTCTGTTTCAGTACTGTATAGTGAGTTCTCATCTGAAGCATTTGAGTGCATTTTACTGTTTGATTTTGAGTGCTTCGATGTATTCCTTAAACCTGGCAGTATTTATTTTCCACATATATTTTGACCTGGGCATAATGCAGCAGTGACCAAGGCGGCAGTCATTGTCTGATACTTGGACCCTTATGGAATATGTTGTATTCTATTTCAGGTTCTTCATGCAAGAAGGTTCTCCACGCAATACATGAAAACCCTACTCGCCTTAGATGCCAGATTTATTGGTATGCCGCCAATTCTTTAGCGCTACATACTGTCAGACTTTTCAGCAACATTGTTGCCAATGCATATGTACCTTCCTGCAACTCATTTTGGCCTGGGGCACACACAGAAGCTAGTGCATATTCATAATGGCTGAGGGATAGATAGAACATGGCATGAAAGCAATCGCGCGATTGAGTGTGTTTAGAAATGGTTAAGGATAGCCAAACCGCAGTAAAGATATGTTTTGCTCCTTTTGCCTGCCGGTATAAAACAAGAAGAACCAGAAACGAAGGGCAGTGAGGATGTTGCATATTGCAATAGTTTGCAAAACTGGTGCACGAAACTGTTTTGTGTGTTGGAGGTGCCTACCCAAGACCGAATCAGTGCAATGCTGAACCAAATGTAAGATACCACTTACTCATCCCATGCACATCTTGTCCCCTACAGGATTTCAAACCAAGGCCTTCCAACATGATAGAGAAATGTTGATTATGCTGAAAAAACTACAAAAGAAGCACAACCCTTGCATGGTAACTGTGCATTTCCCTGAAAATTGTCCCCATTTGCCAGCCACGACCTTCTCAGAGCTTCAAGAACTGGACACTTTACTCGAAGAACCTGACAACATGGCGAAAACGGTAAGGATCCCCATTGCTGGCCTTTGATGTCAGTCAGTTCTGCTTTGTTCGAACTACTTTTATTTTTATTTTTTTCGGTTCGGTTCAGTGTAATCTTGGGTAACATTGTACCAGGAGATTTCCAAAGTAATTAACCAGAACTTTATTTCTTGTTTTTTGCCCTCAGGTACAGTTCTTCTCTATGAAAGGGGAATCCGACTATAAGGACGCCATCCGTCAAATCCTCAAGGGCCTCTTGAAACACACTCTTGCCGTGAAGTGTAGCTGGAAAGGGTTTCGAGGAGACAAACATGCATTTTCGACACTGCAGAACGTCAGAAGGCTTGTTCTAGGTAAATACCTACAATGTGCTTCGATATGAGTACCATGCATATTTTTAGTATAGCTTTTCCGGTGCTCCTCAATGTGTCCAGATGTTATTCCTACATACTTGCCGTTGTTAATGAAGTAAGCATTTGCAACAAAATAGGAAAAAGTGCTCTTTTTGCTCTCAGAATCCACTCGAATCAACTTCGGAGACGTTACTCACAGCATGGTCAAGCTGGCGAGAAAAAACTGGCTGATATGGGCATGTGACCGGAATGGAGGCCGCACAGAAAGACGACATTCGAGCCGCAGCGGCTGCAGCACAGATCTGTAGCACCTGCTGACTTGTCTACCAACAGTTGTGTGCTCAACATTACACTCCCCCTTGCTGACCCTGTGATATTTTTAGTACAAACATACTTTTATTATTTTATATTATGTTGATTTTTGCGTTGTTTCGGAGTGTACAGATAGTGCACTTGATAAAAAAATAAGTGTGCACATGAAAGTATATATGCACAAATAAAACATGTTCAGTGCGTAACTGTCTTTCGGGATATTATTTCCTTGCAGAAAGATAATCAAATTAGATTGTTACATTTTAGTGTAACTTGGCACAAGGTTGGCCCAATATAGGCTGGCCAATGCTTGACAAGTCGTTGGCCAGGGTACAGATCCGTACCAAGGGCCAAGCTTGTTGGCCAAGCATTTGAACAGCATGGCCAGGTTGGACAGCCAAGCAAGTACCAAGCTTGGCCCAATCTTGGAATGTCGCTTGGGTGTCCTCACATAGCGTCTGTGGATGCTGTGAGGGTACCGTTGGGGACGCTATATTAGTCCCGAAATGACATGTTGAGGATGATTTGAGGATCAGATTCACCCTCCTGGGGATGTTACCCCCGTCCCTGCATGATGCTCTTAGGATATCCCTGGGATGACAATGTGTTGTCGGGGAAGTCACATCTTTGTAATTACACAGAAGTTTACAAGGAATGGAACTGCAGGTGCTCACCAGGGAGGCCGCATAGCTCGAGGGGCGTAAGTCGTGACGTTGCCCACCTGAGTGAGGCCGACAACGGCGAGCCCTTTCACCATCACCACCACCACCACATAGCTCGAGAGACCATCTAGTTATTTGAAGAAGGAGGAGGTAGCAGATAGAAGACAAAACACACACACACATTTGCTGCATGTTACTCGAGCACTGTCCACAGCTTTCTATGCACTAGTAGCGTCTGAAGATGCCCACAAGACCATACCGTCAATGTGCAGGTGAAATTACAAACGTCAAGGATGCCTTTCAAATTAGCCGCCCACAACCAACAACCTTTCCGAGCGAGCTTCCGAACTTCGAGGGAACAGAAGAAAAAAAATGACACAGGACGACTCCTCTCTGACTCCGTGCCATCCGTACCTCTGTGCCCGTGGCCTCTGCTCCCTGTTCCTCTCTTTCGACAAGCGCCACGTGACTTCTGCACCACGTGAACCTCTCCTTTTGAATTTGCAAGTCGGTACACGCCCTTTTCGCCCTGAGAGCTACCTCGACCGCGTTGAAAATAGTTCGCATGATTTCAAATGTTTGTGAGCAATTCCTTCGTGATACAGGTGCGTGCGTAACTTCATACTGAAGCCACTGAAGCTCTTACTTCAAGCTATTGTTTTCGCAATGTGTGCAACATTGGACTACATGTACGTGAAAGCGTTTGAGCGGTTTGAGCTAGTCTACAGCCGCCGGTGGTTTAATCTGTTCTCCAAGGACACGCTGACATCCCTCATTCATCCTGAGGATGTCCATGATGGACAGAAGTGATATTTTGGGAATATTCCCACAGGATCTTCAATTTGTTAGAAAAGTATTAAATGAGACTCGAGAGATGATCCTAGGGACATAATCTGGGGACAAAAATGGGGTAGTCTCAGGATGAGAATTGGATCTTATCATGCAGTGCTCACCCAATGAATATGCACCATGCCTCGCTTGAATCCAAGACCCCCTGATGTTGCTGCATCCATGCTATAAACTCTGGAATGTATGAAAATAATTGTTTTATTGCACAAATATATATATATGAAACAAACTCAGGTGTCCCAACCTTGTACATAACAATTTTCACATAAAACAAGAATATAATGATATGCCGGCTACATAGATGGTGGCAAAGCAGTCAGTGATGCAAAGCAGTATAAATTACCAAGGCAAGCCATGGAGAATATCTAAAGCCATTTTACGTGACGCACAAAGTGCATCTTGGTAGCTTGCGTAGTGTTACTAGGGGTAATATGGTACACCTCATATGGCACATTATAAATTAGAAGTGCAAGAAACGATACTAATAAGCTATCACAGAAAATGAGTTGTAGAGGTTACAAAAAATAGCATCACAGTTAAAGTGTGTGCATCAGAAATGCTATCACAGACAATAGAAAACAAACTTCTGCAGGTTATAAAAATAACAAATGGTATCAAAGTTTGTCGATGCTGTGACTTATCACAGATGGCATAAAGCATGGCCACATAATATGGAAAAAGGAATTGCACAAGGTGGCTATCAAGCGCAAGACGTACAAAATAAAGGCCACTGCAGACACAGGTACAAAATGCCATGAGCAACTTACAAATCTCTTTGGCCAGAGTAGCCCTTGCGACTTCAAACTACATACATACACAACTTACAAATATGCAGGATGTCCACGCTGGCTTGGGTCAGATTTTTATATGGAGAAATCATTTTTTCACAGTAATAAGCGGTGACAATATGTTCTATCGCCAAAAGCCATACCTTAGGAGCGCACAAGCAACTACCTAAGTGGATGTATTAATTTGGTTTTGTTAATTAACTTCTTAATTATTGGAGATAAAAAACTCGGAGCAAAACTCGGAGCACTCGAGCGCTGATGCTGCTGTAGTTTTCAAAAGAACGCTCAAAGTGTGATGGTAACTCTTGTTGCGCGACTTGCAGCGCCGTTTTTGCCCCTTCCCATAAATGCAAGGGGTGCTACACTCAGCTTTCTACCTCGCTCGAGTAGGTATATAGCAAACACCGTGCTGAAAGCCACGCAACAAGAATCTCCATCACATTGCCATTTCCTCGCGCTATAATCGTCTCAGGTGTTCTTTTGGAAACGGCAGCGGTATACACCGACGGAGACCAATGCGTTTGCGTTTACGCCAAGCTTTGTGTCTCAAATAATTAAACAGCTCGAAACGAACCAAATTAACGAATAATTAACAAAACCAAATTAATGTGGCTTTCGGCTTGGAACATAATGTTATCGCTTATAACTGCAAAAAATTTAAATACCATGCCAATGATGAGGACGGTGCCCAGAAGAAGAACAGTCTCTGTTCGAAATATCGGCGGCTTCTGTCCTGAGGCAACTCCCTTCCTACATTCTACCGGTTCGCTGGATTTCTACCCATCTACCTTCGAATTTCTTGTCAGTTTCGCAAAGGTTCGCAAAAGTTCGCAGCTGAATTTAGCTGATTTTCTTAGCTGCTTTTTATCTTTGAGCGAAACGGAGGAAAAATAAAAAATCAAGTAATAATGAATGGTTACGTGCGCCCTCCTGTGCGACGAGCACATTTCTGCCCACATGAGCAAGGCTAGCGTTACGGCGTTACTGTCAGTCGAGCCCTTCACTCTGACACGCCGGGGATTTGTGGCTTTGTGGGCCATTTTTACTGGAACATTTATCGACTCCACGGGAAGACGAAGCAGTGTTCCAATATACAGGGTGTCCCAGAAAACGTGTCTTTGAATTATAATAAAAAAACTACACCACCTAGAGTCATGCGGTCAACGGTATTTGTTCTTACTGGGTTTTTGCCACCTCCTCATGTGAATGTCGTGTAACGTAAGTTTAATTATGTAAATTTTTGCGAGCTTAAGTCGGAAATTTGCCAAGTAAAGGTCACTCTTTTACCCCACCAATGTGAAGAGCGTGTCTAATTAACTCAAATTAATGACAATTGACAGGGATATTCAGGAGCTATCCCATCGGAAAAAATAGCCGAACATCATGCTCTACGGAGGTCGCACAGAATAGCGCACGATGAATTTTTCAGCGCAATCTTTGTCAGTCCGACGAAAGGAGGTTGGAAACCCAGCCCACCCCGGCATCGCAGAAAGAGATAACGCAGGCATGGCTTATCACGTCCGACTTTCGCTGGGATAATGCTTTCCCTCTCCCAATTTTAGGAGCTGTTACTTTTTCTACTATCACTCTGTGGGCTGGCTTCGGAACCTCCTTTCGTCGGACTGCGAGCGATAGCGCTCAGAAAGACATCGCGCGTTATGGTCCTGTGCTCCGAAAAGCATGATATTCGGCTATTTTTTCCGATGGGATAGCTCGTGAATATCACTGTCGATTATCATGAATTTGAGTGAATTCGGCACGCTCTTCATATTGGTGGGGTAAAAAAGTGACCTTCCCTTGGCAAATTTCTGAGTTCACTTCGCAAATATTTGCATAATTAAACTTGGGGTACATGGCATTAACTTTACAAGGTGGCAAAATCCTAATAAGAACAAATGCCGTTGACTGCATGATTCTAGGTGGCGTAGTTTTTTTATTATACTTCAATGACACGTTTTCTGGGACACCCTGTATGTTGGGTCATCTGGAATTGAGCTGGATGGTGAACTGGTGTCCCATGCTGCATCGGGTAAATCGCACCACGTACGACGCTCGTGCGTGGAGTAGTTTCCGCGTGGGAGAGGAGGAAAGCCTGGGGCTGCTTGAGCGCGCTTTCTTCTGGACAGACCTGGACGGGATCTAGCACCGTTGATTTTTTGCCTAGGAACTGGAGGGTTTTTTTTTTGTGATTGTAGGCTGCACCATAGACACTGTCGACAGCCACCCACAGAATTCTGAGGGCCACAGATTTTCTGCTAATGCCAAACTTGGCGTAAATGTTCAAAAAGGCCAAATTTTGTTGCCAATTTGCTTCAGGACGGAATGTCTGAGGACATCGAGCTTAGTTCCATTCGATAGGACGTTGAAAGAACTTTCGTGCTGTATAAAGTTCATTTTTCTCAGTTCAGTGCTTTCTATGTAATTAGCTTGAGAATCGCACATGGCAGGCGAAAATTGCCAATGTTGCATCTCTATTTTCTCAAAAATGCCATCTTCGATTTCCTTGATTATTTTGGAAAAGGTGTCGTCATGTCTCTACTTTAGACCCCAAGTGCGACAGTCTTTTAGTTTTACATGAGAGACGCGCAGCGATTTTTTTTGGTAGGGCATGGTTCAGAGACTGCAGCCTTGCGCGCCCCATCCACGAGTACGCGACCTTCAACCTCTTCTTTGCTACAGGTCTCCCGTTGACGGAGTAATCAATGACCGCACTTCGTGAGCTTGTTATAGTATCCCCAGAGCATTACTTTACGTTTACCCAATGGTCTCCCAGTTCCGTCAGACTCATTCAAACCGTGGGAGAGTACCTGTGCGCCCATGACGAGAAGCCCCAGTCCTCGAACATACCGACAAAGTAGTGAGAAGAAACGAAGCGCTTCGTAAAAATCTTTATCCAGGGGTAACATCGTAGCTTTTGTTTCAGGTTGCCGCCAGTCCCCCAGGCAGTGTGAAATTCACATCCTTTTCATTGGTAAAAGAACGTTGTGGAAGTTTCGAAAAACGTAAAATGTGCCAATTGCGAGACCCCTGCAGATGATGGCAGGCACCATTGAATTAGTATCATTCGAAGGTTTTACAGGACCTTTCACATGATATAAAGTGACTGGGTTCAAGCGCATTTTTCTTCCGCCTAGTATCGCAAAACCACGAGTGGCACGCGAAAATTTTGAACGTTCGATTTTAATTATTTCTAAAACGCCAGAAGATTTTTCACGATTTACTCCACAGGGGCAGAATTATGCCTGTACTTTGCGCTGCTGGTAAGGTAGGTACCTTTTCTCTTTTTGATTGAGGCGCTGGGCTACCTTCCCGTGGAGCGATTTTTCCACACAAAGGCGCTCCTCGTATGTTTACGAGCGCACTTTGCTTCGTAGTCTTTGCTTTGTTGCCCAGATGTTGCATTCTGTACTTGTTTTGCACTTATGGTACGTATGTTTATTTTTTCCTTTGGAGACGCAGGGCAATACTTTCGTGGGCGCCTTGAACTTGCTATTACGCACTTTCATGGGAGTCGCACGCACGACGTGTGCGTATGCACGTGCGCATATTCACTATTCTCCCACACATGTGCTTGAGGCAATGCACATACGCACGCTATGAGGCTGTCGTGCGAGTTAATATTAGGAAGGCAGAACTACGGCCACAGGGCACAGAAAGTTACAACACGTGAGAATACAAAATTTGTGGCCGCAGGGATACGGACCTTTCGGTACAAGACATTTAAGTACAGGACCTTTCGGTACGGACATTTCGGTTCACGGACCTCTCGGTACACGGACCTCTCGGTACACGGACCTTTCGGTACACGGACGTTGCGGTAGACGGACCTTTCGGTACAAGGACATTTCGGTACACGGCCATACCGCTGGAATATAGTCTTCGGCTTATTGGTAATGACAACGTGTTTTGTTCTCAATACAGATTTTTTATTAAAAATTTATGAGCTACAGACGTCCTGTTTTCACTTCTAACATCTCTGGGACGGCAGATATTCTTTTCAAGCTATTGTCACCCAAACAGCATATCTGGGACTCTTATAAATTTTTAATAAAAAGTCTGTATAAAAAAAAGACACCCTGTATAAGGAAGGGCATTACAAGGTTTTGCACGTACGAAAACACCAGTTCGTTGTCCGTTGCGTTGTTCACTGTAAATTAAAATTACCATGACCTTCCTTTTTTTCTTTTTTTAAGGGCTTTCAACGAAAATATGTTTGCTGAAAAGTCCGGCAACCTCTTCATTTCCTTCTTTACGAACACAACATTTTTGACGACCTCCATTAACAACGGGCATCTGGGATGTCTTCTGTGAAAGAGAGTAGGACAACATAAGCCAGATAAAAATATCCGCCTGCTATACCGGGGGCACTTTCTTCCGGGAACGTTTTCTCCAGGGTCATTCTTTCCTACGCCCTTCTGGTTGCCACCAGTAAGGCACTGCGGAAAGGATACTTTGCGATCATTGCAGCATGCAGATACAGGCAACTTTAGGGGAACATTACACTGCCGTCACCACATTTACTACCATTCTTAAGCCCTTATGTGTCCTGCAGAGGGAAACCCACCAAAAGCTCAAAACACGAAAGGCCAAAATATTAAAGCGGCCAACAGACGAAGGGCCGAAAAATCAAAACACCGACCTATCCGAAGGCCTAAGGACATTGTTCAATTTTTTTCGCACAAGATTTCAACATAATGTCCGTCCAAGCGCGTGTAAACTGTAAACACTCTTTTTGAACTAACCATATAAAGAAAATTTGACCTAACCTTAGCCTTGAATTTTGACTTTCGGTTTGTTCGGGGATTCGATTTTTCGGCTTTATGGCTGCCACTCCCTGCAGAGGCAATGCCTGGAGATTATACTTTTCGCGGCGACCATCCAAAGACATGTATCGTGCACGGGATGCTTCGAGTATTTCCCTTGGATGACATACTGAAACGACGCATTGCATGATTAATGCATAGTCTAGGTACTCGCAATTTTAGGTACTCGAAAAAAAAAAAAGAAGAAAAGAAACAGTCACCGTTTTATGACTAAGAAGCCGAAGACCACCTTCCGGCGGTGTGGCCGTGTATCGAAATGTCCTGTACCGAAAAGTCCTAGACCCGTGGCCGCATGGTTGCAGCCGTCTCTTAGCTTGTGCGCAATAAGATATAGTTGTTGCGAAGCTGTGCATGCTACCTTTAATTAGTTTTATGCCCCTTAGCGTTATTTCGGAACCACGACGAGTACTACATACAAAGCCCGTAAGACCGCTGTGATGACAGTATGTGGCTGCTCTCAAGTATAACACGTTCGCCCCCCACGAGCTGTGTCAGTGTTACCGTGGGAATCAAAATTTCGGACAGAACAACGCACAACTAAAATCCCTCGTTTCCGGTAGCCGTAGGTACCTTAAACCCTCGGTGTGGTCTTCAGTAATCCTTTTGGCGTCCATGCGCTTGAACGCAGTCACTTTATATCATGTGAAAGGTCATATCTAAACCTATCGGATGATGCTAATCCAATGGTTGCATTCATCACCTGCAGGGGTCTCGCAATGGGCACATTTTACGTTTTGCGAAACTTCCACAACGTTCTTTACCAATGAAAAGGATGTGGCTTTCACACTGCTTGGGGGACTGGTGGCAACCTGAAACAAAAGCTACGATGTTACCACTGGATAAAGATCTTTACGAAGCGCTTCGTTTCTTCTCACTACTTTGTGGGTATGTTCGAGGACTGGGGCTTCTCGTCAAGGCCACACAGGCAACTCATGTACTCTCCCACGGTTTGAATGAGCCGACGGAACTGGGAGACCAGTGGGTAAACGTAAAGTGATGCTCTGGGGACACTACAACAACCTCACGCAGTGCGGTCATTCATTTCTCCTTCAGTGGGAGACCTGTAGCAAAGAAGGTCGCGTGCTCGTAGGCGGGGCGCGCAAGGCCTCAGCCTCGTGGACCCTGCCTGACAAAAAAAAAAAAAAAAAATCGCTGCGCGTATCTCGGGTAAAAATAAAAGATGGTCTCACTTGGCGTCTAAAGTAGAGGCATGACGCCAGCTTTTAAAAAAATAATCAAGGAAATCGAAGATGGCATTTTTGAGAAAATTGAGATGCAACATTGGCAATTTTCGACTACTATGTGCGATTCTCAAGCCAATAACACAGAAAGCACTGGACTGAGAAAAATGAACTTTATACAGCACGAAAAGTCTTTCAACGTCCAATCGATTGGAACTAAGCTCGATGTCCTCAGACGTTCCCTCATGAAGCAAATTGGTAACAAAATTTGGCCTTTTTGAACGTTTACGCCATGCTTTGCATTTTTTAACAGAAAATCTGTGGCCCCCAGAGTTCTGTGGGTGGCTTTCGACGGTGTCTATGGTGCAGCCTATGATTACAAAAAAACCTCCAGTTCCTAGGCATAAAATCAGCGGTGCTAGATCCCGTCAAAGTCGGTCCAGAAGAAAGCGCGCTCAAGCAGCCTCAAACTTTCCTCCTCTTCCTCGCGGAAACTACCCCACGCACGAGCGTCGCACGTGGTGCGATTTGCTTTGTTTGGGCTGTCCTCTAACATATATTTTTTTCTGGGCGAATTAAAAAATACGACTTTCATCCGTTGTTCAATTTAAAATGAAACTACCCAGCTGTGATGTATGATCTTTTCGCTTTGCGCGCCAACAGTTGACCAAAAGACGTAGTTCTGCCACACACACGTATATGTATGCACATTTACGTATAATAGAAATAAATTGTCAGTCACGGGTGCTATCACTTTCGATACCGGGGAATACTTTTGATACGTACGTCTCAACTGTTGGCGCACAAAGCGAAAACATCGTACGTCACAGATACTACGTAAGATTTATATACGGGCAAGAGGAGCGGACAGCTAAAAGGTTCTGTTCCCAATACTGGAATGGGTTAACACACACAGCTGGTGCTGCTGATGGTGACCATGATTCGGGTTTTTATGGCACACGGACAACTAAGGCCAACACACATATGCAAAAAAATGAAAGGAACAATGGCACACCCCAGGAACGTACTGGTGAAAGCATTCTCCGTATCTTCGGTGCAGGCAATACTTGATCACTGTTCATGTTGTGATTACTCTACTCATATCCACGACTCTACTGATGGATGCTGGATGCCACACGCCTGAAAATTAACCACATGGTACCATGAAGCCTTAATGGACCCCTATCTCCAAGACCTACCTATCTCTCACCTACCAGCACCACGAGTTGGCTAAGAGTTTCGTTGGTACACAAGATGGCCAGCTTGATGAGCGCTCACTGTACAACCGTCGGGTCTCGAAGGAGGGAAACAGGTGTTTGCAATCGTTATTTCCTCTTGAATGATGCGACTGCCTAGTGTTTTCTTTTCATCTAATGTTTTGTGAGTGACCCGCCCAGTTGTTCATTCGGTACGATGCGCCGCAGCGCGTACACGTTTGCGATGTTACGTTTAACTAAAAAAAATGTTATATCAGTTTAATAAAAAGTACCTCTGGGATTTCTTTTTGTTACGTTTTGCATCGAATGACACCTTGATCATGCTTCTATCCCAACGTCATCATACCGAATATTTCGGTGAAAAATGTTTATTTTGTTGAACTTTCACAGCTTCCCGATTTCTTACTGCGGCTTACAGTGCACCGGAGAGACAACGGCGATAGACAAGAGCAGTACGCATGAAATTACGTAAATCATCCTATATTCTATAGAGGTGCCCCATAGAGATGTCTTATGTAGATACATTTTGTGCATATAATTAATCATACGTGTTATATGTAAGTGGCGTATTCACATGTTGTGTCTTTTTTTATGTAGTTTCATTCTGTATGTATTACTGTACTGTATTTAGCACATATTTAATTAGTCATAATTTGTGCGTAGTCAGGTGTCTTACACAAGAGCTAGTTTCATACCTGTATATTTTATTATAGTTACATTTTGTGTGCAATATATTTATTTTACGTGTCCGTGTGGTGTTCCATGCACATTGCAAGTATGATGCATTACTCCAGCGGCTCTCACACCAAATCATTCCATGACAAGAAACATATCTGAGACCACTCTATTTATATGAGAGCTGAATGAAGTTACGTGTATACATAAAAGTTATAAATGATAATAAAACGAACAAATTTCGTGGGCAGTACTGTAATATTCATTTTCTGGAACCCCGTCATAAAAGATACATAAAATTTAAATAGAATATCTGCGGTTTAGCTATTAACAATGGTGCAAGCATACAGACTCAACAACGCAAGCATAGATTTTCTGTTGACACTAGTCAATACACAGTATACGCAGTAGGATGTCAATAAACAGAAGAAGTGTCCAATAAAATGTGGATACAAAGTAAACATTTATTTTTGTAAGGGATATAATTCGTCAGAGGAACTGGTGTACTGGTGCGTGGAACGAGAAAGCAATAATTACGAGTTGTTGAAAGTAGCGTTGCGTTTGGGGGTTACGTATTCGTACTCCAACGTACGTGCGCGGTTTCTTAAATACAACAGCAAGGTCGCATACAACTGAATGAATGCTTTCGTGCCTGTCCGTTCCTGCCAAGTGTCGTCTTAATTGTATGCAGGGTGTCTCAGTTAAACCCTCGTGCTAAATAATTCGGGAACGGCTGCACCAATCGAAGAACTTTCTGTTTTGTAAGTGTATGTCCAATTCCTCCAACAAGCGACGCACTGTGTGAATGAGTGGGGGACGCTCGTTACTTAAATAAAAATTAAAATGACTTTCTTGAAAAACATAACTTCTGAAACAGCGCACCGTGGACAGTAAAATGGGCATTAAAATCCGCCAGCGAAACGGGTCATTTGTAGCAGTAATTAATTTCGATTTACATATTTTTGAAGCGGCTGGTAGCGGTAAAGCGCAAGAGGACGCTCTTTCGCTCCCTTATCTACCAAAGAATTAAGTGTTCTTGAGCTTACTTCGCACCGGGAAGTGCCGAAGAAAAAGTAACAGCGCCAAACAGTCTTCGCCAGTCCCCCCCCTCCCCCCTTATCTGAGTGATATGCGCCATTGCACTGTTATGATCGCACGGACGAAACACAGTTAATCACGTAGTATCTTGCTATCACGTGCTGCCTGCGTGCCTGTTTTTCTTTCATTTTTTCTTTCCTTTCCTTTATTTCTTTTGTGCATATTCAGTTCCTTTCTTTTCCTTTCTTCCCCCTCCCCCCCGTTGCGAAGCGAGCTCAAGAACATGTAATTCGTTAGTGGATTAGGGAGCGGAAGAGCGTCTTTTTTTTGGGGGGGGGGGGCGCTTCACCGCGACCAGCCGCGACACAAATATGTAAATCGAAACCAATTAATTACTGCAACGAATGACCCACTTCGCTGGCAGATTTTTTCTCTAAAAGTTTCCACTGATGGTCCGAAAAGGGGCAGTGCCCATTTTAATGCCCACGCGATGCTATGCTTTAGAAGTTATGATTTGCACGAAACTCATTTGAATTCATATTTCAATAATGAGCCTCCCGCTCATTGACACAGTGCGTCGCTTGTAGGTGGTATTGGGCAGGTAATAGTTAAAAATAAACTTCTTCGATTGGTGCACCTGTTCCCGATTTATTTAGCCCGGGGAGGGCGGGGGATATGTTTAATACAGCGAAAGAAAAAAAAAACGGAAATGTCAGTCACGCTATTGCCAGCTTGCTTTCCGAAAAAGAAACTGAAAAATAAACAAAAAGAAAGCAAAAGAAAGGAACTGAGAGTAAACAAAAGTAATAAAGGAAAGGAAAAAAATAAGAAGAACAGGCACGCAGTGCAGTGCAGTACAGGCACGAAAGAAAGTTCCAAGGATGTCCAGTCAGAGGGCAGACGCGGGGCAGAGTCTTTTAAGAGGCTGAGCAGGGCTGTGGTGATGGCCCACTGAGTAGGCCGAGGGAGGGGACCGAGTAGGATGGGAATGGACAATGTGTTGCAGCCCAGCTGTATTAGACGGCGATGGAGGGCTTGCCTTTGGGGAATGTGCTGCTGGCAGTGCAGAAGACAATGAGGAATGTCGGCCACCTCGCCAAGGCTGGAACACAAGGGGGAGCTGGATTTGCCCTTTTGTAAAGAAGCAATGGGGTGCGGGCAACGTTGTGACGGAGGCGGTGCAGCAATGATTCCTCCTGAAGACTGCAGCGACACGCAATAAAAACAGCAACCGAGGGGTCGATGGACTGCACGTGACTGTTGTAGGCGACGGCCTGAGATCTAAACGCTTGGGCACGGGCTGCACACCGGCGGCGAATAGCTAAATGGAAAGCCGAAAGTGTAAGTGGTGGACGTGAGATTTAGCTGACACACCCGGTATATGGCGCGTCATTGTCCTTTACCACAAGGCCGCACATTACTTTAAGGTAAGCAACGGGAATGCGTCATGGTTCCTACAACGGAGGAGCAGTCTATTTCACATCACCTGTGTACATATAGTCTTCGGTTGCTCGTCCTGTACCTATAGCGGGCTTTATACCTCTGTCAGACGGGCACATATACGGCCGTTAAGATTACGGCATTAAGGCGGTGCATCACCACCGACGCTCTATGGGAATCCCCATATATTTTTCAACTCCCGTAGCGCCGCGAAAATTTGGTTGATCTCCGTGCAACTGCTTTTAAATGGAAGAGGATGCTTAGATCTAGTGCATGATCGAAGCAGATTTTGCGTTTTAGACTCAGAAATTTTTATATCGTCGTCGAAAGGTTTGGGAAAAGCTATATTTCGAGATTCCGCTCGCTTACAAAATAGAGCCGCCCAAAATCGAAAATCTGGCCCGATCACGCACTAGAAAAACATATCAAGAACCAATACCACCAAAAAGATTTCATCTACGTTAAGCTGTTGACTCGGCACACGAGTTTTTGTCATGTATGGTCATCCGTGGAGTACGCCGCTCCAGAATGGGCAGCGCAGTGCTGCCATCTCCCATGGAGGGTATCGTCACAAGACACAACAATTTGAGCGCTGGAAATGCTATACCGCTGCACGTGCAGGTGGACGACGAGGCCGACGTTGACTGTGACGCAGGAGCACGAGCACACGCAGCTTAGCCCTGCCGCAAATACTTGAACGGACTATACTATACATGAGCTGTTCATTCATCGATGTTTATTTTCTCGGGGGGGGGGGGCGGGGGAGGGCATGAACGTGGCATGTCATTCCCCCATATAACGCCGGGACGATCGCGTTTAGCCTCACTTCATTGGAAATTGTGTATTAAAAACAGGAATGCAAGAAAAAATTCAGAGCACCAGTCAGCTATCGTATAAAGGAAACATTTGAAGCAAAACCATTGCGGACAGGCACGAAAGCTTCTGGCTGTTTGAGACATGGAAATAATTCATGAGTGCAGAATAGGGTTGCGCACTGAGATCACACTGGAGATCACTGAGATCACACTGAGTCACTATGTCACTGAGATCACACTAAGTCGTGTTGCAGGCAATGCTCGCAGCTTGTTGATGAATGTTGACAATAACGCCGCCGAGCACTTCAATTCCGTTATCGCGAAGTTTGTTGGGGGAAAGCGGATCAACTTCAGTCAGTGGCGGTCTTACCAAACACGCGCATTTGCCGCAGCCGTATCAGTGAACTCACGTGAAGGTTTGCATCATCGTGTGCACAAGGAGATGTGTCAAACAAAGCCAGGGAAGTACACTTTGAGCCTTCAAAAACGTTGTAATGCACGTGAGCACGTGAAGAGGCAAGGGCCAAGCGCCGTCTCAACACCAAAGCGAAGGCGGCCAGCCTTCCAGCCCTGCGTAAGAAGCCCGAGCGCCGAATTGCTGACTATGGGGAACAAGCGCAAAGACCAGACATGGAGCCAACGTCCTCGGCAACGGCATGCATCGACTACAAAAAATTGCTTGAGCTCTCAGAGGAGGACCATGCCGCATTACAGGAAGACACCATAGAGCAGTTTCTGAGCCTCCGGTGGAAACAAGAAAGGAGAAAGCGGCTTACGGCGTCTTTTTTTGGTAGAGTATGCAGGATGCGCCCCTCTACAAGTGCTTTAGTTACATGTGAGTATTTTGGGCTTTAGTTACATGTCAATATTGTGGGCTTTAGTTACGTCTGTCTGTCACTAATGCACCTGTTCAGTAGCTTCAAGGCGCTCGGAAACCATCACCCATTGTTGTGCACTTGCGGACATGAAAGTCGTTTCTGAACGCAGAAAAGGATTGCGCAGTGTACTAACACTGCAGTGCAAAATGTACAGACTAAAGGGTGTGGCTGACACTGAGCGTCCACCAAGCATCGGACAAGATCATATGGCCGTGAACATCGCTGTAGTTTTGGGAGTCCTCTCTAGTGGAGCACGATATTGAGCCCATGCTCAGTTCTGTGCTGCGCTGAACATGCCTTGTATAGTGACCGGAACATTCGCGAAATATCAGGACCAACTGGTGGACGGTAGCAAGCGTACAGGACAGAGTCACGTACCGGAACTGAGGAAGTGCTGTCTGTGGAAGTGCACGCATGTCTACCGGTACCAGATCCACGGCCAACTCCACGTATAACCAACCGGCAGTACTGCCTCTTCGTTGTAGGTACTGGACGACGCCTTGCGGAACGAGAAAAGTGTGGTGTACCTTGCACGAATTTATAACGACTACCTCCTGCTAGAGCTTGTTGACCCTCGCTATCCTCGAAGCATGCGAATTAGAGTTCCCGATTACAGAAGGAAGTACGCCAGGCCATAACAATTGTAATCAGTGTGCCGTGCGCTTTTTGCTAATCGGGACAAGGTCGTGATGTCGGAAGCCACGACGAGGACGGAAAAGAAAGATAGAGAGGATTTCTGGAAGTTCCTGCGCTTATAGGCAAGATGACACTCACAATGACAATTTGTTATGAAATGCCCTCACTCCGAGATCCAGACTGACAGAACCACGAGCTGAAGGTCACTTCCAGAGGAATGGGACATCAGAGACCCAGTTCGCGGCATGCTGATCTGTGCTTGGGCGAAGTCTGGGGCCGTGGTTAGTGACGACCAGGATGAGCACAACAGACCCGAATTATACAGACGACCAAACTGAAAACCTCCATTCGCACTTTACGTTCCAAGCAGCTGTATGGTCCAGGCAGACACATTTTTCTCCTCTACCCTGCTTTTCTTCCCTTTTCTTCTTCTCTTTTGCCTTTTTCCTCCTTCTCCACTGATGTCCAAGGATATGGGAAACGTTATGCAGCCTCTTTGCAGTTTTATTTCATTTCCCCTGACTGTGCAAGTAAATGAAGCGTTTTGCACCACCACAACGTGGTCTGAAATTTGTAAGCCCAGGGTGACAGAAAATAACGAAAACAGGTTGCGGCTTCGTTTCGCAATTTCCGCGTAATGTCGGTAGGCTATAACATGCCGACACCAACGTGTTTCAACCGCGTCTTGTCCAACCTAGGTTTTTGTGTTACGAGGAATTTCATTTATTATATGCGAAAGCATTGCAGAAATCACACGAAACGACTGGTGACTAACCCTTCGCCCGACAACAACACAGCACGGAACAGCAACAGATCGACGAAGAAGTTCAGGAGACGTCTGGACAGCCTGTGCGCATTCAAAAACCGCGCCACTAATTGTTCCGTCTGGCTGAGCGCGATATGCGTGTTTACATTATTGGACTTGGCATGGGTGAGCACGAGCGGTCATATGTTTGCACAAGATTTCGCTTGACCCGTCGCGCGCAAAGAGAAAACAAAAATAACACAAAAAGAAGACGTTACATCAGCGGTACCGCATTTCCAAGCAAACGCCAAAATGTTGTGAAGCGGTGTCTGCGCGAACCATTTCGCTCGCTGCGCCATCCCTCGATTGTAGACGACGAAGTACCGGCTCTGATGCACCGCCTTACGGCATTAAGGCGGTGCATCACCACCGACGCTCTATGGGAATCCCCATATATTTTTCAACTCCCGTAGCGCCGCGAAAATTTGGTTGATCTCCGTGCAACTGCTTTTAAATGGAAGAGGATGCTTAGATCTAGTGCATGATCGAAGCAGATTTTGCGTTTTAGACTCAGAAATTTTTATATCGTCGTCGAAAGGTTTGGGAAAAGCTATATTTCGAGATTCCGCTCGCTTACAAAATAGAGCCGCCCAAAATCGAAAATCTGGCCCGATCACGCACTAGAAAAACATATCAAGAACCAATACCACCAAAAAGATTTCATCTACGTTAAGCTGTTGACTCGGCACACGAGTTTTTGTCATGTATGGTCATCCGTGGAGTACGCCGCTCCAGAATGGGCAGCGCAGTGCTGCCATCTCCCATGGAGGGTATCGTCACAAGACACAACAATTTGAGCGCTGGAAATGCTATACCGCTGCACGTGCAGGTGGACGACGAGGCCGACGTTGACTGTGACGCAGGAGCACGAGCACACGCAGCTTAGCCCTGCCGCAAATACTTGAACGGACTATACTATACATGAGCTGTTCATTCATCGATGTTTATTTTCTCGGGGGGGGGGGGGGGCGGGGGAGGGCATGAACGTGGCATGTCATTCCCCCATATAACGCCGGGACGATCGCGTTTAGCCTCACTTCATTGGAAATTGTGTATTAAAAACAGGAATGCAAGAAAAAATTCAGAGCACCAGTCAGCTATCGTATAAAGGAAACATTTGAAGCAAAACCATTGCGGACAGGCACGAAAGCTTCTGGCTGTTTGAGACATGGAAATAATTCATGAGTGCAGAATAGGGTTGCGCACTGAGATCACACTGGAGATCACTGAGATCACACTGAGTCACTATGTCACTGAGATCACACTAAGTCGTGTTGCAGGCAATGCTCGCAGCTTGTTGATGAATGTTGACAATAACGCCGCCGAGCACTTCAATTCCGTTATCGCGAAGTTTGTTGGGGGAAAGCGGATCAACTTCAGTCAGTGGCGGTCTTACCAAACACGCGCATTTGCCGCAGCCGTATCAGTGAACTCACGTGAAGGTTTGCATCATCGTGTGCACAAGGAGATGTGTCAAACAAAGCCAGGGAAGTACACTTTGAGCCTTCAAAAACGTTGTAATGCACGTGAGCACGTGAAGAGGCAAGGGCCAAGCGCCGTCTCAACACCAAAGCGAAGGCGGCCAGCCTTCCAGCCCTGCGTAAGAAGCCCGAGCGCCGAATTGCTGACTATGGGGAACAAGCGCAAAGACCAGACATGGAGCCAACGTCCTCGGCAACGGCATGCATCGACTACAAAAAATTGCTTGAGCTCTCAGAGGAGGACCATGCCGCATTACAGGAAGACACCATAGAGCAGTTTCTGAGCCTCCGGTGGAAACAAGAAAGGAGAAAGCGGCTTACGGCGTCTTTTTTTGGTAGAGTATGCAGGATGCGCCCCTCTACAAGTGCTTTAGTTACATGTGAGTATTTTGGGCTTTAGTTACATGTCAATATTGTGGGCTTTAGTTACGTCTGTCTGTCACTAATGCACCTGTTCAGTAGCTTCAAGGCGCTCGGAAACCATCACCCATTGTTGTGCACTTGCGGACATGAAAGTCGTTTCTGAACGCAGAAAAGGATTGCGCAGTGTACTAACACTGCAGTGCAAAATGTACAGACTAAAGGGTGTGGCTGACACTGAGCGTCCACCAAGCATCGGACAAGATCATATGGCCGTGAACATCGCTGTAGTTTTGGGAGTCCTCTCTAGTGGAGCACGATATTGAGCCCATGCTCAGTTCTGTGCTGCGCTGAACATGCCTTGTATAGTGACCGGAACATTCGCGAAATATCAGGACCAACTGGTGGACGGTAGCAAGCGTACAGGACAGAGTCACGTACCGGAACTGAGGAAGTGCTGTCTGTGGAAGTGCACGCATGTCTACCGGTACCAGATCCACGGCCAACTCCACGTATAACCAACCGGCAGTACTGCCTCTTCGTTGTAGGTACTGGACGACGCCTTGCGGAACGAGAAAAGTGTGGTGTACCTTGCACGAATTTATAACGACTACCTCCTGCTAGAGCTTGTTGACCCTCGCTATCCTCGAAGCATGCGAATTAGAGTTCCCGATTACAGAAGGAAGTACGCCAGGCCATAACAATTGTAATCAGTGTGCCGTGCGCTTTTTGCTAATCGGGACAAGGTCGTGATGTCGGAAGCCACGACGAGGACGGAAAAGAAAGATAGAGAGGATTTCTGGAAGTTCCTGCGCTTATAGGCAAGATGACACTCACAATGACAATTTGTTATGAAATGCCCTCACTCCGAGATCCAGACTGACAGAACCACGAGCTGAAGGTCACTTCCAGAGGAATGGGACATCAGAGACCCAGTTCGCGGCATGCTGATCTGTGCTTGGGCGAAGTCTGGGGCCGTGGTTAGTGACGACCAGGATGAGCACAACAGACC
Source organism: Ornithodoros turicata (assembly GCF_037126465.1). Lineage (NCBI taxonomy): Eukaryota > Metazoa > Arthropoda > Arachnida > Ixodida > Argasidae > Ornithodoros > Ornithodoros turicata. Next base: position 3,289,414 of record NW_026999318.1, on the reverse strand, counting down.
CGAATTATACAGACGACCAAACTGAAAACCTCCATTCGCACTTTACGTTCCAAGCAGCTGTATGGTCCAGGCAGACACATTTTTCTCCTCTACCCTGCTTTTCTTCCCTTTTCTTCTTCTCTTTTGCCTTTTTCCTCCTTCTCCACTGATGTCCAAGGATATGGGAAACGTTATGCAGCCTCTTTGCAGTTTTATTTCATTTCCCCTGACTGTGCAAGTAAATGAAGCGTTTTGCACCACCACAACGTGGTCTGAAATTTGTAAGCCCAGGGTGACAGAAAATAACGAAAACAGGTTGCGGCTTCGTTTCGCAATTTCCGCGTAATGTCGGTAGGCTATAACATGCCGACACCAACGTGTTTCAACCGCGTCTTGTCCAACCTAGGTTTTTGTGTTACGAGGAATTTCATTTATTATATGCGAAAGCATTGCAGAAATCACACGAAACGACTGGTGACTAACCCTTCGCCCGACAACAACACAGCACGGAACAGCAACAGATCGACGAAGAAGTTCAGGAGACGTCTGGACAGCCTGTGCGCATTCAAAAACCGCGCCACTAATTGTTCCGTCTGGCTGAGCGCGATATGCGTGTTTACATTATTGGACTTGGCATGGGTGAGCACGAGCGGTCATATGTTTGCACAAGATTTCGCTTGACCCGTCGCGCGCAAAGAGAAAACAAAAATAACACAAAAAGAAGACGTTACATCAGCGGTACCGCATTTCCAAGCAAACGCCAAAATGTTGTGAAGCGGTGTCTGCGCGAACCATTTCGCTCGCTGCGCCATCCCTCGATTGTAGACGACGAAGTACCGGCTCTGATGCACCGCCTTACGGCATTAAGGCGGTGCATCACCACCGACGCTCTATGGGAATCCCCATATATTTTTCAACTCCCGTAGCGCCGCGAAAATTTGGTTGATCTCCGTGCAACTGCTTTTAAATGGAAGAGGATGCTTAGATCTAGTGCATGATCGAAGCAGATTTTGCGTTTTAGACTCAGAAATTTTTATATCGTCGTCGAAAGGTTTGGGAAAAGCTATATTTCGAGATTCCGCTCGCTTACAAAATAGAGCCGCCCAAAATCGAAAATCTGGCCCGATCACGCACTAGAAAAACATATCAAGAACCAATACCACCAAAAAGATTTCATCTACGTTAAGCTGTTGACTCGGCACACGAGTTTTTGTCATGTATGGTCATCCGTGGAGTACGCCGCTCCAGAATGGGCAGCGCAGTGCTGCCATCTCCCATGGAGGGTATCGTCACAAGACACAACAATTTGAGCGCTGGAAATGCTATACCGCTGCACGTGCAGGTGGACGACGAGGCCGACGTTGACTGTGACGCAGGAGCACGAGCACACGCAGCTTAGCCCTGCCGCAAATACTTGAACGGACTATACTATACATGAGCTGTTCATTCATCGATGTTTATTTTCTCGGGGGGGGGGCGGGGGAGGGCATGAACGTGGCATGTCATTCCCCCATATAACGCCGGGACGATCGCGTTTAGCCTCACTTCATTGGAAATTGTGTATTAAAAACAGGAATGCAAGAAAAAATTCAGAGCACCAGTCAGCTATCGTATAAAGGAAACATTTGAAGCAAAACCATTGCGGACAGGCACGAAAGCTTCTGGCTGTTTGAGACATGGAAATAATTCATGAGTGCAGAATAGGGTTGCGCACTGAGATCACACTGGAGATCACTGAGATCACACTGAGTCACTATGTCACTGAGATCACACTAAGTCGTGTTGCAGGCAATGCTCGCAGCTTGTTGATGAATGTTGACAATAACGCCGCCGAGCACTTCAATTCCGTTATCGCGAAGTTTGTTGGGGGAAAGCGGATCAACTTCAGTCAGTGGCGGTCTTACCAAACACGCGCATTTGCCGCAGCCGTATCAGTGAACTCACGTGAAGGTTTGCATCATCGTGTGCACAAGGAGATGTGTCAAACAAAGCCAGGGAAGTACACTTTGAGCCTTCAAAAACGTTGTAATGCACGTGAGCACGTGAAGAGGCAAGGGCCAAGCGCCGTCTCAACACCAAAGCGAAGGCGGCCAGCCTTCCAGCCCTGCGTAAGAAGCCCGAGCGCCGAATTGCTGACTATGGGGAACAAGCGCAAAGACCAGACATGGAGCCAACGTCCTCGGCAACGGCATGCATCGACTACAAAAAATTGCTTGAGCTCTCAGAGGAGGACCATGCCGCATTACAGGAAGACACCATAGAGCAGTTTCTGAGCCTCCGGTGGAAACAAGAAAGGAGAAAGCGGCTTACGGCGTCTTTTTTTGGTAGAGTATGCAGGATGCGCCCCTCTACAAGTGCTTTAGTTACATGTGAGTATTTTGGGCTTTAGTTACATGTCAATATTGTGGGCTTTAGTTACGTCTGTCTGTCACTAATGCACCTGTTCAGTAGCTTCAAGGCGCTCGGAAACCATCACCCATTGTTGTGCACTTGCGGACATGAAAGTCGTTTCTGAACGCAGAAAAGGATTGCGCAGTGTACTAACACTGCAGTGCAAAATGTACAGACTAAAGGGTGTGGCTGACACTGAGCGTCCACCAAGCATCGGACAAGATCATATGGCCGTGAACATCGCTGTAGTTTTGGGAGTCCTCTCTAGTGGAGCACGATATTGAGCCCATGCTCAGTTCTGTGCTGCGCTGAACATGCCTTGTATAGTGACCGGAACATTCGCGAAATATCAGGACCAACTGGTGGACGGTAGCAAGCGTACAGGACAGAGTCACGTACCGGAACTGAGGAAGTGCTGTCTGTGGAAGTGCACGCATGTCTACCGGTACCAGATCCACGGCCAACTCCACGTATAACCAACCGGCAGTACTGCCTCTTCGTTGTAGGTACTGGACGACGCCTTGCGGAACGAGAAAAGTGTGGTGTACCTTGCACGAATTTATAACGACTACCTCCTGCTAGAGCTTGTTGACCCTCGCTATCCTCGAAGCATGCGAATTAGAGTTCCCGATTACAGAAGGAAGTACGCCAGGCCATAACAATTGTAATCAGTGTGCCGTGCGCTTTTTGCTAATCGGGACAAGGTCGTGATGTCGGAAGCCACGACGAGGACGGAAAAGAAAGATAGAGAGGATTTCTGGAAGTTCCTGCGCTTATAGGCAAGATGACACTCACAATGACAATTTGTTATGAAATGCCCTCACTCCGAGATCCAGACTGACAGAACCACGAGCTGAAGGTCACTTCCAGAGGAATGGGACATCAGAGACCCAGTTCGCGGCATGCTGATCTGTGCTTGGGCGAAGTCTGGGGCCGTGGTTAGTGACGACCAGGATGAGCACAACAGACCCGAATTATACAGACGACCAAACTGAAAACCTCCATTCGCACTTTACGTTCCAAGCAGCTGTATGGTCCAGGCAGACACATTTTTCTCCTCTACCCTGCTTTTCTTCCCTTTTCTTCTTCTCTTTTGCCTTTTTCCTCCTTCTCCACTGATGTCCAAGGATATGGGAAACGTTATGCAGCCTCTTTGCAGTTTTATTTCATTTCCCCTGACTGTGCAAGTAAATGAAGCGTTTTGCACCACCACAACGTGGTCTGAAATTTGTAAGCCCAGGGTGACAGAAAATAACGAAAACAGGTTGCGGCTTCGTTTCGCAATTTCCGCGTAATGTCGGTAGGCTATAACATGCCGACACCAACGTGTTTCAACCGCGTCTTGTCCAACCTAGGTTTTTGTGTTACGAGGAATTTCATTTATTATATGCGAAAGCATTGCAGAAATCACACGAAACGACTGGTGACTAACCCTTCGCCCGACAACAACACAGCACGGAACAGCAACAGATCGACGAAGAAGTTCAGGAGACGTCTGGACAGCCTGTGCGCATTCAAAAACCGCGCCACTAATTGTTCCGTCTGGCTGAGCGCGATATGCGTGTTTACATTATTGGACTTGGCATGGGTGAGCACGAGCGGTCATATGTTTGCACAAGATTTCGCTTGACCCGTCGCGCGCAAAGAGAAAACAAAAATAACACAAAAAGAAGACGTTACATCAGCGGTACCGCATTTCCAAGCAAACGCCAAAATGTTGTGAAGCGGTGTCTGCGCGAACCATTTCGCTCGCTGCGCCATCCCTCGATTGTAGACGACGAAGTACCGGCTCTGATGCACCGCCTTACGGCATTAAGGCGGTGCATCACCACCGACGCTCTATGGGAATCCCCATATATTTTTCAACTCCCGTAGCGCCGCGAAAATTTGGTTGATCTCCGTGCAACTGCTTTTAAATGGAAGAGGATGCTTAGATGTAGTGCATGATCGAAGCAGATTTTGCGTTTTAGACTCAGAAATTTTTATATCGTCGTCGAAAGGTTTGGGAAAAGCTATATTTCGAGATTCCGCTCGCTTACAAAATAGAGCCGCCCAAAATCGAAAATCTGGCCCGATCACGCACTAGAAAAACATATCAAGAACCAATACCACCAAAAAGATTTCATCTACGTTAAGCTGTTGACTCGGCACACGAGTTTTTGTCATGTATGGTCATCCGTGGAGTACGCCGCTCCAGAATGGGCAGCGCAGTGCTGCCATCTCCCATGGAGGGTATCGTCACAAGACACAACAATTTGAGCGCTGGAAATGCTATACCGCTGCACGTGCAGGTGGACGACGAGGCCGACGTTGACTGTGACGCAGGAGCACGAGCACACGCAGCTTAGCCCTGCCGCAAATACTTGAACGGACTATACTATACATGAGCTGTTCATTCATCGATGTTTATTTTCTCGGGGGGGGGGGGGGGCGGGGGAGGGCATGAACGTGGCATGTCATTCCCCCATATAACGCCGGGACGATCGCGTTTAGCCTCACTTCATTGGAAATTGTGTATTAAAAACAGGAATGCAAGAAAAAATTCAGAGCACCAGTCAGCTATCGTATAAAGGAAACATTTGAAGCAAAACCATTGCGGACAGGCACGAAAGCTTCTGGCTGTTTGAGACATGGAAATAATTCATGAGTGCAGAATAGGGTTGCGCACTGAGATCACACTGGAGATCACTGAGATCACACTGAGTCACTATGTCACTGAGATCACACTAAGTCGTGTTGCAGGCAATGCTCGCAGCTTGTTGATGAATGTTGACAATAACGCCGCCGAGCACTTCAATTCCGTTATCGCGAAGTTTGTTGGGGGAAAGCGGATCAACTTCAGTCAGTGGCGGTCTTACCAAACACGCGCATTTGCCGCAGCCGTATCAGTGAACTCACGTGAAGGTTTGCATCATCGTGTGCACAAGGAGATGTGTCAAACAAAGCCAGGGAAGTACACTTTGAGCCTTCAAAAACGTTGTAATGCACGTGAGCACGTGAAGAGGCAAGGGCCAAGCGCCGTCTCAACACCAAAGCGAAGGCGGCCAGCCTTCCAGCCCTGCGTAAGAAGCCCGAGCGCCGAATTGCTGACTATGGGGAACAAGCGCAAAGACCAGACATGGAGCCAACGTCCTCGGCAACGGCATGCATCGACTACAAAAAATTGCTTGAGCTCTCAGAGGAGGACCATGCCGCATTACAGGAAGACACCATAGAGCAGTTTCTGAGCCTCCGGTGGAAACAAGAAAGGAGAAAGCGGCTTACGGCGTCTTTTTTTGGTAGAGTATGCAGGATGCGCCCCTCTACAAGTGCTTTAGTTACATGTGAGTATTTTGGGCTTTAGTTACATGTCAATATTGTGGGCTTTAGTTACGTCTGTCTGTCACTAATGCACCTGTTCAGTAGCTTCAAGGCGCTCGGAAACCATCACCCATTGTTGTGCACTTGCGGACATGAAAGTCGTTTCTGAACGCAGAAAAGGATTGCGCAGTGTACTAACACTGCAGTGCAAAATGTACAGACTAAAGGGTGTGGCTGACACTGAGCGTCCACCAAGCATCGGACAAGATCATATGGCCGTGAACATCGCTGTAGTTTTGGGAGTCCTCTCTAGTGGAGCACGATATTGAGCCCATGCTCAGTTCTGTGCTGCGCTGAACATGCCTTGTATAGTGACCGGAACATTCGCGAAATATCAGGACCAACTGGTGGACGGTAGCAAGCGTACAGGACAGAGTCACGTACCGGAACTGAGGAAGTGCTGTCTGTGGAAGTGCACGCATGTCTACCGGTACCAGATCCACGGCCAACTCCACGTATAACCAACCGGCAGTACTGCCTCTTCGTTGTAGGTACTGGACGACGCCTTGCGGAACGAGAAAAGTGTGGTGTACCTTGCACGAATTTATAACGACTACCTCCTGCTAGAGCTTGTTGACCCTCGCTATCCTCGAAGCATGCGAATTAGAGTTCCCGATTACAGAAGGAAGTACGCCAGGCCATAACAATTGTAATCAGTGTGCCGTGCGCTTTTTGCTAATCGGGACAAGGTCGTGATGTCGGAAGCCACGACGAGGACGGAAAAGAAAGATAGAGAGGATTTCTGGAAGTTCCTGCGCTTATAGGCAAGATGACACTCACAATGACAATTTGTTATGAAATGCCCTCACTCCGAGATCCAGACTGACAGAACCACGAGCTGAAGGTCACTTCCAGAGGAATGGGACATCAGAGACCCAGTTCGCGGCATGCTGATCTGTGCTTGGGCGAAGTCTGGGGCCGTGGTTAGTGACGACCAGGATGAGCACAACAGACCCGAATTATACAGACGACCAAACTGAAAACCTCCATTCGCACTTTACGTTCCAAGCAGCTGTATGGTCCAGGCAGACACATTTTTCTCCTCTACCCTGCTTTTCTTCCCTTTTCTTCTTCTCTTTTGCCTTTTTCCTCCTTCTCCACTGATGTCCAAGGATATGGGAAACGTTATGCAGCCTCTTTGCAGTTTTATTTCATTTCCCCTGACTGTGCAAGTAAATGAAGCGTTTTGCACCACCACAACGTGGTCTGAAATTTGTAAGCCCAGGGTGACAGAAAATAACGAAAACAGGTTGCGGCTTCGTTTCGCAATTTCCGCGTAATGTCGGTAGGCTATAACATGCCGACACCAACGTGTTTCAACCGCGTCTTGTCCAACCTAGGTTTTTGTGTTACGAGGAATTTCATTTATTATATGCGAAAGCATTGCAGAAATCACACGAAACGACTGGTGACTAACCCTTCGCCCGACAACAACACAGCACGGAACAGCAACAGATCGACGAAGAAGTTCAGGAGACGTCTGGACAGCCTGTGCGCATTCAAAAACCGCGCCACTAATTGTTCCGTCTGGCTGAGCGCGATATGCGTGTTTACATTATTGGACTTGGCATGGGTGAGCACGAGCGGTCATATGTTTGCACAAGATTTCGCTTGACCCGTCGCGCGCAAAGAGAAAACAAAAATAACACAAAAAGAAGACGTTACATCAGCGGTACCGCATTTCCAAGCAAACGCCAAAATGTTGTGAAGCGGTGTCTGCGCGAACCATTTCGCTCGCTGCGCCATCCCTCGATTGTAGACGACGAAGTACCGGCTCTGATGCACCGCCTTAAGAAAAGGCCGTGGCTAAAATACGGCCTTAAAACCTGGGAGGCTGCCAGACGGTACCCTGAAAGGGTTTTACCAATGATGTGTACAACTATGAATGCTGATGAACAGATCCGCACGAGCGTTGAACGAGGTTTAGTGAAATCACGTTTGTTCTTGTCATAGGTATGCAGAAACGATGTTTGGTTGGAACTTAGCTAATTTGAAAAATACAGCAACAAACGAGATTTGCTTTGAAACGCTTTTGATGTTTTATTGAGCGGCGTCTTGAAAAATTCTGGCCACCGTGTGTCCCGGCGTCGCCTGCTTTGGATCGTCTGCTTTCTTTCGGGAAAACATTTTGCGATTCGCGCGCGCTTCCTTTGCTGTATATCGTCCGTCAGGTATGCGTACACATTTTACTGAAAATGGAAGAAATTGACGTCAATGCACTTGTCACGGTAATCGCCGGTCACGTATCCGGGACTAACGCAGCTGCTGCTGCTCTTGAAGTAGAAATACGCGATGTGACCGACGAAGCGGAAATACTAGAGACTCAGCTGCACGCCAACAATATGCTCGTTGCTTCTATCGTAGCGTCCAACGCATCACTGACAGTCCAGCGACAGACATGGATGTATGTGAGAAACGAGAGGTGGTTTGAAGAAACCCTCCCACGTCTTGGCGAAACAAGGTTCCGCGAGAACTTTCGTGTCTCATCTCGCACATTCCGTTTCATTGTCGACGTTTGCCGACACGACATGGAAAGGGAAGAGACAAATATGAGACGAGCTATCCCCGTGGACAAAAGAGTCGCCATGGCACTCTACCGTCTTTGTTCCAGCGCCGAGGACAGGACGGTAGCCAACTTGTTCGCTGTGGGACGGTCCACCCTCAATGAGGTCTACCGTGAGTTTTGCACCGTCGTGGTCGCCCGTCTCGAAGAACAGTTCTTAAAAATGATCAAGGCTTCTGAAATGAAGCAGCACATACGGGACTTCGAAGCAGTATGTGGTTTTCCCCAGGGTGTCGGCGCCCTTGATGGATGCCACTTTGCAGTGTCACCTCCCAAAGAGCATGCTGCTGATTATTATAACTACAAGGGCTGGTGAGTCCCCATTTTCGCTGTTCTTCTGAGAATTCACATCTCTTGGTACTGCAACTAGTATGTCAATGTACTATCATGGCGTACATTCATGTAATATTTATTGGTGGAAGGCTGACCTATCTTACGTACGGCTTCAGGTACAGTGTGGTGCTTTTGGCCCTGGTGGACCACGGGTACCAGTTCCGTTATATCAATATTGGGTCACCTGGGCGCTGTCATGATGCGTATGTATTCGCCCGATCAAGTCTGAGTTCGCTAATACAGGGCCCACTATTTGCTCAGCCTACAAAACTGATCAGTGGTACAGCAGTTCCACCCCTTATACTCTGCGACCAAGCGTTCCCGCTGAGCAAGTCCTTGGTGAAACCTTTCCCTCACAATGCACCACTCACACCGGCACAGAGCACCTTCAACTACCACCTGTCACGGTCGAGGATAGTCGTCGAGAATGCTTTTGGCAGATTGAAAGCCCGCTTCCGATACGTGATGAAAAGGATGGAATGCGACACAGGAAATGTTAATGTCATCATACGCGCTTGCTGCATATTGCATAACATGTGCGAACATTTCAGCGATGTTGCAGACCCAACGTGGATCGCAGAAGCGACATTCATCGATCAGGCACGGGGTCAGCCAGAACACCTCACCTCCGCATGCACAAGCAGCGGTACCAGAGTGCGCGAGGCACTTGTCTCTTATTTTCAAAACTGCTAATCGATTTTAAACTCCGTTTCATTTCTAATAATTGCCTGTTTCATATACCTTGAATTAAGCATTGGTTTTTTAATTTTTATTCATAAATACACAAGGTGTTTAAAAATCTCTGCACAGTTTCAATTTTCTGACATGCGCTCCAAGCACCTAACTAATCTCTCCTGCATGCTATTGCTTTGCTCCATAAGCTGCACTTGTCTTGTGCGTAGCTCCAGTTCCTTGTTACGCACCTCGAGAAGGCTTTCACGAAGCCTCTCGTTCTCATTCAGTATCATTTTTAAAACATCAACTGTTTTTGTTGTGGCCTTCCTCTTCCTACGTACGCCATCCTGCACATTGAGCCGTTGCGCTCCTTCTGGTAAGACTGAGGTGGACCTTTCTTCCTCAGCGTGTGACTGCTGTAAGGTAAGAAGTTAGTTAGAGTAAATAATGTTACGTGTATTGAAATCACGATCCTTTCGTCGTACTGCCAACAAATATTGATATACCCAGCGTTATGCAATGCCTGCTGCTCCTGTTTTAACATTGTCAGGATTGAACCGCGGACGTTCAGGTACAAGAGATACACTAGCAATGAAACTAAAAGTACATTCTTTTTAAAATAAAAGTACTGCGCTATTGCTTAAGTGCAAAGTGTATGAGAAAAGGAACGCCGGGGGTTGCACACCTTAAACTAATTCATGAAGTTGCAGATTTTTTCCCCTTTGTTTTGCTTCCTTTTTTACATCATCACGCTGTTAACCACATTCAATGGGTCACAAAAGCCTGCTAGGATTACTTCATCGTGACGTAATCCTAACTGACCATAACAGCACTGTCCAACAACAACTTTATTTTGACTTTGGAGAGTGGGGAGGTTCATCGCCGGATGCGCTGTCCACATCACCACCGCGCTTATCAGAAAAGACGTGCACGCCCTTGTAATGTTGCTGCTAGCTGCGTCCAGTGCATACTTCAAAGCTTACATTCTGCGACAGGTCGTTGTCATGTGCGTCACCCCTATTGGCAGCTGGGTCAGGTTCTTCAACAGAAAGTGAAACACTGCCCTCATGGCCTCCGGCGATCATACTGTTAAAAATCTGGAATGGAAGAGAATTGTTCATCTTTGTACAGCTTATGGGGCGATACGTAACAGAGACCTTAGTGTCTCATTGCAGAACTGTGCACCCAATACCGGTATACAATCACTATGCAAATGATTTGTGAGGTCTTAGGTTGCATACTTATTCGTTTATATATATATATATATATATTTTTTTTCCCTGGTCCGAGAAAATGGGGCCACACTCCTACCAGAAATGGTGATCCATAAGGTACCCATAGTATCACTCGAAACATGTAACACGTACATCTGATATTTCATTTTCGTCGCCAACTACGATCCCTTCCGGTTGTGTATACGACTCCTCCACGAGGCTTGCATCATTTGAGGGGAGGGTGCCAAGGAACTTGTGTATTGGCCAATAAAAAATCCAGCCTATAGCTCCTGATCCGGTTCCCAGGCCTCTGTTCACTCGCCTAAAAACGATTAATTGGTATAGTAATGTCTATTTTTCGATAACATAGCACCACCCCTGCAATGCATGTAAAGCACAGGAATTTCACATTGAAATGTTAGATGTGAAGGTTCGCTATTTACGCCAGAATAACTAGGCCAAAGAAAATTTTTTAACAGTGGGCTCACTATATACGTAGAAATGCTAAAAACCAAGCGATCTGGTGAGCACATTTCTCATAGCAAATGCACGGAACTAAGGGCTACAAACACGCACATAAGGGTAAACACACTTTTTCTATACTCTCAGGATTCAAATACAATGAAAATATATTTCTATATTGTAAGATTTGCTAAATTGAATTCAAAATTTTAACTCGAGGACATATGCGGTTTAACCATGCAATGCGGCCACCTACGCTTTGTAATTTGATATCAACCTTTACCGCCACCAAAGTTACCGACACAAGCAAGGATTCGTGTACCTAATATTTCACTTCGCAGAAAGAAAATCCATCTAGATAGAGCTAGGTACTGAGGCTATGCAAGACGTAGTTTGAGCATAGCCTGGACACAAATAGGACAACACATCGGATAGCCGAAGGTTTTGCTGTCATCTGTGCCGTCGTTTTCGTGATTTAGGCCCACGTTCAGGTTATAGTCCTCATGGTTGTCATCCATTAGTTTGCTTACGTCTATGCCGTAATTGCTCGGATACTTTTTGCACGTAACATCCTCCAGCTAGTTTGCGACAACGCAACTCCTCAACGTATTCTGTCATCATACATAATACTAGCAGCAAATGTTTCTCACCTGTACTTCTGGGTGAGGTTCTCAATTTTCCCATGAACCTGCGCTCTGGTTTTGTTGATCCCAAGAGCGCCCAACTGATTGGCGATGTCCTGATAAACAGGACCATTTCGTTTGTGGCGCCGAAGGTCATTCAGACTGGCCTCCCAAATCGAAATCAGGCATCGCGTTTCGTCATCTGTCCACAATGCTCTCGCTACCGTTCCTGCGTTCATTATTTTGTGCGACGTTTGAGGCACGTAAAGTTGAAAAATTGAAAGCGCGCGACAAGTTTTTGGATGCAGACGACAGGGAGAGATGCGAAGCGCAGTGGTTCGAGGATATCACCACTACGAGCTGAACATAGGAGATAGAAAGCGATGCGAAGTGCAAAAATGCATCACAAAAAGGCAAGGCGTTGAACGCGAAAGAAAAGTTGACAGAACATTACGTTTCACAAAAACATTTTATTTCGAATCCAAGGAAATCTGCACAATCTTGTTCGTGGCGTTTGGTGTCGAGGCTTCGGCAGTTTTGGGGGAGCGCCGTAAACTGTCTTGCGGGGACACCGTTGGCCTTACACCTCAGTTTCGTCGCAAAGGCCGTACGGCTGACCGTCTGGCAAGAAGTTAATGACAGTATGCGCTTACTGCCGTAACAGTTAAGGCCGTATATGTGCCCGTCTGACAGAGGCTTAAGTCTAATAGACGCCGGTCTAGTCGGTTTACGTCATATTGCTTAAAAATTCCGTCCCGCGAGGCTAACAGTGACCCATGCCGCAAATGTCGTCGTACAGCAGAAAGCAGCCATCCCCTTGCCCTCCCACCCGCGCATGTAACGTCCGGCTCTGGACTACATCACTCTATCCCCGGCCTTTAGGGAAATAGGCCGGATGTTACAAGCAGACGCTTCCTTATGGACATGTTCTCGTTTGTTCTTGCAAGTGGTTTGGATCAAGTGTTGGCTCTCACTTTCAGAGAAAAGTAAACGCTTTAAATTTCTGTTTCGAAGAAGCTCTCCGCGCTGGTAGAATATTTCATTCGAGATATGTACCCAGTAGACACGGGGAAGACGAGTGTTCGCCCACTGTTGCTCTCAGCGAAATATCTTCCGCACTTCTGGAGAAGTTGTCTTAACGTGAAGGAGGTTTTAGGGGGTCTGCTAGTGTCTCATGGAATCGTCTTGTGTAGTCAGCAAAAGTGCGCAAAGATTCCAGGATGACATATCCTCCAGAGCTTGACTGTTTGTAGTCGTTAATTGATTGTCATAATGAGAGGGGCGAATGGTATAGTTGAAACGAATTCCTTTGCCGAAGCGTACGGGTATGTCGAAGAAAAATAACATCGCGCTGTGCGAGCACCGATGTCTTTCAATGTCGGTCGCGTCTGTCAGTGACCACGGTCCCTGAAGCCATTTATAACTGTGAATAGTGTTGACATAGTGTTCCTAAGCCCGCCGTCAAGAGTTATGATTGTTGCCGATCACTGTGACGGATGTGTGCAGAAAATATGTAGCTCTGCGTGTTTCCGGTGTTTCTTATTTGTTTATTGATTTCCCTCTTTCTTGTTGTTCGTTTACGAGAATTAATGCGAAAATCAGTACAGATATCACACAGCCCAAAATACAGCAAGAAGCCAGTAAGACACTGCACCATGTCTATATACGCGCATAGGTCACCCACACCGAAAATCATTTTTTAAACATTGTAGAAGCATTGAGTTTTCGCACCTTACTTCTTCCCTTACATATATACTTCGCACCATGTCATGTTGAGAACAACTTTCGTTTCGCTAGCATAAATTATAAAAATTATAGCCAGAGAGTTTCAAGGAGCAAACCTGAATCTATACTTACGACTACTCGGACGTGCGTTTTCCACTCCTTCCTTGGACGGGTGACAGTTCCAATGCCGTGGCGTTTTCGGAAGTTCTTGTGGTTTGCGGTAAGCTCCGCTGGCCCCGTGGGGCGCCAGTGAACCAACGGTAGTCCTTAAACCCAAAGAACAAGTAAACACCCTGGAGACCGACGAGCATGATGAATATTATGTCCGTGACAGCCGACTTTATGTACACGCAAGCGAATCCTATAATCCACGTCGCTCCCATAATAAACGCCAGCTTCACGTACACTCTCATGTGAGACACGTGCCCTCCCACACGAAAATCGAATCCAGCAGCTTGCTTCTTTGTTCTGTGAATGTGGATAACGATGTGCGCGTAGGAGACTGCGTTGAAGGTAAGCAGCAATGCTATCGGCGTTAAGAAGACCACAGCATGAGCTCTGATGCTCGATATCCAACAGGTTGCTTGTCCATACCGCGGGGCGAGTAAGAACGAGGGTACCACGTAGTCTACTGCGACACACATCAGCACAAGACACAGCGGCAGACCCCAGGCTAGAAGACAATAGAGCGAGAAGGCTCGTCTTCGGCCACGGGAAAGCTTGATGGCTGCAACGCCCTTCCAGATGTCGAAGGACAACACCGTTGTCCACGAGAAAGCAGATAAGAAGCCAAAGTGCAAGAACATTGCCGATATTTTGCAGGGTAACCCTGGCAAGGGGAAAGAGTTGGAAAGTAAGAAGAGGAGATGGCTGCAGAATAGAGTACAAGACAGGCATAGCGCGCACTTTGATGAGAGCCCGTGGGATTCCTTGAAGATGGCGTACACTAATGCCTTCAGGGTCAGACACAGAAGCGAAATGCTCAAACATAATACGGTGAAGTAGATCTGTACGTTTCCTTTTGTAGATGCCAGTTTTGTGCTGGTACCGGTGGTGTCATTAGTATCGCTGCCGTTGTCAGCACCCGAGGAATCGTTATAGCGGTAGTCAATCTTGGGAATGAAGCACTTGTTCCCTTGCCAAGCTCGACAGTCATCACGGCTTGAAACCGGTCGGAACAGCTGTACTAAATTTGGCCCTAAAAAGTGCACTGCCGTCTCTTGCGGGAGGGTGTCGTCGTATTCTGCATATGGCAGGGAACATTCCACAGTAGAGAGATCTTCTCCATTGCACAAGGCACAGTATACATTCTTGTAGGTTGCACCGAGATAACTTTGCACTGGAGCGAAGTACGTTTGACATCTTCTAACCACATCGGCATTTACGGCATGGTCGCAAGACTCGATGAAATGTACATGTCCGTTGCAAGGATGACGATGGGTGCTGTAATTATCCAGTACGACACCGGGTAAAACGACTTGTACCGGACGTTCGCCTTCGCTGCATGTCTCGTTGTCGTACGAGGCGCATGAAACATTCCAAAAGGTGACATTCTCCATATCGTAATTGCAGAGAGCACAAAATCCATTGTAGTACGTCACACCATTTACACTCGTTACAGGCGTCTCGTAGAAAGCGTCTTTGTACCTTGCCTGATTTTCGCAGCCATCCCGCACTTCGTCTTGCGGCCAAGATTTCCGGCAACCAGTAACAAAGTAAAACCTCTCGTCGAAGATATTCTCAACATTCACACTAGTGCAGGACGAGCGGGGCTTCGAAACCAGCGGCGTCGAGGCCTTTTTCCAACAACAATCGCCGTACACCACGCAATTATCCGCGCAAGAACAGGTCCAGGAACAAAACGGCGATGTGTCACTGCACCCGCTGAGATTCTCTGAACACTGCAGAAGTCTCGATACTTGATCGTCAGTGAGCTGAGGATGTCTGCTACGATCTACCAGCCACGGTAGAGTGGCGTTACAATCGTTTCCAGCGCTGCTAACAAGGAAGGGAAGAATTAGAAGCACGAATGTCTTCATCCTTCACCGCAGTCAAGCTTTAGTGCCGCACAGTTTCGTGAAGGCTTGGTGGGCAGAACATACCGACCAACTGGGATATCATCACCGTTCCAGGGCACCGTGCTGGAAGGGGCATGTGACGTGTCCGCTCTGCAGCCGAGAGGGTCTGAAGAAGCCACGTCAAGCAGGCGGCACGTAGTTCACAACTTCACAGCGGAGCTTTAGCAAAGCATACCGGCCGCACTATGTACTTGTGGATTCCGGAGGGCAGCACGCAAACGAAGCTCGCAGCATGCCGTTGTATCGAGTCAGTGACATCCACCCGACTTTCTCGGAGGCGACCTTGCGTGATATAATCCAGACGTTACGTGTACGGGTGGAAAGGCTCGGAACTGGGGCGGATGCAGACTATCGGTTTGTGTGTGTGCACTCTAAGAAAAAGGGGGAATCGCGGCGAGTGAACGGGCGCTATACCCCGTTTCGGCTTTTCTCCGAGAATGACTGCACTGTAGGGTTCGGGATCCCGAGCCGTTTTTACAATTTCGGGATTTCGAAATGTGGATCCCGGGACGGGATGGGGATTTTTTCGCAACTATACCCAGGATGTCGTATAGGACTGTATCCACTTGCACAACCATGCTATCACAAATTGCGATATAGTTCGCGTCTTCTGTCATCCCCACGGAACATTATAGCGGGAAAAAAAAGCGAACAAAAAACTGCTCACGGGGCTAAACCTTCGTATTACATTGATCATTCGCACCGTGCCGGAATGTCAACTGAAATGCAGCAATGAAATGCGTCTTTTCTTGTCGTCTGCTACGGAATAGCCTTTTGCTGCGCCCCAGGATATTTCCCGCAGTTAGTAGTGCACGAGAAGATATATACGTATGACGTACAGCAATTCTAGTTACGCAACCGCTAAAACCAACGACGCATTTCGCATCATCCGCTGGAGTATTCTGGTGAATGTCACTTGTGTGAATACATGTAATAATGCGGTTTGCTCGTCTTGCCTTTTATTCATCCACAGGGAATGTTATGTTCTAATCTGCAGCAGCAGAGTCTATAATTTTCTGAAAATGCTGTTCTGTTTTTACTTTGAAATCTATGTGTATATATATATATATATATATTGGCGTTTCACGTATACGTATTCATGAGGATCAAAAGAACAAAAAGAGGTATTCTACACAGAGAGAGAGAGATTCTGCAATGGGAGTTTCATGCTATTTTAGGGCTGTTCTCCAATATGCCGTGGACGACAAGGTTGGTTCGGTTTCGGATTGCAAATGATATTTTTCGGGAAACAAAAAGTCGATTGGACACCGTTCCTTCCCTTTCGCTCGTACTACTGAATATTCGTTGTCAAAAAAGCCGAAATTTATAATTTCGAAATCCCGGGATTTGGCCTTGCGAAATCCCGGGATTTCGGGACATGAAATTATGCTGAAATCCCGGGATTTCGGGACCCGGGATCTCGGGCTCCGAACCCTACTGTAAAGTTACTCCCCCTTCCCTCTAGCACTCCTTCAGACGGAATGTGTTGAAGCGGAAAAATAGAAAAACGCATGCAGATGCAGCCGACGAGAACGGGAGGAGATGAAAGCAGCCACGAGGAGTTTACTCAAGACGTGAGACTGCGCGATACGGCAGTTCGCATGCAGTAAAACTTTTGCACTGCCATGTGTGTCATGCAGTGCAGTGTGTCATGCACACGCAATGATTTGTGCAACTGTTTAGACAATTACAAACTAAAATGTGAAGAAGCGAAAACATACACATAGACGTATAATGCACCTCCTAACTCATGACCTTTCCTTTCTTTGTCTTAATAAACATATCCCCCCCCCCCCCTAACTCATATACGAGGCTCCGGGTCTCGCTGCTCCGTGTTTTAGATGCCACCAACCGCTCTAAGGCCGCTACAGTCAGGGCTGCAAGGTTGCTTGCACGTGTTTTTGTAGTTTTCGTTCACCATTGTCGCAAGTCGTTTTCGTATGGACAACACCAGTGTCACTCTGTTTGCGAAGTACTGCTTGCGACATACTTGTTTGATATCTCCAGCCCCCGTAAAAGCGGGTTACCGAACCAAGTTGCTGTGCTACCGTCGCCTTCGCCTCACTTCCGTTCCCCTGGTGGCGGCGGTGCTGCGCAGCGCCACCAGACGGGAGAGATGGCGATCCGATAACCGCGCGTCGTCTGCTAGCTCCAAATGCGTCAACGGGGCAGCGCTTTCCTCGGAATGTTGAGTGCAATGGGAATTGTAACCTGTTTCCTTTTGTTCCTGTTTACTGTTTTTGAAACATAAGTACACCGGGATTAGGCCACATTTGAGCAGTTCCTGCGGTCGTCGACTTTTTGTGAAAGGTGTCACAGCAATGCAAGGGACAACGGCTGCTCCGTGAAACTGGCACAAGCGAGGGATTACCTCATTTTATTTACTGGCGTTATGTGAAGCAAGAAAGTCTCGCTTGCTGGCTAGGATTAAAAAAAGAAATAATACATTTATACAAAATGGGGCAAAGAAACGCTGTGGAACACTGGACCTCAGTAACGCGTTGGTGCGCAATCACTGCGCTCATTCGCCTGGGCAGGGAAGCGTAGAGGGCGGAAGAACTACTTAGGAACAATCGAGAAAGTGTTGATCATCTTATCAACACTTTCTCGATTGTTCCCGATGTGTTACCCCTGAGGTGTTCTGACCATTCATTGGTCCACGCATCCGCACTCCGCATTCCGAAGAAAGCGCTGCCCCGTCGACGCATTTGGAGCTAGCAGACGATGCGCGGTTATCGGATCGCCATCTCTCCCGTCTGCGTCTGGTGGCGCTCGTAGCTGGTGGGGCTGCGTCTGGTGGCGCTGCGCAGCCCCGCCGCCACCAGGGGAACGGAAGTGAGGCGAAGGCGACGGTAGCACAGCAACTTGATTCGGTAACCCGCTTTTACGGAGGCTGGAGATATCAAACAAGTATGTCGCAAGCAGTACAAGTCGTCGACGAAAAAAGAAGTCGCAGTTGGGGGCGATTACCGTGCAGATCACGTAAAGCAGGCATTACTGGACTCAAGCTTTCGATACCGTAACGGACAAACTGCTGTAGCGGGTACCGCTGTGCTGCGGCTCGTCTCCCGGGACCCGGAAGAGCGCTCGTTGTGACCGTCCTTACGTGAGCGAGTATTCATTCCTCATTGATTGCGCGCCGGACACGTGGTGCAGGCACTCCGATGCGAGTGTCAGTCTGCATGGAGGGCGAGGGGAGGGCTCTCTCTCGTCGTTCTCCCGATCAGCCGACGGCCGTCGAAGATGTGGAGTTTCGCTTTATCAAAAGCAGTTCACCATGTAGTTCTTAACTGGACTGTAGTATTGTGACTAGAAAGCTTTCATCGATTGGTTGCACCGTTTTGATGCCCGTTACTTTCGCGAACGGAGCCGAGAAGTGAGTTGAACATATAAGACCTTACTTTTTATTGGACATTGTCTAAGTGATCTCTGCCAACGCTAACCCAAACACAAAACCTGTCTAAGAACTCCAGATGGCTCAAGTGTCTTCTAAATGGCTAAGCTTCCCCACGAGTTTCTTCTCCCTCACATTCTCGCTGGCTCGTTGCATTTGCAAGGTAACAACCTGTGCTGAGCGAGAAGAAACTCGTCGGGAAGCTACACCAACTACAACCTATCACTAATCCAACCTAAGACAGTGCTTGGTGTAGCTTCCCCCTGAGTTTCTTCTCGATCAGCGAAACTTGCTACCTTGCAAATGCTTTGAAAACTCTATACCTGGTAACATAACTTAAAATACTAAACTAACCGAAGACAGCATAAACTGGTTGGTTTAGTTTTAACCTTAGGTTGGTTTAGTGCCGCTGAGGCAGCTTACGTTGCATTCCCAATTCAGTCAATCAATCGTTTATTTCCTTTTTGCGGGTGGAAGATTTTTGATTGCGTGTTAGCGCCGCGAAGCAACTGTGGCTATGAGCGGCGTACAGATGTGGACAGACGGAGAGAGGACAGCAGTGGGTGGAAGAGAGATCAAAAAGCCACAGAGACTTGACAAGGCCATTTCATTTACGATAATGAGATGACGTTCCAATGGTAACGACTACCCAAGGATGTTCGACAGAGTTTGTGTTTGAGTTAGCGTTGGAAGGGGTCACTCAGACAATGTTCGGTAAAAAGTTAGGTCTTATTTGTGTACCCGGCTCCGTTCGCGGAAGTTACGGGTCGCAAGGCGGTCACACCAATCGCTGAAAGCTTTCTCGTCTTATTCGCAATACCACTGTCCAGTTACGAACAGTGGCGTAGCCACGGGGGTCTGGCGGGAGGGGGAGGGGGGACTCGAGCCTCCGCTACATTCACAGGGCGCCCCATGCAATAGACGAGTTCAGAAAATCACAGAGTGCTTAGCGCCGCTTTGAACTATGGGACTTTACTAATACGAAAGAAACGGGTGGCCTCCAAACTGTTCCGATTTCTTCCCTACCGGTCCATTGTCCTCGACTTGTCAAGGTCAGCGAAAGCGAAATGTGAAAGATTATTCTTTGTTCCCCCGTTCAGCAAGCGCCCAGGATGCAATGCGTGCGCAAAGAGCACTGGGATTTTCTGAACTCTTCTATTCGTGCAAATCTCAGGAGAAAATATAGTATATATGAGGGAGGGGCGGCAGAGCACAGACGTCGACCGAAGGTCAGCCTGGCGAATGTAACAAATGCCAAGCTGACCTTAGAGGGGCCGTAAACAGGCCACCAAACATTTCTGAAATAATGATACCCCCTGAAAGAACGCAGCTCATAATACCCAAATATACATTTCGTTCGGCTCGTGCCAGCTCATTGACCCGTACAACTGCTTTCAAAGATGAGTAACCAGCGAGCCTCTCTCCACAACGCATACGTCATATAGCTACGTAGCGTTTTGCGTCCAATCGGGGGGCCGAGCTGCGCACATGACGTTTCAAATTACCAGCCAATAAACATACTTCGTTATCAGCTGTGAGTCGGAGCGCTCAGTTCGTTTGTGTGAAACGACGTTTTGCGCTCCGTGGTTCCGAAATTCAACGTCATGACATCTTCAACATCTCCGGCTGGCGAAAACGTCAACAGCTGGGCTGCTATCACATGACGCGATTCGAACCCGGGTTCCTCCCAGTTACGACGTGACATGGCCAGCACGCTATCCACTGTACCACGCGAGCTGGTGACGGGACGCCGCGTGGCTCAACTCAAAGTACGGCAGCCCAGTTGTCGGAACCATTCGAAGATGACGAAGATGTTCCATCGCGCACCTACCGAAGATTCCGGAACTGTAGTCCCGGATATTCATTCGCGCTCGTGGTGTGCTGCGTGCTACTGCCCAGAAAACGTAGTGCCCGTATGATACCTAAATTAAACGCATTTCTTTCTCAGTTTGAGGCTGTAACTGTATAGATTTCGAATAGAAGAGGATTCACGGTCATCTAGTCCAATTCCGCATTTGAAATAAAATCATACGTGGAACACTCAATCGCAATTGGTGGGAAAAGCGCTACGTCAAAATGACGTAAAGTTAGAGCGCGGGGCGGAGCTAAAATGCGAAAGAGTGCAGTGAATATTTCATTCGTATGCAAGCGCCTTTTGTTTTTGAGCGTTAGTAATTGCAAGGAGTTTTCACTGCCTAAGTTCCAATAGTATAACACAAAGAAATGTGCACCTTTTGTGCCTGTTTACGGCCCCTTTAAGCCGACGTGTGTGCTAAGGAAAGACAGAAACTGGGCCAAAAGACTCCTCTTGGAATTGGTGGAGATTAGGAATAGAGGGAATTGCGTTAGCAATCCCTCCGTCTCGCCCTCCCCCTGTATGGCAGACGTTCTCCGATTGAAAGGTCCTGGCGGTGAATAAACCAATATTTTACTGGGTTCGAGATTGAGATACCTCACCAAAGGGTAACGTGCGAATGCCATCGTTACAAATGAAACGCTTTTTGTCCAGAGGATTTAAAGCTACTTTCGTTGCGCATACATTTTTGACATTTTCCTTGCATACAATGATGTTCTGACAAATTTTGTACACTTCACCAAGCTCAAGAGCGTCTACTTGCGTTGAATACTTGCATAATCTACTTGCATAGGAATGGAGCTTCTGGACTTCACATTGTTTTACTCCCTCAGAATGTTTGTATCTTTTTTTACTGTAGAGGTATAGTGCATAGAGCTCGGGGGGGGGGGGGGGGGGGCTTTCGTTCTCAAATTTTCCTAGCACCATCTTTTTTTTCGTAGAATGCAGTGGGTCATCACAAGAATGCCCCAATGTATCAAGGTGAGTGTCGGCGAGCTCCGCAACCGCCTTCTCATCACTCAACATCACGATATATGAATCCGCTTACGTAGCCGTCTTTGTGTCCGCGGGGCCACCCGAAGCAAGCTATTATGCATCATGACTTTATCATCATCATACATCATGACTTTAGAGAGCTCGAGGATGGTGAACCCCCGGTACAGAGGCTGTCGCATAGGAACTATCGGTTCAGAGAATGAAACAAGTCGACGTCATAGCTTAGAGCCCTGAATTGTTTTGGTTTGCGGAAGAATCTCAACACTTACTCCTCGGAAACCGCATTGCGACAGTCTACGAACTTTCGTACATGCATACATGTCTTTTCATATACTAAGTCAATGAAAATATTGTATCAATTGCGTTCGAAGGTATTGGTTGGCTGCTTGCGTAATTCGTGATGAAAGTCAAAGTAGGATCCCAGGAATGGGTTTTGTTTGAACCTGAGCACCCGATGAACTTTCTCGAGCCTGAGACCGAACTGCAGGTACAGGTTTACACTGCGATAGTGAAGAAAACAACTCTTCATGTCAAGCAATGTGAGCAGTAATCACACTGTGGGAGTTTTTGTTTGTTTGTTTGCTTCATCATCAGGTCTTATAATCTGAGAGCTATCTAATTTTTTTTCTGGTGAAACCGGTAAATCGCTATGTTGTTCGTGGAACTCACGTCGCAATAACACTTTCCTCTGCGAGGTAGCAGGTAGCTCCGCGTCATCAGAAGCAGCAGGGATGTTGTTGATTTTTCCCATGTCATTTTTTAGCACTGGTTCACCTACTGTATATCTATCAAGGCAGTTTTACAACGCGAAACGGAAGCTGGTGTTCCAGCCGATCAAGAAAGATATTGTTCAGGGTAACTATGTTCGTAGCTTCCTGGCTTAGCTTCCGTAGCTTTTTTTCTTCTTTACTTTTTCTGTTCCTGCAAACAAATCGACCCCCGCCCCTTCCCGACTTCCTGCGTCATTTGGAGCTTATATACTGGTAGGCTCAGATAACACGCGACATCCTCTTGAAGTGGAGTCTTGTGCGAGCGAATAGCTACCCATTCTGCGTTAATGTCGAGACGAACAGTCATGCTTTTATGACTCACACCTCATGAATAATCGGCGTCCTTGCATAGCTCGTGGTACACATATACCAGGAGCCTTCAATAATTCATCTGCCTCAGCAGAAAATAATGAGCAAGTTGAAACAAGTATGTGCATGTTGAGACATGTCTTGAGATGTTACATATGCGGCCTCCGTTCAGTGCGTTTGTGACTAGCGGAGTGACAGCACGTCTAGTGAACACGTATGTGAGTATCCTAAGATCCTGTGCAATTTGGAGCAAAGATTAGTCATAAAATTTCTTACTAAGGAAGGTTCCAAGCCAAGCAAAAGGATATCTTTGAACCATGGATCGGCAGTATTTAAATGCATTGTAATTAAAATATTATTTAAGATACAAATACATGTATTTATATTTTGTAATTAAATACAGAACCAAAAAAATGTATTTATAATTGTATTTAAATACCAATTTTCCGGTATTTATTCTTGCAAATGCTTTTTAAATACTCCTAATTAGGCACTCTGCATTTGACCTTTCGGGAAGAAGGGCAAAGCAGAGTTTGAGGCACAGTTATGCCGGATCGGCGCTAGAATGTGCATGAGACAAGCCAGTTTAGATGGTGACTTTTTCACTGTTGTTGCGGACAATGGTCGTGATTATCCGATTACCTTGTTGAACAAAGCATCTTCGTCAAATTTAATACAAGCTAGTGTTCGTGGGCACCTGTGGAGAGGCTGTTCTCCTTTGCTTGTACGGAATATACCGTAGATTGCGTAGAAGATACCTAAAAGATGCAGTCTTCGAGAAATTTCTAAAATCAAAATTGCCACGATAATCTAAAAAATAAATGCTATTGTTCCTTGCTGATTTGTTGTTACGATCATCATTTTTTTCTGTAATTCGACGACATTTTCCTCGCAGTATTTATGTTAGGAGTTACAGTATTTAAATATTGCATTTATATTTTGTATTTACATACTCATTTTGAGAAGTATTTATGAAGAGTATTTGATGATGATGATGATGAATTGAGTTTTTTTTTGCGCAAAAGCTACTAAGAGTATTTAAATATCCCTTCCAACAAAGGATTTGGTACCTACATTTAAATACCCCCAAAATGTGTTTATGCCCATCTCTAACTTGAACGCATGGTAGCAGTTTACGGGGAGTCTGCACCTTCATACTACAAGGTAAAGTTTTAGAGCAAGCAGTTTAATCGTCAGCTCAAGGGGTACCTTGACAAATTGAAACTGTGACGATAGTCTGGAAGCCCATAACTCGAACTGTGTCTGAAAGCACCCTTCATTTCCAGAAAATGGCCCCATATCTTAAATAATCGTAAGTTAACCATCGCGAAGCACACATGGGGGCCACCATTTTTATGACGGAATTGGTTTTGGCGCTCTATACCTCTGACTTAAGTGATATCAGTGTTCTTCAAGACATCCCTCCATCTCTACCGAGCATACGGGAATGTAAACAAGCGATGGTGGCAGGGAGCGTCAGCTCGATCGACGTATACACGTCGATCGTTCCTTACGTACGTAGGCTCCTTGATTGCAGTGTTTTTCTATTTGTGGGATGGTTTGCAAAACACGTTCTTAACACCACAAGTGCGCTTAGGATTCGTGGAATTATGCTGTCGCGTTGCCAGCCTGCGGAAAACTGGCGAAGAGCTCCATGAACGTCACGTGTTACCAACCGACCTGTGCACGCCTACATACGAAAGGTATTTTTGTTGGAATTGTAGTTATCTTGGATAAAGTAAGTCAGTTGCTTGCTTAATTGCGAGATGTCTCTCGTACCCAGAGTGTCGAACCGAAACGTTTTTCGTTCAGGTTTTCGTTCCGGTTACATCATAAACGATCCGGTACCGGTTCTGCTCCGGAGCAAAAAAGTAACGGTTCATACCGGTTTTTAACCGGTTCCGCTGCTGCTGGGAATATTCATCCCCACAAACAAAAAAAGTCAAAGTTACAAAATGTAAAGCCGTTTATTCCGCATACATGGTAATAGACAGCTGTGAAATTGGTAGCTCCTGGTTCCTGTAGGTTACTGTCTGAATAGGCTTTCTCCTATCTTGAAGCGCATGCTACAAACAAACTTGTTTCTCGTGATGTCATACGTAAAGTACTTTCTTGCTGTGTTGGAGCGATCGCGTCCCATCCGAATGTCTGTTGCTACTGCCTAGCCAGCAAGCACCATCGCACGAGTACGACGCAAATCGAGGAACACCTTCACTCACAAACGCGCTCGACTGCTCCATTTTATTTCCTTCGTGTCCTGTCGACAAAAGAGTTGCCACTTCGCACAGGCTTGCCCTCGCGTATACGTAAATCTATTCAACTTAGCTGCTCTCAAACAAGGGATGAGTTGCGCGACATTACCGATAAAGAAGCTGTTATGCAGCCTCCTTAGGTCGCTGTTTAGTTGAGGAGAGTTTGGGGGGGGGGGGGGATCAAATTAAAACGAACACTACGGCACATTGCTAGAGAGTCACATGTACCTCTAACTCTGTGTGCGTGCGCGAACGATAAACCATTACAAAGGGTCATAGTATACCGACATACATTCCACCGTAACCGTAACCCTCGTATAGTATCCATGACATGACTTCAGAGCACACGACGTCTGTTTCATTCGCCTATCCGTAGTCCAATCAGGCGAAGTTTTTTCTTGGACCGAAAACCGTTAAATATATTCTTCGGTTTCCCTCCTTAGCGAAAAAAACGTGTACGGTTTCGATTCCGTTCCGGTTCGCACCATAATAGCGGTTGTTTTCGGTTCGCTCCGACACCCTGCTCGTACCTGCTACATCACTTGCTGCTTGCGAGGTCACACACTACGCACATACCTCTCTCTCTCGAATGGCTGGCGTTTGACGTTCCAGGAACAATAAGTAAGCTGCTTTAGGGGCATTATAAATAATTGTGTGAACGAGTCGTACTTGGCAACGGCATGGTATCGTTTACACACTGTAGGTACGTACGTAAGAATTAGGCATGAACGACAACTCTAGCGGCAGATTCCTGATGAACGTATTTGCAGAAATTATGCATTGTCGAGAGAGCAAGCACCAGATACACACAGTAAACGTTTTTACATTTAGTGTAAATGGCTTGTCCCATGGCGCACACCTTTTTAGTGTTGCCTCTAGACTCAAATGATGGGTGTTTTCCGATACGCCCTTTACTTAAGTGTATTCCTAATAAAACACCTTTATAATGTGCGTTTAGAAACAAAAACACCCTTGAAAAGGGAGTTTTCTATTGCAAACACCTTTTACGATGGAATTGTTTGCTGGCAAACATTCCCTCACAAATAGCTAGTGTAATAGAAGCTTCTGCGGCAGCATGCCGAGACCAGTGGCCGAGACATACAGTTCGACGTTCTTGCTTCTATGGCAAGCACCACCCTGAACACGGCACACTTCCAGCCGTGGTCCCATCGTACAACCTAAACCGAAGCGCAAAGCGTCGCAGGCTTGCCTCGTTAGCTTGGTAACACTGTGGGACCAACGTGAGTCCCGAGGCTTGAAGAGACCTCGGGCACCCTCAGTAGCCTATATTGGCGTGTCGGATGGATCATAAACTGAAATAAAATTCGTTTGGGCACGTTCGTGACATGTGGTGGTTCGGGAAACATTTGTAACGGTGACGGGAATGGCGTTTTGGAAATTAACACCCACGCTTGCTACGAGTCAAAGATATCAGATAAATACCTAACATCCTTCCCTGTCAAATACTGTGTTTATAACTCAGGTTATCGTCCATAATGTGATTACTTGCTGACCGGAGCTGTGAAACCAGCATTATTGTCTTCTCACGAAATAAAACATCATTTTTAACATCATACTCCCAATTCAAATGGGGTGTAAAAAAAGTGTATTAGACGGTAAACACCTGTTTCAGCACCCCACTTCACACCCTTAATTATCGGCGTTGGATAAAACGTGGTGTGTGTCGATATTACACCTTTAGTAATGCTCTTCTTGCACCATTTGCGGAATAGAAAATTGTGTTTTTATAAGAATACACATTTTTTGAGCAAATAAAGGTGGAAAGTGATTTACTGTGCAAGAACAAACGAGATACTGACATAAGGGCATACATGGTTTTTGAGAGCTCAAGAGCAGGGGAAATGGAAAGAAGGGGAAAATAAGGGCGTAATACCTTGCGCAGTACATATACACAGTGAAAGTGTAATTATCAGGGACATCTTTGCACCTCACTTCTGCTGGTTCACAAGACCACTGCAGTCATGCCACAACACATTAATCAACCACTAAAAACAAACAGCAACAACAACAAAAGAAGGAAAGAGAGATGACGAGTTCTTGCATACATCACCTGGCCATGTCATTATTACGTCTGGATCTGGATATTGGTTTCAGCAGCCAGGTTACTTCCAGTATCAATGCACATTTCCACACATTCCACAGATACTGGGTTTCACACATAACACATAATTTTATCACCATACAGAGATCATAGAACTCCCTCACTGATCTGCATAATGCTTTCCACGGGTGAACAAGGACACTGCAAGA
Source organism: Ornithodoros turicata (assembly GCF_037126465.1). NCBI lineage: Eukaryota > Metazoa > Arthropoda > Arachnida > Ixodida > Argasidae > Ornithodoros > Ornithodoros turicata. Next base: position 3,262,164 of record NW_026999318.1, on the reverse strand, counting down.
TGAACAAATCCTCAATGTAGTTGAGCTGTTCGGTGGTGAGTCTTATAGCCAAAATGAGGTCATACCCCACTAACCACTGAGAGGGGTTGCAACACCGTCATCCCACGTAAACTTAAAAGAAGCCTCCTTTGTACCAATGTGTGTTTTACAACTAAGATGGGAATATAACTGTATAAAATGGGCACCGTGAATACCGAAACTCCTGTAGCTCTAATGGCACAGCCCTAACGGCTACCAATGGGATTGGTTAAGCTCTGACGTCTGTGGCATCATTTCGAGGGTTTTTATCCCGCAAAAGCATGACACGTAACAAAAATAATTCTTCTTTATCAGTATTATTGTGTGGAAAACATGCACCTATGATGTAACAAACCATCTCTATGAAAGCGTATCAACCCCTTTAATCTTTCCCTGACACTTCATATAGTTGAAATGGCTAAAGAACGTTGAGTATCGATTACCGTGTGCACAGGAAACTCGTGTTGGGTTCCCATCTCTACTCTTCTACAGAAGACACCGGTTAACGGCAAATGAGGTGCCGAAAACCAAAAATCCTCGGTATGAGACTGCTTGTATACGTTCATTGAATCCCTTCTGTTGTCCACTTGCAGTTACTGCTTTGCAGAGTTCTCAGTGCTTCCGTGACTCATTCACTGTATCTCTTGTGGTGAGCTTGTGTAGCCTCTTGGTTCTGGTCAAGGTCTCATGAACAGCCACCGCACACAGAGATTGAGCACAGCTCCAGTAAGCTCCTGGACTTAACATAATATGAAAATTAACATTCTTATAATGCCTAAAACACACAGAACCAGCATGCGCAGTAAAGGAACAATGCAGTTTCATATTTCAGTAGTTCCCCCGCTTGCATCCTTCTTGTGTAGCCACAACATGTGGCACACAGATAAGGTAGAAGTGGCACAGATAAGAAGTGTATCTTAGATACATGAGCGAGAAACAGCATTGAGGCAAGGAAATTTGTAGTGCACACAATGACAGGATCTCCTTCAGAAGAGGCACATCCATTATCACCTGTGTTCCAGCTGTTCGAATGCTTCAGTCCCTGTACGTGAGGAATGCAGGACAATCGCTTAGTAATCCCTGCTAGTTTGAAATATTATGAATCATCTTCATGGAGCCGAAGCTGCCCTCCAATGTCTCGATGCGCACACGTTGCATGACCTTGATTCTCATGAATATGTGAAGCAATACCACGATCCAACTATCCATGATAACATCGTGAGCCACTTTAACAGGACCAACTTCGCATTATCACTGCTTGTCCGTGCGCACCAGTAGAGGTGAAAAATGAAAGTCACTGAAAAGGTTAGCCAGCTGTAGGACTCGAACCCACATCTTCCGGATTGCCGGTCCAGGGCTCTACCAATTGAGCTAAGCTAACAAGCCTTCCCTGCGACTGCCAGGTTGCGTCATCTTAAGGGACAAACCAGCCACTCTCTCTCACTCATCCTCCTTTCACTCTTACGTTTTTGCTCAGTCATACACACATTCATTCGACGGGATTGACGCAGGCGGCAACTGTTGAACATGAAAGAACTGATGTTCTGAGGCTGGAACAACATAGAAGGGACAAATACATACAAAGCCTAAATTTGCCTAAGAAGATAACGATGAAAGATGAAAGTCACTGAAAAGGTTAGCCAGCTGTATGATTCGAACCCACATCTTCTGGATTGCCGGTCCAGGGCTCTACCAATTGAGCTAAGCTAACACGCCTTCTAAGCGACTTCCAGGGTGCGTCCATCTGAAGGGACAAACCAGCCACTCTCTCTCACTCATCCTCCTTTCACTCTTACATTTTTGCTCACTCATGCACACATTTCATTCGACGGGATTGACGCAGGCGGCAACTGTTGAACATGAAAGAACTGATGTTCTGAGGCTGGAACAACGTAGAAGGGACAAATACATACAAAGCCTAAATTTCCCTAAGAAGATAACGATGAAAGATGAAAGTCACTGAAAAGGTTAGCCAGCTGTAGGTGTCGAACCCACATCTTCTGGATTGTCGGTCCAGGGCTCTACCAATTGAGCTAAGCTAACACGCATTCTCAGCGACTTCCAGGGTGCGTCCATCTGAAGGGACAAACCAGCCACTCTCTCTCACTCATCCTCCTTTCACTCTTACATTTTTGCTCACTCATACACACATTCATACGACGGGATTGACGCAGGCAGCAACTGTTGAACATGAAAGAACTGATGTTCTGCGGCTGGAACAACATAGAAGGGACAAACCCATACAAAGCCTCAATTTGCCCAAGAAATTAACGATGAAAGATGAAAGCTCTGAAAAGGTTAGCCAGCTGTAGGAGTTGAACCCACATCTTCTGGATTGCCAGTCCAGGGCTCTACCTCTAGAAGATGCGGGTTCGAGTCCTACAGCTGACTAACATTTTCAGTGACTTTCATCTTTCACTGCTTCGACATGGACTGTCGTCCACAACGGTTATCCCGTTTCTTGGGCTAGTCACTCTAGGTGGTCTTTCCAGCATAGGCCCCTTCGGACATCAGATCCGGCCACCGTTCTGCTGCCGTTCCGAGGACTGACTATGGTTGAGAGACCTGCCTCGGACCCTCTTCTGCCCCTTTCGGCCGAAGAACGAGTGCTGTGCCCGCTCTGCCGTGTTCCCGAAATACACCGGGCCACTCAACTGCGGGGACACCTGCATCGAACACGGACTGCAGAGCCTTCCTCCAGCGCCATCAACCCGGAGGCTGCTGTAAGCGTTCTTTGCCGCATGCGGCCAGAGGCGGTCCGCGAGCTCCTGCGCGACACGGTGCACCAGCCGCTTCAACCGCCCGGTGCCCTGCCTTTGATTTTCGAGGAAGAATTGCTAATGGAGTTTCTTTCTGACGAGGACCTCTGAAGGTTCGTGTAACGAGCTTGAGGAATGGGAGATGTGGGGGCGCTAGTGGTTTCCCCGGCATTGTAGCCCCTGTGGGGGCGCTGGCTGTTCTGTTACGCTAGCTATTTAAAGAGACGATCTCGTACCCCCTGCCCCTCTCATGCAGTGTACCATTCGATTGTCCTTCGTGGGACAATTCCTTGGGAGTACTTCAAATTTACCCGACAAAGCACGTCATGGTTATTAAATAACCAAATTAAATTGATAAAGATTGCAGAGCATGCCGCGATTTCTGGCAACAATAAGAACGGCTACGTCGCCCTGCTGGAAAGTCCGTAATAGGATACATAAATCGTCTGCTTTTTCGAGCGCTAGTGCACCGGCGTGAGCAGACGACTTTCAGAAGTGACTGGGGGCCACGGCAACTCTCGCACATTTTCCTTTGGTTCTCAGGCGGAAAACGCACATTCTAAGAAGTGGCCCACATGGTGGTTTAGAGCAACTATGTTAATGCTCAGAGACAAGTTAGAAGTCACAGGACAACCCCACCCACGATCACAAATCCGAAATCGCAGGCTTTCCGCGCGCGCGGTCGCATAACGGCTCCGACGAAAAATATATTACGAGCGCTTCCCTTACACTCCCCGTTAGACACTGGTCATGTTTCGAAATGAAGCGTCGCTGACAACGTACAGGGAGAAGGAGTCTGCGTTTATTTAAAAAACGCATTAAATACTCGCCGAAAGAAAACACGTGACTTAGCTTCGACATATCCGATTATGCGCCACATTCAATTCGGAGGCCCAACAGCCAATGCACGAACTACATTCTCCGCTCGCGGTGATATATGTCTTAGTGTCCCCATTTCGAGATCGAAAGGGATGACTCAACCCAAGGGAATCCGTGGCACTACATCCAACGTGCCATTACATCCAATGCGCCGGTACATCCAAAAACGAGCCGTTACGTCCAACATGCTGTTACATCCATTGTGCCGTTACATCCAACGAGACGTTACATCCATTTTTGGCCACTACATCCACGGGTCATTAGTTCCAACGAGCCAGTACATCCAACGAGTCATCACATCCACGGACACAGAATACTCGGTCAATGTTTTTTGGTCGCTGTTCTGTGCTTGTTACGCAGCGCCTTCCATCGACCATCTCAAACGCGGTTCATTCCAACATCGCTGTTCTGTACTTTTTTGTCGCACCTACGTCAGTGTCCAGGAAGTCTTGAGGTCGTTAATTCCTTAGTTGTTTTTGAAACTTAGTTGCTTTGAAACTGAGTGGTCCCCGTGCGAATGTCGCGGTTCTGGGCTTTATTGCCAATGATCTCCTTCACCTATGAGATAGCGTCCTGGGTGTGAATCACGTGGTGTGAATACTAGATAGGGTTGGAAAGGTGCACACACCTGGTCACCTGAATCCGGGAAAAACTACAGGTTGACCCAGAAACGGGTTATTGTTGCTGCCTGGACGATTCAACGGAGAAGAATTCCTTTGACACAGAGACTCCACACCGGACAGCGAAATGATCGTCTTGTGCGGAGATAGCGACTTGGAAGCGCTGTTGTCGGCCGAGCAAGTGTTTTGGGGCGGAAACTTTAAGCATAACTCACCAGAATTCATGAATCCCGTTGTACACCCTTCATGTCTCGATACGAGGAGAGTGTAACCCTGTGGTGTTTGCTCTCACCAGGCGACGTGACACAGCCGCCCATGAATAAACCCATGGTGTAATTCGTGACACACTCCTCCACCGTTTCAGCCACTTGGGAACACTACAAAGCTCAGGTTACTGGATGTTTCACTTCGAAGTTGCAGCTATGAATGCAGCAGTGACAGTGTTCAGTGCTATACGTGTGAATCAGCCCATAAAAATAAGTGCCTGCGCCTTTCATTATGCGACGGCGATAAATGAAAAGCGGGACTAGCTTTGCTTGAGAACCGTCTGCAGGTCAATGAAGAAGTACGAAAGTGGATCAGGACGGTAAAGCACCTGCCCTTCCTTCCCGAACATTTCCGTCTCCCGTTCAGCGAAGATTTTATTTCCAATCCACCTCAGCAAGTATCACCTCTTCTGAGCGCTCTGCTGCGGCACTTCATATCCTACTTCCATAATTTTGGCTGACATACGTTCCCGTCCGTGACGTATAGGACCACTTTGGCAACTCCGGAGCACGCACCGCGAATGTGGTTGAGGGTTGGCACAATTGACTCCATGACCAACTCCCGAACCAGCACCCGAGTCTCGCGGAACTTCCTGTATTTTTCCAGAAGGTGCAGCAAGCCGCAAAGTACTAGCTGTGGCTTCTGCTGTGCGATCCTGCCCAAGCCACAAACGTCACGAATCCGGGAGAGGAACGCAGGGCATGCCGAAGAGATGGAACTATTTCGCCACTATTTTTTGTGTGCCCCCGTTCAATATAAAGACGTCGCAACGTATCTGAAACGCGTGATAGGTGTTGGCGTTTTGCCATGTACATAATGTTACAGTCCGCGAATGAAGCGCTGTTTGGAACTGATGTACCTACTAAAATATAGTATGCACTTTGCTATTATCAATTATGGCCGCGCTGCTCAAGAAACTGTGATCTTTTGCTGTTAAGTCACTGCTATACCTTTGGTAATAGTAGCGTTGCGCAGCTATATAGCGAGAGCAGCACACAGATAAGATCATTAAAGACACGTTCATGCTTAATTCATTTTATGTATTTTATTTTCAATGTCTGCCACACGTTGTGGACGTGAGGCTGGCAGGTCAAGTTAGCGCTTGAGTAGCTTCCCGTCGTGACGGGCCATCTTATGCTTGTAAAAGCTTTATTGTGTGTGCGTGTTTCTTTTCTTTTTCTTTATTAAGACTGTCTGCGGTTAGTTTGTACTGGTTCACGTTTCAAGTTCGTCCGGGAAAGAATGAGGTGAAAATGAAAGCCACAATTTGATAAAGTTTTCGCATCGAATTTGGATGCAGACGTCCGCGCGTTCCATGCCAGCGTATGTTTATTGGAAAAAAAAGCGGGAAAAGGTTAGTCAGGCATAGGCCGACTCGCTATTCCTTCCATAAAAAAAAACGAAAGAAAAGACAGAAAGGAAACACACACACAGCAACCGCCTGCGGGTTGTAGTCGTCTTGAATACAGGCAGGTTACCTGTTCACTCCTGTCATTCCTAATCCGGGCTTCTCCTCCCGTCGACCTTCTTACCTCCCATCGCCCCCATGGCGACCCAGATTTTTTGGCCGTTACGTCCATCGTGTCATTACATCCATCATGCTGTTACGTCCAACGCGTCGTTACATCCATACCGCGCTATTACATCCAACGAGCTGTTACATCCATCGTACCATTACGTCCATCGATGGATGTAACGACACGATGGATGTAACAGCTCGTTGGATGTAATGGCCCCGTACCAACCCAAGGTCCTTGTGCAGATTCTAATTTCCATGGCAACGGCGACGTACCAGCAGGAAGACGTCATGCGTGACGTTGCATGAGAGTGGAACGCAGGTTTCGTCGTCTGCTATTACGGCACGTTTCGACAAATTCCTTAAAAAGGACTTTATTATTCTGAATGAAACTTTGACGGTTGTATGTGTACAGCTCTTTTGGCGGGGTGGTCTGCAGCATGGCAAGGAATAAACCAGGTCAGTTGTGAGTAAGCCTCCTTTGTGGTTCTTCCCATGCGCGGATGATGCGGGCGAGTTCCGGGCTCCAGTCGTGGTGAACGCAGGCTCCCACAAGTTGAAGGTAACGAGATGTTTGACAGTCTTTTGAGATTTCTGTGTTCGCAGTTTTGAATAGGCACATACATAATGAAAACGGCGAGACAATACGGCGGAAAATGAAACGTCAACATGAAAAACAGAAATTCACCTCACTTCCCATTGCGCGTCATTGCGTAATACGTTTTGTTGGCTACCAAATCAAGCCGGGGAGAGCGCACCGACAGCCTGTAATTAGATTGGGGAGAAGGAAAGTTACACAGATATGACATACCTGCGAAGGACATCTATTAATATCTGGCCCACTGACAATTATTATAGCTCTCCAAATAACTGCATTGTGGTTCCCCCTATCGAGAGGAAGATGACGTGTTTGGGAATACCACAGGCATTTCCTGCAGTGCAGCCTAAATATCGTCTAGGGCTTGCGTGCCTTACTACGTGTCCGTGAAGGTCGATGGTTTCTGAATTCCCAAACACAGTATATTCATCGGACTAGTGGTAACCTTATGCCCTTTCTGTTGGGACCTACAACAACCGCCATGCTGTTTTATGGAAGCCCTCGCTAATGTTACATCTTTACATCTAATCTTTATCACGATATCTAAATAACAGTGATGGCCACTAACTACGAGGGGTGTTCAAGTCAAACCGGGACTTTTCATTTTTCGCAAAAGTAAAATGAACTTAGAAGCGAGGAATTAGTTTTATTTTTCTACGTAATCTCCAGCTGGCACTAATGCACTTGTCCTAGCGTTTCTCGAGGGCTTGGATGCCAGCAGCGTAGAAGTCCTTATCGGCGCGTAGCAACCATGATCGGACCGCATTCTTGACCTCGTCGTCGCAGAGCTGATGTGGCGGCCCCCAAAGAACGCCTTCAGTGGCCCGAAGAGATGGAAATCGCCGATGGCGAGGCTTGGACTGTCATGGGGATGCGGCAGCAACTCCCAGCCAAGTTCCTGTAAGGTGCGTGCCGTGAGATGCGCGGTATGCGAGCGTGCATTGTCATGTAGGAGGAGGACTCCTTTGGCGATGAGGCCCGGCCGGTTTTGCTTCAGCGCGTTATGCACATCCCTGAAAACCTGGCAGTAATATGCACTATTGAAGGTGGTACCACTGGGCAGAAAACAAACATGAACAACGCCAGCCTTGTCCCAGAAAACCTTGGCCATGACCTTACCCGCAGACGGGATGCTTCGGAACTTCTTGGGAGCTGCCGAGCCCGGATGATTCCACTGTGTGAAAAGTGCGCAGTGAAATGTGGCACCCACGTTTCATCGCACGCGATGATCGGATCAAGGAACGGCTGTCCTTCAGTGTTGAAACAGTACCTTAGTTCTTGGGAGATTTCCAATCTTCTCTGCCGGTCAAACACGGAGAGCTGCGGGGACCCAACGGCCACTAACTTTCCGAAACCGGCGGTGTTCATGAATGATAGTGTTCTACGTTCCCACAGAAAGGTCCGTCTTTCGAGACAGTTTGAGACATGTTATCCATCAGTCCATGAGGATCAGGCGTTCCACAAGTTGGATGTTCTCAGGAACTCTGACACTGGGCTCTGAGCCGTCCCGGCCGTGATCGTCCTGCACTGATGTATGGCCGTCTCGGAACCGTTCGCACCACTCAAACGCTTTGCTGAGGCTAAGTGTATCGTGGCCATACTGAGCCTGAAGTCTTCTGTGAATTTCAGATGACTTTACGCCTTCATTCACGAGAAACTTCATGACAGTTCGCTGTTCGATGTGCGCGCTCACCTCGTTGTCGGCCGTCTTGTCCAGCAAGTGTCTTCTGTTTTGCACAAACTTTGGACCATCACGTGGTGAACGCGCAGGCCTGTCGCGTGTGAAAATGACAAAAAAGAAGCAGCGCGAGCCATTTGTGCACTCAGGAGACAGAAAGTCCCAGTTTGACTTAACACCCCTCGCACTTCTACAGTAGTTTAACTTCAACTACTATCTACTTCGTAATGGAGTAGTTTAACTAGTAGTTCAACTACTTTTCAGGGGAGTAGTTAAAACTACTTCTTTGACTACTGCAATGTATTTCGACTACATCTATAACTACTTAACGTTGTGCATTAACACCAATCCCTTGTAGTGTTCTTGAACACCTAAATATGAATCACAAACAATGATAATGATACTTAAAATAGACTCTTGTGCCTACGTCGCTTAGTTCACGTACTGTCGTAAAATCCGCTGCCTGTCTCTATATTATGCGCTGACAAAAGAGCTTGCTGCGGAAATAGTTTCTATGGAGTAAAAGCTTCCGCTATAAAGGTACATATAACATACGACGGACCATGTACGAGATTTACACACAGGCTCCTTCGTCAAAGATCAATGCGCCATGCACAACTATTGTGGTGGGTGCCGATTGCGCCCCTGTGGACCGTAAAATATTTCTGCTTAGCCACGATGATCGATCATGTAGCCATCCTATGCGGTTTCAATGCAAATTCATGCAAATCAGGCTTCACTAGACAAACATTAAAAGTGAAGACTTAGTACACATGCACGGCACAATGCACCTCCGTCCTCATGAAACAAGTAGCTCAAGGTAAAAGTCGGAAGCACAATCCTGTCGTAAGGCTTGCGACAAAATCGGAAGTATATAGTAGGCGCCTGCAGTAACCTAACTACTGTAGTTAACTACTCGAAATAGTAGTTTAACTAGTAGCTACCACTACATTTCTTCAGGTACTTGATAACTACTTTTTAACTACAATCAGGTAGCTTAACTAGTAGTTTAATTACATGTAGTTAACTACTGGCCATCACTGCTGAATAAACGTTGTTCTTTTTTTTTTTTTTTTTGCTGGTCTTCAGTCAGTATACCTTACTTTCGTCGTCATACACTCTACACTTTAAAGGAGAGCTTCACCGCATAACACGCACTGCGCCAACCATTGCCGCGAACGATAGGGCTGTTGCTTCTGATTCGCGGACAGAAGGGGAACGTACGACTTTTTGTGTCATTTTGGATATATGATAATTGACACAAAAAGGTGTACGCCCTCCTCTGTCTTCGGATCACAAGTGAAAACCTTACACTCTAAAAACAGAACTTCCCCGCATTGCACGCTGTGCGCAAGTCATTGCCGCGAATGGTACGATTATCGCTTTGATTCGAGGGGAGATGGAGGCGTACGCCTTTTTGTGGCAATTATCATATATCGAAATTGCTGCAAAAAGGCGTACGTCCCTTTCTCTCCTCGAATCCGAAGCGATAACCCCATCATTCGTGGCAATTGTTCGCACACAGCGTGTTGTGCGGTGAAGCTCTGGTTTTAGAGTGTATCGTTCGTGGCCATGGTTGGCGCAGAGCGTTCTATGCGGTAAAGTTCTGTTTTCAGACTGTAATGGCACAGCAGCTTGTTTGTCTGCGCATCATTTTATTCACTGGCCACTGTTCTTCTCGTTCATTTCATCTAATATCGTTCGGTCATCCTATTCAATGGATTTCTTCGTGAGATGCATATAAATATGATAAATGAATAGATGGGTATTTCTTGAACGCGTACGATCGCGCGTTATCCCATAGACTGTGAACGACGAGGCAATAGCAAACTGAACGACGAGGAGGACACACCCCGCGGGACCATGTGGGTGAATGGTTTCGGTTTGGACAACAACGACGTCGTATATCTGCTGTCGAAATAAATTGAAATATAGCGAAAGGCAAATTGTCTGCAATGGAGGAAGAGGCCTAGACCTAGACCTTGATCTAGACCTAGCCAGATAGGTCGACCTCCCTTCTTCATGTAAACCGGCCTACGTCGACTGAAAAGGTAGGTCGCTAGGAGGGGGTAGTTCAGCCGACAATGGTCGACTTCCCTTTGCCATGTAAACCGGTTCAGTCGACCAGGCGATCAGTGTACGTTACGTCATCAGTGAGCCCTTCCCATATTGCCCGGGAAATTCCGGATTCTCGGAGGAAAGCAAGCATGGCGACGGAAGCAAGCGATGTTCCCGCTACCCCTTCGAACACACCACGATGCGTATGGACCGACGAAAGCACTAAATTAATGTTGTCCATTATTCGAGAATTAGACATCGCATCGCAGCTGGATTCGAAGCGGCAGCGGAACCAAGCTATGTTTCAGACTGTGGAACGAAAAATGGCAGAGGAGACTCCGCGAAAAGCCTGTAAAATGCGTTATAAGATACTTCGTAAATAAATATACTGCGAAAATAAAATATATTTATGTCCGAGATAACATTTTAACGACGATGCGGCGCTGCTGGCGAGTAAGGTCGACTGAATTTCGGGAGCGCTAACGCTACTTATCTAGTTGCCATGCAAACCGTGGACGCTCGACGCTCCCGACGACTGGGGACTTCAGTCGACGTTCGCATTTTCGTTCACATGTAAACGCAGTTCGGTACTCGGTCGGTACTCAGCAGGTCGTAAAATGTCACCGACGGAGGTATGTTCTGACGAAGAAGTTCAAAGAGGAAAACGTGCTCCGGTAACCAGGCTGACAGTCAACGGCTATATTACATTTCTCGTAGGATTCTGTGTCAACGGTTAGATACAATCTTGTCCCCAGGTCAAATTAAAATATAATTCATGGCCAAGTATGCGAGCTTGTTGGCAAATTTTGCAGTTTGCTCGCAGAAGCTCGTCCACGAATCGGCAACATGTTCTGTGTATGATGTCACGGCCACTTCGCCTCCGAGGCGGGCCGTAGCAGATGCCGTTCACGCCCGTGATTAATATAGAATATCTTCGCTATTTGAACAATTTTTAACTTCATATTTCACAGAGTGAATGCTTTAGTACAGAGGAACAAATTAAAAATGATCGTGGGCTTGTCAAATATCATTCATTGTCCCTTTAACGACTGGTCGGAGTATGGATGCGAGGTCCGTGTCCGTACTGTGCACCTTATCGAATACAGCGGAAAAACTGGTCACGTGCTTCGTTTCAGCACAAGTCAAGTTAGTCATTTCCATACCGTCGTATAAAGCACAGTACACATTGCGGTACACAACAGAGTTCATGTCTCCCTGAGATATGATCGGGGCGAAGTACATCTCACACTTCCGTGCCACATGTGCATGGGTATCGTTCGGACTAGTATCGTACAGGGCATAGAAGGAGCACGGTCTTAGGTGAATGTGTGGCTTGTGGGTCGCCCGCTCTGGCAGCTGATCTAGCGTTGGAACTTTTCTGGAACTATCAGTGGCTTTCCAGAACACTGCGTCCGTAGTCAGATCTTTGTTACACAACGCGCATAATCCATTGGCATACGTCACGTCCTTTTATGCAGTGGGCTGCGCCCAGCTGTCGGCGCACTTGCATATTGCACATCTTATTGCACGATGCACCCGGTGGAAGAGGATCATCCGTGTACGGAACTTCCCAGCAGCAGTCTCTGTTGTAGACACAGTTTGTTGCGCAAGAGCAGGTCTCATGTATGTCTGAAGGGTCGTATTGACAAGTTCTGGTGGGTCACAGGTGAAAAGTGTGCCGGAACAACTGTTGAGTTCACGCGGGCAGTGCAGGAGATGATGAGAAGCAATAGGTATCTCAGGGCAGTCTTGTGACCGCATCCTCCAGGGCAGCTTGCTAGGGCGGGTGTCCTTTCCTCGGACGGCAGCCACGGACGCAATCACCAGTGCCAGGCACCGCGTCAGCAGCATCCTGCTTGCTTCCTCAGGCACCTAGCTGGAATTATGAAAGTAATAGGCCGGAATTGTTACGTATATGGGATAGAGTCAGGTCGGGAGCTATACCTTGCATGTTAAGTGAACAGCGACGTGTGTTATAGCGCTATGTAAATGAAGGCGCATCGACAAAAAACTCCGCGACAGGGATGGAAGCGAGACGTATATGTTTTAGTCGGTGGAAATGTACTGGTGCGCGGAACGAGAAAGAAATAATTAAGGGCTGTTGGAAGTAGCGTTGCCGTTTGGGCGTTATTTATTCGTACTGTAACGTACCTGCGCGGTTTCTTAAATACAACAGCAAGGTCGCACAGAACTGAATGAATGCTTTCGTGCGTGTCCGTTCGTGCCATGTGTCGTCTTAATTTCGTATATATGGCGCGTCATTGTCCTTTACGACAAGGCCGCACATTACTTTAAGGTAAGGTACGGGAATGCGTCGTTGTTCCTACAACGGAGGAGCGGGCTACTCCACGTCACTTGCATACATATAATCTTCGATTCCTCGCCCAGCACCCGGAGGGCTCATGTCTAATGACGTCGGTCAAGTCGGTTTAGGGAATATTGCTTAAAAATTCCATTCACATGGAGAAGAAACAACGATATATACAAGACGAAAAAGTACGTCTACATAGGACAGTGTGCAAAGAACGGTTACCTGTCACCGGGTCATTTGATTTGGCGCTCTATGGCCCCAGTAGCCCTTGCGCCATAAAACCCTCAATTACACACACACACACACACACACACACACACACACACACTGTCATCGTTGGAGAGTAATGTTGTATACACATATTAAATATTTAAAGGTGCTTTAGAATAGACATTGGACAGGACAGCACATTTCATAGAGTTCATGGACGTTATATCTTTTGTGACAATAATGGTTAATTGGTAAGTATTCATAGTTCAGAGTGCCACCGAAACAAAGAGAGAGAACTGACAGGACCCCAACCAACCAACGATCAAAACTATCCACGCTCAGTTCAACACTTTATTTCGACAATTTATTCCGCAACGACAAAACGCCTTTCCAGCTATACACCAAATGAAGCACATACCATAGCACATACCAGCATATACCAAATGAAGCACAGCTGATCTTTCGCTGCGCGAGTACAAACTGCTAACAGGAAGAGTAGTCCAGGATGACGCATGCTTCTTCTATTTGGCTTGGCGAGGATATCGACCCCCTACCGCCATTTCTCCCCTGTTGCACGTAACGTAACGTTGATCCAGCTGCCAGCATTGACGTGAGGCCAACAGTGACCCATGCCGCGAATGTCGTCGTGCAGCAGAAAGCAGACATCTCCCAGCCCTCTCAGCCGCACACGTAACGTCCAGATTACATCACTTTACCTGGCCTTCGAAGAAATTGGGCGGTGGGCGCCCCCCCCCCCCCACACACAGACTTTGGGGGTGGGTGGGGGGTGGTGGACCCCATCAACGGGGTGGCGAGAGGAGGTACGCCTAGGAGGGGTGCGGGGGTATGATCCAAAGTAAAAGGTACCTTCGACAGGACAGATGTTTCACGGAAGAAGTTATGTTAATTACAAAGAAGATATCCCTGCGTAAGCGGGTCAGTCCCCAATTCAAGAAATCGCAGGAATTATTCTGGTGTTTCCTGATGTTCCTGGCGTTAACACTAGACTCTTTGGTGCTTGGAATGTGCACATCAAAAATGTCTGGCGTAACACCAGGGTGATTCTGGTGCTGTCGAGTTCTCGTGATGTCACATCAGAGTGGCCTACTACGACACAACCAAGGCACTACGAACCACTATGAAGTCCACCACTACGAAGGCACCAGAATGATTCTGGCGCCTTCTAGAATGCTTGGTGTGCGCACTAGACATACGTAGTGTTTTAATGTGACCGTTAGAGCGGTCTGGTGTGGTTCACAGACACCAGACCTACAGGCGCCAGAGTACGAGCTCTACGCGTTGTTACCATGAAAACCGCAACTTACAATTATCATGAGTCCGTCAGCGCAACTTCTTTTCCAAAGGAATGATAATTCTTAGCGAAAATAATTCCCTCGAGTGTCGAAACTGACACGCTTTTGCGGCTTTCACTCGAGTTTGAAAGCGAAATTTTACGCTTTCATCGTCACATAAGACAGCGACAGTGCCATCGGCATTACTGTCTGTTTCGAACTCAACGAGCTGGCCGGGGTGGTTGAGGTAGCGTTCCGTCGTGTTCTTCAACATAAAAACCGCGCACAAATGTGAACAACTTTGAATATGTGTTTCTGAAATTCTGCATTATATACAACCGTACAGCGTACGTTACAACCGTAACAGCGCCTTTCGTCGACCAACACTAGTATCAGTTCAAGAGTCGGTGTTGTTATAAGGACTTGCCATTCCATCGACAGTTGGGGCACGGCCTTGCTGAGAGCACCATGATCTCACGATCTTCTTTGATACAGGTTAGTTACATGAAAGGTGCCTCCTGTTTCCGTTCCAACCACATTCTCCTTGTTGCCATGCCGTGCCCCGGCTCGGAGAAGCATTACCTTTGTTTACACTGCTTATAGTGCTGAAGTCGCTGTCTAGTTTACTTGCGATTGTACCAAAATATTTCTGTTGTACTGAACTCCTGCTGTTATGTTCCGGTGATGTCGAACAAAATCCCGGCCCACCAATAACAAGGCCTAACGAGGAAGTACTGACAATACTATCGACTTTACAACAGCGACAGGAAAGTTTACCCCATAAACTTAGAACAGTGAAAGCTTCGCAGTCGGCGACCGAACAGGCCCTAATATCGCCCACCAGCAAAGTAACTGCTATTGAACATGAAATCGCTAATGTACGCGCAATTGCCTCCGGGCTTACATCAGTCCAATCTAGGGTGCCCAGTAAACCATTTACATCCTGACGATATCCATGTGATATCCATTTCTGGATATCCGGATGTCGACTGGAGATTCGTGGGGGTCCGACTTACATACACAGGACATCCGAGAGATATGCATTTTAACCCTCCTTTGTCATCCCAGATATGTCCCTGCAAGGTATTTTTACGGGTATCTGGACACAGTCTGGATGTCACAAATGCTGGAGATCCCACACAAAATGATGCCATAGTGATGTTTTTTTCTGTTTCTGGAAAGCATAGTTAGCATATGCCTGCAAGGGTTTCACTTCGAGATCATTTTATTAAACAATATATATGTACATATGTCACAGTGGTGTATCACAGTCTGTTATATACGTATAAAAGCCTTCCTGGGCTGTGCTTCTACTCTTGCGAGGTCTTCGCATAAAGTGGAACACGCGGGCACTGCAGGGCCCCTCTGAAATTAACAAAAATAAACAAAATTAACGGCGTTTCTGAACATGGTTAGAACAGTGTGCAACATGCATGTACATCCATAAAACAGAGACCCACAAAATCAATCACTTTAATAATATTTGCAAGATTGATGGTGATCACATTTCTAAGAAGCCAACTGAAGATGTTGCCCACGGGCAGGGGCATCCTGAGCAACATCTCAGAGAGCTCTGGTAACATTAGTGTCTGAAAGTGTCAGAAGAAAACCCAGGAAAAATGCCAGACAGCACAGCTGGCACCTGGAGTTCAGCCAGAGTGCTTCCATAGTCACAAGGTGACAGAATTGCAGAAGAAAATGATCCATTTTCTTCAGCAAGACTGATTGATCAATCACTAAATGCTTTAGGAGCCTGTTCTAGAAGGCAAATTCTTCCAAGTACTACAATCAGGACCTACACTTTGGTACGTAGCACCAAGTACCTAGGTACCTATACCCACTCATGTGTGGTTTTTAACATATTTGTAGCAGGAGCTACTGTATAAGGGTCAGGGAACTGCTTTGTGCTTAAAGACGACGAAATGCGACAAGTTAATAACATAATAAAACTGACGGTTGCTTTATGCGTGTGTAGTGTCTCGTAGTGATTCAGAGGCCAGGCTCCGCCGACGAAAAGCCCTTTATTCACTCCGGCAGTTCTTTTTATACCCAACACACATCCTAGCGCCCTCTATCTTAGACAGGGTGGTCCCTCTATCTTTTAAACCTTGAACTACTATACAACCCTATTTACAACACTTTCTCCCCCCACAAAAAAAAAAAAAAAATGGGAACGTTAGCAAAGTTAGAAAGTTAGCAAATTTTAGTCAAGGACAGCAACAAGTTCAATACATACCTATATACAATCAATAGTAACACTGCAGTATTCATTTATCAACATTCAACACTACCAATAAAGTTCGAGGGCCCCCGTACAAAACATTCACATTGAAAATAATGTAACAGTCCATTCTAAGAAAAACACGACATATTTTACATTTCGTAATCGGTCAATCGTTGGGGCAGCCTTACAACTCTTCTTCCTCGCGTTTGTGCTACGCCACTTCTACTCTCGTTCACTCCCCCTTCAGCACTCCCAACAGTTATAGTCCTTGTCTCCGACGATGCACCAAGACCCGTACTCACTGATGGCTCGTTACCCAATGGATATCTGTCTTGACATGTTAGGGGCACTTCTCTGACACCAACAGGTACCCCTACCTGCTCCTGTGGGGGTTGGACTGCAACTGTCTCCTCCATGCTCACTGTTGGCAAGGCCCTTGGGACGTCACTTCATCGCGCCATCATTTGCCTTTCGGCAACTTCCCACATCTTCCGCTCCGCTTGTCTGTCTTTCTCTTGACCAACCTTCGTTAACTTAGAAGCGTTCCATCTTCTTCCATCTTCCAACTCGAAAGTATTCCTACTCCATTGTTTTATGACCTTCTTCGGTGCTGAGTACTTTGGAAACCCCTTAGCTGCTGCAGCCATCTTCACCTTTACGTAGTTACCTACTTCCACTTTTGAGTCCCTAGCTCTTCTCTTCGTATCTGTGTAAGACTTCATCTGGTACTGGCGCCGCTGTACACGATCCCTCAGGCTCTTCAATTCCGAAGCCGGATCCTCGAAGAATTTCTTCTGGGGCAATCCCACGATGTCCAATCTTGTTCGTGGACGACGTCCATGTAGCAGGAAAGCTGGAGATACTCCTGTTGTGGCGTGAGGAGTCACCCTGTATATTCCCAGATAATCCCGAATTGCCCACTTCACGGGTCTCCTTTCCAAAAGTGAAACTTGCACAAGCTGCTTCAGCACTCGATTGAATCTCTCAATTTGGCCATTGGCCTGCGGGTAATACAACGAAGACCCCTTTATGCCCCTTTCTTGTAGAAACTGTTCAAAAAATGCAGATGTAAATTGTTTGCCACTATCAGTGACAATGCAATCCGGATATCCCTCTCGGGCGAAAAGTTCAAGTAGAAAAGATGTGACTGTCTGCGATGTCACCGTCGGTAGAAACTGAACCTCCGGCCATTTACTAAAATAGTCCACTACGGTAATAGCGAATCTTGAGTCTCTTGGTGCTAACTCAAATGGACCGACGATGTCCATGCCCAATTTTTTCCACGCTGCCTCCGGCAGTTCAACTGGCTGCAGTGGTGTAGGTAATATTTTTGCTGACTTGTCTGCACTCTTACACACAACACAACCTCTTATGGCGTGCTCCACCTCAGTGTCCATTCCGGGCCACCAGTATTGTTCACGCAGCCTTTGTTTTGTTCGCACCATCCCCTGATGAGACTCGTGGGCCGCTTCAATCAATCTCGAACAGAAGTTCCTGGGAGGAACTACACGATCCGCGCGTAACAGAACGTCATCTACGACTGACAATTCATCTTGAACGTAGAAAAATTTTAACAGTTCTTTACTGAGTGCTTTCTTCTCTGGCCATTTTGAAGTTACATATTTGATCACCTCCTGCAACCCATCATCACCTTGCACGGCTGCTGTGAAGTCATCCAACTGAATACAAGCGGACACAGCTGCCACAATCTCTTCCGTCTGTTCAACCGGGCTACCTTCCATGGGTAGTCTTGAAAGGGCGTCGGCCACAACATTATCTTGTCCTCGTTCATATTGCACAGTGAAGTTGTATTGCAGTAGCCTCGCACACCATCTCTCAATCCTCAAGGGTCGTCGGCCGGACCCACGTGTTGACAATAAGGTCTCTAAAGCCTGGTGGTCAGTCTTTAAAACAAAATGTCTCCCCCACAGATAGAGATGCCAATATTCCACTGCCCACAGGCATGCCAACGCTTCACGTTCTCCCGTGGTGTATTTTCTTTCTTGCTCTGTCAATGCCCTAGATGCAAACGCGACAGTCCTTATCTCATTGTCGACCGGTTGTTGCAACACCGCCCCAATGCCATAAGCAGACGCGTCCGTCGTGACGACAACTGGTAGTGATGAATCAAACATTGTTAGGATCCTGCACGAAGCCAACAATGTCTTCACTTCCTTAAAAGCGTTGTCTGCGTTCTTATCCCAGACATACTCCTGGCCCTTCCGAAGCAACCGTCGCAGGGGCTCCACTGTTTCTGCATACCGCGGAATGAATTTGGCGTAGTATCCTACCAGTCCCAAGAAGGAACGCAACTTTACAACGTCCGTTGGTAATGGTGCATTTACGACTGCATCCACTTTAGATTTCAACGGTGCAAGTCCCTTTCACTAACGTGGTGTCCCAAGAACGACAGTTCTTGCACACTGAATACACATTTTTCATTCAATTTCAAACCACATGAAGCAATACGCTGTAAGACTGCCCTCACATTTTCTGTGTGTTCTTTCTTCGTTTTCCCATACACAATAATGTCATCAATATAAAAAAGGACACCTTTGCACCCTCGCAAAATTTCGGCCATCAGCCGCTGAAATGCCGCTGGCGCAGACGCTAACCCAAAGCACTCTCGTCGAAAACGAAAAAGACCTTCATGTGTAATAAAAGTGGTGAGGTGCCTACTCTCCTCTGCAAGCTCCAACTGGTAGTACGCGGACGATAAATCCAGTTTCGAAAACCACGATGACCCCGCCAAAGCGTTTAACAGTTCTTCTGTGTGCGGTATGGGGAACCCATCAACTACAATTGCCTTATTTGGCTCTCTCAAATCCACACATAAGCGAATGCCTCCATTTCGTTTCTTCACCACTACTATCGGCGAAACCCACTCTGATGCATTTACTCGCTCAATAATCCCTAATGTCTCTAGACGTGACAATTCTGCTGACACCTGGTCCTTCAAAGTCAGCGGTAGTCGACGCAATTTACAAGCTACGGGTTTTACAGATGAACGAATTGCCACCCGATGCACAGCACCTTCCGCTAACCCAAGTTCATTTGAAAAAAGATCTGAAAAGTCCTTAATTTCCTGGGGTAAAACCCGAGTTTCCACCACGGTCTTCAAACAACTCAGCTTTGCGCCATCAATATGCAATCCCAAGTTCTGAATGGCATCTAACCCCAAAAGGGCCATTCCTTGCAGTACAACATAGAATGTAATATTTGTAGGCATCCCCCGATACTCAACACGTGCTACAAAGTAACCTAGCACAGGTATCTTCCCTTGCGAAAAATCCAATAATGTAACAGTTGATCTGGCTAACTCGCAACGTTTGGAAAAATTGTCTATATACACCTCATATGGCAAAATAGATACAGGTGAACCCGTGTCAATAACAAATTGCAGCTTGATGCCTTCCACACTGATATCAAGTGATATCGTCTTCCCCTTCTTATCTGTTAACGTGAGCACACTTAACTCATCATCGTCCCTTTTTCCAATCGCGTACACTTGCCTGTTACGAACGCTGTTACTCAAATGTTTACAAACTTTTTGAAAATGTCCTATTTTGCCGCATTTGTTACACGTTTGGTTTCTTGCTCTGCAGTCTCTAGAGTTTGCAAGATGCTTACCGGAACCACAACGGTAGCATTTTCTTGACATTTCTTGCCGTCGCCGAAGTGCTTCAGTCGCTTGCGGCGTCCGTCCTTTCCGTTCCGACGTCGATTGTCCTCGCTGTGCAACTGACTGCACTTGCATAGGTAGAACCTCCCTGTCCCTGGCGTCCGACTTGTACACCTGCGTTGCTTCCATTGTCTGCTCGATGACATCCATGATTTCTACTGCTCTGTCCAAAGTTAATTTGGACCCTTCCATAAGCAGGCGTTGCCGTACGTCGTCTCCACGAACGCCCCCAACTATTTGGTCCCGGAGCGCCTCCTCTAATCGTCCCTCGAAGCCGCATGTCGCCGCCAGTTGTCTCAAAGCCGTAACATAGTCCCGACCTGTCTCGGTCGGCAGCTCTTTACGCCTGCTGAACCGTCTTCTCTCAACCAACACGTTGACAGGTGTTCCAAATTGTCCGTCCAGAAGCTTCACCGCTTCCTTGTACTCATCTTCGCTCTTATCAGTGGCCTTGACATTCGTTGCCGTTGTTGACAGTACACGAAAAATTTGCCGCCCTTCTGCGCCCAAGCAATGCAGGAGTATAGCCTTTCGCCGGCTTGCCCTTTCTTCGCTGGTTCCAATCACCGTCAAGTAGTTTTCAAAATCTTCTAGCCACTGCTTCCAAGGTACCACCGGCTCGCCTGGCGTTTCCAGAAACGGTGACAACTGTGGTAGGCCTAACGTCGTCATTGCACTCGGCGGCTCCCCGCTGCGCAATTTGACAGCGCAGCACAGTAGAAACAGAAGACCCCAACAACGAACCCTAAGTAGCTTCATAGCGCATTCCTTCCAGCATCCTCGTCGCCAGAATGTAGTGTCTCGTAATGATTCAGAGGCCAGGCTCCGCCGACGAAAAGCCCTTTATTCACTCCGGCAGTTCTTTTTATACCCAACACACATCCTAGCGCCCTCTATCTTAGACAGGGTGGTCCCTCTACCTTGAACTCCTATACAACCCTATTTACAACAGCGTGCTTCAGTTTTCATTTCCCAGTAGTTCTGTGAGCTCAAGCTGCGTTCAATGCACACTGTTTTGCCGTAGTTTCCATGTCATGAAAGATGAAAGTCACTGAAAAGGTTAGCAGCAGTAGGAGTCGAACCCACATCTTCTGGATTGCTGGCAATCCAGAAGATGTGGGTTCGACTCCTACAGCTGGCTAACCTTTTCAGTGGCTTCCATCTTTCATCGTTAATTTCTTAGGCAAATTGAGGCTTTGTATGTATTTGTCCCTTCTATGTTGTTCCAGCCTCAGAACATCAGTTCTCTCATGTTCCATGTCATTTCTGTGTTTTTGTGTCACTCAGTGCATGAGTGTGCTTAAGAATTTTTGAGAAGCGAGTTGACCTGGAGGTGACATTTGTCTCCGATTCTGCTGCCTCAGTTTTTCTAGAAATGTGTTTATTAAAAACCGTTTGACTAGCGTATCTTAATTATTCAACATTCGAAGCAGTCCTGGAACACTTCAGACAGGTCCCTACTAGAGCACTGCATGGGGCCACATTTTTAGGCCCAGGCTCGGACTTCCTTTGATTTACCCGGCCGGGCCCGGCCCAAGCCAGAAGGATTACAAGTTTCTCGGCACAAACGTGGTCCGAGCCCGATAAATTTGTTGGCTACCCGTCCCACTGTATGAGGCTGTAAAATTTGACCCTAGCTAACTAAGAGAGGGGTAATACAGGCTCGAGTCCGACGTAGGCCTGGCAAATGTACGAGTCTGGACCGAGCCCGGACCCATAATGGTCATACATACCCAAGCTCAGCTCAGGCCCGCGACAAGAAAGCTTAACCCGACCCGGCCGGGCTCGGGTAAGCCCGGGCCCGCGCAGTGCTCTAGTACCTAATGTTGCAACTAACCCACCTGCAAAACCACATCCAGGTAACCCTTAGTCCAAATGGTGTTCCGATAAAAACAGAAAAGAAAAAAAAAAGTTTCCACCTTGACATGTGCTTTGACGGTGACCAGTGTGGTCCAGGGCGCATGTAAAACCAACCCGTGGAAAAACGATGCCATTTGAATATAATAATTTTTTGTGTGTCTTGGGAATCCAGTCAGGATTCATGCAGGGCAAAGCCCACATGTTGATCACAGTCCTCTTGCCAGATGCTGGTATTTCTAATGTTTGTGAACATGTACAATGGGGCTAATCGGTCATGCTCTTACACAATCAAGCACCTTCTGCTTAATGACGGCAATTATTTTTCTTGTTGTTGGTTTAACGCCATCTATGTTGATCTCGTCACCAACAAACGTGGAAACGTGAAAAACGTGGCAGAATAAAACGGAAATGGATAAGGATGCACACCTGTGTTACTTATTTGTCTTTGTCTCTCATTCGCTTGCACGCCGGAGCCCTCTTTGATCTCTTTTTCGATGTCGATGTTCGTAGTAGCGGTGAATCTTGCTTGGGAGCGCACAGCAGCCTGAAAGATGAGAGATGGTCAGTTACCCATGTGAACCTTTGAGATCAGGGTCATTCAATGCTAAGGTACTCTGCCATCATTGATATATATATTTAAAAAAAACACCTACACACAAACACACGTATACACGAGAGGTGGTGATTCCGGCAGGGAAGATTTGTTCTGAAGGTCTCAGGTCGAGATCAGTCTTCTTGAAATTTTTGTGGGCTATATGGCTTCAGGCCAGAAACGTGTGCCTCTTTTTGCTGCTGACCTACTGATTATTCCACTGCAGCTGTGACTGTTATGCTATTCGAAGGTGAATGACAAAACGGTATTGGCCGTGTAAAGGAAACCACATCTTCACCCTCAAATGATGCACACAAACAGTGCCGTTTCTGCTATCTCAGGGGTGAACAATTCATGGTGATTAGAGAGCTGTAGCATGCTAATCTTCAAAAAGCTGCTATGCACATTGCGCATTAGCAGAATTTTCAGAACGCGGTGATGCCTGTTGACACAGGTATGAATAACTATCAGATGGAGGAAATATTCAGCTACATGATACCAGAAAATTGGAGGACTACGGCTGGAAATGAGCGGCCACATTTTGAACTTTCCACCACTGATGTCAGTTTAGGAACACAATGGCATTCCACAGTGGAATGCTGCAACAGAAAGATTCTGGAATCCCTCAGTATTTTGTGGTATTTCCTTGTTTCTCTTTCTCTTTTTTTTTTCACAGCAGTTTTGCATGTGTGTCTTCTGACTGCTCAATATCTGGCTCAATTTTTTTAAAGACTGAGTGACAGACAAGTTGCGCAATATTTCTGGTTACTCATTAAATGATAATAAAAGTCCAAGCAGCCCCAATTTCAAGAAGCTTCATTCTGAAGCAGCCTGAGCAACTACTGAAACTAATCAAATACAATTCTTGTTCCAAGATAGGGTTTTTGGAGTGTACACGCCAGGATCTTTTATATGATTCTTCAATATGATCTTATCCAACTTATCCGAATCAAATCCAACTTGTGCCCAATGCTCAGATTTTTTTCTTTCATTAGCTCTCCCTAACTCTCAGAATATATTTAAATACACTTCAGCACCAAGACTTTACAGCTGCTTTAAAACTCCACTTCTTTCTGAGCATAATACATGTTAGTAATGCCATTTCAATATAGTTCATACCTTCACCAGATATGAAACTTTCTGCTGTCACTGCTATGTGCCATAATTATTTAACTGCCCACACTGTTGACATGTAATTATAACGACAACTCAAAAGTTATCTAAAGCACAAATACCACAGTGGATCAGGAATTTTTTAGCACCTCTCTCAATACAGTTCACTTTGTTCTCGACTGTGCACGGTACTTCTACTTTGACTGGTGACCATGTACAGTGCTGGACAAAAGTTTACGGAACGCGCGAGCGGCGTATTTTCTCTGGGCAGAGACACCCTAGCGGCGAGCGGAAGCGGGCGAGTCCACCCGTTCAAAGGGATGGAAGAGTGCGCTTGTGGCGACTCACCGTGGTAGTAGTGGTAACTTTGCTTTTGAGTGTAACGAAAGCCAAAATGGTTTCGTTTTCGGTCTACTGCACCGAGCGCGAGTGGCTATCGCGGGAAGGAAGTCTCCCCGCTATCGGAGAGATAACAGGGCGCTAAGATGAATTGAGGTGACAACGGGCTCGCAGTGCCTAGCTTTTTTCTTTTTTTCTTTGACAAAAACAGAAGAAAAGAGCGTATACCCTTGAACACACACACAAAAAAAAAGAGGCAGGGGGAGACGATACTGTCCCAATACTTTGTCGGCCCCCTTTCGCAGCAATAACTGGGGCCATACGCACAGGAAGGGAAGCGTATAGCCGACGGACAAGGTCCACGTCTTCACGTAGCAAGGACCACTCTGCTTCTATAAATTCCCAGAGTGCGTCCTTGCTCCTTGTAGGCGTCCGTCTCTTGCTCATCCTATTCTTCAGGCTGCCCCAGACATTTTCGATGGCTCTGCGCATGCCATGTCAGCTGCATTACGCTGAGGCGTAAAAAAAGAAAAAAAGCTAGGCACTGCAGCCCGTTGTCACCTCAGTTCATCTTAGCGCCCTGTTATCTCTCCGATAGCGGAGGGACTTCCATTCGCGCTCGGTGCAGCAGACCGAAAACGAAGCCATTTTGGTGTTCGTTACACTCAAAAGCAAAGTTACCACTACTATCACGGTGGGTCGCCACAAGCGTACTCTTTCATCCCTCCGAACGCGTGGACTCGCCCGCTTCCGCTCGCCGCTAGGGTGTCTCTGCCCAGAGAAAATACACCGCTCGCGCGTTCCGTAAACTTTTGTCCAGCACTGTACATACTAGTCCGTATTCACCAGCCGACTTGAACCATTGGTTTAGTGACGTCGGGTTTAAATCGATCACGTGATCTCTCCGGCTATGAAGAGCGGTTGACCAAAGGGTGACCACAACGCATGCGCACTATTGACATTGGCACGAGATGGTTGAGGGGAGGGAGAACGTAGCAGACGACAGGATTGTGAAGAGGAAGGCTCCCGTTTGTTTTTTGATTATGATGTTAACGGAAGAAAAGTTCAGGCGGCGCTGGCGCTGCTGCAGGTGGTTGCGGATCGGGGTGTCGGTAATCGTCGGTTATGCGAATGCGTTATGCCTACCGCTGTATTTGTGAATGACAAGCTCTTGATATGGTCGCTAAAAAGAGAGCGTTTGCCATGTTATTTGAAAGGCAGCAGCAGGTATCCTCGCGCAGGTGATCGTTGTGCTTTCGTCGGTGTTCGGTCGTCGATTGTGAATGCGTATAATAACGTCATCCGCATCGACCATCGCTTTTTTATCGTCTGTTGTGCGGCCTGTGTGGTGAACTGCAACGATCAAGATAGCCTCTCGATTGATGGGGAATTCCAGCAGAGTCTTTTATACGCTTTCGAGCCTGATATCATGTTCGCAACGTGTGTACAAGTGCTTGATCACTGTAGGCTACGTAAACAGAAAGAACACTGATGCAAGGGTGACCTTATCCTGCAGGTGACTCCCATACGCATAACTCGACGTGGTACTTTCAACGTGCCACAAATCTGCAACGCGTTAGACCATCTCTTTGCTGGCTGTGTTTCTTTGGAGTGTGACTCCTACGGAAAACGTACTCATGGTGCTGCCTTGTTTACGTCCTGGTCATGTGTGTGTGTGTTTTTCTTTGTTTGTTTAGCGCTGTTTTCGTCAGTTACCCAGGGCGTCCCTGCTTGTGAGCGTGGAAGTTGCCAGTGTCGTGACCCCCTGTTAGTGCGGTGCTGTGCTGTGCTTACCTCTGATCTCCTTTATTTCTGCATTTCAGCATATAAGATTATTGTACAAATCATTAAGCACTAAATTGATTGTTCTGTTCAGACAACAAAGATACATCATTATGTTGCGACTGTCTCTTGCTCTGATGAAATTTCACACAATGGGAACATACCTAATGTATATATTTGTCCTTACTTGTCATCAGCTATGATGCACTTGACATCACAGATGTAATAATTGCAAAAATAAACGGCCACACTTTAATGCCATTACACTGCATCCGAGCCATTCAGAATTTGTAGTTTATTGAGACTGTGTACACAAAATACAGATGTTAAAATGAACCAAATACCTCGTAAAGAAGGATATCTTATACCGGTTTCAATAGTGGTGTTTCAAGGATGGAGCAAACAGGAAAGGACCAAAGAAGACACACACAACAACAGCTGCAACATCAGCCACAAACAAGCCTGTGCTGCCATTTTGTTCAATAATTGTGTTGAGCTTATTTGTTCAAAGCCCTATATTATTCAGGAAACACTTTTACGCACCTGGTTGGGGACTTATCTATTTTTCCATGTTCATTCTTTACAAACTTCTCTCTCGACTCCATACTGGCATTGTAAGCAATTTCACTGGCATTATCATCGCACCATTACATGCCAAAACATCACCACCACCAATGCCTAAGAACTCCCCACAGCTCATGCCATGCTATAATACGGCTGCCAACAGCACATCATGCACTAAACAAGCGTATGAAGGCGGGGTGGTTGGTACGAATTCATTCCGCAGCAAAGAGACGTGGACAGAAGGACGACGACTGCATCATTCACTACGATCTTTGAAATCACTCCTTATTCAGGCTTTTTTTTTAAATTTATAAAAGAATTTGCATAGCGATGCAGTTACAGTTATCACTTCACTCTTACACAGATCACTCAACTTTGACTGTGAAATGACATAAGAGGCCTTTGTGATGCCACGAGAAAGATAATCGCCATTGTACAATTGTGTAAACTTATTTAGGGAATCCCAGTTTTCCATGCTTTACTGGATTGCAGACATCCTGAAATACAGACGATGATTCAAGCAACTCAGCAACTGGGCGTTTGAGGCTTACATGTTTGTATCATCCGTATGTGTGGCCTGCTTCGACTAATTTTCGTTTACACAGATGATAAAGCTATGAAAAATTATTGCACAGGCTGCATTTCTGCACTGTGTGGTTATGCAGTTTGACTGCGCACCTTTGTACTGAGAGATTGTGCTATTTCTTGAGAAACAATACAGTGGAATACTACAGCAAGGCACACCTAGAGATGCTCATTCTAGCATAAAATCTCAGTGCTACAGCAAACAGCAGCACTGATTATTGTCTGCTCGCTTTCTATATTGATCTGTATCATACCGTAAGGGGAAGTCTGCAGTGGAAAATTGGACGCAATGCAAATAAGCTTATACAAAGAAAAGGATGCAACTTGAAATCATGTGCATCTTAGCTAAAATGTGCTGTATTATTTTTATTAAAATTTACATGATTGTATATCTTTCTTCTGCAATTTCAGTTATTTTTTAGCCACATTGGCAGTTGTCACTTTGCAGAAGCCGACATATTGATCCAGTTATGTCCGCACAAATCTATGCAATTGCACAGTTTAATGTAGTGAGCATGGTGTACTGTATCACCAAGGTCAAAGCCTGGGAGCAGATTTATGGGACACAATGCTGAATTCGTGGTAAAATAATGTAGATGCCTCTGCATGACTAACCACCTAACTTCAGTAATGAGTGGTGGACATGCAGAGTCTTCAGGCAACTCCTGGTAATTAATACATGTCATATGGGAGATGGTTTGCAAGATACCAGCACCCAAAGCAACAGTTTCACAGATTCTGGCCATATGCATTACGTTGGCACACCCAAGAAGAGCATGTAACTACTTCGGTCCACTTCACTGAACTTTAGCACCCCTAAGAGGGCCATAGAAAATGTGGGGGGAGGGGGGGGGGTTCTAAAAAGAAACAGTAGTAGTGTCAATTTCCCATTAAAAAGAAATGAAAAATTCCACACACACAACCACAAGATTTCTGAACCTATGGTGAAGCTAGCTCTTACACAGACATGTTTTTTGTGGGGCATGGCATGGTGTGCCTAAGCTAATGCCAGTCACATATTTGAATAGCAATAAATTTGTATAGCAATTATTTTCTTCACATATGGCATTGAAGAACGGCTTACCTGAAACAAAATAAATAATCAGGTTTGACACATATACAATCATACGTCACAGGCATTTGGTGCCAGTCATGCAGTGAAAGCAGTGTGCACGAGACGCCACATATTCTCCTGGTGATCATGTGAAGGCTTTCCAACAGTAAATGTATGTACGTGGTATCTTGTATTGCAACAGCATTCAGGCACTGTTTCGGATGACAGATCCATAGGTGTTAGAATCATTTGTCATGATGCTGATAACACATTCTTAGTTACACCAGCACTTTGTGACCGTAGTATGCCCATATTCTGTTTATTCTCCACTCACTGCTGTACATTTATGGGTGGAGTGCGAGTCAAGGAAGAGGAGAGCTGGTGTGAAATGAGAGTACCGATGTACAGGACATGTCATACAGCAAAAACCATGGACACTTAGCATGCAGCTGCCCTGAGCTGGTGCAAGGAGAACAAGTTGTAACATAATTGAAGGTAAAGTGATGTACCACGCATATGCATATTAGCAGGATTTGGTTTGGTTCAGCTATTCAGAACACGTTCAAGACATGCACAACACAGCCAAATTAGAGGGTAGTGTTTCGGGTGTGTTGTATGTTGTGTGTTGCTACCGTCAATAAATTTTCCTATTACAATTAGAGGTATTGTGGCATTTGTGATGAATAGAAGCATGATTGCAATGTGGATGCAGGTGTATATGATAAATCATGTGGCATGATTCCATAGGGATGTGTTTTTCGATTCTTAAGATTTACCTCAACAGGATCAACGTGGCTTCAACCAAAGTTAGCTTGAAAGAGGGGATCCCGACGTTTCGGAGCTGAACCGGCTCCTTCTTCAGGGGTGACGAACTAACAGGGCTAACTTTGGTTGGAGCCACGTTGATCCTGTTCAGTTTCTACCCAACCAGGCACACCTGTGTCAAGCATGTTCACGTTTAAGATTTACCTGTACAGGATATGAGGCTACACAAAAAGAGTGCACAGATCACACCAGTGTAAAGCTGCAGTGCGTAGAGTAATTTTTAACAGTCCTGCTCACAAAATGATGCAGAAAAGCATGCGTACATTTTTACTTGAAAGAAAAGCCTTGAGCTTCAGGAGACACAAAAGGGACACCATTTTTTGTTTAGCGCTGTATTCACACTGAACAGATGAGCACATGGATAAACTCTGTGGCCATATGACAGCTATCAACAACGTAAAAGGAGGAGAGCTAGTGTAACATGGGTGCTTGTTTACCCTGCTTTACTACTGTTGTCTATATCCACACTGAACACATGAGCACAGAAATAAACTATGCGGCCATACAGCAGCTGTCAGTAACGTAAAAGAACGATAGCTACTGTTAACATGGGTGCATGTTCTTCCATGTGCTCGTGTGGTCAGTGTGGATATAAACGGCTGCAGTGGCTGGACAAATCTGTACCCATGTCAACGCAAGCTAACTTTCTTTTGAGTAGTTGACAACTGTCATGTGGCTATGTACAATTTATCCATGCGCTCATGCTGCAGTATGGGGGAACGACATTTCCATTTTGATGTTGCATGAACCAGCTGACTCCTATTATAATTGTCAATACTATCTATTGATGAGTCTGTAGCCTATGTTTTGTTATATTCATCTGGAAGGTGCTGTATGCAGTAATTGCAGTTGATCTAATTTTCAACTTTAAGTGCAGTTCAATGGGAGCAAGAGAGCTTCAAAGTTTCTGTACACATTGCCCTTTATTCCTGTGCAATTCAAACGTACTGCAGTACGACACCTCAGATATATTGGTGGAGTCAGCATGTGGAATGTAGCAAGGATTTTTTTTTCCTTGTGCGCCATTGCTCACTTATGTTCTCATGTGACCTTGACAACTAATTGAGCAGGATATCCAGAGTGCACGTTTCCATGAAAAAAGTCATCCTTGTGGAACTACGTAATAGCCTTTATTGTCTGAATATAAACAAAAAGCTCACGAATACAAAGTTGTTGTGATGAATGAGTCCATAGCAGAAATTTTCAAGAGAGGATCTCCAGAATATATGTGCTTATACAATGCAGAAAAGCTGTCAGTGATTGGTCATGGTTATGTACCTGCAATAGTAATGATGATTCCAAAAAAGGTTTGCAGCCTCCTTTAGCACATTGCTGTGTAATGTGTTTTGCAGAAGCAGCCCTACAAAAGCACATCTACTGTTACCAAATGATATCAATATGGAAGTAAGCAGCTGTCCCTTTGAATGTTTTCTAATGTAGCAGTGGCAACACGATACCTGAATAACATATTTTTATTGGTCTGTTCTGCTGTGGCATGCTGAAATAAGTAAAACACACATTTCAGTTTCATCTATGCTTGCATGTGAATCCAGGGGAAATGGGGACCTCCTTAGCTTTTGCTCCGGTATTTTCATAATCGGGGAACGTAAAATCTGCTCAAATTTCGTTTTCAGTGTAGTGCAACAACATGCAATATCTCCATGCCTTGATAGTACCCACACAACAGCCGCAAGACGCTAATGCACTTTATGATCAGTCCTATTGCACTGTTAGATGTCTCTGGAGATTAGACACGCTGCGAAGAGGTGATAGATACTGGGATGGTTGATAAGCATGCCAGTGAATAACGCCCCCAATTTCTCCATCGGGGCTTGCAACAAACATCTAGCACGTTATTGCTCTTACTGTAAAATGACAGGAGCGCGACAGTGTGTATCACAGGAGATGACGCTCATAATAAGCGCCAGCACTACTTATGGTTTGTTTTTGAAGATGCACATTGACGTTCGGCCATCCGCACGCTCTCTCGGTCCCTTGGATTGGTATATGGATTTTGTCCAGTGGCACATGTCGATGTCACTCTCTTTGACCACACTTTGACGGTGCTTTTTACGTTTGTCATGCAAAAGTTCGCAATAGCGCCTTCTAAAAACAACAGCCGCATTTCGTACCCCCGGTCAAGCGTTACGCTGTTTTTGTTTACGAACCGTGCATTTGAAACGATTCTGCTTAATTTTTACCAGTTAACTTCGAATTAGTGCAACATCACCTACCGCAACCAATCTACGATAGTTTTTTCAACACACACGTCCACAGTAGTTGCAACGTATACTTAGACCGATGTTAAACTAGCCCCTCCCCTAGTTTAAAATACGTCCCATTCAAATGCATGGGGCTTAAACCACCAGTTTAAGTAGCTTGGGTGGATGATCGAAATGGAACATTTGAGGCAAATATTCGTCCCATTGTGATCAATTCTGTCTCCTGTGCGCTTCTAGTAACTATATTAATCGAAACTTACCCAAGATTTGATGAAAAATTCCTCGTGAACCGGGGATTAGGCCTACCGGCCACCATCGCTTCTGGCAGACTCTGGTGAAATACGCATGCGCTGTGCAGGAAGCTCGCTATGTGCGCCGCCATAGGCTTCACAGCAGCAGGTGGTAGAGCATGGGGTGGTGATCCAGGATTGGCGAACGAAAGTCTCACGTGATTGATTTAAACCCGACGTCACTAAACCAATAGTTTAAGTAAGTTGGTGAATACGGACTACTGTATCTGCCTTGCCATAATTGCAGCTGCTGACGCCAGGCTCAGTGACACAAACCTCCTGGTTTAGGCTAGCTCGCCTACAGATGTATGACTTTTGGAAACAATTTTAATTGACAATTATTATTATTAATAACAGTAAAGTTAAAATATTGCAGGATTTGTCTACTGGTATACCAGACAGCTACTCCGACGACTAAAAGGTTGTAAATCAACACAGGAGCAAGTACAAGCCGTACGTGCAAAATGACAGCTGTAAAAAAAAAAAAAAAAACGTTCACTGCTTCACTCAAGAACGCCTGCTGAAATGCCGTCTGCAGCAGGCCAGAAAGCCGAAAGAACAAAACAAAAAAATTCCCACTCATTCGAAATAGCTGTTCGCCAATTTGCTGGCATAATGTAATTGAAAGCCTGCTCCATGCGATTACGTATCAGCTGTTAAGATGAGGACCACCTGATGCTAAAATAGCTGTCGAGTTTTGTGAAGTTTGTAAAAATTTTTATTTGAAATCCCATTAACCTACTGCTCAACACCTTCAGCACTAGCAAAATGCTTAAGAAGCTGATAAACAAAGTGGAAATGGCGTCGCTTGGGCACAACATTAGAAGGTCAACGGGACATTCATGTTACGCACCTCAGGATTTGGCATTTCATCTTCCCACAACATCGGGGGCCGGGGATTGGCAAACAGGTGAGGAGTGGCAGAAATACAAGGGAGGCTTTCCTGACTATGATACTTAATAGACTCACAAAAAAAAAGTCAAGAAAACGCATGTTTCACGGACACCTGTTCCATGTACCTAATTTGTTTAAGAATAAAAATAATTTGGAGGTTACAACTACTATTGTTATACTGATGACAGCTGAGCTATGTGTTATATTTGACATAGAATTGGCAAACGATCAGTAACAGTAATGGGAACAACAACAAATGGCATACTATATTAGTGAAACGGAGAACTGTAGCAGTATTGGAAACGGTACTGGATACAAAGATCATCCATTACAGGGCACATCAAACAGGAACCAAACTGAACAATTGGCACTGAATTATGGTAATGACAATTATTACAAAGCTTTGTATAGCTCTGTGGCTAAAGTAAAATTCCCAGGCAACAGAAACGGGCTACTTAGAACACATTACATGGCACTTAAATTAGACATTGTAATTGTGCTTGTGCATACTTACCAAGGATGGAGTCAGTAAGCCTCAGTTCAACGAACTTGAACTTCCCCTTGTGGCCCTCCCAGCTGTAAACTGTTGCTAACTTGTCCGTCATGATATGGGTAAGGATTCGTTTTGATAAACGTTTTAAGTGTATTCCTGCCAAGAACAGCGAGCTCTTGTACCTGCAGAAAATGTATTTACTTATAAGCCCTTATTTGCGATGTGAAAAAACTATAAAATATGGTAGGCTTGTTACAACTGAACCTCTGTATGCAAGAAGGGAATAAGTTAACTTATTCCGTTTAATATTTTTGCTGCAATGACATCTACATACCAGTATGTATCTGCCAAAAAAAATTTAGGACGGTATTGCAATTTATTGACCCGCTACCCGAGGTTAAGAAATGGGAAAGGTATGCGTGTCAATGGGATCGGCCATCAGATTAGGCCCCTTTTCTCAATTTGGGATTTTACGACTTATCTCCTTATTGCATACAGAGGTTCAATTATTGCTTGATGTATGCAATCTGTTCATACACATGGGTGCTCAAAGAAGTACCGGAAATGCTCTAAAGCTACCTGCACAGCATTTTGTACCATGTTGCTGCCATGCGCCTTCATCCTCAAAGAAATGTGGTTGAAAAGAGGGTACAGATTTTTGGGCAGGGACTACTAGCAGTAATGCTAACGGCAACAACATGAGTGCTGTGACCCTCCGAGTTGTTCAGATTGTTCAGATATAGCTTCATGACAGGTGTTCCATTACTGGAAACGAAACGGAAAATCTGGTACTGCAAACGAATGACAGCATCCAAAATATGCCTGTTCGATTTCCGAGATCCAATCTGGATGCAGATAAACTATAATGATTCCCTGTTCCTGGGAATCATTATACATGTAGTTGATCCGTATACAGACTGGATCGCTTCTGTTTATGCTTGCTTCGGTAATGGAAGGAGTTTCTTACCTTTCTTCGAGTAATGTAGACCAGATATATTGACCCATAAATTGCACTTTCGTATACCTATAAGAAGCACAAACTAAACATTTCACTGACAAACTGCTTTTGAGTGTCCTTCGTGAGTTTCCTCTCAAAAGTCTCCAGTTCCTCTGCTGTCTCAAATGGTTCTACTGGCACGAGTGAAGCATCGGGAGCAGCTGGATTGGATGGCAGTCTTGACAAAGTGTCACTCAGCTGCTGTTGACCCAGGCGCAAAATCAGCAGATTCTTCAGTAACTGACGCTGGAATTCTGTCGGGTATCTTAGAAATTAGTGGCTGCAATTTGCCCAGTCATTGTGGCCGTATTTACCGCATTTGTGGCATCACACTTTCTTCGGATTTTGGCGGCTGCGGAGTGTGAGCTTCACCCAGTCCTGTGTCATGTGAATGTTTTAATACCACCACTGTGAAAGAATGCTCCAAAATTATTCCTCACCAATTTCTTCTTCAAGTTGTGACACAGACGTCACTTGTGTAGCTTCAAGTTAAATACATGAAAATAGAAAAAGGAAGTACATAAGCGTTACAGGCAGCACAAGCTACTTGTGAACTTTTCATACCATCGATGGAGTCGAGTTCACATGTCTCTGAATGTGGTGGCGAAACTTCTACAAGAACAAAACAATCATCATGTAGGAAATTAATGGACAGCAAGAGCAACTGCGCTCCAAACGGAAACAGGAGAAGACGAAAGCAATGTCTCACGCGGCTTTTATTGTTTGTCATATTTTTTTGCCTTATTTGCTATTCTGCACGAAATTAATTTGGGAATAAAGCTGCTCATTGGCTACCTCTACCCACTGGTTGAATTACGACGACACTTCAGAACGGAACAAGTTAGAACACATTTTTTTTATAGTGAACCTGACATACTGACTCACAATTTAAAAGCCCTAGGGAAGTCGGTACTCATGCCATGATCTACAGTGTGATCAGGGGTGGAAGTGGTGTCACATAGGAGCAGAAAAAATTCAATTTTGGAGCAGTTTAGCACCTGCTGGGAACACACTTCAGCAACACATTTCAGGAATAAAAAAAATTGCAGGCCTTCTGTTAGTGCCGCCCTCGTGCAGTTTCACGCTATTGTTCTAAAAAGGTTTCCTCTTACTCATAAAGCGCTGTCAGACGCAGGAGCTATTAGAACACGGCTATCTGCAAAGTGCCCTTGTCGTGATTGTAGCTTTGTATGTGAGACATTTCATGCAAAAATTACTGCTACAACAGAAACAAACAAAAAGGGTTGGAACACAGGAAAAAATGTGTGCTGCCAAATGAGATTGGCACCGAGAAACACTGACTAAACCCAGAACTTCAACAGGTTGTCTACTAAACTGTAGCCTTCAAATTCCCTGACTTTCCCAGGTTTTCACTGACGATTTCAAGCGAATTCCCTGATCAAAACAAAAGGGAACTTGGTGCCTCCTGCTACGTTGTGGTATGGATCCCTCATAAAATGGATCATTTATTGAGAAATTAGTAAGACTGCCCTACTTTTCTGCCTCTCGGCTTGTCATATTGGCGAACTGCTACTCGTGGCAATGTTGCTGTTGTGTGGGCGCTCAACCACTCATCAGCACTCGCGATTCACTGCGCATCATGATGGCACTCGTCTGCGATTTTCCCGGACTTCAGCTACCTTTTTAGCAAATTCCCTGACAATCCCCTGACTTTTCCAGGCGCATCAAAATTCCCTGATAATTCCCTATTTTCCAGGTTTCCCAGGTTGGTAGACACCCTGTTCAAATTCGTTTATATGAATCGGATGGAACTGAAAAGAAACACTTCAGCTGAACCTGCTTGTATGTCCCCGACCCAGCGAAAACATCAGTTTCCGTAGCTGGCTAGGAGACGACATGCCATCCATGTCCATCCAGACTGATCGGATGTCCACTTTCGAGCCCTGTGTACAAGCGGTTTTTGAAATCAGAAGCCTTGCATGTACAGTACACTCTCGTTAATGCAAACCATCGTAATTCAAACTGGTTCCCAAGTGTCTGAATTAATGAGAGTCTACTGTATCACGGAGATTCTACAGGGTGTCCCAGAAAACATGTCGTTGAATTATAATTAAAAGACTACACCACCTAGAGTCATGCGCTCAATGGCATTTTGTTCTTACTATGTTTTTGCCACCCCCTGATGTGAACATCGTGCAACGTAAGTTTAAGCGAATTTTTGCGAACTGAAGTCAGAAATTTGCCAAGTAAAGGTCACCTTTTTACGCCACCAATGTGAAGAGACTGTCTAATTTTCTCAAATTAATGATAATTGACAGGGATATTCAGGAGCTATTCCATCTGAAAAAATAGCCGAACATCATGCTTTACGGAGGTTGCACAGGATAGCGTGCGGCGAATTTTTCAGCGAAATCGTTGTCAAGTCTGACGAAAGGTGGTTTGGAAACCCAGCCCACCCTGGCATCGCAGAGAGATAACACAGGCATGGCTTATCATGTCCGACTTTCGCTTTCCCTCTCCCAATTTCAGGAACTGTTACTTTTTCTACTATCACTCTGACGACTGTGAGCGATTACGCTCAAAAAGTCATCGTGCGTTATGGTCCGGTGCTCCGAAAAGCATGGTGTTCGGCTATTTTTCCCAAAGGGTTAGCTCGCGAATATCACCTTCAATTTTCGTGAATTTTCGTGAATTTGGCACGCTTTCATAATAGCGGGGTAAAAAAAAGTGACCTTTACTCGACAAATTTCTGAGTTGAGTTTGCAAAAATTTACAGGTTGCAAAAACCTAATGAGAACAAATGCAGCTGACCGCATGATTCTAGGTGGTACAGTTTTTTTTAATTATAATTCAACCACACGTTTTTTGGGACACCCCGTGTACAAGCAGTTAAATCTCGCGCCGCACCGTGACAATGTGCGGGCATCTGTGAGCGAGGCTAGGCAGAACGTATGAGCTAGCCGTGACGTGTATCAGAGACAGCTGCAACAGTTACATCCAAAACCACTCGACTCAGGTTGACTTACCTGACTTGGTAGCAATGTTATGGCAATAGCACTCATTGGCACTGTTCTCGCTACTACATAGTCAGCCACTGAAGAGTGGCCAGACAAGTAGTGAAAACAGTGCAACCAAATACCATTAGAATCATCACTGCCCTTGGCTAAGGACATCGTGTTGCACATTTTTCATTTGCGCGTAAGCTGGCACAGGAACTAGGACGTAGTGCCGCATTACGCAATTGGTACAGACGGGACTTCCACCCCTGAATCATTTGTATCTTCTCCGGTTATTATATTGGGCAAAAATGCATCTAGTATGGAATGTCAACTTTGCATTAGGCAACTGCAGCATGTTACGTAAAGTGTTCACTCTGTTGTAATTTGCTGTGAGTACTGTTTCACAGTACTCAGTATGTATGTATATATATATATATAGATACTCATTGAACGATGCGACAGCACCAGAGGACACGTGTTTCGCCGTGTTTTTTTCGGAGTGCTCAGTCACCCTCCCAGGTGTATATCGCTCGCTGAGTGACCCCTGGTTTGCCAATCCCGAACGATGCGCAGCTACCCAGGGCCGACGAGCCGCAAACACGGCGAAACACGTGTCCTCTGGTGCTGTCGCATCGTTCAATGAGTATCTGTTTCTCTACGTGCAGCCATAGAAGCCATTTTAATCTGTAAGTTTGAATTTCAAACACGTCTAGCATCATTTACTTATTTTTTTAATGGCTTTTCCCCCTTCTTTATAATTCACTGGCTTGCACTGTGGCATTGAGGAGTGCTCAGTCACCCTCCCAGGTGTATATCGCTCGCTGAGTGACCCCTGGTTTGCCAATCCCGAACGATGCGCAGCTACCCAGGGCCGACGAGCCGCAAACACGGCGAAACACGTGTCCTCTGGTGCTGTCGCATCGTTCAATGAGTATCTGTTTCTCTACGTGCAGCCATAGAAGCCATTTTAATCTGTAAGTTTGAATTTCAAACACGTCTAGCATCATTTACTTATTTTTTTAATGGCTTTTCCCCCTTCTTTATAATTCACTGGCTTGCACTGTGGCATTGAGGAGTGCTCAGTCACCCTCCCAGGTGTATATCGCTCGCTGAGTGACCCCTGGTTTGCCAATCCCGAACGATGCGCAGCTACCCAGGGCCGACGAGCCGCAAACACGGCGAAACACGTGTCCTCTGGTGCTGTCGCATCGTTCAATGAGTATCTGTTTCTCTACGTGCAGCCATAGAAGCCATTTTAATCTGTAAGTTTGAATTTCAAACACGTCTAGCATCATTTACTTATTTTTTTAATGGCTTTTCCCCCTTCTTTATAATTCACTGGCTTGCACTGTGGCATTGAGGAGTGCTCAGTCACCCTCCCAGGTGTATATCGCTCGCTGAGTGACCCCTGGTTTGCCAATCCCGAACGATGCGCAGCTACCCAGGGCCGACGAGCCGCAAACACGGCGAAACACGTGTCCTATGGTGCTGTCGCATCGTTCAATGAGTATCTGTTTCTCTACGTGCAGCCATAGAAGCCATTTTAATCTGTAAGTTTGAATTTCAAACACGTCTAGCATCATTTACTTATTTTTTTAATGGCTTTTCCCCCTTCTTTATAATTCACTGGCTTGCACTGTGGCATTGAGGAGTGCTCAGTCACCCTCCCAGGTGTATATCGCTCGCTGAGTGACCCCTGGTTTGCCAATCCCGAACGATGCGCAGCTACCCAGGGCCGACGAGCCGCAAACACGGCGAAACACGTGTCCTCTGGTGCTGTCGCATCGTTCAATGAGTATCTGTTTCTCTACGTGCAGCCATAGAAGCCATTTTAATCTGTAAGTTTGAATTTCAAACACGTCTAGCATCATTTACTTATTTTTTTAATGGCTTTTCCCCCTTCTTTATAATTCACTGGCTTGCACTGTGGCATTGAGGAGTGCTCAGTCACCCTCCCAGGTGTATATCGCTCGCTGAGTGACCCCTGGTTTGCCAATCCCGAACGATGCGCAGCTACCCAGGGCCGACGAGCCGCAAACACGGTGAAACACGTGTCCTCTGGTGCTGTCGCATCGTTCAATGAGTATCTGTTTCTCTACGTGCAGCCATAGAAGCCATTTTAATCTGTAAGTTTGAATTTCAAACACGTCTAGCATCATTTACTTATTTTTTTAATGGCTTTTCCCCCTTCTTTATATATATATATAATGAAACAAATAGCCGGAGCTCTTTGGCTGCACGTATAGCATATGTTTGTAACTCAAACGTCGCCATGCCAGTACTGGACAGCTGTTTCGGCCTTGTTGGGCCTCATCAACAGTACGCACGCAGGCAACGTTGGAGTGGATGGCGTCAGAAGGTCACGTAACACGTGATTCCTCCCGTCAGGGTGAGATAACTCACTCACTGAAAGCCCAGTGCAAAGCCAGTGAAGTATAAAATGAAACAAATAGCCGGAGCTCTTTGGCTGCACGTATAGCATATGTTTGTAACTCAAACGTCGCCATGCCAGTACTGAACAGCTGTTTCGTCCTTGTTGCGCCTCATCAACAGTACGCAGGCAGGCAACGTTTGAGTGGATGGCGTCAGAAGGTCACGTAACACGTGATTCCTCCCGTCAGGGTGATATAACTCACTCACTGAAAACCCAGTGCAAAGCCAGTGAAGTATAAAATGAAACAAATAGCCGGAGCTCTTTGGCTGCACGTATAGCATATGTTTGTAACTCAAACGTCGCCATGCCAGTACTGGACAGCTGTTTCGTCCTTGTTGCGCCTCCTATATATATATATATATATATATATATGAATGTATAACTGAGTACAGATGGACGCGAAAACAAATAGACTACAAGTAATGAAGAGACTTGGGAGGCCGTATAAGGGTTGAAAACACTTGCTACTTTTATTACATTACTAATTAAGGGGGCGCTAGGAATATATTTACAGTTAGGGGTCGACGTTTCGGCAGTCAGCGCTGCCTTCAACAGAACTAAACTTGGAAATAGGTGACAAGGGCTTATATACAAGGGAAAGGGGGAAAATGAGAGGGGAACAGTGCACGTGGAGCGGAGTTGGTGATGTTGCAGGGGCATGGTTGCTAATGGTCCATTGAGCACTTGCAGTAGCGTTGGCTGTCTTCCAGGAGAGTTCTCCTTGGTCGTCTGATAAACCTGAAATGATAACAGAGAGACGGCAGAAAGAACGAAAGAGGGTCGGGGGACTTGGTCTAGGAGCTAAGGTTGCGAACTGTAGACAATACGCCGGGGTCTTCGTTTATCGTGGACTGGAATTTGTGGATTAGGAATGATTCACGCTGTTGCCTGCTATGGTCTGAGGGGAAACCAGATTGTAAGATGTACACGTGGATGTCCTTGAATGAGTGGCCGGTTTGATTGAAATGACGCGACACAGGGAGATTTGGTTTCTTTGTAATATCGGACCTGTGATTATTAAAACGAATTCGGAATGATGTTGTAGTAATATATCGGCCAAACTACAACATCATTCCGAACTCGTTTTAATAATCACAGGTCCGATATTACAAAGAAACCAAATCTCCCTGTGTCGCGTCATTTCAATCAAACCGGCCACTCATTCAAGGACATCCACGTGTACATCTTACAACCTGGTTTCCCCTCAGACCGTAGCAGGCAACAGCGTGAATCATTCCTAATCCACAAATTCCAGTCCACGATAAACGAAGACCCCGGCGTATTGTCTACAGTTCGCAACCTTAGCTCCTAGACCAAGTCCCCCGACCCTCTTTCGTTCTTTCTGCCGTCTCTCTGTTATCATTTCAGGTTTATCAGACGACCAAGGAGAACTCTCCTGGAAGACAGCCAACGCTCCTGCAAGTGCTCAATGGACCATTAGCAACAATGCCCCTGCAACATCACCAACTCCGCTCCACGTGCACTGTTCATCTCTCATTTTCCCCCTTTCCCTTGTATATAAGCCCTTGTCACCTATTTCCAAGTTTAGTTCTGTTGAAGGCAGCGCTGACTGCCGAAACGTCGACCCTTAACTGTAAATCTAT
Source organism: Ornithodoros turicata (assembly GCF_037126465.1). Lineage (NCBI taxonomy): Eukaryota > Metazoa > Arthropoda > Arachnida > Ixodida > Argasidae > Ornithodoros > Ornithodoros turicata. Next base: position 3,221,444 of record NW_026999318.1, on the reverse strand, counting down.
TCCTAGCGCCCCCTTAATTATTAATGTAATAAAAGTAGCAAGTGTTTTCAACCCTTATACGGCCTCCCAAGTCTCTTCATTACTTGTAGTCTATATACAAATAAGCAGGAAAAATCACAAGACGACAAAGAGCTTACAGGAAAACACAAAGGGGTGTTTATTAACACATATAGGGATAGGGGTCGACGTTTCGGCAGTCAGCGCCGCCTTCGACGGGACTGGGGTTTGGTGACAAGAACAAGACCATCGCACCATTCGACCATCGATTCGACCATCGCATGGGTGACAGCCGTCACCCGTGTCATGGTCACCTGCGTCGGCTGTCACCCGTGCGATGGTCGAAGGTGTCAAATATGCAAATTAATGCAAAGCACCCAAGTACTTAAAAGTACTAATTCAAATTTTTCCGTCAAAATTAATGGTGACTTCGACTGTAATTCATCTAACGTCATTTATGTCATTCAGTGCGGCATGTGCCAAGCACAATACGTAGGTCAGACTAAAACATCATTTCGGATCGGGTTCAACAACCACCGATCTGACGTTACCAAAAAGCCAAACCTCCCAGTCTCTCGCCATTTCAAACAACCAGGTCATTCACTAAATAACGTGTCACTTTTTATTCTCCAGTCAAATTTTAACTAAGATCGGTGCAGGGAACAACGCGAATCTTATCTCATTTACAAATTCCAATCAACCATTAACGAAGATCTGGGAGCACTTTCAACGGTAAGAAATTTGGCCGCCTAGATGAGCTACACTTTCTTCCTTTTCGTTTCCCTTCTGTATTTCTTTCTTTCTTTTTTTTTTCAGCAAAGTTTGAAGCAGCGCTCACCCTGCCCGGAATTTTCCCCAAAGCGGACAGTGACCTACGGCGAATGACATCACCACCGGGACTTGACCTTCTGGAATATTCCCGAATCTGACTCACTGACAAACGCCTGTGGCGTGCCCGTACCGATTATGACGTCATGTAGCAAACCTATTTAAGAAATGTGTAACTACATATAGTTCATCAGTATCTACAATTCATGGTCGTCTCATCCTTTTCGGATGCAACTCCTTGGCTGGATTGATGTCTGAGGTGTATTCGCATACACTTAGCTGCCCTCGTGCATCATTGTAGCAGGCTAAATGAAATGCAAAACGTTAACGGGCAAGGAACAGAGGTTTTACAAAATACTTACAAAATATTCCCGTGCAGATGACATCAAATGTGTCACAATTGAGCCCAGGCAAGGAGCCTTTCTTTATCATCTTGTGGATTTTACTCATAGCTAGCTTCGGCCAAGCACATTTGTTCCCGGCTACCCAGCTGCAGGGCACCACCCCAACTTCGTTCCGATCCACGAAGTGGACGATTGAGTATGGTATCTGTAATTCCTAACATTGGCCCAACAATATAGACATGGTGCAGATATTTAATCGAGCTCTCGGTACCCAGAACAAAAATGAACAAAGCGGAACCTCAAATGCAAATCATTCGAATATACATGTACTGTATTTTATATGATAGATTAAATACGCAGAGTGAAAGCACAGCTGTTCCTGATAGACAGAAGAGAAACTTACAGCTTTCACACTTAAAGCATCCAATACAATTCTGTACAGGCAGTCCGGTTTTAATATAAAAACCTCCATGATGCTGATTTAACAAGTTCAAAGTGACTATTTGTATCTCCATTGTATTGACTTCTAGGACCCAGTACTTTTGGGCTTAATATGTTGCTTGGATGATGGGCATACCTCTAGTGCAAATGCCTGAGTGGCATTACAACCCATTTCTTCCCGTAGGGCAAGCCAACAACTTTACACGCATGTGTGAGTGGCCACACTCTCAAGTCTGACTTGAACCATCACAGATACCCCAATCATTGATGATGGCAACGGTTTTTGAAACAAATCTCTCTCTCTGAACTAAGCGCATGCCCAACTATACAAAGTCTCCCGGAGGACCGCATTGTAGCTATGTTCATTATCTCAATGACGTGCCCGTCAATAATGCAGAACCGATCAGGGCCCTTTGTGGCAAGCGTGAAGCCTGAGACGCGAAGTGTGCTGTACTGTGGTGCAGTCATACACAAGCTATGAAGGGGACCTCCTACTATGGGGTCTGTTGTGGTTAAAGGGCCTCTCGCCACATCTAAGTCACTCGCCAGGCTCACATACATGCGTTCCTGATAACGATTGTAAAGCTGAGCGAGTGTTGCTCCAGGTTTTTTCAATTGTCGCTTTCGTGCTTTCATGTTATTCTCAAACAGGAAAGCACTAAAGGCATCCAATGGCCCATGGTATTTGACATCGGCAGCTATAGATGTAGCAGTCCATGCGCATTGTACGACACCAAATGATCGCCGTACAGTGCAGCAAATGTCTCAACAAAGTGGACCAACAAAGACAATGCATACCCATGTTCTGCTTTAGACAATTCACTGTCTGCCAGGATGGATATAGCACAGTGGTGCGTTAAAAAATTTAGAAAGAGAGGCTGAGGAAGAACATTTTCGAGGATGATGGGCCCTGTGTAAAGGAGAAACAACCTAAACTCAGTTGCTTTCCACCGTTCAACTTCTTCTACGGACTCCGTCCGAAAGCTTGTTCTTCAGAAAAAAAAATGTTTCAATCTCTTTAAATACTTATTTTATTCACGTGGGGATCGTGCAAATTCTCGTGGGATACTGTGCTGCAGTGCAACACTCCTGTCTGTCAGCTGACGTCTGTCCAAGGGGCCTAATGGGACTCACAAGGGTCCACACATCCAGAGCATCAGCATTTTTTTCATTACACCTAGACAGGCAAAGTGCATGTAATCTAATGGGGCTCCGCGCACCATATCAATCGGTAGCTCAGTCAAAACTGATGTGCCCCGGTGATGCTCTGGGTCATTCTGAGCACCAAAGGCCTGATCTGTACGGATACTGGCAGGATTTGTTGAGTAGTGCATTCGTCCCATGTCATGTTCTCCCTCATCAGTGCACTTTGGGCAAGCTGAGTGCCCCGTGTGACTTTTGATGTAGAACACAAATGACCGCGCTGGAGCATCGCAAATAAATGACTCAAATCTGACTTGAACTCTGAATAGAGATGTTTTACTAATACCCCTCACTTGGCACTGTAATGGCCTAAGCTCCATCTCGAGCTTTTCTATATGGGGAGGCCATCGAAGTTAAACGACAGTGCTACGCTTCCAGGTGTTTCGCTTAGGTTTTCAAGAACATGCGTGAGCCAAGTAGACGAACCCAAGTGGCAGTAATTCCCAGGAGGCATAGCAACCATGTTTTTCAATCTGTTTGAGGGAGTTCTCAATAGCGCTCGAGCGTCGCTGGATAAGTTTTTGTGGTTATCAAGAGTCCTCAAAACGCGAATAAGTCGCGTCAATGACATTTGTGATATATTTTCCTTAACTGCCCAGGCTCGTAGAAGAGCGGGGAAATCTCCAACTAATTCCGAATCATCTGCGGCGTTTGAACCATTGTCAGACTCGACACTGGACGCGGGCCTTCGCTGAGCAACGCTGTCTGCCACTGTAGCTCCCATGTCGCAAGAGCGAAAAGAGCTACTGCTGCTGCTACTACAACTTTCATTATCGGAGCTGGGAGTTTTTTTCATCCGTTGTCATACAAGATGAACTTTCAGGTAATGGTGCACTTTCAGGAAGCGTTTGCGCGCCTACAACGCCAGTGTTCCCTTGAATTATTGGTGGTGAAATACTCGTCCTGTCCGTCTCATTACCACAAAGCAACGCAACTGTGTCACGAGCTGGTGCGTACGCTTTATGAACCAAGTACTTTCGTTTCGGCATTGTTGTGCACCCGATTCACATTGCACTGCACATAGAGGCGATAAGCCTACGTCTCGACTTCAGAATGAATCGGTGGAAAAAAGAAGAGGCATTACGTTTCGTGTAGTCGGCTTCATTTCACGTGCAACCGCTGGAATGAGTCACTGGTAAATTCAATCAGCACTGTGCAGTCTGGTGCTTCACAAAATTAACAAAAACTATCGCGGCAATACGCACACTATCACAGACGCGCAAGCTTTCCAAACAGGTAACCGGGAGCCGCCCTTACCCAGGTGAAAAAATTCCCTAATTGGACCCGCTTGCAAGTCTGTTATGGAACTAGGAATTGATTGCTGGCTTGGAATGTATTTCCAGCTAGGAGTTGCTTTCCAGCTGGAAACACGTTTCCGTTTTCAAATGGATCCACTTGCAAGGCGGTTATGGAACCAGGAATCGATTCCCAGCTAGGAATCGATTCTGAGGTTCCTTCGGAACCCACCTGCAAGTAGTTTATTGAAGCCGAGCCAGGTTTCAGCATCAGCATGAGTCCTGACCGGCGATGATGGAATGTCCCAGCGGGCAGATGGTCGTGGCCTCACGCTAGGACGGTGCCGGTAGAACTGCGGTGCCAGCGCCGTAGCGCGTGGCAGCAGAGGCACGTCTTCGTCATCACACACGGGCCGCCACATCACTCCCCCCCTCAGACGCGGAGCGGTGTAGAGCTGGCGGTTGAGATTCCGCGTCGATACAGGAAGAGGAGGAAGACGGGCGACACGCAGTACAGGGACGGCTGGTCTTGCGTCTTGTGATGAGTGGGCAGAAGTGGCGGGCTGAACGGTGCGGACAAGAGCTGGCCGGGAGGGTTCCAGGGGCGGGCCAAAACGGAGAACATGCATGTAGGTCGAAGTGATAAGAGAGTGGGGCGACAGAACCGCGACCGGTTCGTGAGCGTTGAGCTCGTAGTGTTGTCACCATGGAGAGTGTCGGGGAGGACCATCGTGAAGCACGTGGAGACCGGGAGTAAACTCACTGTGGCCTCCGTGCGTGACCCCGGTGGAACGTTGGTCCTGGTGCCCCTTGACCGCAATTGGATGGACTGGACTGCCACTATGTTGCACAAAAGCCAGGTGGGAAGGCGAGGCGGGCAGGGTTCCTTGACCGCTGGCGTAGCAGATGCGGGTGGCGCGGTCGACAGCGGCGTACCGCGACCGGTACAGGAGCGTGATGCTCGGGAAGGTGCCGCTGGTGGTAGCCCGAGGAGTGCCATCGTGAAGCGTGTGGCGACGTGACGCAGAGTGCGAGACCATGGCGACGTGATCTGGGTAGATGGGTAAGGTGGGTAGGACCATGGTGTGGCGCGGTCGGGCGTTGCGATGAGTGGAGCCGCGGTGAATTGACGTCGTCGCCTAGCGGTTCCTCGGTAGAACGTTGCACCGTACCTTCGGAGGTGGGCTTGCAGTAATTTGGGATGGTGCTTGGCCGAATTACGCCGAACATGGTGTTCATAGTTCGGGTCACCAAATGTAGAGGAGGTGGTGTCCCTCTACATGAGTCCTGACCGGCGATGATGGAATGTCCCAGCGGGCAGATGGTCGTGGCCTCACGCTAGGACGGTGCCGGTAGAACTGCGGTGCCAGCGCCGTAGCGCATGGCAGCAGAGGCACGTCTTCGTCATCACATCTATTCTGAACTGCTGTTGTGGCTCTGCAGGAGAGCCAGCCTGTGCTGCTAGCCTGGAATATGTACAGAAGCCAGGAAGGAAGATGTGACATTTCCTCCTCTTTCTTTTCACAAAGCTGCTGCCAGTATGTGGCCTGTTCATTAGCCTTCTTTACTTTAGCAGCTGACACCATTCAGAGTCCAAAACGTCTGACTCGGAGAAGTCTTCGCTGTCGCAGTGTCTTTTTCTTCCCACCTAGATGCAAAATGAACAAACGTAAATATACCGTGAGCACATAAAATATGGACGAATTTACATCAGTTCTGGGTGCCCCATGGGCTTCGGCGGCATTCTTTTTTGCATTCTGTAGATTGCACTAAACATATTTTTTTTGCGTCTAAAAAATACGTGTCACGAATTGGTACTAATAGACATCAATGCTACTTCACCTGAAGATGACTTAGACTCACCAACTGTCAGTAATCCTGTCCATCCCAAAGCTGCAACACAAGACATAAACGATGAGTGAATAGGACTGCTGCTTTTTCACTTGTCGTCCGTGTCCTCTGTTACTGCTTCCAAATGAATAGTCAACTCCAAGTTCCCCACATTCCTACTTTAGTATCTACAATCCTATTTTGTGCACTTCAGGACATTATACCCGCCTGATAGCCAGTAAAAAGTGCTGCTGTCCATACTCCATTGTGAGTGAACTGGGAATTCTGTGTGAACTGTGTAGCAGCTTTGCTGATTTTTGCCAGGCCTCCACTATTCATGTATTTTCGCATGAGGAAATAAAGACAACAACAATAATAATAATAATAACAACAATTCAGTTTTATTGAAAAAACCCGTAGAAAAACATGTTGCAAAAGTACAGGTAATATGCCATGCAGAAAATTGTAAATGTTTTGCTGCAACACTCACGCAGCGTTTCTCACTTCAGGAATGTTTTTCAGTATGGTCTCCATCTTCCTCTGAAAAATGGCAGGTGCCGATGCCACTCCGTAAGGCAAACGATTGTAGGCGAAAAGTCCTTTATGTGTATTTAACACGGTCAACTTTTTGGACTCTTCATCCAGTGGCACATGGCAGTAGGCCTCCTCTAGGTCTAATTTAGTGAACCAGTAGCCATCCTTGAGGGATGCAAGCATGTATTCTACCTTGGGCAGAGGATATTGGTCTACTTCACATACAGCGCTCAATGTGATGTTAAAATCCCCACACAATCTTAAACTGCCATCTCCCTTTAGGACCGGTACCACCGGAGTGGCCCAATCGCTATGTGCAATTTGCGAGAGAATCTCCTCCCTGCATAATCTGTCCAGTTCTTCTGCTACTCTTTCACGGAATGCATATGGTAGCGAACGAGCTTTGAAGAAACTTGGGATCGCATCCTTCTTCAAGTTGATGTGTGCCGGGGGACCATTCATCAGTCCAATTCCGGGCTGAAAAAGGTCTTTGAACTCCCTCTTGAGGTCAACCACCATTTGGTAGATGTGAGGATCTCTTTGCACCTCTATGCTCGCTATAGTTTCTTTGAGTCCTAACTGTCGAATGATGTCCCTACCACAAAGTGAGGGTCCCGTGCACTTCGCAATATACAGGTGGCCTGCTACCTCTCTGCCTTGGTACTTTACTGCCAATTCTAAACACCCAATAATGGCAGTTCCCCTGTGTAGCAGTGCAACCGACGATTTGTCTTCTGCAGCGGTGGCCACATTGTTGACCATTGCTGATACATCTCTTGAGGAATGATGCAAACTGGTGAACCTGTATCCACTTGCGTGGAGATCTCCACTCCACCCCAATCAAGGGTTGCATAGGTTGCATCCATTGCTGGCTGAGAGCTGTGTACCGTGTATAGGTAGAGATCGTCCATCTGCTGATCAAGAAGCACATATTTCTGCGTTTTTGCTTTCGGTGTTGACCAATCACTACGACACTGGCTTGCCAAATGTCCCTGTTTGTTACACTTGTAACACGCGGATTTCTTGTGTGGACAATCCGGAGCTGAGTGGTTTGTCGCCCTACAACGTACACACGGTGTCTCTCTTCCGGAGCCTTGACTCGGTTTTGACTTCTTGCGTCGCACCTTTGGCTTTAGTGCGTTTACGTTTGCTACCGCTGTCGAGGCCTGCGCGTTGCTCGGGCTCGGCAGTAGATCTGCGTTCCTCATTGCCAGCTCTGCCGCCAGCGCTGTCTCGAGAGCCTTTTTCAACGTCAAACTTTTTGGCTTTGCGAGCAAACTACGCTGCACTCCCTTTTCCCGCAGGCCAATGACGAACCTGTCACGTAGGTTTCTTTCCAACGCCGTTCCGAAACCGCAATGGTCTGCGATTTTCCACAGTTCGGCCAAATAGTCAGCAACTCCCTCACCGACATTCTGAATCCGGCTCTGGAACCTGAACGTTTCATAGATTTCCGAAGGCTCCGAGTTCAAATGCTGCGTAAGGGTCTTAACTATGGCGTCATAGGTCTCTTCCGACTGCTTCTTTGGTGCTACCAGGCTTCTCAGACGGGCATAAATTTCAGGCTTGAGAGCGGAAATGAGAATGAATCTCTTTTTTGTCGCGTCACTCACGCTATTTGCAACGAAATACGCTTCGAGACGTTCTACGTAGTTCACCCAAACCTCTTGCGAAGCGTCGAAGCGCGGGTGGTGCCGCGACTAAGGATTGTGTCGCGCTGGTCATGTTTCCAGCTGTCCTACGCAGATGCTCCGACAAAAACCATGCGTTTCCAGTCCTTCTTCATCCCATCCTCGTCGCCAGTTTTGTTACGTTCGGTAACAAACTTTATTTTATAGGATGTAACTGGATTACACACATAACGAAAATGTCAACCGCCGCGCCACTTGGAACGCCTGAGAGAGAGAGAGCTGCACAGTGTTGCCAAACCGAGTTTATATATTCGCCACCCAACACTGTGAATCGCGATTCACGTCCCCCTCAAACTGTTACAGGGAAGCACAGACGGCACGTAGATCGTCTTATTGGAGGTACAGCTGTTTTCGTAACGCAGTAAGATAGTGCGCGAGCAAAAGTTGCGTTGCAAATACATCGAGGAATATCCGATTTCAAGATGTTCACGTCACCAGATGTTCGTACGAGTAATACAGATGTCTGGAAGGTCTGTTGCATAACAGTAAGAGCTTCTGTAAGGCAGCTTCTGATACTTTTCGCGAGGATATCGTTTCACAGCAGCAGCTTTTTCTTCAAATTTCATATATCTAACCAGGCGGCGTAAGGATCAACAACGAAAAACTCAGAATCTTGTGAAGTCCCCAACCCTGTTACAAGCGCAGGCGGCGTCGGTGAAACATCCCAAGCAGCACAATGTACTGAAGGTTGAGTGCAATAGAGGTGGACGGGTAGGTGGAAGGCCTTGAACAGACTGGCGAAACCAAAGAACATTGATAATGAGAGAACTGGATGTTCTGGGGCTGAAACAACGTAGAAAGTAAAAATACATACACAGCCTCAAATTGCTTAAGAAATTAACGATGAAAGATGAAAGTCACTGAAAAGGCTAGCCAGCTGCAGGACTCGAACCCACATCAGTGTTAGCTTAGCTCAATCGGTAGAGCCCTGGACCGGTAATTAATCCAGAAGATGTGGGTTCGAGTCCTATAGCTGGCAAACCTTTTCAGTGACTTTCATCTTTCAACATTGATAGGACACATACCGTCCACACCTATTGCACTCGAGTTTCAGTACATTGTGCTGCTTGGGATACCGCTTTCGTTCGCCAACACTCGTTCGTAAACCCTTTGCTATATCGAACCCGAAGCAATGAAGCACGTCCATCTTACTATTGGGCAAGGGAAAGGTGTCTTCTGCAAACGGACCAACCACTCTCCATGATAGTATTGTTTTCCTATCTTTGACTAGGGGAGACCTGTTCTTGGCAAAGGTAGTCGCCCAGATTGCATACACCCCATCCTCAACGTCACCCTCAAGGTGGAGCGTCGCGCTCCGCCCACGTTGCTAGAGGGGCGACTATGAAAACTCCTGTGTTCACGATGCTTCTTGCACTGCCACTGCTCACTAATGGCGGAAAAGCGTTAACACAACGGTAGCCAAGGTTATGCTGCGGTTACTCTGTGCTGATTACATTATTCATTTCGAGTTTTTTTTTCTTTTTTTTTCTCATGTCCTAAATTACCAAAAGGTACTCTTCTCGTTTGGAAACATTGCAAGTTCTGCAATATTGCTATGGCTGAACTTGGGCTGTAGTATCTGATTGGCTGCCGGGGACAGTTTGTGGTTTGATCAATAGGTACATATACACGAAAACGATTGTTTCCTTCAAGAGAGTTCATGAACATGGGGAACGTCATTTTGACATCTGCTGTCATGGAGCAAGTCTCATTCGTACAACATATTGGATGTCGTGACAACTCAAAGAGGAAAAGACGTATCTTAGACTCAAGGAAAAGGCATCATCTCTTGATCCTGATTTATTTCATCGTCTTTTCATCCATATTACCATTTACCATCGTTATTCTCATCTTCATGCACATAAAGACACTGACCACTAACGTGAGACCGACTTCCATGGAGGAAGGAAAGAGAGGAGGAGCCGTATTGCTCTAAGAAGTGAAGCCGAGATTGGGGGCCACTCCAGTGACATCACCGCTCGTTTTCCGGTTTCGATCCTCTATGGGAGTCCCCGACGCATAGTTTCGGAATACTCGGAGAGCTATGGTCTAGCGCGTCGAAGTGACTCCCACAGTGTCGTGTGCAAAGCGACCTCATGGGGCTATTCAGGTAACGTGACCCCCGCTGCCTCCAAAGAAGCTACAGCTCATGTCCTATCCTCACGTCACTTCCTCCAAACTTCTCTTTTCTATAGAAGAGCCGCTGGGGCGCCTCCTTTTCGTCTTTCCTCCATGCCAACTTCAGTCAGCGAACACAGCACAACCACCGCTTAGTCAACGCCACATACTTGCATATAACCTAAGACCCTTCGTTATGTGTTCTCAACGTGAGCGTAACGAGCACATACCACCCTTCCTTCAATGCGAAGACTCCTGCACTCTTACAAATGAACTTCAGCGCATAGCACACTCTTAGCAAACCATCATTTGGAATGATATCGTTATCCGACCTGATTTGTTGAAAACGGGAGGCGTACGACTTTTTTTGTGACACTTATGCTGTTAATAATTGCCACAAAGAAGGCGTACGCCTTCCGTTTTCAACAAATCAGGTCAGATAACGGTATCATTGCAAATGATGGTTGGCTAGGAGGGTGCTATGCGGTGAAGTTCATTTTGAAGAGTGTGGGTTTTAAATCTAAAGGTCGAAGGATCCCCACAACTGGCTGACGGACATGATGACGGTGTGCTGACCCTTGTAGTTACCCAGCATATCAGCGTTCACTACGGACACTAATCTGATGTGGTGACACGAATGTGATTATCGTCTTCACAGCAGGAGACACATGTCTGTGCTGATGCGTAACGTGAGCGTTTTAGTGGATTGTAATCTATCGCTTTGCGTGAGGTATGATAAGACGCGTACAACGTCCGACGCAGCAAAGATGTGATTGGTGTAAGCGAAGGGTGGAGTCAACAGACTGAGGTACTTGCATTAAAAGTTGTCCAGCATATTACTATTATTCAACAACAATCGATGCGTTTTGGGAGAGTAAAATGACGTTCTTACCAGGATTCTACGGACGCAACCAAAAGGAACGCCCAGTCCAAGGTGATCAATTACGCACGATGTAAATATACGAGACGTGAGTAGGAACAACATGGTCTAGTACATCCTAGGACAGTCTACAGGTTTTCTCGCTCAATTTAATCCAATGGTCACTCAATTTAATCCTGTGGTCACTCATTTTAATCCCATGGTCACTGAAATTAATCCTATGGTCAACGAAATTAATCCACTGGTCGGCCAATTTAATCCGGTACATATCATTGCATCTACCGCCATTGGAATCAGTATAACCCAGTAATATATGACTACTGCTGCACGATAAGGAGATAAGTTGCGAGTACTTCGTCATTAGTATTGCGTCATGACGTATGACTATGCGGGACTTTTTGAGCTTTTCATGACTATAACCTACATTATAGACTATAACTGGACCATTTCGGACTACCCTTGTCGGAAATGGTATAATGACATGAGTTATGACTATGCGGGACTTTATGAGCTTTTTATGACTATAGCCTATATTATAGACTATAAGTGGACTATTTCGGGGTAACCTCATTGCAGAGTACCATGATCTGTGGCCATGTGGGCTTTTCGTGACTAAAATCTGCGTTGTATAATATGACTGAACTATTTCAGACTACCTTGTTGGAAATTTAATAATGTCGTGACCTATGACTACGCGGGATTTTATTATGTATTTATGACTATAACTTACATATACACTATGACTGAACTATATCAAACTACTCTTGTTGGAAATTGAATATTGTCTTGACCTATTGCTATTCGAGCATTTTGAGCTTTTCATAACTATACTATAATCTGTTACATGTGCTGACACTGGACGGTTGCGCACTGCCCTTTTTGGAAATGGTATAATGTCACGACATCACTATTTGGAATCTGATGATCTTTTCATGACCATAGCCTGTTATGGACGACTACAAAACTAGTTTGAACTACCCTAACTGGAAATGGTGCAATGATATAGCATGTTAGTGTTGGGGTATTGACGGTTCGATGTATATGCTCCATCAAGCGGAGGACAGCACTGCCATCGTCATAACCGATACAGTAAGATAAGTTATGACCACTGACGTAACCAGCAGCAATTTCATGATGATAGGCCATGTTGCAGACTTTCAAGTCAGACAGTATATATCGAAGAAGCCTCTGTGCAAGCAGTATAATGAGCTGGCGTGCGTGCATGTACTTACATGCTGTTCCTGTGTGGGTATCGGAAGTAGACCTTTAGGTTGTGATTATACATAGCTTCGTCTTTTTCTTCTTCCTACTTTTTCCATTCTTTCTTTTAATTTCCAATCCAATCCACACGAAGCTTCGTGTCCCAATTCAACGCTAAACGATGACCCGCGCCCACATGGCATAACCTACCAACCCAATATATTTGGAGTGACTATGAGCTGCGGCGCGAAACATTTGTTATCTTAATCTCACAAACAAGTTTTTATTTACATGAAACGAAGTAAGCGTTAGGCTCATGTTTATCTGGTGCACTAACGTAAAACACTGAAAAGAAAACAGAAAGGCTTCGTACACAAGGTTGCAAGCATTTTCTACATGTCTAAACGTTCAAGAGCTTGAGTTATGTAACGGAAGTGATTACGATCAAAATATGCACAGTCCACGCGATGGATGCGCTCCGTGCATTGCTGAGTGGCTTGCAACAAAATGGTACGGCGATGGTCGCGTATGGTTACTCCAGACGGGGCTGCCAAAATGTCTTGTTCCCTTTCGGTTAGAAAGGCACGAACATGAAGCTTGAACTTTGCGAACATCTCCTCTATTGGGTTAAAGAAAGGACTGTATGGAGGAAGATACTTTACTGTATGTCCTCCACATAGCTCAGCTATTTGCGCACGCTTGTGAGCTGGGGCGTTGTCCATGATGATAGCGGCAGGCTGACCTGGTTCGGACTCCGATATAGAGCGTGAAAGTTCCTCCAAAAATTCATTATAGGTAACGTGCGTTACCCTCTCCATCACTCTCCACAGCTGCACGCCATTGCAGGACATGCAAGCGACTATGTTAAAATTGGAGCCTTTGGAACTTGTGGTCTTCTTAACTGCCCGCGTGCCCTTTTTGATCTCCCGTAGCCACGACTGCACCAGATATTGAAGTTAGTTTCGTCTACGTAGTATCGTAGCGTTCGGGGGCCCCTCCGACTGCAGCCACATCGCATAGTTCCGCCATGCGCATTTGACGTCGTCTCTGGTTCGGTCCGCCAGTTGAAGAATTAGCTGCTAACGACGTTACTCTGAAATATTCCAGTTATAGTCTATAATGCAGCTTATACTCATGACAAGCCCATAAAATCACTCATAGTCATAATATCATGATACCATTTCCGACAAGGGTAGTCCAAAATAGTCCACGTACAGTCTATAATGTAGGTTATAGTCATAAAATGCTCATAAAGTCCCGCATAGTCATAACTCATGTCATTATACCATTTCCGACAAGGGTGGTCCGAAATAGTCCACTTATGGTCTATAATGTAGGTTATAGTTATAAAATGCTCATAAAGTTATACAAAGTCGTAATTCATCTTACTATAACATTTAGGACAAGGATAGTCCGAAATAGTCCGGTCATAGTCTATAATGTAGGTTATAGTCATGTAAAGCTCATAAAGTCCCACATAGTCATAATTCATCTCATTATAACATTTCCAACAAGGGTAGTCCGAAATAGTCCAGTCATAGTCTATAATGCACGTTATAATCATGAAAAGATCATAATCCTGCATAGTCATAATTCATGTCATTATACCATTTCCGACAAGGGTGGTCCGAAAAATAGTCCACTTATGGTCTATAATGTAGGTTATAGTCATAAAATGCTCATAAAGTCCCAGAAAGTCATTATTCATCTTACTATACCATTTAGGACAAGGGTAGTCCGAAATAGTCCAGTCATAGTCTATATGTAGGTTATAGTCATGAAAGGCTCGTAAAGTCCCGCATAGTCATAATTCATCTCATTATAACGTATCTGACAAGGGTAGTCCAAAATAGTCCAGTTATAGTATATAATGCAGGTTATAATCATGAGAAACTCATAAAGGCCCGCATGTCATACCATTTCCGACAAGGGTGGTCCGAAAAATAGTCCACTTATGGTTTATAATGTAGGTTATAGTCATAAAATGCTCATAACGTCCCAGAAAGTCATAATTCATCTTACTATAATATTTAGGACAAGGGTAGTCCGAAATAGTCCAGTCATAGTCTATAATGTATGTTATAGTCATTAAAGGATCGTAAAGTCCCACATAGTCATAATTCATCTCATTATAACATATCTGACAAGGGTAGTCCAAAATAGTCCAGTTATAGTCTATAATGCAGGTTATAGTCATGAAAAACTCATAAAGTCCCGCATAGTCATAACTCATGTCACTATACCATTTCTGACAAGGTGGTCCGAAATAGTCCACTTATGATCTATAATGTAGGTTATAGCCATAAAATGCTCATAAAGTCCCACAAAGTCATAATTCATCTTACTATAAAATTTAGGACAAGGGTAGTCCGAAATAGTCCAGGTATGATAATAGTCTATAATCTAGGTTATATAGTCATGAAAAGCTCATGAAGTCTTGCATAGTCATAATTCAGTCCATTATACCATTTCCGACAAGAGGAGTCAGAAATAGTTCAGTCATAGTCTATATGCAGCTTAGTCATAAGTTATGGCATTATTTAATTTCCAACAAGAGTAGTTCGAATAGTTCAGTCATAGTATACCATGCAGGTTTTAGTCATGAAAAGCTTATAAAATCCCACCTAGTCATATATCATGGCATTATACTCTCTGCAATGAGGTTACCCCGAAATAGTCCACTTATAGTCTCTAATGTAGGTTATAGTCATGAAAAGCCCATAAAGTCCCGCATAGTCATACGTCATGACACAATACCAATGTAATAAATAACGAAGTACTTGCAATTTATCTCCTTATCGTGGAACAGTAGTCATATATTACTGGGTTATACTGATTCCAATGGCGGCAGATGCAATGATATGGACCGGATTAAATTGGCTGACCAGTGGATTAATTTCGTTGACCATAGGATTAAATTGATATACCATAGGATTAAATTCAGTGACCATGGGATTAAAATGACTGACCTCAGGATTAAATTGAGTGACCATTGGATTAAATTGAGCGAGAAAACCTGTAGATCCACATCGAGAAAACGCGGGACGGTGCGGTATGACTGTTTTCCATTTTTTAAAATAGATAAGTCTGCTGGATAACTTCTTATGGAACAATCTGTGCTAACTGGCTACGCTCTTATGTTGCAGATCTAAAACCACTTGGATATTTCATAGATTATTATTATTACCCAATGAGGGTCGTAGAACCTAGAAAGGTGGAGTCAGTCGATTGATGTTCTTTCATTAAAAGTTATCCAGCATATTACTAATATTTATTTATTTAAATACCCTCAGGGCGTTAGCGTTACAGAGGGGAGTGGGGTTTAAAATAAACGGTTTACACAGGGTAAAAAAAAGCTGAATACAAAGTATAAGAATAACAATGTTGATTACAATATTACATAGCCACTAATGACACTTTTGAACTGAGCGATGGACGAAATTGATGTCAGTGAACCGGGGAGGTGGTTCCAGTCGATGGCGGTGCGGTGGAAAAAAGAGTCAACATGGGATTTGGTTGAACAAGATGGAATGTGTACCTTTTGACGATGGTCAGCGCGATGTGATATGTATGTAGGTGGAAATATAAAGCGAGATCGCAAACTATCGTTATGATAATATATTTTGTGGAACAGGCACAGGCGGAACATTTTTCGTCGCAAAGCTAGGTTAGTAAGTTGCAAGTTATGTTTCATAGAGGTTACGCTGGCTGTGCGTTGGTAGTTGCCGAAGATGAAACGGGCAGCCCTGTTCTGCATGGTTTCAATGGCCGGAACAAGAACTGCGAAACTCGGGTCCCAGACCGAAACTGCATACTCACGCTTCGTGCGAACAATGGACGTGTACAGGGCTAATTTAAGATGCTGAGGTGCCTTATGAAAGGTGCGTCTAATATATCCCAAAGCACAGTTAGCTTTGGCGGTAATATGCTCAATATGAGTTTTCCAAGACAAGTCTGATGAGATAAAAACTCCTAGGTATTTATAGGAAAGAACCAATTCTAGCGTCGTATTATCAAGAGTGTATGGCTGGCAGTATCCACAGGTTCGTGTTATTCTCATGTGTTTACATTTGTTAATATTGAGCTCCATGCCCCAGGTGTGGCACCATGTTAGTACGTCATTAAGATCAGACTGAAGAAGCTGGGCATCAGATCCCTATAAGATTTCTTTGTATACAACCCAGTCATCAGTGAATAAGCATATAGACGATGAAGAAATACATTGCGACAAGTCGTTAATGTAGATTAAGAAAAGGAGAGGGCCTAGCACGGAGCCCTGAGGCGCACCTGATAAAACCGGGGCAAGACCAGAATCAATGTCATTAACAGTTACGTACTGACTACGATCAGAAAGGAAACAATGCAGCCATGATAGTACATTAGTATCAATATTAAGTGAACTGAGTTTATGGAGGAGGAGACGATGAGATATCTTATCAAATGCCTTGGAGAAGTCAAGAAATATGCAATCGAACGTCTTGTCAAGAGCAAGGCTCAAGTCATAAACAACGTAAACAACGAGATTTGGCCGAGGCAGACCAACAATTAGGGACGACACAGACAAGTAAGCCTCAAACGCCCAGAAATTAACGAAATGCAAACAACTCAGGGAAGAATCAGAAGACCCAGGTTCGATTCCTGGCGTCAGCAACTCTTTTCCCTGAGTTGTTTGCATTTTGTTCTCAAGTCATGTACGAAAGATACCAGTTGAGTTTCGCAGGAGAATGATTTCCCAAGTCCGTGCTGACTGTGATGAAAAAAAAAAAAAGAATTAGATTCAAGGAACAGCGCCAAGTGGGAATATATGACGTGCTCAAGAACCTTGCATGAGATGCTGGTGTGAGATATTGGACGATAGTTAGCTGGAGAATGTTTGTCGATCAAGATAGATAAAAGATCGTAGACAAAATTAATGAAGAGTAACAAGAAGTATTTTTTAGAAACTTTGAATTGATATCGTCTGCACCGGAACTTGATGATAGTTTTAACGACTCGATGACTTTTTTAACCCCGAAGGGGTCAATGGAAATGGGATCCATAAGAACGTAATTCGAAGCAGGAATGTCGGGTATGTTGGCTGTTGCAGTGTGAGAAAATACCTCCGAAAACACATTATTAAACACCTCGGCACATTCATGAGAAGGAATATTCTCCTCAGATGAGTCGCTTAGTGCTATGTAGGACTTACACTTCTGATGGCTATTCACTGTATTTCAGGACTGTTTCTGATTATTTTTAAGTATGTCTGGAAGTGAAACGGCAAAAAATGGGTCTTAGCTTCCTTGATGGCATCTTTGTACTGGGAGGCAGCTTCATGGTATTTACTCCATTTGATTGCACATTGGGACGATTTAGCCGCTCTGAAAAGTCGCTTCTTCTTCTTACATAGTCGTTGAATATGTCTGCTGTACCACGGAAGCTTTGAATTACAATGTATGTATACCAGGGGAATGTATTTGTCGATCAGTTCCAGCACTTTGGCTTTGAATAAAGACCAGTTTTGTTCAACGCTCTTAACACAGCTCAATATTGCGGCATCTTTCATCGTTTTGCAGGATATTTGTGTAGTGTAAATTGTGCAGTGCAATGTTAAAAAAAACGACGAGACCCCCTAGCTATGGAGTAGCGTTCCACCACAGAGTGGAAAACCTCCCCACTTCATCATCACAATATATATGTTGTTGTTGTTGAATGTCATAATGAGAGAGACGTCTGGTATAGTTGAAACTAATTCCTTTGCCAAAGCGTACGAGTATGTCGAAAAAAAGTAACAGCGCGCTGTGCGAGCACCGATGTCGCTCGATCTCGGTCGCGTCTGTCAGTGACCACGGTCCCTGAAGCCATTTAAACTATGCGCATAGTGTTGAAATAATGTTTCTAAGTCCGATGTCAAGAGCTATGATTGTTGCCGATCACTGTGACGAATGTTGGCAGAAAATACGTGGGTCTGCGTGTTTCCAGTGTTTCTTATTTGTTTATTGATTTCCTTTTTTGTTATTGTTGGTTTGCGAGCATTGATGCGAAAAACAGTACAGAAATCACACAGCCCAAAATACACCATGAAGCCAGCTAGACACTTACAAATATTGCACCACGACTATATACGCTCGAAGGTCAACCACACGGGAAAAATCATTTTTAACCATTTTAGAAGCATTGCGCTTTCGCACCTTGCTTCTTCCATTACGTATATACTTCGCACCATATCATGTTGAGAACTACTTTCGGTTCGCTAGCATAAATAATAAAAATTCGAGCCAGATAGTTTCAAGGAGCAAACCCGAATCTATACCTGTATGACTACTCGGATGTGCGTTGTCCACTCTTTCCTGGGACGGGTGACAGTTCCAATGCCGTGGCGTTTGGGGAACTATTTGTCGTTTGCTGTAAGCTCCTCAGGCTCCACGAGGGGCCAATGAACCAACGGTAGTCCTTGAACCCAAAGAACAAGTAAACACCCTGGAGACCAACGAGTATGATGAATATTACGTCCGTGACAGCCGACTTTATGTACACGCAAGCGAGTCCTATAATCCACGTCGCTCCCATAATAAACGCCAGCTTCACGTACACTCTCATGTGAGACACGTGCCCTCCCACACGAAAATCGAATCCAGCAGCTTGCTTCTTTGTTCTGTGAATGTGGATAACGATGTGCGCGTAGAAGACTGCGTTGAATGCAAGCAATATTGCTATCGGCGTTAAGAAGACCACAGCGTGGGCTCTGATGCTCGATATCCAACAAGTTGATTGTCCATACCGCGGGGCGAGTAAGAACGAGGGTACCGCGTAGTCTACTCCGGCACACATCAGCACAAGACACAGCGGCAGACCCCAGGCTAGAAGACAATAGAGCGAGAAGGCTCGACTTCGGCCACGGGAAAGCTTGATGGCTGCAACGCCCTTCCAGATGTCGAAAGACAACACCGTTGTCCACGAGAAAGCAGATAAGAAGCCAAAGTGCAAGAACATCGCCGATATTTTGCAGGGTAGCCTTGGCAAAGGGAAAGAGTTGGCAAGTAAAAAGAGGAGATGGCTGCAGAATAGAGTACAAGACAGGCATAGCGTGCACTTTGATGAGAACCCGTGGGATTCCTTGAAGATAGCGTACACTAATGCTTTCATGGTCAGACACAGAAGCGAAATGCTCAAACATAATACGGTGAAGTATATCTGTACGTTTCCTTTTGTAGATGCCAGTTTTGTGCTGGTACCGGTGGTGTCATTAGTATAACTGCTGTTGTCAGCACCCGAGGAATCGTTATAGCGGTAGTCAATCTTGGGAATGAAGCACTTGTTCCCTTGCCAAGCTCGACAGTCGTCACGGCTTGAAACCGGTCGGAATAGCTGTACTAAGTTTGGCCCTAAAATGTTCACTCGCACGCGGGGCTCCATGTCGTATTGTACATATCCCAGTGAACATAGCACAGTAGAGAGATCTTTTCCATTGCACACGGCACAGTATGCATTCTTGTAAATTTCACCGAAATAACTTTGCACTGGAGCGAAGTACGTTTGACATCTTCTAACCACATCGGCATTTACGGCATGGTCGCACGACTCGATGTAACGTGCATCTCCCTTGCAATGATGACGGTGGGTGCTGTAATTATCCAGTATGATGCCGGGTAAAACGACTTGTACCGGACGTTCGCCTTCGCTGCATGTCTCATTGTCGTACGAGACGCATGAAACATTCCAAAAGGTAACATTCTCCATATCGTAATTGCAGAGAGCACAAAATCCGTTGTAGTACGTCACACCTTTTGCACTCGTTACAGGCGTCTCGTAGAAAGCGTCTTTGTACCTTGCCTGATTTTCGCAGCCATCCCGCACTTCGTCTTCTGGCCAAGTTTTCCGGCAACCAGTAACAAAGTAAAAACTCTCGTTGGAGCTATTCTCAACATTCACACTAGTGCAGGACGAGCGGGGCTTGGAAACCAGCGGCGTCGAGGCCTTTTCCCAACAACAATCGCCGTACACCACGCAATTATCCGCGCAAGAACAGGGGAAGGAACAAGACGGCGGTGCGTCACTGCACCCGCAGAAACTCTTTGAACACTGCAGAAATCTCGATAATTGATCGTCAGTGAGCTGAGGATGTCTGCTGCGATCTACCAGCCACGGTAGAGTGACGTTGCAATCGTTTGCAGCGCTGCTAACAAGGAGGGGAAGAATTAGAAGCATGAATGTCGTCATCCTTCACCGCAGTCAATCTTTAGTGCCGCATAGTTGCGTCAAGACTTGGTGAGCAGAACATACGGACCACCTGGGATATCGCAACCGTACCAGGGGCACCGTGCTTGAAGGGGCATGTGACGTGTCGGCTCTGCAGCTGAGAGAGTCTGTAGAAGCCACGTCAAGCAGGCGGTCTATAGTTCACAACTTCACAGCGGAGCTTTTGCAAGGCATATCGGCGTACTATGTACTTGTGGCTTCAGGAGGGCAGCACGCCAACGAAGCTCGCAACGAGTCGTTGTAGCGAGTTATTGACATCCGCCCGATTTTCTCGAAGGCCATATAGCGTGATATAACCCGGAGTGACGTGTACGGGTGTGCGGCCTTGGAACTGGGGCAGATGCAGACTCTCGGTGTGTGTGTGTGTGCACTCTTAGAGAAAGGGGGAGTTGCGACGAGTCGAAGGGGCGCTTTACCCCATTTCGGCGTTTCTCCGAGAATGACTGCACTGTGCAGTGACTCCCCCCTTCCTTCCCGCGCTCGTTCGGATGGAATGTGTTGAAGCGCAGAAATAGAAACAGACGCATGCAGACGACGCGGACGATAATGGGAGGAGATGAAAGCAGCCAGGAGGAGTTTACTCAAGACGTGGGACTGCGCGATACGGCAGTTCGCATGTACCAAAACTTTTGCACTGCCAATGTGTCATGCACACGCAATGATATGTGCAACTGTTTAAACAATTAAAAACCGAAAAGTAAAAAAGCGAAAACATAGACATACACGTATAATACGCCTCCCAACTCATATTCGAGGCTCCAGGCCTCGCTGCTCCGCGTTTTCGATGAGATCAACCGCTGTCAGCCCGCTCCAAGCACAATTGCGAGGCTGCTTGCACGTGTTTCTTTTTTTTTTTGTAGTTTTCGTCACCATTTCCGCCAGTTTGCCTATGGACAACACCAGTGTCACTCCGTTTGTGAAGCACAAGTCGTCGACGAAGAAAAATCGCAGTAGGAAGCGATCACAGTGCAGGTGATGTAAAGGAGGCATCACTGGACTTAAGCTTTCGATACCGAAACGGACAAACTGCAGCAGCGGGTGTGGCTAGTGACTAGTCTTCCGGGACCCGGAAGAGCAGTCGTTGTGACTGTTCTTACGCGAGCGCGCGGCTCATTGATTGCGCGCCGGTCACGCGGTGCAGGCAGTCCGATGCGTGTGTGACAGTCTGTATGGATGCGAAGAGAGGGCTCTCCCTCGTCGTTCTCCCGATCAGCCGTCCGCCGTCGAAGATATGGAGTTTCGCTTTATCAAAGCAGTTCATCATGTAGTTCTTAACTGGACTGTGGTATTGCGACTAGAAAGCTTTCATCGGTTGGTTGGACCGTTTTGAGGCCCGTAACTTTCGCAGACGGAGCCGAGAAGTGACATAAACATATAAGACCTCACTTTTTATTGGACATTATCTGAGTGATCCCTGCCAATGCTAACCCAAACACAAATTCTGTCGAACGGCTCCAGATGGCTCAAGTGTCTTCTAAATGGCTAAGCTTCCCCAAGAGTTTCTCCTCCCTCACATTCTCGCTGGCTCCTTGCATTTGCAAGGTAACAAGTTTTGCTAATCGAGAAGAAACTCGTCGCCAAGCTATACGAAGCACTGTCTTAGGTTGGTGTAGTCATAGGATAGGTTAGGTTAGTCTTTGGCAGCTGATCTCGCTTCTCATCGAAACGGATTTGGGGAGGCAGCCTCCACAGCCGCGCTAGCCTAACCTAACCTATCACTAATCCAACCTAAGACAGTGCTTGGTGTTGCTTCCCGACAAGTTTCGTCTCGCTCAGCGAAACTTGTTATCTTGCAAATGCTTTCAAAACTCTACACCTGGTAACATAACACTAAACTAACCTAAGACACCATAAACTGGTTGGTTTAGTTTTAGGTTAGTTTAGTGCCGCTGTGGCAGCTTACTTTGCATTCCCAATTCAATCAATCAATTGTTCATTTCCTTTTTGTGGGTGGAAGGGAGAGCAAAAAGGCACAGAGGCTTGACAAGGCAATTCCATTTTCCATAATGAGATGAAGCCAACGTTCCAATGGTAACAACTACCCAAGGATGCTCGACAGAGTTTGTGTTTGAGTTAGCGTTGGAAGGGATCATTCAGACAATGTCCGGTAAAAAGTCTTATATGTGTGCCAGGCTCCGTTCGCGGAAGTTACGGGTCCCAAGGCGGTCCAACCAACCGCTCAAAGCTTTCTCGTCTTAGTCGCAATGCCACCATCCCGTTACGAACAGTGGCGTAGCCACGGGGGTCTGGCAGGGGGGGGGAAGAGGGGAGCTCGAGCCTCCGTCTACCTCCACAGGGCGGCCCACGCAATTCGTGCAAATCGGAGGAGAAAATATAGTATACATAGGGGGAGGGCGGCAGAGCACAGACGTCGACTGAAGGTCAGCCTGGCAAATGTGACAATTGCCAGGCTGCTAAGGAACGATAGAAACTGGGCCAAAAGACTCCTCTTGGAATTGGTAGAGATTAGGGGTAGAGGGAATTGCGTTAGCGATCCCTCCGTCTCGCCCTTCCCCTCTATGGCAGACTTTCTCCGGTTGAAAGGTCCTGGCTGTGAATAAACCTATATTTTACTGTGTTCGAGATTGAGATGCATCACCAAAGCGTAACGAGTGAATACCATCGTCACACATGAAACGCTTTTTGTCCAGAGGATTTAAAGCTACTTTCGTTACGCATACTTTTGTTGACATTTTCCTTGCGTACAATGATGTTCTGACAAATTTTGCACACTTCACCAAGCTCAAGAGCGTCTACGTGCATTGAATAATGCAGCCTCTGGACTTCACATTGTTTTACTCCCTCAGCACGGTTGTACTGCGGGGCGACTCGAAGCAAGTTATTATCATAAAAGTCATACATCATGACTTTAGAGAGCTCGAGGACGGTGAACCCCCGGTACAGAGGCTGTCGCATACGAGCTATCGATTCAGAGAACTGAAACAAGACGACGTTACAGTTTAGAGCCCTGAATTGTTTTGGTTTGCGGAAGAATCTCAACACTTATTCCTCGGAAACCGCCAAGCGACAGCCTACGAACTTTTGTACATGCATACATGTCTTTCCATATACTAAGTCAATGAAAATATTGTATCATTTGCGTTCGAAGGTATTGATTGGCTGCTTGCGTAGTTCGTGATGAAAGTTAACGTTGGATCCCAGGGATGGTTTCTGTTTGAACCTGAGCACCCTATGAATTTTCTCGAGTCGGAGACCCAACTGCTGGTACAGCTTTACACTGCGATAGTGAAGAAAATACTTCTTCTTGTCAAGCAATGTCAGCAGTAAAATCGGCTGGGTATCACGCTCTGGGAGGGTAATATTTTCATCAGGTTTTATATTCTGAGAGCAGCTCATGCGGAACCCTAACTTTTTTCGGGTGACATCGCTAAATCGCTATGTTGTTCGTTGAGCTCACGGCCGCAGCCAGGTCGACCTAAAAAAAATAACGACGACGACAGCAACAACAACAAAAAAGAATAAATAAACGTCTGCATTGTCCGCAACAAGGGTTCCATCGCAATCTGCAACCTCCTCTGGTGACACAGACACTCAAAGTTATCGAACAGGAGGATCAATGCGCCATAGAGTACGTTTATGTCCCTGTAATGAACTACGGGCTTTGGATTTGGGGGATCGTACCACTCCGTCCCCAGAACATTTGCAGTCATTTGCAGTGGCCATTCGCGCCGCACACTGGGTCATACTACCACGTAGACACCCTTCAATTAACATATAGGCACCGGAATCGTGGATTAGCCCCAGGCTAACCTGACTCATTTTTAGAGCGCAAGACATGCTTATAGCCCTGGGAATGAAGTAGTATAGGGGGGACCGCTATAAGAACATCCTTTTTCTAATCCAGTTCTAGGAATTTCTAATCCAACACAAGCCAGTTCTAATCCCTCTGGTTAGTGGCCCCACTTTGATTGACAGGCCCCTTTTTGGCTCGCCCATTCATGCTGATTGGTTTGAGATGACCCCACTTCGATTTACAGGCCCCTTGTTTGGCTCCACCCCTTCACGCTGATTGGTTCAAAATGACCCCACTTTGATTGACAGGCCCCCTTTTGGCTCCGCCCACTTCACGCAGATTGGCCCCTCCAAACCTACTGATTGGTGATTGATCCATCCACTTCGCGCTGATTGGCTCCTTCTAGGACAGCTGATCGACCAACCCAGTGACCCCGCTACAGCTCTATCTTAGACAAACAAAAGGAATACATTGCAACGTTTATTGAGTACATCATGGCTGTCTTGGAGAGATTGATTCCTTTGATGCTGGGCATGGTTCCTCGGAAGTGACGAATCATGTAGGTGTCTCTGGGACAGCGGCTAAGAAAAGTTTCATCCTCCGTGAGTTGACACATTCCACGCGCACTGGACGCTTACGTCCAGTGGTTGAAGGCACGTGCGTAGCGATCCAGTAGTGTTCTTGTCCAGCTTAATGTTGGACCGCATAGGTACCACATACCAATCTGTGATAGTGAAGATATCACAAGGGCATTCAAGCGGGTAGGTGTGCTTATCCTTCTCGAGCTTCATGCGTCTTCAGTTGCAGGTGTCCAGTGCCAGCGTGCATGAGACGAGCGAGAAGAGAACGAGCTACCATATCCTTCCACTGGTCCAACTGACGCTACTCCTTCTCATCCTCTGCATTATCTGAGGAGAGAAAGAATGCCCAGTTAAATCACGCTATCTCCGTCATACACTCAAGCTTACCATATTCGCAGCTTCCGTATGGGTAGGAGTCGATGTCATTGTAGAGGTATCATTTGTCGTCGTACGCCATCAGACTTCTTTTCACATTTCTGATGGTGTACATGCACTGTTTCTTTCCCACTATTGACACCTGTTCGTGCGATACGCTAGTGTGCTTGAACAGGGTATCATGGTACGTATCATGGAGGAGGTGTTTGCGCACAATGTTCTTTTTTACCCCTTTAGCTCTTGCAATTTGTTTTCCCCCAGCTAGTTTGATGGAGTACATTTTGGCTTTCAAGCATATTACTTCCTCTATGGGTTTGCTACCGGTTTCACTTTTGAATGCACCAAGCCTACCACGATTCCTCTAGCTGTACAGTGGGGGACCCCGATCGAAGCAAGACAAGTCTAAATGGTCGTCGGCGATCACACGTAACTGATCTTCGTAATCCTTGCAGAATAGGCCGAGGATCAGAGAATCCGTGTCAAAGTAGCAGGTAATCACCGGACAAGTGAGCTTGCTCAGCAGAGTTTCGTAGTAGAACGAGTACATCGTTAATTTACTCAGTTCTAAAATCGTGAAGCTAATCTGCAAGGGGAAATCACATTGCACTTTTCTTTTGCGCATTTCGTACATGACACAATCGGGGGACAAAATTTCCATTCGCACGCATTCTGCCCGACTCCCGAGGCGACTCGCCGTCTCCTCATCAAAGGCCACTCGAATATCCCTCATGTTAAATTTATTTAAAAGCGTTCTTCCGAAGACCGCATTATTTGAGATTTTATAGAAATTTTTTTCAAACGTCGTGCCTGAGGCAACGCGCCTGGCAACATTGTCCTCAATGTAGGGACGCAGGAATGGTGCCTGACGAAATTTTAGGATTCGGTGAATTTTTGTCACCCTCATGCCCAATCTACAGTAGAGTGCGAGCAGTGCGTAATGAACGACATACTCGACCTTGTCCTTGCACGTCAGCAACAGCTTTTTGCTGTTAGCTGGCTGATACATTAATTCTTCGAGAAGACCTCGCTGGAATGGCGAGAGCCATTCCTCTGGGACCACAGCCTTCTCGGGAGCCAGGGGGAAGTACCGCGTTAGAGCGTGGATAGATTTTGGATACTCCAAGTCGCACACATACACGTACCCCACCTCCGAATCCGTGGGGTGACGCATAAAATCCACAGAGCTAAAATCCTCGACCCACTCGAAATCGCCGACGGGGAGGTGCTTTACCATACTGAATCCATAAAGATTGTTGCAATCTATGTATGATATGTACACCTCCTCTTTTTCGGGATCATAGCCACTACACAGAGGGTTGTTAGCCCGCAAATGACGCCTGCTCGCCTGACAGAGCCCGCCCCTAACACCCGACTCGATGGTTCTGTACATGTCCTCGTCGATGATTAACTCCAATTTTGCCTGCGTGTAATTTAGAGCACATTGCCACGAATAGGATGCCAGAGAAACACAATGAAGCAATTCTAATCCACGCGCGTCATAGCACAGTCGTCGAAAGTGCTGCATTACATCAGCATGTTATAGGGCATCCGTTTTCAGGTACAGTGCATTATAATCCCTCAGATTCGAGCATCTAAAACGTTCAAATACTTGCAGCGCATACTGGTAGTCTTCCTCGCTTATATCCTCCCCAGTGAGATCATTTCGGAAGGCAGATTTTGCCGGCAGAGCCAATTCATCGTACACCGCAAAAGAATTAACGTGGCTGTATGGGAATACACCTTTACGAAGCAGAATTTCGTAGTCGTTTCCAAATACCTGCTTCAGGCACTGGAACGCCTCTGCGCCCCCCATGGATTTGACGGTTTCCACAAGCTCTCCCAGCGACGAATTTAGGTACTGCATGGTATCTCTGAATAGGAAGGTGCCAATTTCGAACGATCGAATTTTTTCCATGGAACTGGCAACGATGAAGGGAGCTCGCTTCCACCCGAGAAGGTGAAATTCCCGCAGCAGTCCGGCCAAATCGTAGGCCAGATTGTGCACCATGATCGGTAATTTTTCTCTCGTCGTGCACGCCACATTACAGGGGCTGCACAGCGTCGCAATGTCATTTGTGTCCCCGGTAGTACATCGCTTGGAATGGTCGTGATGACGGACACGGGGTAGATCTCGCGTGAACTCCCGTTTACAGTACGCGCAATGGGTGGCAGGCCCGTCTGTGCTTGGCCCGTTGCTCATCATTCAGCACCATTGTGGCGGGGCAGGCATTCAGGGCAACCATCTCGTCTCGCATTTCCATCAAAGCCTTCACGCACTGCCTCGCGGAATCTTCACCGTGGTGCGTCCTGACGCGCATCACCTTCGAGTCGTGGGTGCGCACGAGCACGGCACAGAAGCTAGAGGTGACGTGACGCTGCATGCCAACACCACTGGGCGCGAGTACGCTCTCCGTGTCCAACGCGACGACGTAGTTGTACTGCTGCTTGTACTGTATTTTATTAAATTCTACAAAATTTTTGCCAGGTTCGCAAAATTCCAATAAGATTTCGTTCACGTTCGCGCACAGGCGACGATGTTTCGCCATGCTCTTTTCCTCGTTAAAAGAGCGCGTGCAACGTTCGCATACGAAACACCTATTGTCTCTCATCAGTAATCGTTCGAGGGACTTCATTCCAAAAAAATGTTCATCTATAGCCAATAAGTGAATTTTCTTTTCACACTCGAGTTTTGGGGGTCGCGACACGTGCACTCCCTGATCGACGTACTCGTACACGTAAACGGATATCTTGTTTTTGTCTTCGAATTCGTCCAGATCAGAAAATGAAACGGGGAAGTGGCTTGGCCACCAGTAATCTACTGCATAATTTTCACATTTTTTCCACGAATTCCTTTCCTGTGGGTGCAGGAGAGCGAGCGTATTGTATTTAAAACATTCGCCCTCCTTGCGTGCTGGTAAATGGATATTCGTTAACACGTTCCTGCGTTTAGCCAGATTCGTGGGAAGTACCCCATTGCACCCGAATTTTTTAGTTTTTACAGCAGAAATACACTTTTTGGACGTCAGTGGATACAAACCCACTACCCTCGCGCTGGTAATTTTCAATGCGCCCGGTGGACTCCTGAATCACATCCATCAAAGTATTTGCGATAGCTCTGTCGCTGAGGACTTCGCGAGCAAGCGCCATAAAATGAGCTATGTGCGCGGTTACATCCCCTCGATTTTCTTTCATCATTAGAACGTCAGAACAAATGCAAAACCTAAAGGGTATTCTTTGCGCTCGCAAAATAGCAATTATATTGTGGAGGTGGTTCATTAAATATTGTCGCAAGTCCTCTACTCCCTGATCGTGAACAGATGCCAATAGCACAAACGCTTTGCCGATACCTCGAAATGCGCTATCAGTTTGAAAGAAAGGCAGGAAGGAAATGTCCACATAGGGATGTGATCGCTCGACGTGAGCATGCAATGTGGCAGGTGAAATGTCTGGAGAAGATGGTGAATTCTCTTCCAATGGCTCATCATCCCCGATATCATGAGGATCAAAAAAGCAGAACACGCATCTAGGCACTGAAAAAAAGAAGAAACACTAAGAAAACGTGCACCACAAAGTGTGGATGAAAAATACTCACTCTTGAAGCGAGCTCCGCACACTCCCGAAGTGACGCGAAGACTGCTGCCTCTTTACACATCCTCCCCATTTATATAGCGGCGACCTCGCTGCATGCCCCAACATGCACGGGTGCGGCGAGTCGTCATAGCCTAAAAATAACCTGCTCTGCATGTTCAAGGTCGCAGCTTGCCCTTGGCTTCACGTAATGCTCCGTCCGCCTACACCATTGCCGTACCTGAGCGCAAAGTTCGCTCTCATCACATGTCATTCCGATATGCAAGTTGCTTTCATGAGCAGGCACACAACCATCCCTTTTTGTTCACAGTGGCTGTGGAATTTCAATAATATTACTTAAAAGAAACAAATTGCAGTGAAATGCAGATTCATCTCAGACAGGAATTTCTACCCTCAGCGTTAAACCTTCAGATACCAGCATTTCTGCTCAAATAGCAAAATAGCTATGACCTCAAAAATTAAACACATGCTAACAAACTACCATCAACTGCTATCAGATAATTATTGCATAATGCTAAATACTCAATTGCATTGCCCCTAAGTGAAGAAAGCGCAGGACAAGGGTACACAGATTCACTTAAGCAATGAGGAAAAAGGCTTAAAACCTCAGGAACAAGCGCAGAGTCACCACACATCGCTACGCAGCTAACACAAGATAACAACAAGATACTAGCGGCGGGTAAGATTGTAACACTGCCAAACAAGCCCCAACATGCCACGATGACGTCACAAACCAGGAAAAAAGCACACACAGCAGCTCAGGAATGCACAAGGAGAGGTGCTTTATTGGAATCTCTACTCCTGGGTCAGACACCAACATTTCTGCTCAAATACCCATAACTGCAAGATTAAGCTCTGCTTACTTTATCAAGATATCGAACACCCAACAAAATCAAACAAACAACCCCACTTCCACTGACAGAACACTATTCAGCTTTTACGCAGGAGGCTTTCTTCTACATAAAAGTACAGAAAATAAGAAAAGAGCAGCGAAAAATTACACGCACTTTTGCTCGCATAGCTATAAGAGAAAAAAAATAAAAAAAATAAAATAACGACGCACACGCTAATAAACTGTGACAAAGACACCCATTTCTGCTATCAGATAATTATTGCATAATGCTACATACAGTCGCATTGTCCCTGCCTAAAGAAACCACAGGACAAGGGTACACAAATTCACTTAAACGATGAGGGAAAAGGTTTAAGACCTCAGGAATAATCGCAGAGTCACCACATATCGCTACGCAGTTAACAAAAGATAACAACAAGATACTAGCGGCGGGTAAAATTGTAACACTGCTAAACAAGCCCCAACATGCCATGATGACGTCACAAACCAGGAAAAAAGCACACGCGCGCGCACACAGCAGCTCAGGAATGCACAAGGAGAGGTGCTTTATTGGAATCTCTACTCCAGGCTCAGACACCAACATTTCTGCTCAAATACCCATAACTGCAAGATTAAGCACTGCTTACTTCATCAATATATCGAGCACCCAACAAAATCTAACAAACAAAACAAACGAAAACAAACAAACCCCACTTTCCGTGATAGAACACTATTCAGCTTTACCAAGTGATTTTCTTCTGCTTTAGCAGTCAAAGAAGAAAAGAGCAATGAAAAATTACACGTACTTTTGCCTGAATAGCTATAACTGCAAAAAAAAAAAAAAAAAAGCGAGGCACATGCTAATCAACGGGGAAAAAGGCACTCATTTCTGCTATCAGATTATTATTGCATAATGCTACATACACAGTCGCGTTGTCCCTGTGAAAAGAGAGCACAGGACAAGGGTTCACAAATCGAATTGGGAAAATCACTTCTACTCGCGCAGCATAATACGATACACGCTGTTTTTTTACGGGTGAAAATTACAATAAGAAGCCACCTGCTATGCAAGTGCAACAACCCTTATTTTTAAACCAACACTTCATGCAATACCACATAAATTTATCACTCGAGCCTCACGAAAAGGCATACACAATGTACTTACTGGTTAAGTGGGGTCACAGTTGCACACACACACACACACACACACACACACACAACACAACACAGACACAACGAGCGACAGTGAAAAATAACAAATTATACGCACTTCTGCTCGAATAGCAAAGTGTCAAGCATGACAAAACAGATTTTCTACCACCAGAAAATTATTAAACAGAATAACACAATATTCGCAAAAATTTTCTTGCTCTCGCAAAAAAGTTGCTTATTCTTGCGTGAAGTTTGGAATCAATGATGATGGAATGATATTTTATCTTATTTGAATCATTAGTGACTCCCCTATTTAGTGAATGGTAGTGTGGTTATGAAAACTGGTTTGTTTAAAAATGATAGGAGCTACAGGGTGTAGCGAATGCTGTTCTCCTTTTACACTCTGTAATATTTCTTGTGAAATATTTATATGCAAGCAAACAAAAGTACAAAGAAATTAATCTCATTCTGTGTTATAATTGCTGCACGCTGTTCTTGGATGTATAGGCAACATGCATTCCTGAGATGCAGTGTTTCTTTTTTGCTTTGGGACGGTCGACTGGCGATATCGTATTACATCCGGCGCGAAGGCCTATTGTTTCGCATTGGCATATGCGTGTTCCCCGTTTTGACGATGGCTGGATAATTATTGACGTGAGGAATAATATGAATTTATGTGGCTGTGAATAGACCTTGGGTTTTTGCTCGTTGTGAGGCACTAAAAATGTGTGAGTGTGCGTGCGCGTTTGTGCAGCTGGGTCCCCACTTGACAAGTAAGTTCATTGTGTTTGACTTCAGTGATATTGCCGATATTGCCGTATATTATGCCGACTGTGATTTTTTTGTTTGAAAAATAAGATTTATCGCATTTTCAATAGAGTAGACTGCGTTACACATGATATATGCTTTCTCCAAGCAGCGTGCTTTATTCTTATCGAATCGCTCAAGCCTGTATAACAAATTCAGAAAGCAGATGTGAATAGGTGTGTTCCTCAGGTTGTGTGTTTGCCACACAAGCTTAATTTTTGCGAATATTGTGTTATTCTGTTTAATAATTTTCTGGTGGTAGAAAATCTGTTTTGTCATGCTTGACACTTTGCTATTCGAGCAGAAGTGCGTGTAATTTCTTATTTTTCACTGTCGCTCGTTGTGTCTGTGTTGTGTGTGTGTGTGTGTGTGTGTGCAACTGTGACCCCACTTAACCAGTAAGTACATTGTGTATGCCTTTTCGTGTGACTCGAGTGATAAATTTATGTGGTATTGCATGAAGTGTTGGTTTAAAAATAAGGGTTGTTGCACTTGCATAGCAGGTGGCTTCTTATTGTAATTTTCACCCGTAAAAAAACAGCGTGTATCGTATTATGCTGCGCGAGTAGAAGTGATTTTCCCAATTCGATTTGTGAACCCTTGTCCTGTGCTCTCTTTTCACAGGGACAACGCGACTGTGTATGTAGCATTATGCAATAATAATCTGATAGCAGAAATGAGTGCCTTTTTCCCCGTTGATTAGCATGTGCCTCGCTTTCTTTTTTTTTTTGCAGTTATAGCTATTCAAGCAAAAGTACGCGTTAATGTTTCATGGCTCTTTTTTTCTTTCACTGCTAAAGCAGAAGAAAATCACTTGGTAAAGCTGAATAGTGTTCTATCACGGAAAGTGGGTTTGTTTGTTTTTGCTTGTTTGATTTTGTTGGGTGCTCGATGAAGTAAGCAGTACTTAATCTTGCAGTTATGGGTATTTGAGCAGAAATGTTGGTGTCTGAGCCAGGAGTAGAAATTCCAATAAAGCACCTCTCCTTGTGCATTCCTGAGCTGCTGTGTGCGCGCGCGTGTGTGCTTTTTTCTTGGTTTGTGACGTCATCATGGCGTGTTGGGACTTGTTTAGCAGTGATACGATTTTACCCGCCGCTAGTATCTTGTTGTTATCTTGTGCTAGCCGCGTAGCGATGTGTGGTGACCTGAGGTCTTAAGCCTTTTCCCTCATCGCTTAAGTGAATTTGTGTACCCTTGTCCTGTGGTTTCTTTATGCAGGGGCAATGCGACTGTATGTAGCATTATGCAATAATTATCTGATAGGAGAAATGGGTGTTTTGTCAGTTGATGGTAGTTTGTTAGCTTTCATTTTTGAAGTCATAGCTATTTCGCTATTCGAGCAGAAATGCTGGTATCTGAGGGTTTAACGCTGAGGGTAGAAATTCCTGTCTGAGATGAATCTGCATTTCACTGTAATTTGTTTAATTTAAGTAATATTATTGAAATTCCATAGCCACTGTGAACAAAAAGGGATGGTTGTGTGCATGCTCATGGAAGCGACTTACATGTCGGAATGACGTGTGATGAGAGCGCGAACTTTGCGCTCAGGTGCGGCAATGGTGTAGGCGGACGGAGCATTACGTGAAGCCAAGGGCAAGCTGCGACCTTGAACATGCAGAGCAAGTTTATTTTTAGGCTATGACAACTCCTCGCACCCGTGCATGTTGGGGCATGCAGCGAGGTCGCCGCTATATAAGTGGGGAGGATGTGTAAAGAGGCAGCAGTCTTCGCATCACTTCGGGAGTGTGCGGAGCTCGCTTCAAAAGTAAGTATTTTTCATCCACGCTCTGTGGTGCACGTTTTCTTAGTGTTTCTTCTTTTTTTTTCAGTCCCTAGATGCGTGTTCTGCTTTTTTGATCCTCATGATATCATGGATGATGAGCCAATGGAAGAGAATTCACCATCTTCTCCAGACATTTCACCTGCCACATTGCATGCTCACGTCGAGCGATCACATCCCTATGTGGACATTTCCTTCCTGCCTTTCTTTCAAACTGATAGCGCATTTCGAGGTATCGTCAAAGCGTTTGTGCTATTGGCATCTGTTCACGATCAGGGAGTAGAGGACTTGCGACAATATTTAATGAACCACCTCCACAATATAATTGCTATTTTGCGAGCACAAAGGATACCCTTTAGGTTTTGCATTTGTTCTGACGTTCTAATGATGAAAGAAAATCGAGGGGATGTAACCGCACACATAGCTCATTTTATGGCGCTTGCTCGCGAAGTCCTCAGCGACAGAGCTATCGCAAATACTTTGATGGATGTGATTCAGGAGTCCACCGGGCGCATTGAAAATTACCAGCGCGAGGGTAGTGGGTTTGTATCCACTGACGTCCAAAAAGTTCAAATGTGTATTTCCGCTGTGAAAACTAAAAAATTCGGGTGCAATGGGGTACTTCCCACGAATCTGGCTAAACGCAGAAACGTGTTAACGAATGTCCCTTTACCAGAGCGTAAGGAGGGCGAGTGCTTTAAATACAATACACTTGCCCTCTTGCACCCGCAGGAAAGGAACCGATGGAAAAAATATGAAAATTATGCAACAGAGTACTGGTGGCCTAGTCACTTCCCTGTATCCTTCTCTGATCTTGACGAATTCGAAAACCAAAACAAGATTTCCGTCTACATGTACGCGTACGTCGATCAGGGAGTACATGTGTCGCGACCCCCAAAACTAGAATGGGAAAAGAAAATTCACTTGTTGGAAGTAGATGAGCATTTTTTTGGAATTAAGTCCCTCGAACGCTTGTTGACAACAAGAAGTAACCATTTCGTATGCGAACGCTGTACACGCTCTTTCGTGAAGGAAGAGAGCGTGGCGAAACATCGACGCCTTTGCACGGACGTGAACGAAATTCTGTTGGAATTTTGCGAGCCGGGAAAAAATTTTGTAGAGTTTACTAAAATACAGTACATGCAGCAGTACAACTACGTCGTTGCGTTGGACACTGAGAGCGTACTCGCACCCAGTGGTGTTGGCATGCAACGTCACATTACCTCTAGCTTCTGTGCTGTGCTCGTGTGTACCCACGACTCAAAGGTGATGCGTATTAGAACACACCACGGGGAAGATGCGGCAAAGCAGTGTGTGAAGGCGCTCATGGAAATGCGTGATGAAATGATTGCCTTGAACGCCTGCCCCGCTGCAATGGTGCTGAGCGATGAACAACAAACCAAGCACAGAGCTGCCACCCACTGTGCATACTGTAAACGGGAATTCGCGAAAGACCTACCTCGTGTCCGGCATCATGATCATTCGAAGCATTGTACTGCGGGTGAGACAAATTATATCGCGACACTGTGCAACCCCTGTAACGTCGCGTGCACTACCAGAGAAAAATTGCCGATCATGGTCCACAATTTGTCTTATGATTTGGCTGGACTGTTGCGGGAATTTCACGTTCTCGGGTGGAAGCGACCTCCCTTCATTGTGGCCAGTTCCATGGAAAAAATTCGTTCGTTCGAAATTGGTACCTTCCTCTTCAGAGATACCATGCAGTACCTAAATTCATCACTTGGGGAGCTTGTGGAAACTGTGAAATCCATGGGGGGTGCAGAGGCGTTCCAATGCTTGAAGCAGGTATTTGGAGACGACTACAAAATTTTGCTTCGTAAAGGTGTGTTCCCTTACAGTTACCTTAGTTCTTTTGCAGTGTACGACGAGTTGAGTCTCCCAGAAAAATCCGCATTTCGAAATGATCTAACTGGGGAAGATGTAAGCGATGAGGACTACCAGTACGCTGTGCATGTATTTGAACATTTTGGGTGCTCGAGTTTACGGGATTATAACACATTGTACCTGAAAACGGATGCCCTCTTACATGCAGACGTAATGCAGCACTTCCGACGCCCGTGCTACAGCGCACGCGGATTGAAATTGCTTCATTGCGTTTCTCTGGCATCCTATTCGTGGCAATGCGCGTTAAATTATACGAATGCAAAATTGGAATTGATTACCGATGAGGAAATGTACAGAACCATCGAATCGGGTGTTAGAGGCGGGCTCTGTCAGGCGAGCAGGCGTCATTTGCGTGCCAATAACCCTCTGTGTAGCGGCAATGATCCTGATAAAGAGGAGGTGTACATATCATACATAGATTGCAACAATCTTTACGGATTTAGTATGATAAAGCACCTCCCTGTCGGTGATTTCGAATGGGTCGAGGATTTTAGCTCCGTGGATTTTATGCGTCACCCCACGAATTCGGAGGTGGGGTATGTGTATGTATGTGACTTGGAGTATCCAAAGTCTATCCACGCTCTAACGAGGTACTTCCCCCTGGCTCCCGAGAAGGCAGTCATCCCGAAGGAATGGCTCTCGCCATTCCAGCGAGGGCTTCTCGAAGAATTAATGTATCAGCCTGCTAACAGCAAAAAGCTGTTGCTCACATGCAAGGACAAGGTCGAGTACGTCGTTCATTATGCGTTGCTCGCACTCTATTGTAGATTGGGCATGAGGGTGACAAAAATTCACCGAATTCTAAAATTTCGTCAAGCACCATTCCTGCGTCCCTACATAGAGGACAATGTTGCCAGACGCGTTGCCTCGTGTACGACTTTCGAAAAAAACTTCTACAAACTCTCAAATAATGCAGTCTTTGGGAGAACACTTTTAAATAAATTTAACATGCGTGATATTCGAGTAGCCTTCGATGAGGAGACGGCGAGTCGCCTCGGGAGTCGGGCAGAATGCGTGCGGATGGAAATTTTGTCCCCAGATTGTGTCATGTACGAAATGCGCAAAAGAAAAGTGCGATGCGATTTCCCGCTCCAGATTGGGTTTACAATTTTAGAACTCAGTAAATTAACCATGTACTCATTCTACTACGAAACTCTGCTGAGCAAGCTCACTTGTCCGGTGATTACCTGCTACTTTGACACGGATCCTTTGATCCTCGGCCTATTCTGCAAGGACTACGAAGATCAGTTACGAGCGATCGCCGACGACCACTTAGATCTGTCTTCCTTCGATCGGGATCATCCACTGTACAGTGAAAAGAATCGTGGAAGACTTGGGGCATTCAAAAGTGAAACTGGTAGTGTACCTATTGAGGAAGTAGTATGTTTGAAAGCTAAAATGTATTCCGTCAAAGTAGCTGGAGGAAAGCAAATTGCAAGAGCTAAAGGGGTCAAAAAGAATATTGTACGCAAGCACCTCCTCCATGAGACATACTACAATACCTTGTTCAATCACACGAGCGTAACGAACGAACAAGTATCAATCGTTGGAAAGAAGCAGTGTATGTACACCATCAGAAATGTCAAAAGAAGTCTGATGGCATACGACGACAAGAGATACCTGTGCAATGAGGTCGACTCCTATCCTTATGGAAGCTACGAATATAGTAAGTTTAAGTGGGTGATATAAATAGTGAAGCTCATAATGTTCTTTCATCTCTTCAGAAGATGTGCAGGAAGAGAATTAATGCTTCTGTCACATACTGTTCTCTCCTGCGGTTTGCCTCCGGGTCATGGACAGAGAAGGACGAGTGCCTGGGTGATCCACATGGTTCTTATGCGAAAAACGCAATGCGAGCGGAGGTGTACGGCGTGCATGGATGTGTCCCCAGGGAGAACTACAATATCTCCGAGACTGCCATGATGTACTCAATAAACATTGAAAACTATTTACCATGTTTTTGTGTCCCAACCACTGCCGAGAGTCGCTCAGGCTAAAAAAGAAGGCCTCCCGGATCAATAAGCAATTTGGGGGAACTGTGAGCTGGCCTAGAAATGAATGGGATTGATCAATGAGTGGTTGTCTATTATGCAGCTGGAATTATGAAGCAATATGCAGTTGAAAGCGTGTGACCGAGTAACCTGTGAGTAGGAATGACCAATGAGTCTATCGAACATGTATGGGAGGCAGCCAATAGGATCCTGAGTCAATCACTGGGTTTTAGAAATGAATGAAAGTGACCACCCCCCGACCAATAGACAGGTGAGCGATTTGGAAACCTACGAGCCGACTTAGAATTGAATAGAATAGATCATTTTGGTGTCTACGAGCGAGTGAGCAGATGTTGTGGGCAATGAATGGTAGCCAATCATGCAGAAATTGAATGGATCACCGTGAAGGGGTGGAGCTGTGACCAACCAACTAGAGGGTTTAGAAGTGGCTTGACCTGAATTAGAAATGGGTGGTGGATTAGAAATTCCTAGAACTGGATTAGAAAAAAGAGCGATTTGGAAGCCTATGAGCCGACTTAGAATTGAATAGAATAGCTAATTCGGTGTTTATGAGCGAGTGAGCAGATGTGGCAATGAAGGGTAGCCAATCACATAGAAATTGGATGGATCACCATGAAGGGGTGGAGCCTGGATTAGACCTGGCTTGACCTGGATTAGAAATGGGTGGTGGATTAGAAATTTCTACAACTGGATTAGAAAAAAGTGGCTATTGTGCGTAACGGCTCTATACTACTGGAATGACACGAAATGAAGGGGGTTCAATTTTGCGTGCCTGTAACGTCCATATTCGGAAGTTTTGAAACACGTCTGCCAGAAGTAGTGTGTCTATCAGAAGGTACAAGTCCGAGTACTCGCCCAGGCTTTTCAGTTGAAATTTTTGAAACACGTTTTGCGCATGGCGAGAGTCTTCCTCGCTCACTTCTGATCCGTTCAGCTAGTAAAAAAAAAAAAAAAACTAGTCACAGCGTCACCATTTCACGTTCCGACTAGTCATGGGATGGCATATTAACGTTCGAAACAGGTAACGTAATTATAACAGAAAACTCCTTTCCGTACAACCGACCGAAAGTAGTCCTCCTCTGTGAAAAACTGACAGAGATACCCGAAGTTAAATTCACCTTGGCCGCACTCGCTTCTTCGGAGCCGGTACCCATGGACTTCAACGTCCCATACCAGTCGCGGTACCCCGTGGTCCCGTCTTCTTGAGGCTTCCACGTACTACTTCGCGATGACTCTCCCCGGCATCACCAGCACCGGCACGAATCAAAATTCACTCGATTCAAATTAGTGAAATTGAGGTTCACCAGGAAAATGAATGAAACACGCTAATACGATTAGATGAGGTGATCAAATTTTATTGATTACTAAAATAACGTGGCTAATTTCCAATTTAATGAATACATCAATTTTGATTTTTGACCCTGCACCAAACCACAACGCCAAGAAAGAAACAAATACGTGAAACCGTGACAAATTTAAAACCTGGGCGCACCTAACGCCATTTTTCTTGCACTGTCCTGAAGCGAAACGACCACGTTGTCCACATTAACTTCGGGAGTGCATACTGGAGTCACTAAATAGGGGTACAGGGTATCGCATTCCTTTTCCGGGCCGGAGTTGCCGTTCGTTGTCCGCGATTGTGCCGATCGTGTCACGTGGTTTCTCCTTCCAAGAACGCGCCGTCCATGTTGAGTCCCCTCCATCCAAAACCGGTTTCCTCGGTGGCGAGCTGGCTCGACTGCGCTGTTGTCCGGCGAAGAAAGGGGAGATGGGCGTCCCATTACTAGGCGACGCAGCCTCGCCGGCCTTAAGATGGCGGGCTTGCTCGCGGCGTCGCCCAATGTCGCTACTCTGCTCCCTATTTAGTGACGCTAGTACGTACAAGTCCCGACAAAAAAACACCAGAGCGACGCATTCCTTGACCGGAGCGCCCTTTTCCAGCGAACACGGTGAAATGAATAGTGAAATCATTTTTTATTGGAATACGCAGTCACCTGTCTGTAAGTTTGTCTGCTCCCGTTTCTCCAGGGGTGTCGCTCCGACGAAGATTCACGCCACTGCGGGATCGGTACGACTGCATTATTATTTTTTTCTTTTCGGAAAACAAATAAAGGAAACAGCCGAGACAGGGAACAGTCATCGACAGCAGCGAGCGCACGGCTGTCTGGTCTCCACAGGAGTAGTATTTTATTGCATTGAAGTTGGAAGGTGCGGTATTTAAAACAAAAGAAGCAAATAAAACGAAAAAAGCCGTATCTCGCACACAAAGCAGTTCAGCTTTCACGCGCTTTCTTTCATGCGCCCCCTGCGCGAGAGAAGAAAAAAACAATATCAAGACGGTTACGGCTCCTGCAGTGCGTATTCAAGCGTCAGCTGAGTGCGGTCGAGCGAGGACGCACTGAAGATTGTACGCAAATTGTTCATTTCAGTGCGGTGAGCGTCTTTTTGTGGCCGTTGAAATATTCGTCGGTGCTAATTCACCGCACAATGTTTTTTATAACTTGATAACTGAACTAGCTTCCATTAGATATTAAATAATATGTGGAGAATTGAGTTCGGCTCCCGACCAATGCTGCAACAAACTATATACATATATGTATATAAGTTGAAATAAACGAATGCGGTTGACCACGAAAAATAAAGGTATTCAGTAAAGATCAGAAGTGGAGACGGTGCTTCAACAGGACAAGGAATAAAAGGGGAACTTTATTAAAAACTAAGAGGGGGTATTCGACGTTTCGACAGCAGCGCTGTCTTCAACAGGATCTTTCCTTTGAAGACAGCGCTGCTGTCGAAACGTCGAATACCCCCTCTTAGTTTTTAATAAAGTTCCCCTTTTATTCCTTGTCCTGTAGAAGCACCGTCTCCACTTCTGATCTTTATTCAATATATATATATATATATATATAAGATCAAAATAAGACGCGGAAACAGATTTTAGGGAAGTTACAAACACTAGGTTATTACACAGGGAGACGTTAAAAAGTAAAATGGGCAAGGGGTCGACGTTTCGACAGTGGTACTGTCTTTTTTTTTTTTTTTTTGTCCTGACGGAGACAGTACCACTGTCGAAACGTCGACCCCTTGCCCATTTTACTTTTTAATGTCTCCCTATGTAATAACCTAGTGTTTGTAACTTCCCTAAAATCTGTTTCCGCGTCTTTTTTTGAACTTCTGTAAAACTTCGTGGCCGTTTGATAATCCTTTTACCTCAACCTATATATATATATATATATTCAAAGGCATGGGAGGGCGGCTCACCACGAGAATGAAATAAGCAGGAAAAATCAGAAAAGGACAAAGAGCTTACAGGAAAACACAAATGGGAATTTATTAACACAAATACGGATAGGGGTCGTCGTTTCAGCAGCCAGCGCTCTCTTCGACGGGGCGGCAGTTTTCCCGTCGAAGGCAGCACTGACTGCCGAAACCTCGACCACTATCCCTACATGTGTTAATAAACTCACTTTTGTATTTTCCTGTATGTCTTCCTCTGATTTTCCCTGCGTATATATATATATATATATGTGTGTGTGTGTGTGTGTGTGTGACAACCGTGGAACATTTACGTCTCGCCGAGACACACTGTTAGCGCATACCCAAGGTCGTGTCACTTCCCTGCGCCGGGCACCAAGTACAGCAAAACATCTGTCCTCGGCTGGGAGAGCACGATCAAATTATAAGCATGTGCTCAACCTGCAGCCACAGAGCTTCGGCTATTTTTCCTTGTATATGTACGTGCTGGCTTCCACTGCGGCACCCACAGGTGTCGCCGTCGCCGTGGAAGATTGATGTCTCGCCGGGACACACTCTTAACGTCGACCCAAGATCGTGTCACTTTCCCAGGCGTCCACAGCTCCCACAGGCACAATGGCACCGTGCTCCGTGTCAAGGAGGATTGTAAAAGTCGAAAGAAAATGTACCAGTCGGTTCGCACCCTGCTCGCAACCGAAGACGCTGAAAAACATGCGATATCACAGGCTAGGTGGCGCAAGATACGACTCGCCCCGAGGTTGAGTATCTAACACAATCTCCGATCCAATCCATTTCGTCCTTTCCCTTCTCCTCTCCCAGTTCGTGCCATGGCACGCGCCGCGATTTCATAATTTTCTCTTCCCTGCTCGCTGAAATGTAAGAAATACGAGACGCATTTGTAGATTCACAAACATTTTTCATTACCAACGCACATATCAGATACAACAACAAAAGCACAATCACAATTGCTTGCACGAAAGGATTTGCATATTTTCTCATGTACAAGAACACATAGCAAATAATATCGCATATGTAAATTGCGAATGAAAAACTATCATCGTAGAAGAGTTTACTAGGGAATAGAACAATGAAATTAATCGAAAATGTAGAAGTGGCAAGCAGCAACAATTCTCTGTATCACTGGAAAGTATAAAGTGTGCCGAGCATCGACTTTACAAATTTGTAAACGAAAAACAATGTGTATATGCAAATATTGGTTGCTTCATAAGTAATGCGTAACACTTCCAAATTTATTTTGTGGTATCGTGATGTCACATATCAAAGGATCTCGTACCAATTTGAACCTTTTCATTATTCCCCTACATATTTATTTCCCCTACATTATTATTCCCCTACATTTGGTTATCATCCTCCCTATCATAAGACGGAAGCAGCACGTCATAATGTTGACTGTGATAGAAGCACAGAGCAGCACAACAAGTATCGAAGGAGCACACACTTGGTGTCACTGCTGCATGTGGTATATCCAAAGTTTATGAGCCTTTCTTGCAGCGGCTGTTCGCTTGCAAGTGGACACCTTTACAAGTTCTCGGTTTTGAAGCTGTAGATGCAACAATAAACGAAGACGGGAGAACATCAGCACAAACTGGTCTTTGCATGTGTCACAGCAAAATGGGGTGCTGAAGCTCTGATCACACTAACGTGCAGAAAGCAACCTGAGAGCACCCTTTTCGTGTAGCATTTCCTTCACAGATTGCGGAAACAGAACCTCCAGTCTTCAAACACACTTGAGACAGTTTGCTGTAGGTAACGTGACGCCTGTAAATAGTTCCCCAGGTACATCATCAGCAACAAACAAGGCAAGAAACTTGTTGTGCGAAACAAGGCTGTGGTCTTCGGAAACCGGTGTTTGTGAACAGGTGTACATGATGATTCCTTCAGGGAAAAAGTGAACAAGACAGCCAGCTATGTAGTAGTGAGCATTGTCGTGTATGAGTCTGTGTTCATCGGTGAAATACTCATTAGTGCCTGAATCCACATCACTCAGCATGTCCCTACTCTATTCTTCGTGTTCAGAGCTCACAACTGACGACACAGGGTGATGCGGCAGCTTTTGAGGCTCCGACAGTTGTGCGCCACCTACAAGAAAAAATGCCCTTAAATGCAGTACAGCGGACACCAGGAACCTAAACGGCAGCCATAGTAATTACTGCCCCTTGCGCTGACTCACGTAA
Organism: Ornithodoros turicata; assembly: GCF_037126465.1. Lineage (NCBI taxonomy): Eukaryota > Metazoa > Arthropoda > Arachnida > Ixodida > Argasidae > Ornithodoros > Ornithodoros turicata. The sequence goes on along the minus strand of NW_026999318.1, from coordinate 3,178,666 downwards.
GCAATGTCATGCACAACATTTGTGTGGTGTACAACTATATGCACAGTATATCTACATTGTGGCATGTCACAAATTATGTGGGACAGAGACGAACAAAAAGCAACCCTGGACAGCAGCCACAGAAGCAGACGACAGGTCAGTGGCACTGTCCGGTTGCATAGGACTTGATGCTAGGAGATTGGACGGCATGTTTCATATTTGTCCTGAGTGTAATGTCTCCTCAAATCATCAGGAAATCATATTTGTAAGATGTGTTTTTGATTGCCACAAATTAGCATTCAGCTCCTCGTACTACACTGAGGAACTGCAAAATGCAGTAAATCGAAGCTCACCAACAAAAAGGACAGCTGGTCCGTGTTAGTTTTAGTCCGTCCAACTCCAACAGCTGGTCGCGCCAGTGATATCTACATTTCCACGTCCCCCCTCCCCCTACATCTATCTATCTACCTATCTGAAGCTCACCAAACTGTTCGTGGCCTGATCCAAAGTGGGTTTCCCACAATGGCCTATTGAGTTATCTGAATGATGATTGATGAGTAAAACAGGTGAATATAGCACATAGCATGACATATAATTCAAAACATGTTACCCGGAGGCAAGACTTTGGCAACAACTCCTGAGGTAGATAGGGTCGACACGGATGTCACGTGTTCGTCACTAGGTATGCCGATAAAACAATGTGATCGCAACATTAAATGTAATGTGACATAACCTACTGCACTGTACCCACTACACACAGTGAATAAACAACTGTGAAGTGGACAACCTAGAGCAACAATGATCCAATCTTTGGCTCTATATAGGATGTCATGCATGTGGTCTGCAGAAACAGGTGTATGAATATGAATTTTCTCTCTGTCATAGCTTTGTGTGGCGGAGCTGTTATATTTTCGTTATGCTATAGTCGAGGAGGCATCCAGCCTGTGTTTCGGCTTTTGGCTTTCTTCGTCTCTCGGTTATGGCATGTTGCTGTTTAAGTCCACATAGTTTCACTTCATTATATAGCTGTGAGGGGGAACTCACTGACACAGAGAGGGTTTAGAGCGACGGAGCTCCTGTGACGAATCAAATAATTCTGCCGAAAGAAATAGAAATGATTGTGTTCCGAAAATCAGCGACTGGCTATATTTGAGTTTAGGGACCAGCATACCTAGCTTGTGGAACCAAAGAACGGAGCCGATGGTTCATTACTCGCACAGATGGGCGAGCGCTTCCGCGCTTTTCTGATGCTCCGGCGAACTGTCTTCGGTGAAGTGTACGCAGCATAGCCAACGGTTATTTGGCCGGTGTTCGCCAGCTTCAGACAAGTTGGCGTACGTTCCCCCACGAAGCATCTTGGATTCATATCGGAGCCAATTTCAAAAGTGCACAAACAGCCCAGACAAACGCGCTTGACAGTGTGAGAAACACACGCACCTCTCGTCATCGTCGGTTGGGAAGTGGAAAAGTGAAATTCCGGGAGTTTTGTTGCTGTTGGTGCACCACTTCGCGGCGTGGTAACGGCCCATGGCCTTTCACGCCATGCTCCGCAAAGATTTCAATAAGCAGCAAACAGCACAACGCACGAAAAATCACAAAAACTTCGCCAACGAGACACAAACGCACCACACGGACGAGCCGGAGACCAGAAGCCCGGACGTGTTTCCGGAAGAGCCGGCTTTGAACGATGTTAAATTCCTTACATAAGCGGGTGTTTTTTCCCGAGCAGCAACTGCAACGCAGTTTATTCAATACATGTTTGTTGCGGCGAAGTCATTAAACTATTTCATGTACCAAACTCGATTAGTTTAGAACTAGGTGTCGCTGCCGTCAAATAACGACTTATTTGCCCCCGGGGACATTCCCTTGAACGTCGTTGCTGAGGGGCCCTGACTTTCCTGCTCTTGACGAGTTCCAGGCAGAGCGAAACAGCTGTCCTCGGCTGGAAGTGCACGATCAATTTATAAACATATGCTGAGGGAACAATGCAAGTCCTACCTCATTTACAAATGAAAATCAACTATCAACAAGGGTTTTAGTATACTATCCACAATAAGAAACCTTGTGATCTAGACATGTTTACGGCACTTCCCTTTTTTCCTTTCGGTTCCCTTTCCAGGCCACCCACGCCCTGCTCTGGAATTTCCCGACAAACCGGACAATGACTCATTGACGATGACATCACTCCCGGGATTCCACGGAAAATTCCTGAAGCTGACAACCGCCACGTGGCGGGAGTGCGGACAATTGCTCACCCCAGAACCACTGAAGTCAGAAAATTATTCACGGTCTCTACTCAGCGCCACATTTGGCCGAAAGCGTGCAACTCCGTCGTGTACCATTACCCGCGCAAACCGATCTGTTTCGGATACATGTTGCGTCTGTACTGCGGGTTTCTGGAAATAAAATCCCTGAGTGATTTTCTTAGGAACTCAAACTTACGGAAAGAAGAGGCGCTAATTAAGCACGTCTACAGATTAGAAGAAGAAATTGACGGCGACGTGACGCTAATGAAGGGGAAATGCATCTCGCAAGTGAAAGACTGCGTCAGCTACAACGTGCCCTTGAACCTAAGTACAATCTTCTCAAATCATTTACATAAAAGTGGGCGTGATCGGTAAAGAACCCTTCCGTAGGTCGTAAATCTGTATTCCGTTAGAGTGTAGGGCACCTCTTTATGTACTGCACGTGCATTCACACGGACATGCAGTACTTTCCGGATCCCTTAACGAGCTGGACTCTCGCCCCCTTTCTCTTATAAAATTGCTTGGTCCCTGGCCACATCCATTACAGGGAATTCAAATTGTAAAAGAAAAGGGGGAGGGTGAGTGTTATATATACCATCACCAAAACCACAGCAAGAGAACGTGCAAGGCTGTCAGCGGATTTATTTTGTCTTTTGGGACTTTCAAGGACATGAATTTGAACAAGTAAAGGATTATGACATTTTTGCTACTATATATTCTTAGCTACGAAATTGTTTGTTACATTTTCCGGTATTGTAACATTCTGGCTAACTATATATTTTAGCTGTTTGACATCATTCTTCTTCTTTGTGGTCTTTGTTCTTCATTGCTGTTCTTCTCTTGCTACTTTAGTCATTTCAGTGTTGTTTCCGCTGCTTCAGTCTTCCGTCCTCCATCTGCTGTCCTGCTTGGTATTTAATGTTTCTGTAGGAACTCAATTATTTGTTATTACTCGTAATTGTTTTTGAGTCGCTCTGTGTATTGATAGGGAATAGGTGTCTTATTTCTCTTTTTTTTTTTGTGCGTGTGTTGGATGGAGTCAGGTTTATTCTATATGTATATATTTTCCGTTTATACATCTGTTCATCCTTTTGATTTCCCTGAAAAATCTTCATTCTTTTTTTTTACTTCTTCTATGTATAACTTCCACACAGTTTCCATCTGGTTATGTGTTTTTTCAATGCATTTCTCTAATTATTTTTCCTTCTTTTCGTTTTCCATTGCAGACTTCCCCAGATCTCTGTTCAAATTTCAACCTTTTTATTATCTGCCCTAGTTTGTAGTTCAGGTGTCCTATTTGGCTGCTCGCTAAAGACGGAGTATCTTGAGAGTCTGTGTTCTGCCTCGACGTATTGCTGGAATATCTACCTTCCCTGGGGGGAAGGGTGGGGTAGTTTAGACATAATTTGTGTTTCTGTCTTTAGCTGTCTTTAACTTTTTTGCCAGATTTCTGGCATCCAGCAGGCAGAGCAGGCAGTAGTCCCTGGCCTTGTAATCAATCGGAGCCCTCGGCCTCCCCCAAAGGTCGGAGCCGATTGAGGCCGCAGCGTCGAAAGGTCACCTATATATTTCTCCAAGATGAATCATCATTTCCTGCAACACTGACATCGTGTTCTGGTTATTTAGGATGCTTGGAAAACATTCAGTGGTCACTTGTTTCTTCATGATATCTTGGATTTTTTCTCTATATTTTTTTGTTGTTTCAGGGCAATTTAATAAGTAGTGTTTGACGTTTCCTACGTCTAGGTTGCACTTGCATTTCCCATCCTTGATTAACTTAAACTTTTCCAGATACCCGGGGAAGCTGCCGTGGTTGGTTAGGAGTTGGCATTCGTAGGAGTTCATTATTTTTTTAGGTTTATTTTTAATGCTTGGAATCCACATTTTTATATTATCATACTTTACCCATCTTTCGTGCCACTTGCCATTTTTTTTTCATGCCCTTTCGGACTGGTGCCTAAAACCAGCGCCTTAGATCACTCGGCCACGCTACCTCTCACAGCTACTCGAAGCTTATCCAGAGCAAAATGTCAAAACGCGTAGCAGCTACCATGAAATAGAAGTCTTCCAGTCGCGCACGCTTCTGCAATGCGTGTATTGAGTGTAGTACGCCACTCCTCATGCACGGGGCATCCTTATCCAGTTCAGACGACATAATCTAAAGGAGACAACGCGGATATAAGTACCTGGCTTGAAACCTGTCAACCCCTGGGTGTGTTGCATCCCCTACAAAAACCCATGGCAGCGGTGGGATTCGAACCCACGCCCTTTCGGACTGGTGCCTAAAACCAGCGCCTTAGACCACTCGGCCACGCTACCTCTCACAGCTACTCGAACCTTATCCAGAGCAAAATGTCAAAACGCGTAGCAGCTACCATGAAGTAGAAGTCTTCCAGTCGCGCACGCTTCTGCAATGCGTGTACCATGTACTGAATGTAGTACGCCACTCCTCATGCACGGGGAATCCTTATCCAGTTCAGCCGATATAATCTAAAGGAGACAACGCGGATATAAGTACCTGGCTTGAAACCTGTCAACCTCTGGGTGTGTTGCATCCCCTACAAAAACCCATGGCAGCGGTGGGATTCGAACCCACGCCCTTTCGGACTGGTGCCTAAAACCAGCGCCTTAGACCACTTGGCCACGCTACCTCTCACAGCTACTCGAAGCTTATCCAGAGCAAAATGTCAAAACGCGTAGCAGCTACCATGAAATAGAAGTCTTCCAGTCGCGCACGCTTCTGCAATGCGTGTATTGAGTGTAGTACGCCACTCCTCATGCACGGGGCATCCTTATCCAGTTCAGACGACATAATCTAAAGGAGACAACGCGGATATAAGTACCTGGCTTGAAACCTGTCAACCCCTGGGTGTGTTGCATCCCCTACAAAAACCCATGGCAGCGGTGGGATTCGAACCCACGCCCTTTCGGACTGGTGCCTAAAACCAGCGCCTTAGACCACTCGGCCACGCTACCTCTCACAGCTACTCGAACCTTATCCAGAGCAAAATGTCAAAACGCGTAGCAGCTACCATGAAGTAGAAGTCTTCCAGTCGCGCACGCTTCTGCAATGCGTGTACCATGTACTGAATGTAGTACGCCACTCCTCATGCACGGGGAATCCTTATCCAGTTCAGCCGATATAATCTAAAGGAGACAACGCGGATATAAGTACCTGGCTTGAAACCTGTCAACCTCTGGGTGTGTTGCATCCCCTACAAAAACCCATGGCAGCGGTGGGATTCGAACCCACGCCCTTTCGGACTGGTGCCTAAAACCAGCGCCTTAGACCACTTGGCCACGCTACCTCTCACAGCTACTCGAAGCTTATCCAGAGCAAAATGTCAAAACGCGTAGCAGCTACCATGAAATAGAAGTCTTCCAGTCGCGCACGCTTCTGCAATGCGTGTATTGAGTGTAGTACGCCACTCCTCATGCACGGGGCATCCTTATCCAGTTCAGACGACATAATCTAAAGGAGACAACGCGGATATAAGTACCTGGCTTGAAACCTGTCAACCCCTGGGTGTGTTGCATCCCCTACAAAAACCCATGGCAGCGGTGGGATTCGAACCCACGCCCTTTCGGACTGGTGCCTAAAACCAGCGCCTTAGACCACTCGGCCACGCTACCTCTCACAGCTACTCGAACCTTATCCAGAGCAAAATGTCAAAACGCGTAGCAGCTACCATGAAGTAGAAGTCTTCCAGTCGCGCACGCTTCTGCAATGCGTGTACCATGTACTGAATGTAGTACGCCACTCCTCATGCACGGGGAATCCTTATCCAGTTCAGCCGATATAATCTAAAGGAGACAACGCGGATATAAGTACCTGGCTTGAAACCTGTCAACCTCTGGGTGTGTTGCATCCCCTACAAAAACCCATGGCAGCGGTGGGATTCGAACCCACGCCCTTTCGGACTGGTGCCTAAAACCAGCGCCTTAGACCACTTGGCCACGCTACCTCTCACAGCTACTCGAAGCTTATCCAGAGCAAAATGTCAAAACGCGTAGCAGCTACCATGAAATAGAAGTCTTCCAGTCGCGCACGCTTCTGCAATGCGTGTATTGAGTGTAGTACGCCACTCCTCATGCACGGGGCATCCTTATCCAGTTCAGACGACATAATCTAAAGGAGACAACGCGGATATAAGTACCTGGCTTGAAACCTGTCAAACTCTGGGTGTGTTGCATCCCCTACAAAAACCCATGGCAGTGGTGGGATTCGAACCCACGCCCTTTCGGACTGGTGCCTAAAACCAGCGCCTTAGACCACTCGGCTACGCTACATCTCACAGCTACTCGAAGGTTATCCAGAGCAAAATGTCAAAACGCGCAGCAGCTACCATGAAATAGAAGTCTTCCAGTCGCGCACGCTTCTGCAATGCGTGTACCATGTACTGAATGTAGTACGCCACTCCTCATGCACGGGGAATCCTTATCCAGTTCAGCCGATATAATCTAAAGGAGACAACGCGGATATAAGTACCTGGCTTGAAACCTGTCAACCTCTGGGTGTGTTGCATCCCCTACAAAAACCCATGGCAGCGGTGGGATTCGAACCCACGCCCTTTCGGACTGGTGCCTAAAACCAGCGCCTTAGACCACTCGGCCACGCTACATCTCACAGCTACTCGAAGGTTATCCAGAGCAAAATGTCAAAACGCGCAGCAGCTACCATGAAATAGAAGTCTTCCAGTCGCGCACGCTTCTGCAATGCGTGTACCATGTACTGAATGTAGTACGCCACTCCTCATGCACGGGGAATCCTTATCCAGTTCAGCCGATATAATCTAAAGGAGACAACGCGGATATAAGTACCTGGCTTGAAACCTGTCAACGTCTGGGTGTGTTGCATCCCCTACAAAAACCCATGGCAGCGGTGGGATTCGAACCCACGCCCTTTCGGCCTGGTGCCTAAAACCAGCGCCTTAGACCACTTGGCCACGCTACCTCTCACAGCTACTCGAAGGTTATCCAGAGCAAAATGTCAAAACGCGCAGCAGCTACCATGAAATAGAAGTCTTCCAGTCGCGCACGCTTCTGCAATGCGTGTATTGAGTGTAGTACGCCACTCCTCATGCACGGGGCATCCTTATCCAGTTCAGACGACATAATCTAAAGGAGACAACGCGGATATAAGTACCTGGCTTGAAACCTGTCAACCTCTGTGTGTGTTGCATCCCCTACAAAAACCCATGGCAGCGGTGGGATTCGAACCCACGCCCTTTCGGACTGGTGCCTAAAACCAGCGCCTTAGACCACTCGGCCACGCTACCTCTCACAGCTACTCGAAGGTTATCCAGAGCAAAATGTCAAAACGCGTAGCAGCTACCATGAAGTAGAAGTCTTCCAGTCGCGCACGCTTCTGCAATGCGTGTACCATGTACTGAATGTAGTACGCCACTCCTCATGCACGGGGAATCCTTATCCAGTTCAGCCGATATAATCTAAAGGAGACAACGCGGATATAAGTACCTGACTTGAAACCTGTCAACCTCTGGGTGTGTTGCATCCCCTACAAAAACCCATGGCAGCGGTGGGATTCGAACCCACGCCCTTTCGGACTGGTGCCTAAAACCAGCGCCTTAGACCACTCGGCCACGCTACCTCTCACAGCTACTCGAAGCTTATCCAGAGCAAAATGTCAAAACGCGTAGCAGCTACCATGAAATAGAAGTCTCCCAGTCGAACACGCTTCTGTAATGCGTGTACCGTGTACTGAATGTAGTACGCCACTCCTCATGCACGGGGCATCCTTATCCAGTTCAGACGACATAATCTAAGGAAACAACGCGGATATAAGTACCTAGCTTGAAACCTGTCAACCTCTGGGTGTGTTGCATCCCCTACAAAAACCCATGGCAGCGGTGGGATTCGAACCCACGCCCTTTCGGACTGGTGCCTAAAACCAGCGCCTTAGACCACTCGGCCACGCTACCGCTTTTTTTTTAACCTTTAATAAAAGCACAATTCACCGTTCGTTATGTGCATACAATGGAAGTCATGACGGGATGAAAAAATAAACATTGCAGGAAAGTTTGACAGGTGGAGCATAGCTTCTGCTCCTTTACTTTAAAAGGTGAGCTTCTGGTGTTGGCGATGAAAAAAAACTGGCCCGGGCCTGCATCCTGCGCCCAAACGTGGCAGCGGTGGTGCACGTGGCTAACTCACGAAGTCGGACCCATTCAGACTCATCATGCAGTCTTTCTTTTCCAATCAAGCTGGAGACCCACAGGAGACCTATCTTTACGTAATACCAGTTCGGCCTGATGTTTGGCTGGTTTTCCGTCTTAGCGGTCCGGGCACGCCACAGAGCTTTCATCGCCAAAACCATTACAATTTCTTTTAACTGGGCGCCCTTGTTAGAGTCTGTTACAAGGAACTTAAGGTTTTCCCAGGATACATTCAAGTCAATCTGTAACGTGGTCCTCAAGTCATGCCAGAACAACACTGCAGCTCTACAAGTAACAAAAACATGTTCCAGTGTTTCTGGCTCACCACAAGTACAACAGTTCATATGTACGACCATAAAATTCTTGTTAGCACTCCAGGTCTGTACAGGGAGGACCTCAGTGTGTAGCTTTGTGAAAAAATCTTTCCACTCCGGCGGGATGGGTAGCTGACGCACCCTCACGAGAACATTATTGTCTGTCTGTAACGGAAAACGGTTTCGGTAGAGTGGAAGGGGGAAGGTTTTCGCTACGGTATCCCAGTATAGTCTTTTCCTTGACACAGTACTCAAATAATCCCAGGAGAATTGCTCCTAAAAAAAAACCAGCGCACTTTTAACTTCTTTGAGGAACGCGAAGCTTCCTGTGTTAGATTCGGGGACGCCAGTTGGAACAACCCATCGGTCTAGCACTTGAGCCCCGTGTATCTGCATTGCACTTCGGAGTAGGGGATCCGATTGACAACGAAAGTACATAAAGCGGTGCACCAGAAGCTTAATTTCTAGGTTGATGACGCCTAGGCCCCCTGCTTTGAGAGGAAGGAAAATATTTGAGCGTCTCATCCTCTCAAACTTCGAGTTCCACAGAAAAATAGCTATAACCCTGTGGTACTTCGCAATAACCTCTTTTGAACATGGCACCGCTTGGGCCTTATACCAGACTGCGGGGTACAAAGCGGTATTTGCGATATAAGCCTTACTGAGCAGGTTCGTCCTTCGGCCTCTGTACTCCAAGGCTTTGGCATTTAATTTATTAACCGTTGCTTTTAGATTTGCTGTTGCTTCCGTTTGTTCACAAAAGGGTACCCCTAGGTAGCTCTCAACCTGTGTTCCCCACCTGGTCACATGTACAACCTCAGGTGCTGCTAACCATTCACCAATCCAGGCTCCAGGGGATTTTCTGGGATTAACCTGAGCACCAGACAGCTGGCAAAATTCCTCTGCCTTGTGCATACACTTCACAATGTCTTCACCTTCCATACATACAAATGTTAGGTCATCCGCATACGCCAATAATTTAATACTTTCCTCGCCCACTTTCACTCCCACGATGTCTTTATCTTTTATTATATTCTGACAGAGTGGTTCCAGATAGAGGGCAAACAGCACGGCAGACATCGGGCACCCTTGCCTCACACCTCTACCAACTTTTAGATCGTTACCGAGGGTTCCATTAATGCTTAGGCTGGTATTTACGTCTTTGTAACATACTGTTACCCACCTTCCCAGTTCATTAGCACCTACTTTACTGAGGACGGCTAGTAGGAAGGAATGCGATATTCTGTCAAACGCTTGCTTGAAATCCACCTGTAGGATTGCAGCACGACCTCCCTCTGCCTGTGCAGCTTCACAGACGGTACGCATTACATGGAGGTTCTTTTGTATACTTCTCTTTTTAATCCCATACGATTGGTGTGACCCTATTACCTTCCACAACACCGCGTCTAGCCTTTTGGCTAGAATTTTCGCTAGAATTTTGTAATCAGTACACAAAAGGCTTATAGGTCTGAAATCCGTTACCACTGGGTCCTCTTGTTTGTCCAACTTCTTGGGAATAAGAACTGTCATGCTTTTCCTCATGGTAGGTGTTAATAGCCCTCTTTCCCAGATATCTCTGTACACTGAGACTAGAATCACACTGAGGTCCTCTATGAACATCTTATAAAAACCACTTCCCAGGCCATCACACCCTGGAGCTTTATTGTGCATCAGCTTTTTAATGGCCTTTTGTATCTCTGTAACGTTTATCGTTCCTTCGCTTGGAGCTAGTTCTTCTTCTGTGAGTGTTTTAATATGTTTTAGGAACGTGTTTTCAATTTGCCTAGGCACTCCCTCTTCAGTAAATAGCTCTCTATCATACTTTTCGAAGCTCTCTGCTATCCCAATTTCGTCGCGTATCACCTTATCATTCACTCTGACCGAGTTTATGCGATTCATGTTCCCTCTATCTCGTTCCAAACCAAGAAAAATCTTTGTTGGCACCTCCTCTCTTTCTACCGTATCTACTCGACTTCGTATGATTGCACCAGTTAGTTTCTCTTCCAGGTCACGCATAATTTTTATTTTCATATATTTTATCTCTCGATCAAAAGAACCCGGAATCCTCTCGTCCTCCATTATCAGTGTTCGTAATGTAGCGAACAAAGCCTTCCCTTTTTCACGTTTTTCCCATGCCATGACTTGGCCCCTTTCAATCGCAAGCAACTTCACCTCGCCTTTGAAAAATTCCCAATCTCTGGCAGTTATATCTTTCGCCTTCAGGTGCTCAATTAGCATTTTCACTTTTCCAACAAAGAGACTATCGTGTACGATCTGTTCATTCAACTTCCAGGTGACCGAGCGCTTTCGTTTACTTTTAACTGTTCTTTTGACTTTGAGCTCTAAAGATACCATTCCGTGATCGGAAAACCAGACCGGTGTTATCGTATAACCGCATGCCTCTTTCCCGCGCTCTGCAGATACGTAAATCCTATCGAGTCTGGCATGGGAAGAGCCTTGCCAATGAGTGAACGCCATCGAATTATCTGTGTTACTCATCACAGCGTCTTGAAAATCAAAATCTCGTACCAGCCGCTTCAATGTATCAACACTACTATCTTTTCTGTATTGACTATATGTACACTCTTCTCTCTTCATAACACAATTGAAATCACCACCTAGTATAACCGTACACGGCACATCAAGGAAATCCCTAAGGCTCTCAAAGAAATGTTTCCTTTCCGCAGTGTCGTTGGGGGCGTATACCGCTACCACTCAAATCAGCTCATTTTGCCAAATCATGTCAACAACCACAATCCTCCCGCTCTGATCAAGCTCACAATCTATTACCTTTAGGCCGGATCTTTTCAGTACCATGATTGCGACACCTGCACTACGGGCCAGTCCAGCCGCATGTCTTATCCAAAACCAATCTTGAAACATCCTGACAAAGTCTCTTTCTTCTTCAACACTAGAAAGTTTTGTTTCTTCCACGCATAGAACATCTATTCCCGTTGAAAACAGAAGTTCTTTCAGCCACTGCTTTCGCTTACTTGACACCATACTGTTCACGTTTAGCGCAGCAAGCTTAACTTTATGTGTCACACGCATGTCTTACTTTGGTGTAGATGACTTCTGCGACGACCTTCCTTTATCGGGGGGTGGTATCCTCGGCGCGGGCGTGTACCTCTTCCGTCGACGACGGGCCTCCCTCCATTTGTTCTGCAAATCATCCCCTCGTGGTTTGTTCTGCTCAGGCACCTCCACTTCAGTGTACGAAAGGTCGCTTTCGCCGTCTGTGTCCCCGCTTTCATCATGCTTCCCTCCTGTGAGACAACCCATCTCTTGGTGGTCTCCCTCCCTCTTTTCGGACGGCGCAGCTGACTGATGCACTCCTTGCAACAAAACTGAACCTATCTTAGCTGCATCTGTTTCGCGTATTGCCAACGCGTCCAGTTCGCTGTTCGGCTTTCCGTATGAATTATTCTGTGTTTCTTGATCTGTTTCATTTACTGACCTTTCCCCATGCACTGGCTGAAATTCCTTCCCTTGTCGATCTTCTGCTGCATTCGGGCTATCCTTGTTCTCAGCTACCTTCAAATCGTATGCACTGTGCGCGTCCCCCTCAGCGACATTGGCTACGTTAGGGACTTCGTCATTATATTCCATGTGGTTGTCCTCGTCCGTTGCGCCCAAGGTTCTCCTAGTTTCCGATGCGTAAGTTTCCATACACTGTGATGCTTCATGACCAAACGAGCGACAGTCTTTACACCAAGGCGTTGTGCACTGTTTCCGTACGTGCCCAATTCTGCGACACCGCAGACAAAGTGGTGCCCTGCCCTCAACCGCCAATAACACTTGACAGCCCATTATCTGCAACATGTGCGGTAGCTTGTCAACTGTCGAACCATCATTTAGTGCCAGAGTTACTTTTCTTGTCGTTGTATCCGCTCCATTGAAGAAAGTTCCTTTCCATTTTTCCCTTTGAATTTGTTTTATGGTGCCAAAAGCTTGTAATGCCCTCTTCACATCTTCCTCCGGTACGTGAGTCGGCATCCAATGCATGAGAATTTCCACTTCTCTCTTGTTCGGATCTAGCACAACACATTTCCTGCCTTTAACTTTTAGTGCTCCTTTATCCAGAATTTTGCTTTTTGGCAGACCCGTGTGGACCGACAACGCCCACACGTGATTAAATTGAAACGCCCCAAAGGCAGACACGTCTTCTTTCCTAACCACCTCTTTCACAGCTTCTTCAAAATCAGATACGCGGTAAGGCCTACCTCTGGGATCCGCATGAAGAAACACGGTATTATAAGAAACGCTTCCTCTTGGTAGTGTCGGTAGAATCATCCTGTATTCAGACACGTTTCCTTCCTGCTGGTTCATCGTAACCCGGCTAGGCATAGCCGTACTCGCTGCTCCACTGGAGCTCATACCAACCACGTCCGTACTGCACAACAGCCGGAAGCAGAGTCACTCGGCCACGCTACCTCTCACTGCTACTTTAAGGTTATCAAGAGAAAAAAAGTCAAAGGCGTAGCAGCTACCATGAAGTAGAAGTCTTCCAGTCGCGCACGCTTCTGCAATGCGTGTACCGTGTACTGAATGTAGTACGCCACTCCTCATGCACGGGGAATCCTTATCCAGTTCAGCCGATATAATCTAAAGGAGACAACGCGGATATAAGTAGCTGGCTTCAAACCTGTCAACCTCTGTGTGTGTTGCATCCCCCCCAAAAACCCATGGCAGCGGTGGGATTCGAACCCACGCCCTTTCGGACTGGTGCCTAAAACCAGCGCCTTAGACCACTCAGCCACGCTACCTCTCACTGCTACTTTAAGGTTATCAAGAGAAAAATGTCAAAGGCGTAGCAGCTACCATGAAGTAGAAGTCTTCCAGTCGCGCACGCTTCTGCAATGCGTGTACCGTGTACCGAATGTAGTACGCCAGCGCTACCGCCATGCACGGGGAATCCTTATCCAGTTCAGCCGATATAATCTAAAGGAGACAACGCGGATATAAGTAGCTGGCTTCAAACCTGTCAACCTCTGTGTGTGTTGCATCCCCCCCAAAAACCCATGGCAGCGGTGGGATTCGAACCCACGCCCTTTCGGACTGGTGCCTAAAACCAGCGCCTTAGACCACTCGGCCACGCTACCTCTTTTTTTTTTTTTTTCCACCAGGTAATAACGTTTATTTACAAACATTAAAATAAGCTATGACTGTACAGTGTTAATGAGTGATGTATGATGAATGAATGATGCACACCGTAGCATCCAAATACACAGGATACAAAAAAATACATGGTACACAACACACAGGTTACACGGGTCACATACAGAGAGTAAAAATTTACATACATACACAGGATAGAAAAAAATACATGGTACACAACGCACAGGTTAAACACGTCCCACACAGAGAGTAATAATTTACGTAGTGGACAGCGATTCACACAGATGCTCTAACCACGGTGGTGCTTCCAAATGCTGCATGCAGCATAGCTTCAGCTGCGTTATTTCTACTTTAAAATACTGCATGGGCGACGCCAATGGCTCTTCATTTCTGTCTGCCATACGCAGCTTCCACAAGCAATACATAGCTATCAGCATGATAATATCGTAGCGTATATCTTCATTCGGATGTAATGGTAGGAATCTGATTGTATGTGGATTCAGAGAGAGGCGTTTATTCAGTACTTTAATCTGTATGTCGTCCCAGAAAAACTGTGCTTCCGTACAATCAAGAAAGATGTGGTCAACGGTTTCAGGGACTTTGCAAAACCTGCAGTTGGCAGACCATGGGACATATATGCCTTTCTGTTCCAACCATGCTTTCACAGAGAGCGTTGATGTATGAAGCTTGAAAAAGAATGTTTTCATATTCGGCTTTATGTGCATGCGTTTGACCCTGTGTAAAACGTCCGCTCCAGGCCACTCAGACGGAATTTGCCTGTAAATTGGCACGGGAAACAAGGTATCTATCAAATGGGCTGCCAACACTTTCTTTGAAACCGAAAAGAGGTAATCTGGGGTAAACCTGACTTTTAGAAAGTTGACGCAGTCCACGACCTCCTGATAAAACCCTGTCAACTGCAAGTCTTGCTCGTGGAAGCCAACATATATATCAGGCATATAGTTGTAGGCTACTGCTCTCTTCACGGCGTCTAATAGGGGGTGCACAGACTGCCTATAAAACCAGAGCCACGCTACCTCTCACTGCTACTTTAAGGTTATCAAGAGAAAAATGTCAAAGGCGTAGCAGCTACCATGAAGTAGAAGTCTTCCAGTCGCGCACGCTTCTGCAATGCGTGTACCGTGTACTGAATGTAGTACGCCAGCGCTACCGCCATGCACGGGGAATCCTTATCCAGTTAAGCCGATATAATCTAAAGGAGACAACGCGGATATAAGTAGCTGGCTTCAAACCTGTCAACCTCTGTGTGTGTTGCATCCCCCCCAAAAACCCATGGCAGCGGTGGTATTCGAACCCACGCCCTTTCGGACTGGTGCCTAAAACCAGTGCCTTAGACCACTCGGCCACGCTACCTCTCACTGCTACTTTAAGGTTATCAAGAGAAAAATGTCAAAGGCGTAGCAGCTACCATGAAGTAGAAGTCTTCCAGTCGCGCACGCTTCTGCAATGCGTGTACCGTGTACTGAATGTAGTACGCCAGCGCTACCGCCATGCACGGGGAATCCTTATCCAGTTAAGCCGATATAATCTAAAGGAGACAACGCGGATATAAGTAGCTGGCTTCAAACCTGTCAACCTCTGTGTGTGTTGCATCCCCCCCAAAAACCCATGGCAGCGGTGGGATTCGAACCCACGCCCTTTCGGACTGGTGCCTAAAACCAGCGCCTTAGACCACTCGGCCACGCTATCTCTCACTGCTACTTTAAGGTTATCAAGAGAAAAATGTCAAAGGCGTAGCAGCTACCATGAAGTAGAAGTCTTCCAGTCGCGCACGCTTCTGCAATGCGTGTACCGTGTACTGAATGTAGTACGCCAGCGCTACCGCCATGCACGGGGAATCCTTATCCAGTTAAGCCGATATAATCTAAAGGAGACAACGCGGATATAAGTAGCTGGCTTCAAACCTGTCAACCTCTGTGTGTGTTGCATCCCCCCCAAAAACCCATGGCAGCGGTGGTATTCGAACCCACGCCCTTTCGGACTGGTGCCTAAAACCAGTGCCTTAGACCACTCGGCCACGCTACCTCTCACTGCTACTTTAAGGTTATCAAGAGAAAAATGTCAAAGGCGTAGCAGCTACCATGAAGTAGAAGTCTTCCAGTCGCGCACGCTTCTGCAATGCGTGTACCGTGTACTGAATGTAGTACGCCAGCGCTACCGCCATGCACGGGGAATCCTTATCCAGTTAAGCCGATATAATCTAAAGGAGACAACGCGGATATAAGTAGCTGGCTTCAAACCTGTCAACCTCTGTGTGTGTTGCATCCCCCCCAAAAACCCATGGCAGCGGTGGGATTCGAACCCACGCCCTTTCGGACTGGTGCCTAAAACCAGCGCCTTAGACCACTCGGCCACGCTACCTCTCACTGCTACTTTAAGGTTATCAAGAGAAAAATGTCAAAGGCGTAGCAGCTACCATGAAGTAGAAGTCTTCCAGTCGCGCACGCTTCTGCAATGCGTGTACCGTGTACTGAATGTAGTACGCCAGCGCTACCGCCATGCACGGGGAATCCTTATCCAGTTAAGCCGATATAATCTAAAGGAGACAACGCGGATATAAGTAGCTGGCTTCAAACCTGTCAACCTCTGTGTGTGTTGCATCCCCCCCAAAAACCCATGGCAGCGGTGGGATTCGAACCCACGCCCTTTCGGACTGGTGCCTAAAACCAGTGCCTTAGACCACTCGGCCACGCTACCTCTCACTGCTACTTTAAGGTTATCAAGAGAAAAATGTCAAAGGCGTAGCAGCTACCATGAAGTAGAAGTCTTCCAGTCGCGCACGCTTCTGCAATGCGTGTACCGTGTACTGAATGTAGTACGCCAGCGCTACCGCCATGCACGGGGAATCCTTATCCAGTTAAGCCGATATAATCTAAAGGAGACAACGCGGATATAAGTAGCTGGCTTCAAACCTGTCAACCTCTGTGTGTGTTGCATCCCCCCCAAAAACCCATGGCAGCGGTGGGATTCGAACCCACGCCCTTTCGGACTGGTGCCTAAAACCAGTGCCTTAGACCACTCGGCCACGCTACCTCTCACTGCTACTTTAAGGTTATCAAGAGAAAAATGTCAAAGGCGTAGCAGCTACCATGAAGTAGAAGTCTTCCAGTCGCGCACGCTTCTGCAATGCGTGTACCGTGTACTGAATGTAGTACGCCAGCGCTACCGCCATGCACGGGGAATCCTTATCCAGTTAAGCCGATATAATCTAAAGGAGACAACGCGGATATAAGTAGCTGGCTTCAAACCTGTCAACCTCTGTGTGTGTTGCATCCCCCCCAAAAACCCATGGCAGCGGTGGGATTCGAACCCACGCCCTTTCGGACTGGTGCCTAAAACCAGCGCCTTAGACCACTCGGCCACGCTACCTCTCACTGCTACTTTAAGGTTATCAAGAGAAAAATGTCAAAGGCGTAGCAGCTACCATGAAGTAGAAGTCTTCCAGTCGCGCACGCTTCTGCAATGCGTGTACCGTGTACTGAATGTAGTACGCCAGCGCTACCGCCATGCACGGGGAATCCTTATCCAGTTAAGCCGATATAATCTAAAGGAGACAACGCGGATATAAGTAGCTGGCTTCAAACCTGTCAACCTCTGTGTGTGTTGCATCCCCCCCAAAAACCCATGGCAGCGGTGGGATTCGAACCCACGCCCTTTCGGACTGGTGCCTAAAACCAGCGCCTTAGACCACTCGGCCACGCTACCTCTCACTGCTACTTTAAGGTTATCAAGAGAAAAATGTCAAAGGCGTAGCAGCTACCATGAAGTAGAAGTCTTCCAGTCGCGCACGCTTCTGCAATGCGTGTACCGTGTACTGAATGTAGTACGCCAGCGCTACCGCCATGCACGGGGAATCCTTATCCAGTTAAGCCGATATAATCTAAAGGAGACAACGCGGATATAAGTAGCTGGCTTCAAACCTGTCAACCTCTGTGTGTGTTGCATCCCCCCCAAAAACCCATGGCAGCGGTGGGATTCGAACCCACGCCCTTTCGGACTGGTGCCTAAAACCAGCGCCTTAGACCACTCGGCCACGCTACCTCTCACTGCTACTTTAAGGTTATCAAGAGAAAAATGTCAAAGGCGTAGCAGCTACCATGAAGTAGAAGTCTTCCAGTCGCGCACGCTTCTGCAATGCGTGTACCGTGTACTGAATGTAGTACGCCAGCGCTACCGCCATGCACGGGGAATCCTTATCCAGTTCAGCCGATATAATCTAAAGGAGACAACGCGCATATAAGTAGCTGGCTTCAAACCTGTCAACCTCTGTGTGTGTTGCATCCCCCCGAAAAACCCATGGCAGCGGTGGGATTCGAACCCACGCCCTTTCGGACTGGTGCCTAAAACCAGCGCCTTAGCCCACTCGGCCACGCTGCCTCTTTCTTTTCTTTTCCACCTTTTATTAACAAAACACACAAGTGCACACAACTACAGGTACGTCACACGGTCGCAACGCCGTGGGCTATTACAAAACGTCTAAAGAGGAAACTGAAGACCTTTTGAATTTGTACATACGATTTTACAAGTACGTAAGGGCATCAGACAATGTTTCTAACCAATCTGGCAGCTCTAAACATCGCATAAGGCGCAGCTTAAGTTGGGATATTTCTATCTTAAAGTATTTCATAGGAGGCATTAACGGTTCTTCGTTCCTGTCAGCCATACGAAGTTTCCACAGACAGTACAGGGCTATAAGCATGACAATATCGTACCTGACTGTTTCCCTCGGGTGTAATGGGAGAAACCGTATGGTGTGTGGGTTAAGCCGAAGTCGAGTTTTGAAAACTTTATACTGGAGATCGTCCCAGAAGAACTGGGCTTCTGTGCAGTCTAAGAAAAGGTGATCATGCGTTTCAGGAACTTTGCAGAACCTGCAGTCTGCCGACCAGGGCACGTATATGCCCTTCTGCGCGAGCCATGCCTTGACAGGTAGTGTTGACGTATGAAGTTTGTAAAAGAATGTCTTCATGTTTGGTTTGATTGGCATCCTTTGGACTCGAACCAAAACATCCCTGCCTGGCCAAGTGGGTGGAATATCTCGATAGACAGGCACAGGGAACAATGTATCGATCAAGTGGGCCGCCAGCGTATTCTTGTTGACAGACAAGAGGTATTCAAGGGTAAACCTGGCTTTCAAAAACTGCATGCACTCAACGACCTCCTTGAAAAAGCCTGTTAACCGCATCGTTCCCTCTGTGAACGTGACGTGTAACTCCGGGATGTAATTATAAGTAAGGATGCGTTTTACTCCCTCGAGAACTGGATGCAGCTCCTCACGAATGAACCAGAGTCTCATGACCAGTTGTTTGACAAAGAGGTGCTGTAGGCCGAGGCCTCCATCACGAAGTTTTCGAAAAAGATAGTCGCGACGCATCCTCTCAAATGTAGAGCACCAGATTGTGGTGGCAAAAATCCTGTGACAGGCGTGCACTACTTTGCGCGGGCATTGCAAGACTTGCAAAAGGTAAACCAGTTTAGCAGCTAGAAACACGTTGCATACTGTCGCTCGCTGAAAAATTGAAAGGTCTTTCTTCCTCCAGATGAAAGCGTGTTTCCTTATGTTGTCGAGCCTCTGGGACCACATTCTACTCGGGTTCCTGGTTTCTTGCAACGGGACACCAAGATAACGAGGGTTTTGTTCCTGCCACGGAATTCCGCAAAAAGCTCCAGGTGTTGTCGCCCAGTGGCCGCACCAAACGCCTAAGGACTTCTCTTTGTTTACACGCGCTCCAGACGCTTGGCCAAACAATTCAACTTGTTCCATGACATTCACTACGCTAGGTTTGTCCTTGACAAGGAATGCAAGATCATCAGCATATGCGGCCACCTTGATCACAGTACCGGCCAGTTCGAACCCGTGGATATCATTCAGACGGATGACTCGCCGACACAGCGGCTCCAGGTACAAGTCAAAGAGCAGTGGTGACAGGGGACAGCCCTGTCGAACCGAGAATCGCAGCATTATCGGTGCGGCAAGAGTGTTGTTAATGATGAGGCTCGTGGCAACTTGCTCGTAACAAAGCTTGATGCGGCCGACAAAGCGAGCTCCCACGTTGACGTATTCCAGCAACGCAAACAAATATGTGTGACATACGCGGTCAAAAGCCTTAGAAAGGTCCAGCTGCAACATGGCCACATGGTCCCCCTCGTACCGACACCAATCCAGAATGGTACGCACCACATGGATATTCGTCAGTATAGTCCTACCCCTTATTCCGCACGTTTGGTGATCACCTATCAACTGAGGTAACACAAGTTGTAGTCGAGCAGCCATAACTTTGGCGTATATTTTGTAATCGACATTGCATAGGGTAATTCATAACATAGGGGAATGCACAGGTAATAGCCTGTAATCAGTAACCTTTGCCGTCGAACCTTCTGCAACTTTTTTAGGAACCAGCACGGTGTGCGATCGCCGGAAACTGCCGGAAAAAATCCCGTTTTCTTCAGCCTCGGCGTATACATCCAGCAAAATAGGCACGAGAAAAGCGGAAAGCGTCTTGTAGAACTCGGCACTGCTACTTTAAGGTTATCAAGAGAAAAATGTCAAAGGCGTAGCAGCTACCATGAAGTAGAGGTCTTCCAGTCGCGCACGCTTCTGCAATGCGTGTACCGTGTACTGAATGTAGTACGCCAGCGCTACCGCCATGCACGGGGAATCCTTATCCAGTTCAGCCGATATAATCTAAAGGAGAAAACGCGGATATAAGTAGCTGGCTTCAAACCTGTCAACCTCTGTGTGTGTTGCATCCCCCCCAAAAACCCATAGCAGCGGTGGGATTCGAACCCACGCCCTTTCGGACTGGTGCCTAAAACCAGCGCCTTAGACCACTCGGCCACGCTACCTGTCACTGCTACTTTAAGGTTATCAAGAGAAAAATGTCAAAGGCGTAGCAGCTACCATGAAGTAGAAGTCTTCCAGTCGCGCACGCTTCTGCAATGCGTGTACCGTGTACTGAATGTAGTACGCCAGCGCTACCGCCATGCACGGGGAATCCTTATCCAGTTAATCCGATATAATCTAAAGGAGACAACGCGGATATAAGTAGCTGGCTTCAAACCTGTCAACCTCTGTGTGTGTTGCATCCCCCCCAAAAACCCATAGCAGCGGTGGGATTCGAACCCACGCCCTTTCGGACTGGTGCCTAAAACCAGCGCCTTAGACCACTCGGCCACGCTACCTCTCACTGCTACTTTAAGGTTATCAAGAGAAAAATGTCAAAGGCGTAGCAGCTACCATGAAGTAGAGGTCTTCCAGTCGCGCACGCTTCTGCAATGCGTGTACCGTGTACTGAATGTAGTACGCCAGCGCTACCGCCATGCACGGGGAATCCTTATCCAGTTCAGCCGATATAATCTAAAGGAGAAAACGCGGATATAAGTAGCTGGCTTCAAACCTGTCAACCTCTGTGTGTGTTGCATCCCCCCCAAAAACCCATAGCAGCGGTGGGATTCGAACCCACGCCCTTTCGGACTGGTGCCTAAAACCAGCGCCTTAGACCACTCGGCCACGCTACCTGTCACTGCTACTTTAAGGTTATCAAGAGAAAAATGTCAAAGGCGTAGCAGCTACCATGAAGTAGAAGTCTTCCAGTCGCGCACGCTTCTGCAATGCGTGTACCGTGTACTGAATGTAGTACGCCAGCGCTACCGCCATGCACGGGGAATCCTTATCCAGTTAATCCGATATAATCTAAAGGAGACAACGCGGATATAAGTAGCTGGCTTCAAACCTGTCAACCTCTGTGTGTGTTGCATCCCCCCCAAAAACCCATAGCAGCGGTGGGATTCGAACCCACGCCCTTTCGGACTGGTGCCTAAAACCAGCGCCTTAGACCACTCGGCCACGCTACCTGTCACTGCTACTTTAAGGTTATCAAGAGAAAAATGTCAAAGGCGTAGCAGCTACCATGAAGTAGAAGTCTTCCAGTCGCGCACGCTTCTGCAATGCGTGTACCGTGTACTGAATGTAGTACGCCAGCGCTACCGCCATGCACGGGGAATCCTTATCCAGTTAATCCGATATAATCTAAAGGAGACAACGCGGATATAAGTAGCTGGCTTCAAACCTGTCAACCTCTGTGTGTGTTGCATCCCCCCCAAAAACCCATAGCAGCGGTGGGATTCGAACCCACGCCCTTTCGGACTGGTGCCTAAAACCAGCGCCTTAGACCACTCGGCCACGCTACCTCTCACTGCTACTTTAAGGTTATCAAGAGAAAAATGTCAAAGGCGTAGCAGCTACCATGAAGTAGAAGTCTTCCAGTCGCGCACGCTTCTGCAATGCGTGTACCGTGTACTGAATGTAGTACGCCAGCGCTACCGCCATGCACGGGGAATCCTTATCCAGTTAATCCGATATAATCTAAAGGAGACAACGCGGATATAAGTAGCTGGCTTCAAACCTGTCAACCTCTGTGTGTGTTGCATCCCCCCCAAAAACCCATAGCAGCGGTGGGATTCGAACCCACGCCCTTTCGGACTGGTGCCTAAAACCAGCGCCTTAGACCACTCGGCCACGCTACCTGTCACTGCTACTTTAAGGTTATCAAGAGAAAAATGTCAAAGGCGTAGCAGCTACCATGAAGTAGAAGTCTTCCAGTCGCGCACGCTTCTGCAATGCGTGTACCGTGTACTGAATGTAGTACGCCAGCGCTACCGCCATGCACGGGGAATCCTTATCCAGTTAATCCGATATAATCTAAAGGAGACAACGGGGATATAAGTAGCTGGCTTCAAACCTGTCAACCTCTGTGT
Organism: Ornithodoros turicata; assembly: GCF_037126465.1. NCBI lineage: Eukaryota > Metazoa > Arthropoda > Arachnida > Ixodida > Argasidae > Ornithodoros > Ornithodoros turicata. The sequence continues at coordinate 3,156,055 of NW_026999318.1, read as the reverse complement.
GTGTTGCATCCCCCCCAAAAACCCATAGCAGCGGTGGGATTCGAACCCACGCCCTTTCGGACTGGTGCCTAAAACCAGCGCCTTAGACCACTCGGCCACGCTACCTGTCACTGCTACTTTAAGGTTATCAAGAGAAAAATGTCAAAGGCGTAGCAGCTACCATGAAGTAGAAGTCTTCCAGTCGCGCACGCTTCTGCAATGCGTGTACCGTGTACTGAATGTAGTACGCCAGCGCTACCGCCATGCACGGGGAATCCTTATCCAGTTAATCCGATATAATCTAAAGGAGACAACGCGGATATAAGTAGCTGGCTTCAAACCTGTCAACCTCTGTGTGTGTTGCATCCCCCCCAAAAACCCATAGCAGCGGTGGTATTCGAACCCACGCCCTTTCGGACTGGTGCCTAAAACCAGCGCCTTAGACCACTCGGCCACGCTACCTGTCACTGCTACTTTAAGGTTATCAAGAGAAAAATGTCAAAGGCGTAGCAGCTACCATGAAGTAGAAGTCTTCCAGTCGCGCACGCTTCTGCAATGCGTGTACCGTGTACTGAATGTAGTACGCCAGCGCTACCGCCATGCACGGGGAATCCTTATCCAGTTAATCCGATATAATCTAAAGGAGACAACGCGGATATAAGTAGCTGGCTTCAAACCTGTCAACCTCTGTGTGTGTTGCATCCCCCCCAAAAACCCATAGCAGCGGTGGGATTCGAACCCACGCCCTTTCGGACTGGTGCCTAAAACCAGCGCCTTAGACCACTCGGCCACGCTACCTCTCACTGCTACTTTAAGGTTATCAAGAGAAAAATGTCAAAGGCGTAGCAGCTACCATGAAGTAGAGGTCTTCCAGTCGCGCACGCTTCTGCAATGCGTGTACCGTGTACTGAATGTAGTACGCCAGCGCTACCGCCATGCACGGGGAATCCTTATCCAGTTCAGCCGATATAATCTAAAGGAGAAAACGCGGATATAAGTAGCTGGCTTCAAACCTGTCAACCTCTGTGTGTGTTGCATACCCCCCAAAAACCCATAGCAGCGGTGGTATTCGAACCCACGCCCTTTCGGACTGGTGCCTAAAACCAGCGCCTTAGACCACTCGGCCACGCTACCTGTCACTGCTACTTTAAGGTTATCAAGAGAAAAATGTCAAAGGCGTAGCAGCTACCATGAACTAGAAGTCTTCCAGTCGCGCACGCTTCTGCAATGCGTGTACCGTGTACTGAATGTAGTACGCCAGCGCTACCGCCATGCACGGGGAATCCTTATCCAGTTAATCCGATATAATCTAAAGGAGACAACGCGGATATAAGTAGCTGGCTTCAAACCTGTCAACCTCTGTGTGTGTTGCATCCCCCCCAAAAACCCATAGCAGCGGTGGGATTCGAACCCACGCCCTTTCGGACTGGTGCCTAAAACCAGCGCCTTAGACCACTCGGCCACGCTACCTCTCACTGCTACTTTAAGGTTATCAAGAGAAAAATGTCAAAGGTGTAGCAGCTACCATGAAGTAGAGGTCTTCCAGTCGCGCACGCTTCTGCAATGCGTGTACCGTGTACTGAATGTAGTACGCCAGCGCTACCGCCATGCACGGGGAATCCTTATCCAGTTCAGCCGATATAATCTAAAGGAGAAAACGCGGATATAAGTAGCTGGCTTCAAACCTGTCAACCTCTGTGTGTGTTGCATACCCCCCAAAAACCCATAGCAGCGGTGGGATTCGAACCCACGCCCTTTCGGACTGGTGCCTAAAACCAGCGCCTTAGACCACTCGGCCACGCTACCTCTCACTGCTACTTTAAGGTTATCAAGAGAAAAATGTCAAAGGTGTAGCAGCTACCATGAAGTAGAGGTCTTCCAGTCGCGCACGCTTCTGCAATGCGTGTACCGTGTACTGAATGTAGTACGCCAGCGCTACCGCCATGCACGGGGAATCCTTATCCAGTTCAGCCGATATAATCTAAAGGAGAAAACGCGGATATAAGTAGCTGGCTTCAAACCTGTCAACCTCTGTGTGTGTTGCATACCCCCCAAAAACCCATAGCAGCGGTGGGATTCGAACCCACGCCCTTTCGGACTGGTGCCTAAAACCAGCGCCTTAGACCACTCGGCCACGCTACCTGTCACTGCTACTTTAAGGTTATCAAGAGAAAAATGTCAAAGGCGTAGCAGCTACCATGAACTAGAAGTCTTCCAGTCGCGCACGCTTCTGCAATGCGTGTACCGTGTACTGAATGTAGTACGCCAGCGCTACCGCCATGCACGGGGAATCCTTATCCAGTTAATCCGATATAATCTAAAGGAGACAACGCGGATATAAGTAGCTGGCTTCAAACCTGTCAACCTCTGTGTGTGTTGCATCCCCCCCAAAAACCCATAGCAGCGGTGGGATTCGAACCCACGCCCTTTCGGACTGGTGCCTAAAACCAGCGCCTTAGACCACTCGGCCACGCTACCTCTCACTGCTACTTTAAGGTTATCAAGAGAAAAATGTCAAAGGTGTAGCAGCTACCATGAAGTAGAGGTCTTCCAGTCGCGCACGCTTCTGCAATGCGTGTACCGTGTACTGAATGTAGTACGCCAGCGCTACCGCCATGCACGGGGAATCCTTATCCAGTTCAGCCGATATAATCTAAAGGAGAAAACGCGGATATAAGTAGCTGGCTTCAAACCTGTCAACCTCTGTGTGTGTTGCATCCCCCCCAAAAACCCATAGCAGCGGTGGGATTCGAACCCACGCCCTTTCGGACTGGTGCCTAAAACCAGCGCCTTAGACCACTCGGCCACGCTACCTCTCACTGCTACTTTAAGGTTATCAAGAGAAAAATGTCAAAGGCGTAGCAGCTACCATGAAGTAGAGGTCTTCCAGTCGCGCACGCTTCTGCAATGCGTGTACCGTGTACTGAATGTAGTACGCCAGCGCTACCGCCATGCACGGGGAATCCTTATCCAGTTAATCCGATATAATCTAAAGGAGACAACGCGGATATAAGTAGCTGGCTTCAAACCTGTCAACCTCTGTGTGTGTTGCATCCCCCCCAAAAACCCATGGCAGCGGTGGTATTCGAACCCACGCCCTTTCGGACTGGTGCCTAAAACCAGCGCCTTAGACCACTCGGCCACGCTACCTGTCACTGCTACTTTAAGGTTATCAAGAGAAAAATGTCAAAGGCGTAGCAGCTACCATGAAGTAGAAGTCTTCCAGTCGCGCACGCTTCTGCAATGCGTGTACCGTGTACTGAATGTAGTACGCCAGCGCTACCGCCATGCACGGGGAATCCTTATCCAGTTAAGCCGATATAATCTAAAGGAGACAACGCGGATATAAGTAGCTGGCTTCAAACCTGTCAACCTCTGTGTGTGTTGCATCCCCCCCAAAAACCCATGGCAGCGGTGGGATTCGAACCCACGCCCTTTCGGACTGGTGCCTAAAACCAGCGCCTTAGACCACTCAGCTTTTTTATTTATTTTTTTTTTTTACAGTCCACCGCTCTACCAACTGAGCTTTTTTTTATTAGTATTTTTACAGTTTTGTAATAAAAGCACTAAGAGCGTGGAGGCACCCCGCCGTCCACTTTGGCCGAAGCCTTCAGACTTGTGCAGCGTTGTTTGTCCGGTGGCGGTATTTCCCCGCTGTGCTATTCGTGACCCTTTAGTTCGCTGAGCGCGGATCCGCATCACTCAGCTTTCCTTGGGGTTGTCTTCTCTTTCTTCATTGTTTCGAAGAGTAACTTCAAAGCGTCTGTGAGAGTGTCTGCAGCATCTGTGCGAGCGACCAAAGTAGCCTCTATCCAAGCAAGGGTACCCATGAAGCAGTTCCATGGCGTTTTTGGATTCACTTTGCAGTCTGCGATGGCCATACGAAAGCGCCATATTCCATGGAGTCCACTTACCACTAGGGTAGCTGCAGCGTCGTTCTCAGAATAGGCGTCGAACACCAAGTACTTCAGGGACATCCAGTCGATGTTTACATCGAGCTTCGTATGCAGTCGAAAATCATCCCAGAAGTCCCTGGCTCTTTTGCACGTTACGAATACATGGAAGAGAGTCTCCTCTGCTCCGCACAGGTCGCAATTCAAAGACCACGGCACGAAGAACCCTTTTTTCCGAAGCCACACTTTGACTGGCAGTACCTCGCAATGGAATCTGATGAACATATCCTTGGTGCCCGTTGGAACGGGGAACCTTCGAAGCCTGCGAAGGACGTTCTCAGCCAGTGGCGAAAGGCCGGGGTGCCGGTACAGGGGGTCTGGTAGGACAGTCTCTATAGTGTCCCAGTAGAGATTCTTCTTTTTCACTGTACAGAGATACTCCCAGGAAAATCGCTGCTCGAAGAATCTGACTGCAGCAGCAACCTCTCGGTAGAAAGCTCTTACATGTTTCTTTCCTAGGTAGCATCCCGCTAGCACCGTCCACCTAGATAGGTGATCTCCGCCGAGCGCTTGTAAGCCACTTCTTAAGAATGGGTCGGAGTTGTCTCTAAAGTAGAGGAAGCGTTGGACCTTCATCTTAATCTCCAGATTGACTAGCCCAAGTCCCCCTCTCTTCAAACTCCAGAAGAGGTTGGTTCTTCGCATCTTCTCCATGGGGGAATTCCAGACGAAGGTGGCGCAGGTTCTGTGAAACTTGTTTATCATCCCGTTGTTATATCTACTGCATTGTGCTGTGTACAGTACAACCGGATACAAACTTGAATTGCAGATGTAAGCTCTGTTGAATAAGGAGAGATAACGGCCATGCCAAGGTATCAACGCTCCCCTGAGGCTGCTAACTTTTGTTCTCCAAAGCTGATCCGTTGGCGTTCGTAGGTCGAATGGGATACCCAAGTATTTGTCTAATCTTGTAGTCCACTGAATACCGAGGAACACGGAGGGTGTTTCATTCCACGGCCCCAGCCATGCTCCAATGGTCTTCTTGAGGTTTACCTCTGCACCGGATAACGTTGCGAACTCCTTGATGGATTCCATAGTCTCATCTATTCCCTCTCTCGATGTGCACACCACCGCAACGTCATCAGCATAAGCCAACAGCTTGACGGTCTCTGCTCCAATCTGCAATCCTGTGATGCGATTGTTAGCCAAAATATTCCGGCACAGCGGCTCCAGGTACGCTGCAAATAGAAGGGGAGAGAGTGGGCAACCCTGACGTACTGAAGTATGAATGTTTATCGGAGCGCTGACCTTTCCATTTATGACAAGTCTGGTGCAAATGTCCGTGTAGCACACTCTTATCCAGTTTCCTAGGTACTATCCCACCCTTAGCTTCTTTAAAACTTCCCAGAGGAATTGATGATTGACGCGATCGAAAGCCTGTTTCAGGTCCACTTGGAGGATGCCAAGTTTCACAGCCAGAGCTTCCGCTGCTTCACATGCTGTCCTCATGATGTGCAAGTTTCTTGCAATTGATCTCCTTTTCATTCCGTATGCTTGGTGTAATCCTACAACCGTGGTTAAGCAGGCTTCCAGTCGATTCGTTAGGGTTTTCGCCAAGATTTTGTAATCTGTACATACCAGACTGATCGGACGGAAGTCATTCACCGTGGGCGCTTCACCCTTCTTGACAGTCCTCTTCGGAATGAGCACGGTGTAACTTTGTCGCATAGATGGTGGCAAGAGCTTGCGGGCTGAAATATCGTCGAACACTCTTTTCAGGATAGGTGATAGCTGCGTTGAGAACTTCTTGTAAAAGAGAGATCCAATACCATCGGGCCCCGGTGATTTGTTCCGGCCCAGTTTCTTGATTGCCTTTTCTATTTCTTCCACCGATATTGGTGAGTTCATTGCCTCTGATAAGTCCTCTTTGACCGCAGGCAAGTTTTCCAAGTATCGTAGCGTTTCCGGCGAGTCTGCTGGGGTTTGGGAAGTGAAGAGCTGGGTGTACGTCTTGTGGAACGATTCTTGGATTTCCTGTTGGGTTTCTACGGTTGTCTCCCCCACTTTCACGGACGTTATCTGGTTTTCGCATGCCCTTTCCTTTTCTCGCAACAGGAACAGCTTGCTAGGCTGTTCCTCTCTCGACAATGCATTCAGCCTGCTTCTAATCTCTGCTCCTTTGAAGCGTCTTTCCATGATGCAAAGTATATCTTTCTTCACCAGCTGTATATCTTCTTTGTGACCACCAGGATTGATGCTCTCCTCTGAAACAAGTGTGAGAAGATCCTGCATTAAGCACCTGATTTCTGCCCGCTCTTTGTGCTTTTTCACTTCACTGAAAGATATAGCCTTCTTCTTGAGGGTTCCTTTAAACACTTCCCACGTAACAGCATTAACTTCATTGGTGGTCCCATATTCTTCTATAAGTTGGTCTAGTTGTTGCGTGAAGTCTTCGTCTTCTAAAATGCTCTCATTGAGTTTCCAAGTGCTTGACCCTGTAACTTTTGAGGGGGTTCTTCGTCTGTTGAAATTCACCTCCACGCTTACCAGTCCGTGATCAGAAAAGGCAACTGGGGTGACGAGATAGTTTTCAGCCATTGCTATCCAATCTGCCGACATGTAGATCCTATCCAGTCTCGCGTATGATGCACCTTGCCAATGAGTATAACGAAGAGTATTGTCGGACTGTTCTTCCGCTACGTCAACAAGGCTGAAGTCTCTCAACATTCCCTTCAACTCTGCCACACTGGGATCGCTCCGGAAAGTATAGCTGCAGTCCTTTTTGCCCGTCACGACATTGAAGTCCCCACAAAGAATAACCTTTGCTGGAATGTCCACAAAACTTCTCAGGTCACGGAAGAACATTTTACGGTCCTCGCTACTATTTGAAGCGTAGATGCATAGAAGTCTAATTAGGTTTCTGTGTATGAGAAGGTCGACACACGTGAACCGTCCTCCTTGGTCTAAAACAAGATCAACTACGGTAAAGCTTCGCCGCTTCCTTATTAAAATCGCCGTTCCAGCACTGCGCCCGCAGCCTGCAGAGTGGTAGCACCAGAACTTCTGCTTGAAAAAATTGACAAGTTCGTTCTCCTGGTCCACTGTCGAAATCTTTGTTTCTTGAATGCATACAATATCGAGCCTATGCTCATCTACTGTTTCCATCAGCCATTGTTTCCTGTTTCGCCGGATTAAGCTGTATGTGTTTAAAGTTCCTACTTTAAGCTTTTTTTTCATCATTGAAGGCTTTCAAAAGGACAGCAAGCGTTCTGTTATGTGTCGGCAAAGTGCACATCGTCAAGCTGGGATGCCCCGATCTCTTCCAGCGCAAATTGCGGTCTCATAGCATCAGCCTTCTTCCAGCGGCTTTCTGATCTCGCGTCTCGCCTCTGTTCTTTTAAATAGTCTTTTCCTATCGTGTTCTGTTTGTCGCGTCTTTTACGCTTCACCACTTTTCCCTCCACTTCGACTATATCCATATCGCTGTCATCCTTCTGGCTGCTATCATCATCTTTGCGAACTATCGCTGTGTCTGTGCTGATTGGGGTGTTATCTTGTGTGACGTCCTTTTTCCCTTCCTTGTCTTGTGCATTAATCTCTTCGCTATTTCCTGTTTCTTCATGGTCCATCAAATGTTCCACATTGATTTCATTCACCTTCGGTTTTGTCTTGCTTGCGTAAGATTGCACGCAGTCATCTGCGTCGTGTCCGAAAGTCCTACATTTTCTGCACCACGTGGCCCTGCACTGACTGCGAATGTGCCCGATTTCTTTGCACCGCAGGCAGAGTGGCGGTTTTCCAGGCACTGCTAGCAGAATAGGGTCGCCTCGTATATAGATCATGTATGGTATGCGGTCAACACTGTAGTTTTCATTCAAGCGCAGCTTTACAGTTCTGGTCATGGTTTCTATTCCTGCAAACTCCTCGCATTTCCACTTCTCCCGAACTATATCCATAACCTCGCCGTAGTCCGACAAAGCCACGTTGATTTCCTCGTTCGGTATCTGAGTGGATATCCAATGTAGTTTTATTGATACGTCCTTCGAATGTGGGTCCACGACGATACACCTTTTCTCTTTTACCGTTATTTCTTTCTTTCTGAGAAGACGTTGTTTCTCTGCCTCGTTGTCAAACGTGATAGCCCACACATGATTATATCTGTAAGCTCCTATAGCACGGATCGTCTTCCGTTGAACCACTTCCTTCAACGGTGCGTCAAAATCCAATATCTTGTAAGGCTTAGCAGACGGGTCTGCGTGCAATAGAAGAGTTGTAGCAGAAAAATTACCTGCGTTTATGGTGGGCATGATTATCCTGTAGTCTTTTTCGGTACCACTAGGCCTAAGTTCATCCCGGCTCGAAGCCGTTGTCACCGCCCGGAGCGAGCTCATCCTGCGTCCGTACCTCTCGGTGCCCGGAACCAGAATCCACCTTAGACCACTCAGCCACGCTACCTCTCACTGCTACTTTAAGGTTATCAAGAGAAAAATGTCAAAGGCGTAGCAGCTACCATGAAGTAGAAGTCTTCCACTCGCGCACGGTTCTGCAATGCGTGTACCGTGTACTGAATGTAGTACGCTGTACTGAATGTAGTACGCCAGCGCTACCGCCATGCACGGGGAATCCTTATCCAGTTAAGCCGATATAATCTAAAGGAGACAACGCGGATATAAGTAGCTGGCTTCAAACCTGTCAACCTCTGTGTGTGTTGCATCCCCCCCAAAAACCCATGGCAGCGGTGGTATTCGAACCCACGCCCTTTCGGACTGGTGCCTAAAACCAGCGCCTTAGACCACTCGGCCACGCTACCTCTCACTGCTACTTTAAGGTTCTCAAGAGAAAAATGTCAAAGGCGTAGCAGCTACCATGAAGTAGAAGTCTTCCAGTCGCGCACGCTTCTGCAATGCGTGTACTGAATGTAGTACGCCAGCGCTACCGCCATGCACGGGGAATCCTTATCCAGTTAAGCCGATATAATCTAAAGGAGACAACGCGGATATAAGTAGCTGGCTTCAAACCTGTCAACCTCTGTGTGTGTTGCATCCCCCCCAAAAACCCATGGCAGCGGTGGTATTCGAACCCACGCCCTTTCGGACTGGTGCCTAAAACCAGCGCCTTAGACCACTCGGCCACGCTACCTCTCACTGCTACTTTAAGGTTCTCAAGAGAAAAATGTCAAAGGCGTAGCAGCTACCATGAAGTAGAAGTCTTCCAGTCGCGCACGCTTCTGCAATGCGTGTACCGTGTACTGAATGTAGTACGCCAGCGCTACCGCCATGCACAGGGAATCCTTATCCAGTTAAGCCGATATAATCTAAAGGAGACAACGCGGATATAAGTAGCTGGCTTCAAACCTGTCAACCTCTGTGTGTGTTGCATCCCCCCCAAAAACCCATGGCAGCGGTGGTATTCGAACCCACGCCCTTTCGGACTGGTGCCTAAAACCAGCGCCTTAGACCACTCGGCCACGCTACCTCTCACTGCTACTTTAAGGTTATCAAGAGAAAATGTCAAAGGCGTAGCAGCTACCATGAAGTAGAAGTCTTCCAGTCGCGCACGCTTCTGCAATGCGTGTACCGTGTACTGAATGTAGTACGCCAGCGCTACCGCCATGCACGGGGAATCCTTATCCAGTTCAGCCGATATAATCTAAAGGAGACAACGCGGATATAAGTAGCTGGCTTCAAACCTGTCAACCTCTGTGTGTGTTGCATCCCCCCAAAAAACCAATGGCAGCGGTGGGATTCGAACCCACGCCCTTTCGGACTGGTGCCTAAAACCAGCGCCTTAGACCACTCGGCCACGCTACCTCTCACTGCTACTTTAAGGTTATCAAGAGAAAAATGTCAAAGGCGTAGCAGCTACCATGAAGTAGAAGTCTTCCAGTCGCGCACGCTTCTGCAATGCGTGTACCGTGTACTGAATGTAGTACGCCAGCGCTACCGCCATGCACGGGGAATCCTTATCCAGTTCAGCCGATATAATCTAAAGGAGACAACGCGGATATAAGTAGCTGGCTTCAAACCTGTCAACCTCTGTGTGTGTTGCATCCCCCCAAAAAACCAATGGCAGCGGTGGGATTCGAACCCACGCCCTTTCGGACTGGTGCCTAAAACCAGCGCCTTAGACCACTCGGCCACGCTACCTCTCACTGCTACTTTAAGGTTATCAAGAGAAAAATGTCAAAGGCGTAGCAGCTACCATGAAGTAGAAGTCTTCCAGTCGCGCACGCTTCTGCAATGCGTGTACCGTGTACTGAATGTAGTACGCCAGCGCTACCGCCATGCACGGGGAATCCTTATCCAGTTCAGCCGATATAATCTAAAGGAGACAACGCGGATATAAGTAGCTGGCTTCAAACCTGTCAACCTCTGTGTGTGTTGCATCCCCCCAAAAAACCCATGGCAGCGGTGGGATTCGAACCCACGCCCTTTCGGACTGGTGCCTAAAACCAGCGCCTTAGACCACTCGGCCACGCTACCTCTCACTGCTACTTTAAGGTTATCAAGAGAAAAATGTCAAAGGCGTAGCAGCTACCATGAAGTAGAAGTCTTCCAGTCGCGCACGCTTCTGCAATGCGTGTACCGTGTACTGAATGTAGTACGCCAGCGCTACCGCCATGCACGGGGAATCCTTATCCAGTTCAGCCGATATAATCTAAAGGAGACAACGCGGATATAAGTAGCTGGCTTCAAACCTGTCAACCTCTGTGTGTGTTGCATCCCCCCAAAAAACCCATGGCAGCGGTGGGATTCGAACCCACGCCCTTTCGGACTGGTGCCTAAAACCAGCGCCTTAGACCACTCGGCCACGCTACCTCTCACTGCTACTTTAAGGTTATCAAGAGAAAAATGTCAAAGGCGTAGCAGCTACCATGAAGTAGAAGTCTTCCAGTCGCGCACGCTTCTGCAATGCGTGTACCGTGTACTGAATGTAGTACGCCAGCGCTACCGCCATGCACAGGGAATCCTTATCCAGTTAAGCCGATATAATCTAAAGGAGACAACGCGGATATAAGTAGCTGGCTTCAAACCTGTCAACCTGTGTGTGTGTTGCATACCCCCCAAAAACCCATGGCAGCGGTGGGATTCGAACCCACGCCCTTTCGGACTGGTGCCTAAAATCAGCGCCTTAGACCACAAGGCCACGCTACCTCTCACTGCTACTTTAAGGTTATCAAGAGAAAAATGTCAAAGGCGTAGCAGCTACCATGAAGTAGAAGTCTTCCAGTCGCGCACGCTTCTGCAATGCGTGTACCGTGTACTGAATGTAGTACGCCAGCGCTACCGCCATGCACGGGGAATCCTTATCCAGTTAAGCCGATATAATCTAAAGGAGACAACGCCGATATAAGTAGCTGGCTTCAAACCTGTCAACCTCTGTGTGTGTTGCATCCCCCCAAAAAACCCATGGCAGCGGTGGGATTCGAACCCACGCCCTTTCGGACTGGTGCCTAAAACCAGCGCCTTAGACCACTCGGCCACGCTACCTCTCACTGCTACTTTAAGGTTATCAAGAGAAAAATGTCAAAGGCGTAGCAGCTACCATGAAGTAGAAGTCTTCCAGTCGCGCACGTCTGCAATGCGTGTACTGAATGTAGTACGCCACTCCTCATGCACGGGGAATCCTTATCCAGTTCAGCCGATATAATCTAAAGAAGACAACGCGGATATAAGTAGCTGGCTTCAAACCTGTCAACCTCTATGTGTGTTGCATCCCCCCCGAAAAACCCATGGCAGCGGTGGGATTCGAACCCACGCCCTTTCGGACTGGTGCCTAAAATCAGCGCCTTAGACCACAAGGCCACGCTACCTCTCACTGCTACTTTAAGGTTATCAAGAGAAAAATGTCAAAGGCGTAGCAGCTACCATGAAGTAGAAGTCTTCCAGTCGCGCACGTCTGCAATGCGTGTACTGAATGTAGTACGCCACTCCTCATGCACGGGGAATCCTTATCCAGTTCAGCCGATATAATCTAAAGAAGACAACGCGGATATAAGTAGCTGGCTTCAAACCTGTCAACCTCTATGTGTGTTGCATCCCCCCCGAAAAACCCATGGCAGCGGTGGGATTCGAACCCACGCCCTTTCGGACTGGTGCCTAAAATCAGCGCCTTAGACCACAAGGCCACGCTACCTCTCACTGCTACTTTAAGGTTATCAAGAGAAAAATGTCAAAGGCGTAATAGCTACCATGAAGTAGAGGTCTTCCAGTCGCGCACGCTTCTGCAATGCGTGTACCGTGTACTGAATGTAGTACGCCAGCGCTACCGCCATGCACGGGGAATCCTTATCCAGTTAAGCCGATATAATCTAAAGGAGACAACGCCGATATAAGTAGCTGGCTTCAAACCTGTCAACCTCTGTGTGTGTTGCATCCCCCCAAAAAACCCATGGCAGCGGTGGGATTCGAACCCACGCCCTTTCGGACTGGTGCCTAAAACCAGCGCCTTAGACCACTCGGCCACGCTACCTCTCACTGCTACTTTAAGGTTATCAAGAGAAAAATGTCAAAGGCGTAGCAGCTACCATGAAGTAGAAGTCTTCCAGTCGCGCACGTCTGCAATGCGTGTACTGAATGTAGTACGCCACTCCTCATGCACGGGGAATCCTTATCCAGTTCAGCCGATATAATCTAAAGAAGACAACGCGGATATAAGTAGCTGGCTTCAAACCTGTCAACCTCTATGTGTGTTGCATCCCCCCCGAAAAACCCATGGCAGCGGTGGGATTCGAACCCACGCCCTTTCGGACTGGTGCCTAAAATCAGCGCCTTAGACCACAAGGCCACGCTACCTCTCACTGCTACTTTAAGGTTATCAAGAGAAAAATGTCAAAGGCGTAGCAGCTACCATGAAGTAGAAGTCTTCCAGTCGCGCACGCTTCTGCAATGCGTGTACCGTGTACTGAATGTAGTACGCCAGCGCTACCGCCATGCACGGGAATCCTTATCCAGTTAAGCCGATATAATCTAAAGGAGACAACGCCGATATAAGTAGCTGGCTTCAAACCTGTCAACCTCTATGTGTGTTGCATCCCCCCCGAAAAACCCATGGCAGCGGTGGGATTCGAACCCACGCCCTTTCGGACTGGTGCCTAAAATCAGCGCCTTAGACCACAAGGCCACGCTACCTCTCACTGCTACTTTAAGGTTATCAAGAGAAAAATGTCAAAGGCGTAATAGCTACCATGAAGTAGAGGTCTTCCAGTCGCGCACGCTTCTGCAATGCGTGTACCGTGTACTGAATGTAGTACGCCAGCGCTACCGCCATGCACGGGGAATCCTTATCCAGTTAAGCCGATATAATCTAAAGGAGACAACGCCGATATAAGTAGCTGGCTTCAAACCTGTCAACCTCTGTGTGTGTTGCATCCCCCCAAAAAACCCATGGCAGCGGTGGGATTCGAACCCACGCCCTTTCGGACTGGTGCCTAAAACCAGCGCCTTAGACCACTCGGCCACGCTACCTCTCACTGCTACTTTAAGGTTATCAAGAGAAAAATGTCAAAGGCGTAGCAGCTACCATGAAGTAGAAGTCTTCCAGTCGCGCACGCTTCTGCAATGCGTGTACCGTGTACTGAATGTAGTACGCCAGCGCTACCGCCATGCACGGGGAATCCTTATCCAGTTAAGCCGATATAATCTAAAGGAGACAACGCCGATATAAGTAGCTGGCTTCAAACCTGTCAACCTCTATGTGTGTTGCATCCCCCCCGAAAAACCCATGGCAGCGGTGGGATTCGAACCCACGCCCTTTCGGACTGGTGCCTAAAATCAGCGCCTTAGACCACAAGGCCACGCTACCTCTCACTGCTACTTTAAGGTTATCAAGAGAAAAATGTCAAAGGCGTAGCAGCTACCATGAAGTAGAAGTCTTCCAGTCGCGCACGTCTGCAATGCGTGTACTGAATGTAGTACGCCACTCCTCATGCACGGGGAATCCTTATCCAGTTCAGCCGATATAATCTAAAGAAGACAACGCGGATATAAGTAGCTGGCTTCAAACCTGTCAACCTCTATGTGTGTTGCATCCCCCCCGAAAAACCCATGGCAGCGGTGGGATTCGAACCCACGCCCTTTCGGACTGGTGCCTAAAACCAGCGCCTTAGACCCAGGGATCGGAACCGGAACTGAACCCGAACCGAAAACCGGAAAAAACCGTTATTTTCTGACGAACCGGAACCGAACCGAACCCGAACAATTTTTTTGCTTGTCCTGAGCCGAACCGGAACTGAACCGAAAAAAATTGATACGGTTACCGGTTCGGGAATCGGTTCAGAGGTAAATTAATTGTACTACTGACCGACTTTTTTTTTTTTGCTCACCTGAAACGGTTATCTCACACCTTTCTCTTACAATCGTGTACGGTGAGCGTAAGCTTGCTTGCATATAGCAAAATTACTGCCCGTGGACCGGTTAAACCGAGGCCGAAAAAAGTAACTGTTCCAATCCCTGTAAATGCCCCGACCGCTGACAGATTTTTTTGTGTCTGTGTATGTGCGGGGGGGGGGGGGTGTTCTCCCTAAGCCGAACCCGAACCGAACCGAACCGATATACCTGAACCGGTTCAAGCTGATAATTTCGGTTCAGCGGAGCTAAACCCGAACCGAACCAATATGCCTGAACCCGAACCCGAACCGGACCGAAAAAAATATCGGTTCCGATCCCTGCTTAGACCACTCGGCCACGCTACTTCTCACTGCTACTTCAAGGTTTTCAAGAGAACAATGTCAAAGGCGTAGCAGCTACCATGAAGTAGAAGTCTTCCAGTCGCGCACGCTTCTGCAATGCGTGTACCGTGTACTGAATGTAGTACGCCAGCGCTACCGCCATGCACGGGGAATCCTTATCCAGTTCAGCCGATATAATCTAAAGGAGACAACGCGGATATAAGTAGCTGGCTTCAAACCTGTCAACCTCTGTGTGTGTTGCATCCCCCCCAAAAAACCCATGGCAGCGGTGGGATTCGAACCCACGCCCTTTGGGACTGGTGCCTAAAACCAGCGCCTTAGACCACTCGGCCACGCTACCTCTCACTGCTACTTTAAGGTTATCAAGAGAAAAATGTCAAAAGGCGTAGCAGCTACCATGAAGTAGAATTCTTCCAGTCGCGCACACTTCTGCAATGCGTGTACCGTGTACTGAATGTAGTACGCCACTCCTCATGCACGGGGAATCCTTATCCAGTTCAGCCGACATAATCTAAAGGAGACAACGCAGATATAAGTAGCTGGCTTCAAACCTGTCAACCTCTGTGTGTGTTGCATCTCTCCCAAACACCCATGGCAGCGGTGGGATTCGAACCCACGCCCTTTCGGACTGGTGCCTAAAACCAGCGCCTTAGACCACTCGGCCACGCTACCTCACACTGCTACTTTAAGGTTATCAAGAGAAAAATGTCAAAAGGCGTAGCAGCTACCATGAAGTAGAATTCTTCCAGTCGCGCACACTTCTGCAATGCGTGTACCGTGTACTGAATGTAGTACGCCACTCCTCATGCACGGGGAATCCTTATCCAGTTCAGCCGACATAATCTAAAGGAGACAACGCAGATATAAGTAGCTGGCTTCAAACCTGTCAACCTCTGTGTGTGTTGCATCTCTCCCAAACACCCATGGCAGCGGTGGGATTCGAACCCACGCCCTTTCGGACTGGTGCCTAAAACCAGCGCCTTAGACCACTCGGCCACGCTACCTCTCACTGCTACTTTAAGGTTATCAAGAGAAAAATGTCAAAAGGCGTAGCAGCTACCATGAAGTAGAATTCTTCCAGTCGCGCACACTTCTGCAATGCGTGTACCGTGTACTGAATGTAGTACGCCACTCCTCATGCACGGGGAATCCTTATCCAGTTCAGCCGACATAATCTAAAGGAGACAACGCAGATATAAGTAGCTGGCTTCAAACCTGTCAACCTCTGTGTGTGTTGCATCTCCCCCAAAAACCCATGGCAGCGGTGGGATTCGAACCCACGCCCTTTCGGACTGGTGCCTAAAACCAGCGCCTTAGACCACTCGGCCACGCTACCTCTCACTGCTAATTTAAGGTTATCAAGAGAAAAATGTCAAAAGGCGTAGCAGCTACCATGAAGTAGAAGTCTTCCAGTCGCGCACGCTTCTGCAATGCGTGTACCGTGTACTGAATGTAGTACGCCACTCCTCATGCACGGGGAATCCTTATCCAGTTCAGACGACATAATCTAAAGGAGACAACGCGGATATAAGTACCTGGCTTCAAACCTGAAAATGGCTGAATCGAAAATGGCTGAAGGTTGGGGCTTAAATATAGGCGCATTTTTCATCATTTCCCGTCCCCTGAGGAATATATTTAAAAAAAAAATTGAAGATGGTCAGGTTCCTTGCTTGGTCGAAATTCGCTGGAATTAGCCGCAGAGAATGAAGCGGCTGGTGATGCACCGAGAAAGAATATTCTCCAGTCTTTCAGTATCAAGCTACGAGGGTGGTTCCATAAGTTTCAGGCCCGAGGTAGAAAATGCGCACGACTTTGAAAATGCGATTAAGGACGCGTGGCGCCATCTGTTGGAGGGCCGTAGCACCACCCTCAACCCTCTCCATGCTTTTGTCGTTTGGAGAGCGGCATTTCAAACAGCCAGGGTGCACTCTTCATTTAAAATGGAAAAGATCGAGTACCGCGCTGTGAAAAAATCTTGATAAAAGAGGGACTTTCGCCTACAGAAATTAAAGCGCGACTGGACAACGTGTACAGGGAAGCCTCTTCGTCATACACAACGGTAAAAGACTGGGCTATGCAGTTGGACAGGGGCGAGAGTCAATTGAAGATGATCCACGCGATGGTCGTCCAGTGGAAGTGGTGACACAAGAAAATTTGTCTCTTGTCGAGGAGGAAGTGCTGAGCGACAGGCGTCTGAAGGTGAAGGAAATCTCAGAAAGGCTGGGGCTTTCCAAAACAACCGTTTTTCGCATCATCGGCGTCGGCCTTCACATGAAAAAGGTCAGTGCGAGATGGGTGCCACGACTTCTCTCGTCAGTTCAAAAGCAACAGCGCGTCGTCTGTGCCAAAGAGTTTTTAGAGCTCTGTCAAGAGAACGAAGAAGAAATATTGAAGTCAATTGTCACAGGGGATGAGACTATGGTGCTCTACTATGATCCCCTTTCGAAAAAGGAGTCGATGGAATGGCGCAAACCAGGAGAAGCTCCTCCAAGAATAGCCAAGGTCACACAATCCACAAAGAAGATCATGGCAACAATATTTTGGGATTGTCACTGGATCCTCCTCATCGACTTCAAAGAGAGGAACACAACAGGGAATGTGACTTATTATGCTTCACTCCTGCCCCGACTGCGAGACGCCGTCAAGGAAAAGAGGCGCGGCAGGTTGAGTGAGGTGTCCGGTTGCTCCAGGACAATGCCCTTGTCCACACGGCTTCTGTTGCCAAGGCTGCACTGAAGGAGTGCGGCTTCGAAGAAATCCACCACCCACCCTACAGTCCAGACTTGACATCGAGTGACTACTTCCTGGTCTCAAACTTGAAGAGGGATCTCAGAGGACGGACATTTCAAAACAATAGTGGGGTGCAGGAGGCAGTTTTCCAGCATTTTCTTGACAAAACTTCGGACTATTTTTTCAAGGGTGTAAGAATGCTGGTTGAAAGGTGTCAAAAGTGCATCGAAGTTAAAGGTGACTATGTCGAAAAATGATACACTTGTTTCGTCTCTATGACTATTAAAAGTTGGTCGGGCCGGAAACTTATGGAACCACCCTATTTTCAGTAACTTTTTGCTTACCTCTTTGCTTTTGAGCTCCAGTAACTTCTTGAGGAGTTTGTTCATTTCGCGTTTTTTTTTTGGGGGGGGGGGCGGGAGGTAAGTTTGTCAGAGTAACTTGGAGAAAGTTCCAAGTTCCTTTTGTTCGATTCTCGTCTACAAACATCGCAGGCTGAGTCCTTCCCCCCATGACTTGAGATGAAAGATGACACGCGCACGGCGCGTCGAACTCGCTTGTTGTTACACGGTGAACGTTACAAGTTATATTTTAGCCGTGCATTAGGAAGCTCAGGTGTAGCGCATCTTAACGATAAGCAGTGTATTCATAATGTTAGAGGGCATTGTGTAGTAGGGTTAAAACTTGGCACGGTTCTACGATATGTGCGTAGAGGACAACTCATAGAGCATGAACTTGCTTTGTGCTCCTTTCATGTACCTTATTACAAGATCAAAATCATCAAATCCCTCCCTAAAGAAGCCTATAAATGTAGGCTTCTTTCGTCGTAGCAAATATTGATATCGTTTTTGTATATCAAGGCTATTTTGAAACGTCTTGAATCGGCCATTGTGACAGCAAGGTCTGAATTAATCATACAGACAGGTCAAGAACTAAAAAGTATATATATTGAGTAGAAAGTAACTTGAAGGTAACTTGTTACATTTCTAAGGTAGCTTAGGAACTTCACGTCAATTTTCATTACGTTTTACTCCGTGTAACTGCGTTTGAAATTTAGTTACAGGCCGGTTTCACGTCAGTTCAGGCAGGGAGGCCCCATCGACCTCCTGGGTTTTCAGTATTTGTTATATTTATAAGCTCATCGTATATTATGATCAACAGCAGTAAAATGAATAATTTCTACCGAGTAGCTTTCGTGCAAAAAAAATCGAGGAAATCCGGCACTGAATTCGAATGTTTCAGTTTTGCCGTGTTTCCACGCGTATATCTCCCGGGTGTTAAAATATATTGCAGTGAAATTTTTTGACGCTTTATTATGCCTACAGGCCAGCTGTCACAGCGCAAATTCTGGCGCGCAGGTGCAACGCTGTGTGCTACAAAAAATGGCTAATATGCCCTCTCGCGCAGTTTTGTCCCAATTTCGACGCGTGATTTCTCTGGCTATAGATGTCCCTGATTGCCATACTGTGTATCAGCTCACTCAGCTTTTATTGCTCTTTCATCTGATATATCTATCCTGCATACACCTCGTAGCGGTATGTGCGGAAATAGGCAAATGTTTAGGCATATTTCGAAAAAACATGTGTATTTCGTAACGTTTGTACGTTTCGTAACGTAATTTCGTAAAAACGTGTATTTCTCAAAAAGGCCCCTCTTGATTTCATTTATATTTTGCCAGGACATCGCCCGATGTTAGGCCTTTCATCTAACGCAAACAATTCTCCTTCAAAAGGCGTATACTGGCGATTAGCGCGTTGAAACGCGGCCCTACTCTGCGTACGAACGTGTCGGAAACATCTACAGCCAGAGCAAGAAGCGTCGAAGTTGGAACAAAACTGAGCGAGAGAGCATGATCGCCGCTTTTTATACAACACAGTGTTGCACCTGTGCGCCAAAATTTGCGCTCGCACTGCTGGCGTGTAGGTATACTAAAGCATAAAAAAATTTCACTACGATATTTTTTAAAACTCAGGAGGTATACACGTTCAAACACGGCAAAACTGCAACACTCGAATTCAGGGCTGGATTTCTAGATTCTTTTGCGCGGAAAGTATTCCGTAGAAATGATTAATTTTGCCCATGTTGATCATCATGTACGATGAGCTTCTCAATAATAATAATAAAAAGGAACATAAGGAAAACCCAGGAGGTCCATGGGACCTCCCTTTCTGAGCTGACGTGAAACCGGCCTGGAATTCTTGCATTGTATAACTTGAGACAATTACGTTCTGGCTAACCTTTTTCAGTGACTTCCATCTCTCAACAGTCTAACTTAACTAGCAACGAGTTCAAACTTCTATCTTCGTTCCATATAACCTCTGTTAAGTGAATATTTGTGAAGTAAATAGTACATATGCGGATGGTGATTGTACACTTTCAATGCAACACTCATTTTTTTCATTGCTGGTGAAGTGATGTCATAAAGAACCCATGTAGCTGGTGACTATGATGCAATAAAGAGTTTTCTACAATGACATGTTGATTTTGTTGTTAAAAATCGTGCAAATGAACTCTCGTGTGGGGGAAGGAGGTACTCGTAAGTGTGCATTGGCTGCACCTTGGGAAATTGGGGTACGATACAGGCTGCCGACAACGGACCATTAACATCCCCGTGTAGCAAACCGCATGCCGGGCCATGGTCGGTAACCGACCCGGTCGGGTCGGTCACCGCCGGCGCACCGACTTTGGGTCGTCGCGCTGTGCTGCCTGTGGTGTTACTCTCCTATCCTTCGAGCGCTTCCTTTCCAAACTGAGGAATAGCTTGACGGGCTCTTCTTCTTTATCAACGATGGTCTGCCTGCTTATTATCATCGAAGCACGAAAATCAGTTTCCATGACCTTTAGAAGTTCCCTCTCGCACTCCTTTATATCTTCTCCAAAGAGGCCGGGACTTCTTCCCTCCTCTTTTATTAATGTCTTCAGCGTCTCAGCGAGGGCCTTCTTCTCCTCCCGTCTGCCTCTGGCATGCTCTGGCATACTGGCACTTTTAGAAAAAGAATAAATACTCTTTTAGTCGCTGCTTAAAAGCCTCCCATAGACAGGTGTTGGACTGATCGGCGCCTGCCTATAGGAGGCTATGGGAGGCCTCATTAGTGCGCTGATCATTTCGCCAACTTCCCTGTTGCATTTTTCTTCTCTCAATGTGCTTTTATTCAATTTCCACGGGAGCGTCTCTCTGTTTTCATGCGTCCGCAGTTTGATGGTCTGGACTGCCAGTGTGACAGGGTCACTCTGGTTTACACTTCGCACAATAAACTTCGAGAATAATCATTCGCAAAATGAATCACGAAAAAATCTACGGGGTAAAGATAGAGCCGTAAAAACCAACTTTTGCGATATAAACGCTTCAGATTGAAACTTTGACAATAAATCGTCTCTGATTGGTCGAAAGGCACGACAGCCCCAGAGCAGTGAAGGCTTTTGGCTTCCGCGTCTGAAACTAGTTCTCCGTGGAGTGGGGTTCTCTCTCACGGTAGGGGACCGAGAGACACGGAACAACAAGGACTGACGATAAATGCTCGAATTTTCTTCAACGTGGCCTCTGTACTTTGAATATCGTTGGCTCCGTATCACTCCGTAATTCAGAAGAACTCATTGAAAGATGAAAGATGACATCTTTCATCGTTAATTTCTTAGGCAAATTGAGGCTTTGTATGTATTTGTCCCTTCTATGTTGTTCCAGCCTCAGAACATCAGTTCTTTCAAACTCATGGAAAGCCTGGGAGCTGTGCACGCTTCCCCTGTAAATATGTTTTCTTTGGATATGAGGCACCTGTACACTCCCTGAATATCCCCTTTTGCTAACTAGGGTTAGGGATATGATCCAACGTTCGCCTGTTTCTTTTCAAAATGAAGTTGGATTGGCTAGCACTGAGTTTACGAGGGTACTTGAACTGTACTTACAGTCTACTGTAATAAAGATCAATGATCTGCCTTGTGTTCAAAAACTAGGATTTGTATAGGTTCCGCTGTTGCTCCAGTTCTTTCTGAAATTTATTTGAATGTATTTGATGTTGGAATACAAGATGTGGTTAACAGTATATGCCAAGGCAAGGTTATTGTGCGACGTTTTGTTGATGATGTCATTTTCATTTCCCAATCGAGTTCGTGTTGCCTTGAGTTCATTTTAAAATCTGTTGCTGAAGTTGCACCTGAGCTAACTTTCTCCTCAGAACAACCTAAAGAAGCGGTTTTGAAGCCAGGGGTGAAGTTGTGAAGAAGTCTAACACTTCTTCTGAATCCTGTATTATGCTGGTTTTATGGAAAGGAGAATCCAAAACTGGTGCTGCACGCTTATAGTTCTCGTTCTAAACTTGTTAAATTTTGTGTTGTATCATCTCTCCTCAAAGCAGCCACGAGAAAGAGCTGCATGCATTTCGTTTGAAAGAGTTTAAATTTGCAGTATGTTAGACTTCGTAAAGCAGGCTATCTTCACAATGTCATTTCTTTTCGTGCTTTAAAGGCTCTGCTACCTAGTTCAAAGTGTCATTTGCGACAGAATGTTGATAATCCCACAAGGATTTCGGTCATTCCGTACTTTCACGGCATTTCGCACATATTTTTGCTGTAGCCAGGGACTATGATATAAATGTAGTCTTTTCAAATGCTTTCCGATTAAACAGATTAACACCTTTTTCTGATACTTTTGTTCAATGCCCAGTGACGCACCGGATTCCTGTTGTGGATTGTGAGGCAAACGTTGTCTATGCCATTCCCCTTTTGTGCGGATTTCCATACGTCAGTCAGAGTGGCCGTTGCTTGAACGACCGTCTCCGAGAACACTCTTGTAATGTCAAAAGAAGAATATGTTCTCGGAGCTGGCCGTTCATCTCAAAGAATGCAGTGGGTGTGTCCCGCTGTTTCGTGAGACCAGTGTACTTGCGGTTGAAAGGGATAAAAGACGGAGGTTACTGCGAGAGTCTGTTGAGATAGCCACATGTGGCAATGTGATTAGTAAAACGTCGTTTTGTCTTCTCCCTCCTCTATGTCGCCTCTTGGGTATATAGTTGGATCTCTGTAATAAACATTTTGTTCAGTCTGAAAAAAAAAAGTGAGTCCTTGAGTCCTTCTTGTTCCGTGTCTCTCGGTCCCCTGCCATGAGTCTATACCAGCTTGCCTGCACCCTCTCCCCTCTTTCTTTAGTGTGGTTCTTTGCGGGAACCGGTCCACTCGTCACAATCCCACTCGTCACCGCAAGACTCGTCACAGGATAATTGGTCACCGGCCCTCTGGTACGAGGTCCTTTTGTCACCGGAACACTTGTCAAGGGGGGCGGTTCGTCACCGGAACACTGGTTGCAAGGTTGACCCCGTTCCAAAGGGAATGCGTTTCACCGTGTTTTACCAAAGGGATTAGTCCAGTGCCCGACCCGCACTTCCACGAACCCGGATTCCGAAGACCGCTGACCGTACAAATTTCACGTCTTTGCTAAGGGCACGGAGAGCATGGAAGTGACGAAAACTCAGCGTGGGGCTCCGTTGCTGGGTCGTTTCGGCTGTTGTTCGAGTCACACGGGCTCCGCCTCTCGGCGAACGTCATATGTCACGTGAGAAGGTCGCTTCTGCCCGCGCGCTGACCGCTGGGGATTCTTCTAGCTGCGGAGAGATGTGGAATGGGGAGAATTGTATCTGCGCAAAATGTCATTGCAGTCTGCATGAGCACGCGCTCGAGTCATGCATCTGCGCAAAATACTACCATGGATCTGCGCAAAAAGGAAGATGCTTTATTTGGGCGAGAGTTCTCAAATTAGGAATGAGCTAATACGATTCAGTCTATTAACACAATGCAGCGGGCGTAATGCATTAGCGCAAAATGCGCGTGCCCTGTTGCTCGTGCACTTGGACGCATTCGCGCTAGTTTCACTTATTATCACCACGGATTTGGTTAAGTGCGGTAGCGACAAATCCAAGGATATAATTGTTCTAGGTAGTGGATTTAAGTTTCGCCGTGGCTACACAAGGAAAGATGAATCTGTAAGATGGCGATGCACTGTGAAAACTTGTGGTGCTGGCTTTTCCACTACCGGTCAAGAAACCATGGTGCAAGATCACCTACAGCGTCTCTCTCACAACCACGAGGCATCGCGCCACAAGTTAGACAGACAAGTGGTACGAGCTGTAGTGAAACAAAAAGCTGCGACTAACTGCACAGAAAAACCGTCGCGACTAATCTGCGCGGAGATACGAAAGGCAGAAACACATTAAAGCTCAGCTCCGCCGATTTTCGACTGCGACAGAATGGAGCCATGCTTGGGCTGTGCGTTCGTTTCCGCACAGGGAGCATACCTGTGAAAAATTTTCACCCATTTGTTTGTAGTTTTTAAGAAAACATTTTTTTTTAATTTCCCTGGCACGGCGGTCGAGTAGTCGGCAAACCCTGACGAATCCCGGCTTCGTCCTGGCTTAGCCGCGCTCGTGGCTTGGCTAACGCCAAGTCGTCGATGCGATGGCGGGGATCTATGGGCGAAGGTGAATGTTTTGGGTGTGTTCCGTGATAAATGCTGTCGTTAATAGCCTCAAAGATAGTTTTGCCGGTCTTCTTTAACAAGCTTTACAGGATGGCCTCGTTGTGCAACGACGGCCGTCGTGAGCGGACATTCTGTGCCCGCACTGTGCTTCATGCTACCAACAAGACCTAACACCTAACGTGTGACGTACACTTACGCATTCTCAATAGCTTTGGCAGCGCACTATGCGCAGATTTGCTGCGCGTGCAGAAAGCACCACCAAAGCTATTGAGAACGAGAACGTGCTCGAAGACGAAGTATTCCTTATAAGAAACATGATAAAACGGTGCGGTGGTCCCCGATAGCTCGTGACAGCTATTTCAGGACGATACAGCGGCCATGACGGAGTGTAAACACAAACTGGTTGCCAGGCAGAGCCGGCTAGGTGTGGCTATCCAATCCGCGCAGTTCCAAGTATGACGTCACAAGTGGAACCGCCGCCCGGTAGTTTTTCTCAAATTTCTCACGAAGGAGTATGGAAATTTGGAAAGCAATGTGCGTTTATGAATGAAGTTGGGACCACGGTTCTGAATATCACAACGTCTTCATACTTTCGGAACAGCAGCGGAGCTGCACTTTAAGCAACTCTCGATCACGCTGATACGAAATTACGCTGCTACTCCTTGCAGCGACTTCGAGAAGCGGCATACCGTGCGTGGCGATGTATTCTCCCTCGTCTGCCAAAGTCCAGAGAAGACGTACACAAAATGTTGGCATCGTCTGCATCTTTAACAACAACAAACAGGGAGAAAGCTTCGTACTGACGAACGACAGCAGCATGGGAGTGGTTGTCCTTGCGCATCAAATGTTTCGTTTCTTTGCACCCTGGACAAGATTTTCATGGACGGAACATTCAGATCGTGCACGAAGTACTTCAAACAACTCTTCACAATCCATGACCTCCGGAATGGTATTTACGTCCCGCTCGTGTTCAGCTTGCTGCCATCGAAAGAAGAAACATGCTACTTGAAGGTGATGCAGTTGGTCAAGCAGGCGGCAGCGGAGACAGGCAAAACTTTTGCCTATCACCACCACCACCACCAAAACTTTTGAACCAACAACAGTTGCTGTCGACTTTGAGACAGCCATTACACAATGCCGTAAGACTTTCCTGGCCAAACGCTAACATTGTAGGATGCCGATTTCACCTAGGCCAGGCATGGTCGCGCAAAATACAGAAACTGGGTGTGTCACCGTCTTTCAAACGTGAGAATTCCGAAGTGGGTTTATGGCTTAAAGAGGTGTATGGTTTGCCATACCTTCCACCATCAGAAGTTGCAGACTGTTTTGTGTTTGATATGTGCTCGGAAGCTCCGCGGGAAGAAAAGCTCCGGCTATTTATGGACTATCTTGTCGATGAGTACATCAAAGACGGCTCTCGCTTTCCTCCGGAAATGTGGGTCGAGATGACTGACAACATGCAGAAAACCACCAACGCCTGTGAGTCGTTCCACAGTCGGTTCAATGGGTGCTTCTACAGTCCACATCCAGATGTCTTTCGATTCTTGAGTGTTCTGTTGGACTTTCAGGTGGAGACATACCTGAAAATACGTAGTTCGGAAAGTGGCACCTGTATCCGAGACGCTGACACAGCGAACCGACAAAGAATTTTGAGCTCAAAGGTAAAATACCGTACTATCGTCAGGGATCCATCGGTCGAACCGAGTTCGTCCGCAGCATAGCAAGCTACGCTCTACCAAGAGACATATGATACTACGTCCTTCGTGTTTCGTCGCTTTCGCTTTAATAAAGTTTAGTCAATCTTCAGTGTACTGCAATTCTCATCAGTGTAGTATCATTCAGAACATATATTAGAAAGGATGTGCACGTCATAAGGAAACATATATTAAAGGTCATCGCTTATTTGCTTCACATGCTGTTATCTTATCAGAGGGACCGTTGCAGGCAACAGTATACATCAAATTAGTAAACAAGAAAGCACTGCAAGGCTGCAGTTTCGAACCCAGCATAGTTCCTTAGAAGTATTTTCCGGCAAGCGTGTTCCACACGATATACATGGAAGATGTATCTCTAAGAAGAACTCTTGGAAATATGTACTCTAGCTCTGTATCCCGAACGGCTTTCGGATTACTTGTGCACGTGGCATACGCGGGCAAACTTTAACAATGAATTTAAGTAAGTAAAATTTCGGTTTAGGTTCTTCACGCCTGTGCGTGAGTGGTGTTGTGACATTTTGTACCAAGTTACACCGCATAAATCCAGAGGCAGATGTCGACGTGAAGCTGGATTCGAAGTTTTACAGCAAAGGGAGTCGCACGCGTAAAAAAGCTATACGTCGAACACCCAAACTCATCGGGCTGTGATATCCCCACAAGCAAGTGAGCCGGCCACAGGAGAGGTCACATGCTTTCGGGAACCAATGGGAATAACTGAGGCTTTCGCACCTCCCGAGATGCGGACGTTTATTCCGAAATAATTCTAACACAGCTGTCACACAGGCTAATTTAGTGAAACATGGGCGTGAAGTGCACTCCCAAGCGAATGTCACGTTCACTAAGTCGTTGCTACATGGCTTAAGTGTCACGAGTAGCAGTATGATGGCAATTACGATAGGCAAGATTAAAGTGCCTCAAAATTTTTACATGCACGCCACAATACCTTCCTGATAATAAAACAAATTCGCCTGAAACATGTGCCTCAGACATGTGTTCACAGACTGATAACTGTATACTAAAAGCAAATAAATACGCTGTCAAAAGTACTTGTTTAAAAATATTGTGGTGTGGGGTCCCCTTTTTTCCTCAACATTTTTACCTGTGCCACAAAGCATGCCGTCGAAGCTACGCACTCGGTTCGCCAAAGAGAAGTGAAGGGAGTTTGGAAAACTGACACTATCCTTAGTGCACTTTCTGCCAAGTGTCACGAAAGGTCCCGTGTCACAGCACACGAATGACACCAAGTGCAAGTGTAACTCGTTGAAAATTACACAAAATAGATCGTGCGACGGTTGTATAAATCACAGACTACGACATTACAATTCTTTTTTCCTCAATACTGTGACATGTAGTACATCGTGTGCATGTGTAATGAATCAGGTCTATCAGAATGTCACAATCCCTTTAAATACGTAGACCATAACAGCAGCAAGTATTAGATAAATTATATGACAGTGTCAGTGTAGTCTTATGTACCACTTATAGGCTCTGTACATTGCGCTTGTGGCGCCTCCTCGCGGAAAGAGCGGCTATCGCTCGGGGGAGACGCCGAGAGATTGCGTCTACCGTTCGCTTGCTTTGTAGTTGCCTTTCGCGATGACAAACAACAAGAATTGTTGCCTTGTGGATTGTTCGAATACGTACAGCAGATGTCCACCAGGAACACGCTTCTTTAGCTTGCACCAGAGGCAGGAGTGGATTCGTGCTGTTCGCCGTTGCAAGTATGTAGATATGTCACTACGTATGTAGATCAGTCTTATGTACACAATTTAACAGGTCGTTTGTTATCTTCTAGCTCTGACAAATCAAGCTGGGTACCAACGAAGAACTCGCGTATTTGTAGTGAACATTTTTACGGTGGTGTCCAGTCGAAAGATCCGTCATCTCTGTCGTACGCGCCAACCATTTTCCCTGCTCGCTACAGAATACGGAACGCAAATTTGGAGGGGTCATAGCTAGGTTGGCATGATTATTTTCAAGTATCATAATATGAACCTCTGAACACCCGCGCAGCGTCCGTCTTCAGGACGAGAGGGGGGTTGCACGCTTTGTCCTTCCTAGAAGCCCCCAGTTCAGAAAATATCGCGGGAACGCTCATTGGAGCGGATAACAAATAATCACTTGAATCTCATCGCTTGGACGTGAAGCTAGCAGCACATTATCGACTAGGATAAAGTTGACACGAAGGAGTTTCTAGAAGATGAGAAATTTATTTGATCACCTGTATTTTCACATCGTACGGCTTCTTCCGCATGCTTGTTTGTCACACGCACTTTGCGATGACCGAGCACGAGGTCGCCGTCTCCTCCTCACGGACTTTCTGGACATGGTTGCTTCTGCACAACAATTCTCCTTTCTTTTCCGTCTTCAGTCTGAAATGGCCCCTCGCGTCGATGCTGCCAAATCCCGCATGTTTTATAATGTGATTTCCCGCACGATCCATTGCGAGACGGTGCTAGACGCTCCCCCGAACGAACACAGTCGCCGTCGCAGAGGGCGCCACCGGTAAAGTTATAGCGCCCCCAATAGGTCGCGCACGGAGCCTATTGGACACAGTATTTTTTCCTCCACTTAATATGAACGAACGTTGTGCAGATGCAAATCGCGAGCTTTAAACGCCCTGTTACCCTTTCCGGAACGTGTTTCCATTTCTCGTTCTCTAGAAATTTGCGCAGATGCAACTCACATTTCAGGGAAAGACGAAGTTCATAGCGAATAACAAAACAATTTTGCGCACATCCATTACTCCCGTGGAATGTAGACATGTGCTCGTAGTTTTATAAGGTAAATGTGTTTTACGCGCACTACTGCATAGCCTTGCTGGATGGACATGAGATGAGTTTGTGTAAAACCGACAGAGGTTCGCTACACTGAGTGCATTCAGGTGGTTCTTCCTCTCGAGCGAAACGGGGAAGCGTCTGAAGTTTCACCGCTTCCCCGGGCAAAATAGGAAAGCCGACCGGTGACAGCGCTGGGTGTCTGTCACTCAAAATAATTCATACGGCGAGGAAAGCTACGGCGAGCAAATACAGCACCCAATCAAAAACGCTTAAAGGTCAGCTACGCCGATTTCCCGATGTGTTGAAACGGTTGTGATATTCAGAACGAGCACATCCAACTGCCCCCGAAACGCACCTTCGTTTCTCAATTTTGTCTTCCTATTACGAAGATTAATTCATCAAAGAAACCAAAACAAGCCATGGGCGCAGCCATTTTTGTGACGTAGATGGGATAAACCTGCTCCATCTACGTGGATAGAGAATCGTGCGTCTGATTGGATGAAAGCTGAGGCTTTCTCTGACTTCCCTGGCGTCTTCTCCCGTTTGCGAGGAAATCCAGTTATGGCCGCCGGCTACGATGAGCGTTTCGTCCGAGGTAATCCCGAGAACTATTGAACGATGGAAACAACAACAGCGAACTCACCTCAACATCATTTTCGGCGTGCCATTCACGTCAACCCGTTCGCTGCTTTTACTACAAGTGCAGGAATGGCAGCGATTGAGCAACAATGTGAGACTTGGTGATCGTTTGAGCATATACCTGCAGAGGACTGGTCTTCAAAGAAAGAAGGCCGTATTTCTGCCCATGCACATCGTGCTATTGCCAGGCTTGTTATACGAGATACATATATTGTGCAGCATCATAGCGCGACTGCAATGAACGACGTAGGAATGTATCGTGACCACTCGAACTGCACTCGTTGAACCATTCGTGGGTTATATGAAAGTGCTCAATAGAGTTGCCCCGCACAAATAGTGTTGGATGTAGTTTTGTAGTGTGTTGTTTATCTCGTAGAGCGCATCGCGGCATGTAGGTCGAGAGCCCTTATACGTATTTTTTGCATGTTTACTTGAGTGTGCGCATTGTTCTATACCACACAGGCCATATTTCATTCATAATAGTTTCGCAAATAAACACGTACGGGTCGATCTTATATTGCTTTTGAGTTAGGCATAGTGTCTTCAGATCAGGGTATGTGTATCCTGTTTGCTGGGCCCAACAGATGTTATTAAGGGTAGTGCAACATTTCCCACTTCTTGAACCATGCTAACATTGCCAGGATAAGGAACATTACACTGTGCTGTGTATTCCACACTCAGGTGTCTCGCGACGTAAACCCCCAATTATTATATTGGGTACTCCACATGTTCAACCAGTCAGCACTTCCCATATCCTATTTTTTTTTAAACATGTGCTTAAAATTCCACAACTGCCACTCAAGTAACTTTGCCACCAAATTAGTCACTGACAAAAGGTATATGTACTTTATCACAAATTTAATAACCTTGGTGGAAATGGTTGATGGTGTCCTCTGCCTTGTACGGTGCACTTAATAGCAAAATACACAATAGTCCAAATGTTTTCCTTGTCCACAAATGCCCTGTCAAAGCTGAAAGACTCTTATCAAAATGGGGAAGCGGGCTTGCTTGTCCAGAGAAACAAATATGAAACCGCAGTGCTCAACGTAAATAACTGCATGCTCAGCAACTAAGGCTGGTGATGCCGAAGACCTAATATTTCTACGTTAAAAGGAACAAAAGAGAAAAGACCACTGCGGCGTATTAATGTTGTTTCAAAAGTATAACACCACAAAATTTGTGAGAGTCAGTTGGTGTATTTAGTTATGTTGGTCACCTCCTGCACCAATTTTTAATAAGATTCAAATACGTTGCTACCAACCAGGACCTAAGCCTGACCTATGATCTAATAATAATAATAATAGTATCTATCTATGACCTATATGGACCCTCACCACTAGTTTGGTCCAGGTTTCACACGTGGCTTCTAGTGAAGTTCGAAGCTGCTTTGTAGGGCTGACAGGAGACTTGCAGAGTAGAGAATTTTTTATTTATATTTTCCATAGAACATGTAAAAAACAATGTGCTGTACCAACTGTATTCAAAGAAATACAAATATACTTTGTTTTAGCTATGTGCATACTAGCAGATTACAGGTGACCGATGACACACAATGGGCGTCAAGGGTGAGAACACAAGAATACTACCACTGCAGGCACTGTCCTGAAATTCTAAGTCACCATTTGTCAGAAAGCAATGACCACGCACAGCCTAAGGATCATATTTAGCTCCTTCCATTATTCTTTTTATTGACAGCATGTTGGCTGCCATCCAGTCCATGAAAGTGACCCTTATCGTTGAAAGAACGGTTCAACAGCAAGCGAGCTGGTGATAGTGTCCATGATGGCGAAACCTGAAGAGGAGATACAAGAAGGGACATAAACACGCTATGTTGAGACATTGTGTATGTCCCTTCCTATCCCTCGTCTCAGGGTTTTTCACGATGGACCTTCATGATGTTTCCTTCCGGAAACTTGACATATTTTTATGTAGAATTGTGAAGGTACAGCTAGGTGCTGTTAGCAAATCACACAGTACTTTTCTTGAAACAAGAATCCATAGAAGGTACACAATCATCTTCAGCATTGCACACATCTATGGGACATGTTAATCACTTTGGAATGTCACAGACAGGTCATGGAGGCCGGCACATGATTAGTGGTGTTGAACAGACAACTATTTGTCATATTTTAGGCACAAAAAGCAGTTTTGGCACCTGCATGTTGAGACAGATGTATCTCTACATACTTTGCCATGACACAAATATATGAAGCAACAAATGTACTCTCTAGTTCATTATGGTTTTTAGTCAACACTGCCAAGAATGTGGGAACACAGTCTTTTACCACCTACACTCTTCAAAATGACCTTCACACACGACACACTGTAGGTCAACGAGACTCCAGAATAATGTCCTCTCCCTCCCCATTAGCTGAAAACATTTTTCTACAACCTTGCATAAGGGGAAGTTAGTAAGAAACGCACACATTCCTTTTTTCAGCAAATTAGTATTCAGAGCGTTACCATACTGTGGTAGGCCTGCAGTGCATTACGTGGTACAGCACACACTGTTAAAAATTTCACCGTAGAACATGTCCCCCATTCTAATGACAGTCTTCTCCAGTTTTTCAAACTGCCATTTCCCATAGTGCTTTATGGTATGACACAGTATTTCTAAATCTTTACTGTAGTTTACTGGTTGTAGCAGAAAAAAGACGTCACTGTTCTCGATCACAGGACGCAAGCCATAAATGCTATACGGAAACAGTACATGCTGCTCTCTAGCAGTTGTTCGTGTTTGGACATGGTATGGTGCATGCAGGGTAAATTCCATGGTTAAAATATCCAAACGTGAACAACTGTTAGATTACATGATGTAGAATGCTCTATAGTACAGTAAAACCTCCAAAGTCTGACACCTCCCTACCTCGGACAACTCCCCACGATTTCATTGCACGGGCAGGCTCCCATTGAAACTACATGGGGACAAAATTCTCTATGTCGGACACCTCCCTATCTTGGAAGTAGGATAGGGTTTTCCCTGCAAAGTCGGACAAAACCCTGGCCAAATTACCTCAATATAGGCCCATCTTTGCACCAAAAAGACCCAAAATGAGCCAGTGGCCTTGACTTTTGCCCGTTTTTTCCCTATACTGGTCACAGCATTTTGTTGCTTTAGTTTTTAGAGTCCAAAAACAAGTGCTGTCAGTCTACATTGTAATTCTTTATGTGAGCACTTGTCTTCAGTTTGTCTAGAGCCTTTGAACGAGCACTGCACCAAAGCTATCAGAAGTGGGCTGACGCTTCAGAGACAAGTCCTTGCTGCTCGAAAAGCTCCAGAGGTAATGCCATTGAGTAGAATCTGAACGGAATTGAATATACTAAAATCAGTAATAATTATCAGTGAAGAGTGGGTAGAGGTACCACTACCAGGCACCACCACCAGGTACCACTAAGGACCTTAAATTGAAGAAGGGGGACATTTCTCACAGCTGTGATCTCTTCCATTTTTTGTTGCCGTCATATTCTGTAACTCGGACACGCTTCGGCTGCACCGCGGGTGTACAAAATAGGAAGGTTTCACTTTACGGTCTTTACTTGACTTTACTATCCCTGTGTCAGTTGTTTCATGTTGTAATTGCGTAGCAGCTGGCCTGTACCTGAGAATAGGTTTGATGCATTGTACACGCACCATACACATGCAGTATGTGGTGTGTTGTGATAGTAATGCCACTGCCAATTGAAGAATAATGCTCCAGGTGGATTGTTTCGGTACAATCTTGAACTATGCATACCAAGGGGTAGGGCATCTGCGTGACAGGTTTACCTGGAAGTAAGAAAGTAAATGTTAGCTGAAGTCATTGAATAATTAACATTATCAATATACTGCTGCAGATGATACAAACAATAGCACACATGATGCTCCGATATGTTCTGCAGGAATGTCTCTGTACTCACAATATTAGTACAGCAGCTACAGAAAGGCATAAAACAAGTTTTTGTATACATGATACCACTTGAATGCTACACAAGGTTCTGCTGCACTGCCAGAACACCACGGCGGACAGATTTACCTTACTTCACCTCAGAAAAAGTATGCACTGTTGCACACATGATGCTGTTTGAATGTCTCGAAAAACATAATTTATGACCAAAAGACATCAACTGGAAGATTTCGATTTACCTTAGTCAAAACTGAGAAAAAGTATGTGCTGTTGCACACATGAAACTGCTTGAACTGCCCTCGAGCGCTCTGGAAAAACACCTTATGACCAAAATACAACAGCTGAGCCAACATTGAATTTATACCTTACTCAAAATACACAAGATTTGCTGCCGTGCATATGATACGATGATACTGCTTAAATGTACTCTGAAAGCGCTGCCACCTCAGGCATGGTTGCTCTAAGCTAGCGAGCAACAGCAAGGGTATACGAACACAAGAAGTCGAGCACAAGTGATGGAATGCACTTGATTAATCAGAAAATGAAATGTCTCAGCACCGGGTGTCACTGTTCCGTCAACAAAAACAGATGAACTTTGAAGGGGCGTCTGGTTGGCACTGGTGACAGCCTTCAGCTTGAAACCCAGACGGTGATAGTTGAGACGTGGAGTGCAAGCTTTTCAGTGGTGCCAGCATGCCTGCGAAATCATTTAACAAATAAGGCAATTCCAAATCTGTACTGAGAATACACCCGCTGGGGCGTAATCTCTAAAGGATGAAGCAGTAACCGACAGATAGCGTATTTTTCTCTTCTACGTGATGCAATTTGCACCGCATGACTGACTTGTCTAACATATTACGCGTCTTACCTTTATCTGCTGCCTAGTCCTGCCCCTGCAATCTCCTGCTGCAGATAAGGTTGGCACAGGATCCCGGACGAGACATCTTCGGCTTCTTGTGAAACAAGTTGCGCATTGCTTCCGTAACATTCGTATATGAGCCAGATGAACAGATCAAATCGCTCCTTTCGAAGGTGGCACCCAGTCGGAGTTGTAACCGATTGTTGCAGTCAATAGATTTCTCTTTCGCCTTTCGGAAAATTGTGGTTAGAAACATTGGAACTGCATGCTGAAGTGTTCTCGCAGACGGGAGCAAAACGCTCACACATTCTCGGCACGCAGCACAGAACACGAATCACACCAGGAAGTCTGTACTGGCCTAGCAAATGCTTTGCAGTCGAAGGAAACAAAACTCACGTTCCTCGTGGGTTTAGTGAAGTCCAGAAATATACTGGCTCCCTAATAGCGAACTGTTCATCACTTCCCGAATGTGAATCTGCGCAGCAGCAGACGGCTCGGCAGAAGAAACTGGCCGGCTTGGCGGAAGAAACCAAGCCAAAAGTCATGCCAAGCCGGAGCGCGGGCAGACCACGAATGTGTCGTCGACACAGGGTTTGCGGGCCACAAGACGGGATGTCAGTGAAACTAAAAATTCACTTTTTCGAAAAACCGCGAGGAGTTTGGGATAACTATTTTGCATACATAATCAGTGT
The DNA here is from genome assembly GCF_037126465.1 of Ornithodoros turicata. Classification (NCBI taxonomy): domain Eukaryota; kingdom Metazoa; phylum Arthropoda; class Arachnida; order Ixodida; family Argasidae; genus Ornithodoros; species Ornithodoros turicata. Next base: position 3,121,728 of record NW_026999318.1, on the reverse strand, counting down.
TCCCTTATGAACACATCGTGTGAGTACCATTCCATTTTGTGACACTCGAAAATCGGCGTAGCTGAGCTTTAAAGGGTCTCTGACCAGAACCTGGTCAATGTCTTTGTTTGTATGGATAACGAACCTACATGGTGCCTCCAAGTTGCAACTGAAACGTTTCGTCTCTGCGGAGCCGCCAACTATTTCAAAGAAGAAGCCGAAAAGCGGTTTCGATTTCTGCCCTCAACTCGTGCGATCAGCGCAAAACTCTAGCTATTATGCAGTGGTTTTCCCATGTGTATGACGTCAAACGCCCGCGACGTTTATTGGTGGAAAGTCCACACCGGAAGTTCGGGCGGTTTCCGCAACTTCCGTATTGCTGGGTGCTTTTTCAATATGGACGCGGAAGCACAGCGGAGTCGACAAGTCAGCTTTTCAGCTACCTTTCAGCAGCTGAGAGGCACCTGCTACGTGCAGCAGAGTTCGGAAGCCTTGCTTTTGAAATGTTGAGCCGCGAATCGACTTCAGCATGAAGAGGAAGTTCCAACGACAGACTGTTAGATGAGCTTTCAGCATCCATCACGATGAAGCACATGAACAGTTTGTGTAAATTTCATGTTTGACGGCGCCGTGTAAAGGGGCCGGAGTGGTTCATTGCATAATAATGCCGAAAGAAGTCGAGTGCTTATGTTGCAAGGAGCTGCTCTTAAAGTAACATATTTCGAACTTCGAGGGCAGCACGAACCTAGCGCTCATATTCACAAGTAAGAAGCGTACGTGTCTCCTGCACAACCATGCTGGTTGGTTTCAATACAAAATAGTTTTTCTGAACTTTTCGTTATTGCTCGTCGCTTATTGAGAAAGAGTGCAGCTGAATTAATACTCGGCGACCTACTAGCTTTAGCTTTGTTCAAAGCTTGCGTGTCTCATACAGGAAATAGATACGTACACTACATACGAACAATTCGTGAGATGGATGTTGCACGAACTTGAAAAAAACAAGAGAATCGTTATACCAGTCTGCGCGTTGAACAGGATACGCAAAGCCTTTCCCATAGTAACTACTACATGCTTTAAATACCCAAGATACTAGGTGGAAGTACCCGCTACAGGGGGTGCCCTTGCAATTTCAGCTGTAGACTAATGATGCAACTATAATAATGATCCCCCTCCCCCCACACTTTTTTCAACACTACTCCATGCTTGGGATTCTGGATAAACCACTCTGCTGACCCCTGACACAAAGCACCATCTCATCAGCCTGCTCTGCCTGGTAAGAATTACATTGGGCTCTCAATTCCACCACAGACACAAATCCAATCCTGTTCTGATGCATCCTTTTGTCCACCCATTCAGTCAATGTCGTAAGTGTTGTTCAAACTCTTACTGTCTGATAGCACCCAAATAGTATTGTTTAGGCACCTGAAGTATTTTAATGATCATTATGTGGAAGTAAATCAGACTGTTATGCAGGTTACCCTGTGTGTGACCTCGGTTCCTGCTCTCAGTCCTCCAGAAGTGCTCACTACACAAGTTGACTATCTAAAACCTCAATCTTCCATGCATGATGTAAAACCCGAGTTCGCTTGCTTCCTAGCCATTTTTTCATTCTCAATCTTCCTTTTGTGTGCAAAGTGCACACCCAGTTTGAGTAGGATGTAGACCTTGAGGAACCAAGCTTTGTATCTTGGGCTGCTCGAATACTCAAATAGGCATGTTTTAGTCAAAGATGATGTAACATGAAATGTGGTTCATATAGTTTATTGTGGCACTCAGATCATATCTTCATAATATGTCTGCAGAGACTGCTCCAAAATAGCATATGCGATGCAGCGTTCTACATTATTGGGCATCCGGGAAAAATCATGATTCACCTGATACAGACGGCAGCCTTTGTAACGGTGTCTGACACATTTTTAGCAGCCACTGTTTTAAAATATGCATTAAAAATGCTCCAATTATGAAAGTATCACGAAGTTCTTCATTTCATTTGTTTACTTAAAGACCCTTGTGAAGGGATTTACATAAATGCGGGAGGTTTTTTATCCAAAAAAGACAAATACCAAAATGATGTACACAAAATTCGTTCACTCACCACAAAGAAATTCATTCGATCTGAAAACGATCATAGCACTTGGAAATAAATGACGATACATTTTGTTCTGATGCTATGTGGGCAGAAAGGTCATTCCAGTTTGACACCATCAGCTGTTGCAGAGAGTAGAGGAATTTTTTTGTTTGTGTAGGTGGAGCAAGTACTTTTGTGCGAGTCATCAAGTCTTGGAAGTAACTTGTGAGGGGATTGACAGTAAGTGGGGAGGGGAGGAGTGTGACTGTAATATAACTTACGAAAGAATGCCAGGCCTGATACCTTTCATCTGGTAATCAAAGGAGTAAGAAAGAGTTTGGCTTTAATGGCTGAGACGCTGGAAAAAGGATGATAATCATGAGCAACAAACCGTGCGGTTCTGTACAAATTCTACTTTGTCGATTAAGAGATGTTGGGATGGGTGCCAGATTGCAGAGGCATATTCCAGTTCTTTTGAACATGGCCGTTGATGTTCTGAGACTGGAACACATAGAAAAGGCAAATACATACAAAGCATCAAGTGCCTAAGAAATGAATGATGAAAGAAGGCAGTCACTGGAAAGGTTAGCCAGTAGTAGGACGTGAACCCAAATCTTCTGTATTACCGATCCAGGGCCCTTACCAATTGAGCTAAGCGAACACGCCTCTCCAGTGACTTCCAAGGGTGCAGATGTACCCTAGGAATAGGTTTATGGGCAGGAGAACATTAGTCACTGTTATTATACAGGCATAGCTCTCTGTCCAGTATATGATCACCACAGAGCACATATACAGGAACTCACAGGCACAAAACTTGCATAATAAATATGTAATAACCTCAAACAGCTATTATATATAATAACTGGGACATGGAACTCCAATAGCAGATGGTCTGGCAGTACAACACAGGTAATCTTGCCATCACTATATTTTTCCCAAAATGCTGAAAATCAGTCGATAGAATTACTGGAGTGAACTGCTCAATTTTTCACCTCAGATATATTTTTAGCACTCTGTCTTTCATGTTTCAAAATATACATGCATCGAACCTGCAGAAGCTTGTGTGTGTAAGTAGAGTCACACATCTTGTGTGCAACAGGCAGGTCTAAGTTGTATTGAGATATGTCAATTCCTTACGCGTGCTCACCACCTGTAGATTCCTTTAAAGGGAACAAAAAACTTTTTGTTAGTAACAACTTCACTCTATATGCCACATTTATAAAAGAAACTGGTCTCGTACCTGACGGACAACTGTCATGACCATTGCCAGATGTCTTCCTCTCCTGTTCCTTCCACTTCCATGAAGTCATCACCCTAACATTGTTAAAAAAAAGCCATATAAATGCGATAACTGAGATATTACCACTACGAGCATACAGCAAATCACAACCACATAAATAAAATACACAATTGCACCGAGCTGTCCACATTTTCACACACACACAAAAATACATACCAGAGTGGACTGTCTCTAATAACACTTCAACAAGTTTGTGTAACTCGGTTTTGAAACTGGACACAGGAAGGCCATTTCCAATCAGCTGAAAAAATTTGTTCGGAAGAGGAACAGCCTCTGCTGGTTTTTGTAGTTGGTCCGTAGCACTGGAACCTTGTAAGGTGGTACAGTGATAGATTTCATACTGTAATGGCAGGTGTTTGGGATGGCGCTAAAAGATCCTGAATTTTCAAGGCAATTTTGTGTAAATGTCTGATTTCCAAGTGAACGCTTTGTCTACTGTATTTTGCACGTGTTGAAGGAGCTGAGGGGCTGGATGGATGGATTGTAGTGGCACCCCTGGTGGGCCTCTTTGCAACGTGGGTCCAGCACATTGCACCTGTAGACAACCTGTAGACATGGTTGTCGTATACCAGGCTTTCTTTCTTTCTTTTTTTGTGCACTGCAATTTTATCGTAGTTGCCCTCTGTGGTGTTTCCCCAGATTAGACAACAATAGTACAGCTTGGGGTAAACTAAGGATTTCAACTGCGTTGGTTTAGAATCCAGAACCCTTCTTTACTATGTGCAGTATGCTGCATATTATAAGGAAAACAAATAGAAGAAAAGAACAAAAGAAAACTTGTACCTGATCCCTGCCCTGTATTTCCAACATTTGGTTCCACACCTTGTCCAAGGAAGTCATGAACTACATTGGTGCACACTGCTGTGACAATTATAATGTTACATCTAAATGCGGAATACACAGCTTCATTTTACGTACTGTGAATGTTGCTTACTGCATGGCTGCATACTGCTATACTGCATGAATGTTGCAATTGGCATGGCTGCATTCAACAACACTCGTAATTGTACAGTAATATTTTGATTTAGTGCGTAAACTTCAATTTTCTTTAATCCGTATTTTGCTTTGTTGCGTAAATGGTCTCCTAACATCTGCATGCCACAACGTAATTCTCACAAGGAGAGTAATCACTGTACAAATTATACAGAAGACACTAACCTCGTCACTTCCAGATGCAACAGTCTTGGAAGATAGATTCAAGGAAAGCACTGCGGACTGCTGTAGGCGGAGGTTCTTTGTACTCAAACTGGGGGGTCCGCCTCATAGTCTGCATTCTTCAAATACGATTGGCAAAATCCGCTGCCAACCATACCTGCCGCTGCGGTTGAACGCGCAGTATCGTACGGAACTGAATGCCCGCCGAATAATCTCGCTTTGACGACACAACCGAGGCACGTCAAATGAAGTAAGGGCTGTACCTTGATAAATTAGTCGTTGTTCCAAAAGATATAACAAAAGAAAACTTGGAAATACACACACTACGCTAACGCAGTGAAATAGCGCGCTGGATCCCGAAAGTCGTCGTAGCTCGTAGCCTCGTAGCTCCTCTTTCCACGGAAGTCGCTAATTGGATTAGCGCAGTTATAAAACAGGTCGTAGATTTCGAAGTATATACATACTTTTTATTTCCAGACATTGTGACAACAGTATATCGGCGTAAAAATGTTGGTTCTTGCTGAAAGTTGTTGTTGTAGTGCTCGATCACGTGACGGCATTCTGCGCGCTGATTGCATGGGCGATTGACGTCATCCCGGTGGGATGACCAGATGAGTTTTCTATATATGCGTACGTTTTCTTGGTTTGACGCTAGGTGTGCCAGCGTCGGCGTGAACCGCGATGTTCAAAATTCGAGTTTACGAAATCTACGAGGTGTTGAGGCATGAATTTTCGTATATGAAGTTGCTTTTGTGTATTCTATCGGTAGCCACTGCGGAAAAGGCTCTCAAGCTTCTGGTCAGAGACCCTTTAAGTCTGAAAGACAGGTCGAGCCTGTTTTGGGGGCTCCCTTTTAATACGCTGCACTGCACCGCCTACGCTTTTTGCGCGTTCTGTCGAGCATGTGGCAAGTTATTGCTGTGGTGTTGCGAGCATTGTTTACACTGCGCGCAATTCTGTGCGCTATTCAGCCTCTGTATGCAATATGGGGATAAGTCGAAAAATCCCTGCACCGAGACAACTGCAAGTAATATTTGGTAAAGTACTTGCAGATGAGTTTCCTCGAGTAACGCAAATGCAAAATGTGTAAGATATACGCGTGTTTCTACTCTACATGCATGTCCCATTAGCATCGTTTCTGTGTGTGTGACAGCAGAAATTCAACAAAATCCAGGAGCATGACATATCCCCTTTTTCTATATAACACCACACGCAGAGGGTTTTCGTGCAGGAAAAAACAGTTTCCACCAGTTTTGTTCGTTCATTAAACCGAGCATATCATTCCAGATTGCAAGAAGAAGAGTAACTCGTTCACTAGTCTTCGCGGGCAAGACGGGGGGGGGGGGGGTATATTTATTAGACCAAATAAAGAAGGGCGCGGAAACGCAATATGGGGATCAGTGTTTGCCGAATGGCAAACACTGGGGTAGAGTATCGCCTGTTGCGATGAAACTCCCCACTCTCCAAGGCCGAAAATAAAGTTGTTGTTGTTGTTTGCCGAATGGCAACACAAGCGCCTGCTGCTGGACTTGAAATATTTTGCGCTCAACAACTATAAATCGCAAGAGAACTGTTCTGAACTCCCTGATCTTTCGTCTTCTGTCACGTCACCTTAACAACCCGGACAACTGCAGTATAATACAATTTAAACTAAGTGCGACAGGTGTGAGCATGCAGCTGTGTCTGTGATGTGTGATTCAAATCGCTGGAAACATAAAATAAAATAAAAGAGCAAAAGAATGGACTGAGAGCAGTGTGATTATTGTATTCCATTTAATGAAAGAGTTTCTCTGTATCTGTTCTTGTTAATATCTATATCTCGAAATTCGGAACCACGTACAACAACAATAATAAATGATAGTGAAGTTATGATGATGTGCGATGTTTACCCCTGGTATCCTCAGGACCCTACGCTACTTCACAGAGGCTAATATGAGAGTAAACATGTTACACGTATATACAAAAGTTACACATAGCTATGATAATCTATATTATTTTGCGAAGTAAGATAAATGTGAAAATCGACGTGCATCGAATACATAATGCTGAATTCGAGAAGCCGTAATGGGGTAACACGCCTCGGACAGCAGTACGCAGGCACCAGCGTAAATAATATTTCATGACGTGTTTGGAAGTGCTGTTTCAACGGAACATTTAACGGAATGGTTATCGTGTTCTCAGCCTGACGGGCTGCGTAAATATAACCGCTCTTAGTACCTTTTTTGAAGTTAGAACTCCAAAAAAAATCGCATAAATTGCCCTACTTGCAAACAGTTCTGCCGCCGTGCACATACCAATCTTACCTCCCCGCCTTTGCTCTTCCCGGCATTCCCGCCTCATCCCTTGCTCTCTCTGTCCTTCCTCACGTGACATATGACGTACGCCACGAGGCGGAGCCTGTGTGACTCGAACTACAGCCGAAAAGAGTCTCCCCCGCTACTGGGCCGCGGACAAAAGTTGAGAGACTGACCAAGGTTAAGTCAGGATAGCCTTTTACGTATTTCACACGTTGGGGAGTGGGTCAGTTCATGTAGAATATGCACCCGTCGAGACTGACCAAGGTTAGGTCAAAAGAGCCTTTTACTGTCCCAGGCAGAAATCTGGAATGGGACCATTTCAAAATGGTTTAACGAACTGGTCCCACTGTGGTAATGGTCCCACTCTGGTCCCACCCTAGTAATGGTCCCACTCTGGTCCCACTTGCCAAGTGGTCCCATGGGGGACCAGTTCGTTAAACCACTTCAGAATGGGACCACTCTGGAGTGGGACCACTTCAAAGTGGTTTATTGGACAGGTCCCACTTTGAGTGTGTCCCACTTACTGACTGGGACCAGTTGAAAGTGGAACCAGCTTCACGACGGTCCCACTTGAACTGGAACCAGTGGAATTGATCCAGTGGTCCCCTCTGCTAAGTGGTCCGGGATCCGGCCACTTAGCAGCTGGGGCCACTGAATGCATGACTGAAAATAATGCGTAGAAATGCACATATTACTCAATTAAATACCGTTTATTCTGCTAAAAGCATACACTGAGCAGAAAGAAATAATCAATACATCTCTACATGTACATACCACGTAGTATAAGTCTGATCACTCACTGTGTCTTGACAAAGCATATGCCTGACTGTGCGATGCACTCACGGACTAGAGGGAGTTTTCGTTCGTTGGCCACCTCACATCTTGTAATTTCTTAGAGAAGATGACACATGACACTCCTGTTTTCCATGCAGGTCGCGACACCCCCTTCCTCTTCACCGTACGTTCGGAATCTTCTTATCCTGTTTCTCTTCCAAGTTCCACCTAAGTTTCTAAAACGAAACATGTATTTAATAGCAATCAAAACATCACGGTCATCACTCATACCTGCAAACAATAGCGACGTGCAGTCCGATTGGCGTTTCACAGTGCGTTTTGCCCCTACGCCGTTTAGGTCTTCTTGGCGTCAAAACTCTTCCGGGAAATCGACAATGTGTTGCACAGGAACCATTGTCATCGCATTGTCTTACAAAGCCCACTAAAACACACGTAAATACTGCACAGGAGATACACCATCCTTGCGACGGCAACTGAAGACCAAACCAACTTGCTGCGACGCGTTCAAGCGTTCAAGCTCTCCAACTGCCACGCCGCCATCCCACCTGCCACTCTCGCCTCTCTCGCCCTCTCCTCTCCCTCTCGGCTCTCGCTGTTTGAAGTTTGAATTTGTAGCCGCCGTGGCGTCTCCACATTGTATCAGCCTCTGCAGTTACCTTTTCTTTTTTTTTTCGTTGTCTTTCTTCTAGTTATTTAGCTTAATTTTTGTTGTTGTTGAGATGTATTTTTTACCTTTCTCTGGTACTTAATGTGTTATGATATGCACCTTCAGATGAGAATATGTGCTCGAATTGGAGTTACAGGGATACAGCATATATTTGATCGCAGACGCACGCACCTGGATAAACAGCAATAAAAAGAGATCATGCATGTGCTAAAATAGATCAGAGTAATAGACCAAACAAAACCAGAAGGATATATGGCGAGTGTGGACAAGATGAAATCTCAAAGGGGAAAGCTGGGAAGCTGCCCAACTTGGAGTCTCAAGTGACCATTCTGGGAACAAAATGGTACCTGTGAGGCTCCAGCTGGAAGTGCTGGAACCATCTGAGCCCAAAATGGAACCCGCTTAAAGCCAGAGTGGGAACCACACACCACTTTAGCACCCTTCTGGGCCCAGAATGGAACCCACTTAAAGCCAGAGTGGGAACCACACACCACTTTGGCACCCATCTGGGCCCAGAATGGAACCCGCTTAAAGCCAGAGTGGGAACACTGCACCACTTTGGGACCCATCTGGGCCCAGAATGGAACCCGGTTAAAGCCAGAATGGGACCACTAACGCCACTTGGGGACCCATCTGGGACCAGAATGGAACCCGCTTAAAGCCAGAGTGGGACCATTAATACCACTTGGGGACCCATCTGGGACCATTCAACTGCAAATGGAACCACTTGGGGACCATTCGGGAACCAGTCCTGATTTCTGCCTGGGGTAGAATAAGTACCCGTCGAGACTGACCAAGGTTAGCTCAGGAGAGTCTTTTACGTATTTTACACGTTGGGGAGCACGGTGCGGTGAGCAGGTGGCAGGTTCACTGTGACGATTATTCCGGCGTGACGGCAGTTCGTCGTACGAGATGCCCTGTGACGAGTTGGCCTCCTTGACGAGTTCACCTCGCCTGTCAAATTCGAGTATGTCCAACTTTGAATTCGTGTCGTTAGTCACCAAATGAGTTCCCTGTGTTGGTTCTAGCTGTGGTGGAGACCTGTCATACTGTGAACATTGTGGCGGACATCTTTTACCATCATGGCATGCCACATCGCCATTCTCCTTGGTTGTGAAATCGGAGAGTTGAAAAATTACGATCGATGAAAAACCCAGATACCGGCACCTTGTGGACGTGTTGTGTTTGTCCGTCTATGTGTGTTCCAGCCTCAGAACCGTAGAATCGTGACATCGGAACCTGTTTGTGTACTTTCCTGCGTGTGGTTTTCCTTGGGAGCCCACGTGCTGATAAATGCAGGAAACTGTTACTGCACAGACTTTCGAAATGCCTTTCTGCAAATAAGCTGCATACTAATGTAAAGAAACTGTGTATTTGTTTGCAAGGACACAAAACTATTTTCCTTCTGATGAACGACTTAAGTCAGTGAGGTGCCTTCATTTTATGTAACCAGCAGACAGTAATGTCGATGTGCGACGCAATAAGATTCTAATTTCAGGAACATCAACATTGATTCTCGCACCTTCCCAGACAAACATTTGCCATGCAAAAGCTGCAAGATATGTATCTATATAAAGATACTACTTCAAGCACTTTTTTCTCACGGGTGCTTGGATATCCTGGAACTTAAGAATGTCATCTTCAAGGTCTCAAAAACCATTAAATGAATGGTTGGAGAAGAAATTACTGGACATAAATCACAGTGAGGCGTGCTGCACCCAGGCCACAAGGACGTACTATTACTTTGAGCCAATACCTTCTGTTCATGCAGCAAAAACAGCCATTTCCACGGAAAGAAAGACAGTGGCCTTTTTTTTTCTGTTGTTGGAGAAGGGCGAACGAGATCATAATAAATGGTTTCCAAAAGCTGTTATGTCGCATTCTGACGTCATGTGCCAATATGGTCAGCTGACGCAGTAAGACCTGCAGAAAACATTTGCACAGAGCAGGAGCAGGATGATAGTTTTTCCCGTTCAAGAAAACATAAGCCAGCAGATTTTGAACATGCTATAAGAGAAGGTCTGTCCTTGAAATGATGTGATTTGTTCAGTTTCCAAACAATTTCTGATATGCCAAAACAGTCATAAATGTTGACGAAGCTGTAGTGCTACGTCCCACACTACATCATCGAAAGCCGCGAACGGCAGGAACTGATTCACCGCTTTTACGGCTTTCATGACCCTCTCGTCGACACTATGCTCGGAATGGCGGGAATTCCGGCACTACCGTCCTCCGCTTCAAAAACTGATCCGTTTCATTCTTCGACCTGTACTCAAGTTCCTCACGTGTAATGCTATGCTCACAGTACGTCAGTGAACGCAGCGAAAGATGCGAACGACGGAGGTACCGGTGAACTTGTCACGTTCACACAACAATTCGTGATCCCCGCGGATGCCGCGAAGGTGCCGAAAGCCGCTGCGCGAGAGTAGAGATTTCTCCTGCTTTTGCCGGGAGTGCCGGGATTAACGCGAGACTGGACCAATCAGCGCGATCCGCGAGCGACAATGCTGGGAATGTAAACAGCTTCACTGGCTTCGCCTGCAAAGATGGCAGCTGACGGGTGACTTGCAGACAAGCTACTGATAGAAACTGTAAAAGAGCGTCGTATCCTGTATGACAGCCAGCAAGTGTACAGAGTACAGGAATGTACAAAAGATGTCTGCTGCATCGAAAGAAGTGGCTGAATACTTGGGGCGTGAAGGTATGGCTACCGGAATTGCAAACGCAAACCTTGCCCAGATACGATGTGTATATATTTGTGCCTACCTCCGCGCGGGAAAGTTTAGTATACTTTAGGAAAGCGTCGTAAAGCTTGATATACAAGGTCCTTCACTTATTACAGTTTCCGACGTCGAGTACCGTTGGAAGAATTTGAGAGAAAAATTTCTACGGCTACGGAGGATGGTTCCGAGGAGTGGAAACGGTGCCGGCACTTTGCAGCTGATGGGCAACCGGACGGCGGTTCTGACTGATACAGTACGCAGCCGAGCATAAGTACGAGCATTGCATAAAACTTTGCACAAATATGACCGTCTGGGCCAGCCTTACTCGATGTAACGGAGGGCGGAGACCTGAAAGTTTGCGTTATTGCAGCACAATTACTAGCGTGGTTTCAGACGGAAACCCCTGGCTTCAGGAGCAGGAGAAGACGGCACCCGAGTTTAGGAACAGCACAGTTGAGAGAATAATTTCGAATATGATGCAGGTTGATACGCGATCTGGGACTCCTACTTCTGATGGAGGGAACGGCTCTACAAGTACAGCTGCCAATAGTCTGCGTGTGCAACCGACAGTTCGAAAGCAGCCGTCATTGCCAGGGGACGGAACATCACTATCAGAATTGGAAGAGCAGTCTCCGACACCTCAAAGCTGCCCACGTGCGAAAAAGCGGAAAAAGAACTGTGAGGACATTTTGCTAAAACATCTATTTAAAAATGGAGACAAACTCGCACAGTTGAAGACTCAGCCATACGATGATGACGAACACTTTTTGCTGAGCTTAGGGTGCAGTTTATCAGCCCTTGGACACCAAGAGAAAGAAAAAACTGTGAAAATGAAAATGTTAGAGATGTTGTATGAGGCTAGGTTCCTCCAGGGAATATAGAATTTAGATGCAGACGTTGCAAGATAACACAAGACGGTACGGATGAAGGCAACATTTCCTTCAATTTGAGGATTAGTTACGAGGAGACGTACAACTGAGAGAGAAGCCCCCCCCCCCCCCTCCCATGTCCCTATGCTGTGGGTCGATCTCCTTGTAACTAATCCTCAAACAGACCAACCAGATCACTCAGATCATGGAGGATGTTGAAATGGAGTTAGATGGAGATACTACGAAAGGCGGGATCGGTGGTTCTGGAGGTGATCATAACGGCGATGAAGGCGGACCCTTTCAAGTCGTGATGCGCAAAAAGAACAGAAAATCCGGCATTCCCGTGTACTTTCGGACGGTGAATCCTCTACAGTCGTTTTGGACAGTTAACCCAAACTCTATTGCAAAAGATATCGTCAAGGAGACGCAGGAGAAGATCCTACGTCATCGAATAACCAGAGATGGCAATCTGATAATCGTAGTTTCTTCTGAGGGATCCGCAAACAGCTTGCTTCTCATGAAGTCCGTGGCAGGGGTGGAGGTAGAAGTAAGTGTGCCGCAGTAGTACTGACCCAAGGATTATGGCGACCAAGGATAGATTCGACCATCGCTACCCTCCTCGTCTGATATCGGAGGATATTTGGAGCAGGATAGTTTCCGCCCAAGGAGGAGCGCGAGCCAAGACCGCCCCGCGCGTTTCGCGGCCGCGCGTCGCGTAGAGAGGGGTTTCCTTCTCACATTCGAGCATGCATGAACATGCAAAGTACATAACCACCAACCAAAATGTTATTGCCCGACCACCTTATTCCCTCTCAGGCCCAGTTCCACATACAATACATCCTGAGTGAGGAGGTCCACTCTATGGAAAAATGTTTCATCTCCCCATGCTTCCCCTTAACATAGCGTACTTTCCTTCTCGCGCCCAGACATGCAAGCAACAGACATAGACATTTGTGCAAGTGAAAATTTTTATTAATCTAAAGTACTAGCAATCAGCATAGAGAGGTGTAAAGTTGCAACAAACAATTTCTGCAGGCAACATTCACATTCTACACACACACACTACAAATTTTATGATATTGTAATATCTGAAGTTAAACCAATTTAATATCAAATGGATAGATTTGATAACTCGAGTGGGCAGACAATCACTTCCACAGAGCAGATAATATTTATTAAGAGGGGATACCAGCCGCGGCGTTTCGCCGACTCTTGGCACGAGATGGCGCCGGGGCCTAGACAGCCACCAGATGGCGCTATAGGCGCCGGGTGCCGTAACCAGTACCGTTGTTCAGGAAGTGCACAATACGCCGCTGGGGCACGTAGTTCCAACAACACGCGTGACCTTGTTGCATTTGTTCGGATCGACAAGAATGTACGGCTAATCTCCTAAGAAAAGAGGACTTCTTGAAGGGAATGCAGCTTTGTGGGACAAATGTGTCTGCGGTTTCTTCCTTGGTTCGCACTCTGTTCGACTTGTGTATCGTCTTGCAGCTTTTGACTTACAGCGTGCTCCTCACTAAAATCTCCCGACTGGATGACTCGAAAACGGTTCATGCTGGTGAAATAATTTCTTTTGGGTTGGTATTAGTGATGCGCCGGCTACAAGATATGCCGCGTAACGTTTATTTGCATACTCTCACCAATTGAATAAAAATTAACTTATGAATTTCGCATGCGATGGTCTCTGAGCATGTACCCCATGAAAGGGCACCTTCATAGGTTTCCATTTCTTTCCCCTAAGTGATCGAAAGCAGGTTATTAAAGCGAAGTTCGGTGAAATAACTTATTTGCTGTATTAATTCACGAGAAGTCTATCCTACATAAATTGTACAGCTAATTTTAATTGCAGATGTTGGGATAACAGTTCTCGTATCTGGGTCCAGGAAGAAATGTCCCCGGCAGAAATGCCCCCGGAAAAATTGTCCCCAGATGAAATGTTCCCTGGAAGAAACGTCCCCGGAAAAAATGTCCCCTGAGGAAAATTCACTTTTGGTACGCGTGGACTGGTTGACTTCGGACGTTGACTTTTTACTATATAGGACGGTGTGAATGTTTGGATTTTTGAGCACCGAAGCGAGTAATCGTATATCCTATTCCATTTCCTAATCAAATATGGAATTCAATGTTCGAATTCGAAATCGAATTGATGCTTCTACTAAACTGAATATATTTGAAGAGACCCGGCACATGGAGAACAAAAAAAAAAAAAGAGTAAGCGCTATACTTACGCATACATACAGGGTGTCCCAGAAAACGTGTCATTGAATTATAATAAAGGAACTACACCACCTAGAGTCATGCGGTCAATGGCATTTGTTCTGACTGGGTTTTTGCCACCTCCTGTTGTGAATGTCGTGTAACGTAAGTTTAATTATGTACATTTTTGCAACCGTAAGTCGGACATTTGGTCGAAAGCCATTTGATCGAACGCCGTTTGATCGAAACGGCAGCGATCGTTTGATCGTTTTTTTTTTTTTATTGTTCACGCACACTTCAATTTGAATAGGCGAGAAGCAGTGTGCACTGAAAGACCCCACAGAAAAGAAATCCTCTCGCGTGACGTCATGTGCACAGTGTCTGTGTATTCCAGCGTTCTCCTACGTCCAAAAGGAGAAACATGCTTTGTATTTGAATTTGCACAAGGGCATAGAAGACACACCGAAGTAAAGGTTACGGATTGCAAGGGTCAAACGTACGTCAACCCTTTGTGGCGCGTGGACACTGCAAGTGTACACTGTACAGTGCCAGCGAAGCCTTCTCAGAGTTGTGACGTTGACCTCCTTTGAGGGGGAAGAAAGTGGGGTGGTGCAAAATGTGTCACGACTTCCCTACATAAAGTGTAGCGGGTGGAGTCACACTGACCCTTACGCTCACAGCTGAGACAGACGCATTGCGATGAAAGGTGCTCTAGTAGGCAGTAGCCAATTGAAGTTCCTCGACAGGGCCAGGTTGTTCATTGAACCATCAGTGAACATCCTGACTTTTAGCTATCCAAGAGCGACAGTTGCGCGCCTGACGGGGAAGGTTCGAAGGCTTGGGCTTCGGAGACTGGACTTTATCGTTGCCTATATTGGCGGTAATGACTTGCAAGACGGCAAAACAGCAGCGCAGCTCATCGAAGACATTTCGGTTAGTACAAGTTAATCTCCGCTGGTTCCGCATGTTCCGCATATATGCCAATAATGCGTAATTTTTCCAGGAATGCTTGGACGAGCTCCGAAGGTACGCGGGACATGTCTTTCTGTTTCGCCTGATGCCGCAGCTAAGAAATCCCGCCGTGTCAGGCGAAATCAGACGGTACAACAAGCTGCTGGCCCGTCTCCACCAGGCGTCCTTGGGATACGTCACGTTGCTGAATGTTGACGTAAGTACTCGATGCTGTTTCATTGTTTGTCCTCCAAGTAATGCGCATGCTAGCCCGCAAGTTACTGTTGCAAGTCACCGTTTTCCATATAGAGTCCTGCGCGGATCGACTTTTTTCATCCTCACCCGACCTGCGCCCACATGAGCATACATCCAACCCGCGGCCCGCCCATTATTCGAAGGCACCGGACCCTATCAGACCCGCAAACTTTACTACAAGTACCCTTGCAAACGCAAGTAAACAGTAGCCACCTTATGCAAACAACAATACGTCCCAGAATGGTAAAGAATTGTATACCTATAAAAGTCCGGCTCAGAAAAAAGTGAAAAGAACAAAGCAAAAACTTCTGAACGTAACCCCTATGCGTACAGACGAGTAACCCTGTTCGCTAATTATAACGGTTGCTCTTGCTTATCAAGGTTAACGCTAACATTTGCCATGTCGCAGCAGAAATTATATCGGACGTAATAAGCTGAAACATGTACGAGGGCATGAAGGGAGTGAAGAGGTGCGAATAAGAGCGGCGCCTGTCGTCACACACGGCACGTGAAGCACGGCTGCGTTGTTTAGGTTTGTTCAGGCCAAATTTTAGATCAGAACCCGCTCCGCAGTGTAAAGCGGGTGCCCGCGGGTCGTGCAGAACCTTTTCCTTCTTTTTTTTTTTCAATTATGGTCATGGAACGTTTCTCTCCTTAGCACAAGGTCCTGACGAAAGGCAGGGTGCCGAAGCCTGGCATGCTGGACAAGGACGGCTACCATATCTCTCAGGGTCGCGGCCTGTCCTGTATCGGCGGCATAATTGCAATGGCGCTGGTGAAACGGTACGGGGCGGCTTTGAAATCTAAAGGCACGCAGCCATGGACCTACAGGAGGAGGCCGAAGTCCTGCAACGTATGCTATGCAAAGGGCCATGACAACGGTGAATGTTCGGACTTCCTGAAGTGAATGAGGAAGTGGGCTTGCACAGCTGCATTACTCAGGGTTTCCACTCCAAGGGCGTGTTCCTGTAAGCGCGTGAGCGCCGTAGCATCATAGTGCCGCTCACTGCAAAAGCAGGGACTGCGCAACGATGTTACGGTGCTCACGCGCTTACAGGAACGCGCCGCAAGTATAGAAAGGATGCTTCACAAATTGAGCTATGAAAGGAAAACTGGTGCCTTTTCTGTAAGACTTGTTGCAAATAAACTAGCTTTACAAATGTCTCGTCTTTCGTTAGCTCACTTTATGAAAAATCCCCTTTATAATTGGCATTGTCTTCAAATGGAATGTATTATGCTCACTGTTCGTGAACATAACCACTGATTCAATTATTGCTGCGAACATCATGATGATCTTCGACACAACAGCTATATGTGTTACGCGCTTCACGGAGGCCCGGTAATTTATTGATTTCATAAAATAAACTAGTAATAAAATGGCATGACATGAGGTGGGAGCGCGAAACGTGAAAAATTGAAAACGGAGGAAATGGACAGGTGGATGAAACTAACGGACTGTGATACAAGGAATACGCGACGTACAGCAACGGCTAACCTGAACGGCGATGGAGCAGAAAAACATACAATGAACACCGGCGGCAGACTTGAATATGGCGATAGACGCGAGGAAGCAACAACGAAATACAAAAGCATATATTGTGTGTCTTCTCCTTTTTCCCCTTTTTTATTTTTCTTAACGAGTGGGGCAATAAAAGGATTTCTTTGGCAGAAGAGGAATTTGTTTGCAAAACTAGGAAATCACGTGACTTCACACAAACTTGGATAAGCTTCAGGTTGCTACATTCTTTATTTCCGTTTCCATTATGCTCCGCCCTTCGTCCACTTTGACTTTCGCTTCGTCGTTCCTTGTCCTTTCTTCTTTCCTTCTTCTTGTCCTGTCTTCCTCTGCCCGAGCGTGGACTTGCCGACGTGACACGGCTGCGAACGGAAGCATCCTGGTACTTCGACCAGGATGCTTCCGTGTACCTGCAACAGTGAAGGGATCGGCCCTTAGTCTACTGCAGAGCAAAATGCAGAATGAATACTTGCGTTTTTTGAAAGGAGCACACCGCCTCGAAAACAAAACGATGCAATGCTGAGAAATGTAGATCACACGTATACAGCATGAGCACGTGGACCTAGGCGTCCCAACGTTGATTGATGAAGTCGGAGCTGCTGACTGCGGGCAACACACGTGGTGGACGATTCAGGGGTGGACGAGCCGGATCCTAAATGAAAAAGGGCACAGTGCTGAAAACCAGGACTGAACAGGCAAACAGACGATACTGTAACTCACACTTTGCCAGGGGGAAAATATAACAGCTGTACATGCTGCGACGCTTCGGAGGGCGGTGGAACGTATAGCGAAGGCACCAACACGAGACGTCTAGGTCACACGTATATAGCATCAGCACGTGGACCCAGATGTTCCGACGTTGACTGTGCTGGGAGGTATTTCATTTTTCGCTACTTGTCTGTACCACTTCGCTTTGTTCTCTTCTTTGGTCTTGTTTCTTCTTGGTCAATTTGCTCGGTTGCTCCTTGGGCGTCTTTGCGTTTCTTCTCGTCTCTTGCCAGCTGTGCCTCAACAATGTAACTCGGATCCCGAATACACATTCCTCTGCTCTGTCTGGGGTCAACGAGCTCCGGAAGAAGGCAGTTGTTCAAGAACTTCTCCAGTGGTTCCAACATCTTTTCTCGCCAGAATACGTCGTCTCTAGGAATGCGTTGGACCGATATCTCTTTCCCAGAGAATACTACAAACAGACACCACTGCCGCTGGGCGATGTGCAGCTGTCCCTGGACTTGATAGTAATAGTCGCTATTCTCCTTCAGTTCAATTCGCTCATTCGCAGCCTCACGACAGTACTGAATTTTTTTTTGCTTTCACAGCCTCCAATGGGGACAGGGACTGTGCGGAATATGGGCACTTGACTTCTACCAATGTGTCCTTTCCTACAAGCCCGTCAGGTGTTGCAGCAAGGAATGGGTGCTCTTCGTCAACAAATAGACCGCATGATTCCACAGTAATCCCCATCTTCTCTTCCAGCTTCGCAATTGCAAACGGCTCATTGTCACGGCCGTATTCCAAGGACTTTGATGTGACGTCACTGTACAGGATTGAACGAACAGTGCTTTTGCAACTAGTCGTAGGAAGCATTTTGCACACTTTTCCAAACATAGATGCAGTGAGCCTTTTCCTTCTTTCTTGCATCCAGAGAGGCCGAGATGCGGGTCCAGCGGTGTCTTTCTGCAGCTGCTCTGCGTCTGCTCGTGACAGCCCGAGCGCCGCTTTGTAGTTCTCACAGGCGAACCGTAACTCATTCTGTTCCATGTCTGGCTTCTGTGCGTTAGGTCCATAGTCCAGATCAGGCCCACGTGACCTCCCGAACATGTCACACAGGGAAGCTTGCAACGAGATTGTCCTGAGATACGGTGTTTCTTCCTCGCAGCGTGTACAGCAGTACGGTGCTTGAGCATACACTTTGTGAACTTTCCTGGACTGGTGTTGTACATCGCCTTGTGAAGAGAACGGTGATACTGTCCAGAGTTGAATGCGACGACAGCGCCTAATGCCCGGGTTCCATACGAACGCTTCTGAGTATGGTTGATTCTCTTGCCGCCGATGTACTTAGCAACAACAGAATTGAAATGTTCAGCGGCGTTGTTATCAACATCGAGAATCAAGCTACTCGCATTGTTTACAACACGATTGGCTGCAGCAAGGATTTCATTGAAGAGTCCACATTTACGAAGGTCGGGCACATGGTTTTTCTCCCCGTCCTCTGGACCATTGCAGAAGTAATTTGCACAACTTCGGTGGTCACCAAAGACATGACATGGGCCATTCCTTATGTCCGCAACCAGATTTTGAGTCCTTTGTCGAAGGGAGTGCTGAGTCTCTTCTTTGCGAAATTTGATAGATTTGTAGACACCAGCCCTAAGACGAGCAATGTTCTTACCCAGGAGGTTCTTCATGGTAGATGGGACACCCGCCGTTTTCTTAGTCAAAACAATATCCCTCAGTCGGCCGCTATAATTACGCAGAATATGGTTTCGACATTCGATCTTCCTTACAACTTGGTTCTCGTATGGGGCTGCTTCAAGGATGGACTTGTACGTGCTCGAATCACCGTCAGCAATCAGCTGCATGTACTTTACCCCGTGGATCTCGATGCTGCGCCGAAAGCCTTCCACGATCGCGTCTTTCTCCATGCTGCTTGAGCTTCCTTCCCAGTTCTTGTAGCAGACGTGCTGTCTCGGAGTATCACCGGGTTTTGTCCGGGCACACATGGTACAGAACTTGTTGCGGACACCGAGGAAAAGAACCTTTAGCGTGCGGTAACCAACGATGGCGCCCTGAAAGTGAACCAGTATAATATTTGCAGATTGCGGTGGCCAAAATTACATGCCTTTAGAGAAAGGTAGAAAACGATGGAATAAATCACAGGTGAAATGTCAAACGATTATAAATATCCTCCATTTGGACAAATCCGTGTAGTGCCGTGCATGTTCATTTGTATAGATTTTTACTCGGATAATGCACTCCAAAGACCAAAGGAGTGAATAGAATCCACTTACCATTCCCGAAAGAGAATCGTACTTGTTTTTATACGACCGCTTTGCCCATGCGCCGTCAGCAACCACAGTGATCAATGGATAGCCTTCACTGTCCACCTCACCAGCTTCTCTTGCTAACCTGGCTTCTTCCACGCCAGCCTGCCTCATTTCTTCCCACGCAGCCTTTTCTATTCCTTCAGCAACGTTATCCTGGCACCTACTAAAGGTATCACTCGCCATGCACGGGATATCGAGAGAGCCAAGCAGCTCCTGGAGACCAGATAAGCCACAGCCGATAGAGATTATGCCAGAAACTGCAGCTGTGTTGACGTCGATGCGGCACTGGTTCTCTTTCGAAAATCGTTCGTCAGAGTGAACGATGACAGTTTTGTTGCACATTGGGCAGCGAAGAGTGAACGAGCTACGTAACCCGTTCCGCTGTTCTGATATGATGTCCATATCAGCCAAGCCGCAGTCAAACGGCGTGTGTTTCGACACGCTTTTCAGAGTTGAGAAGAAATGTCCAATGTCGATGATACGTCGTCCAGTGATTGCATCCGAATCTTCATGGCAATGATTCTCACTGGAGGGTGTCTCATTAGCCTGAGACAAGGCAGCGTCACCAGACTTAGTTGAAGAATCGTGCTCCACGTTGCTGCTGGTTGGATCAAAACTGTCCTCCTCGCAAGACACGTCAACATGTCGACCTGGTGCTTCAGTATTCGTCTTCCGCTGAGCTCTCGCACGTCGAAGTGAAGTCAACTGCGCTATCATTCTTCGCTTACGGGCACCAACGACATAACTTCGGACCATCCTTCGAATTGGAGAACTTTCCGCAACGAGAGGTAGCAGAAGTGTGGAATCGGCAGCCTAAATTTCGGTCAAATTCCCCCACATTGTGAATGTAAAAGCACTCCCGGCACTTGACCACCGACCTAGATCCGCCACGGGATCGTTCACCGTTCCAGGGGAGAACGTGGCTGACCGTATGCACAAAACAGTAGAAAGGAGATAACAAGACAGGTCAAAGTCTTTTGGTATTCTGGGAATGTGGCGTTCACCTCTGTGTTATAACCTTTGCGTAAAAGAACGCTGTGTAAAGGAGAGCCAGGCGACGCGACCTCTTGTGTCTCCTCCTTGGCTTCTACGTGGGCTGTCGCGGCCGACGCTTTAGAAAAAGGTTGACTGGGCAAAGTTCAATTCAAGAAATCAAATTTACTTCAGTTGAATATGAACTCAAATATTTTTTCAACGGTGGCAAACCAATGTGCCGGAGGAAAGCCTTTAATCCAAAATTTCCCCGTAGAGTCATTTTCTTATAGAGTCATGTGAC
The DNA here is from genome assembly GCF_037126465.1 of Ornithodoros turicata. Classification (NCBI taxonomy): domain Eukaryota; kingdom Metazoa; phylum Arthropoda; class Arachnida; order Ixodida; family Argasidae; genus Ornithodoros; species Ornithodoros turicata. The sequence continues at coordinate 3,100,637 of NW_026999318.1, read as the reverse complement.
ACGTTTCCTGACGTGACATTTATCACAAATTTGTAAATTTGTCACAAAACCACCTTCTGTTGCCGTTCTACCTTGATCTTAAACTTGATGCTTTAACCTTCATCGAAACTTTCATCTTGAGCCATACACATACGCTTCTAATTCGTATAAATACTCGTGAAACGTTCGCATACAACTTTCCGCCGAGAGATAACAAGAAATCATTCGATAAAAATGGACATGGTTCTCTGTTATGAGGCAGTGCCATATGTCATACATTTATCGGTATTTATTGAACAAGCATTCCTGACAACGTTCACGTCGCTACAATGCCCCTCTTCCACCTTTGGTTCCTGACAACGCACGGATTATTGGAATATTTACGGGAATCTCTAAATAACCTTTTATGCTTTCAGTTTTTCATCTGCTTTATTTTGTCTTTTCCGCTACCAAAAGCGAAATTGGTAATATAACATGTGTGCTCCCTTTCGTTTCCTTGGTGGATGGAGACGTCCCCGACAAAAAGGCTGCTACCCGTTTTCACTTGGCAAGCCTACCGACGGCGGGTATTATCTACCTTGGCCATCAGTTAATCCGCTTTCAAGGCACCAAATGGGCCTCCTACAATGGGCTTCTGGTCCCTTCTGACTCACACCACGAGAAGGAAGGATATGGGTTTGGAATACGGGAGCTTCCTCACGCGGAGTGGTACTTCTCCCTTCTGATCCGCGGCATGGCGCTACTATGCAGGGGGAAGACAGGACCATCTCCCACGGCTCTCGGTACATCTGCATTTTGCCCTTAATCTCGATAACGGGTGAGCGGATTTCAATGAGTATGGTATCAAAATACTCTGGAAAGAATTCTGCATCCGAGTTTCAATACGGATTTTGCGTTTTTCTTCTTACTTTTTAACAAGAGCGCTTCAAAGTTGCATTCAATTTTTCCCGTGCTTTTGCAACGCCTAGAAAAATGTGAAGAGCGAAAATAAAAAATCGGTTCTGAAGCTCAAGTGCACCATTGGACAAGCTATCGTACAAAACAAACTGGGTGAAAATCCGTCGAATATTAGCCGAGATTAAGGACGAAACGTGTTCCATAGAAAATACATGGGGCCTTTGGAGCTGGTATCCCCTCTTAAAGAACCTTCAGGAACACAGCTTTTAATTAAGGAAGGGATTCTTAGTTCATACAATAATAATTAAAATTAAAATTTCTACCATAACAAGTCTGAGCTTCTTTTATGTGACCTACATCTTCATGTTGTAAATCGACATAAAAAAATCATACATCTAAATAATTAATTATTCCATGCTCAAATCATTTCAATGCTATTAAATACGAGTCTTTTTGATTGAAGAGCACAACAGGGGGGACACACCGCACCATCCAGGAAAGCATTACTTAAACAAACAATAGTTAACACTGTCAGAGGGACATCATTAGCACAACTTTTAATTAAAGAATCTTTAACTTCGAAGCTTGCTATCAATGCGACCTGAGCTAGGACGAATGCCGAGGAACGCGAACTATATAGGGAGGACAATTTTCATTGATATGAAAGACGATACAGCCCTCACTTTCTTGTGCATTCAGAATCATTACATGTACACACATTAAATACAATTCCGACTCACATTTACGCATTTTGCCGAACATTTCCATGAGAAGAACACAGTGACACACACACGCACACACACAAGCTCAGATAAACTTATTACCTGACCCCAGTCCGCTAGAACCGGTTTCACTTCTCCTTTCACACATCCGTCTTTCACTCTTTCCTCGAAACGCGCGGGAGATCTCCCTCAACCCCAATCGACGATTCCCTCCCAAAGTCAAAATACATTTGGGTGCCATCATCATTAGAGTGAAGGATGATATCAAACCACAAGTAACACCATAAATGCAAGACTGATCTTGCTGTTATATGAAGGCGATATTTTGTTATTATATTAATTGAACAATATACAATGATCGCAAATACTCTATATGTAAGCATCTTCAGGGTGGCCAATTCGAATTTTGTTGTAACTCACACCCCCGTTTTGTTTGCTTATCAGATCACCATCACAAATAGGTGTAAGAAAATAATAATTAACTGCGTATATTAATCGAAAGCAACCAAATACGAATCTACCAAGGGAAGAGCAAAACGCAGGAACATGTGGATAGTTGGAGAAGTAGAATCAGACACACGATCACAGCAACAATTATCATTGGTCAACACTACAAATATTATGCTAAAAAGAGGAGCACAAGTTAAGAATATGTATATAGATGGAGAAAGTATGGATGAGTAAAATCAGACACACAGAATCGTAGCAACAATTTGCAATAGTCAATGCTTAAAGAATTAATAATTATTATCTACTTATATTAATCGAAAGCTACCAAATACGAATCTGTCAAGTGAAGAGAAAAAACAAACAAAAAAAACAGGAACATATAGACAGATGGAGGATTTATATCAAACATGCAGAATCGTAGCAACCATTATCGTTTGTCATTGCTTGGAGGAATAATAATTCTCATCTTATATTAATCGAAAGCTATCAAATACGAATCTGTCAAGTGAAGAGCAAAACACAGGAACATGTAGATAGTCTGGAGGAGTAGAATCAAACACACAGAATCGTAGCAACAATTATCAATAGTCAATGTTAGAAATAACATGCTAACAGGGGAACATCGAATAATCATTACAGGGATAGAATCACTGCGAGCAGTCATAGAGGTAATTAACACAATCAATAGTCAATGCTAAAAACTGTCAGAGGGATATTATTAACACAACTTTTTAGTTAAAGAAGAGTTAACTTTTATGCATGCTGTCATTGCGACCTGACCTAGGGCAAACACCAAGCAACACGAATTTCTATAGCAGGACAGTGTTCATCAATCTGAAAGAGGCTACAAAGCCTGCATTCTTTTGCATTCGGGATCATTACATGTGCACAGATTAAACGCAATTTTGACTCACATTCTCGAATTTTGTTGAATATTTCCATGAGAAGGACAAAATAGCTTACACACAGAGACAAGTTCACTGTCCCCCAGTCCCTACAGAACCGGTTTTCTCCTGTCTTTTCATTTGTCCCTCTCCATTCTTTTCTGGAAACCTACGGGAGAGGTCCCCCACCACAACCTACGGTTTCCCCATGGCCGAAATTCCTGTTGCATGGCAAATCAGTGGACTGAAGGATGATATCAACGCACAAGTAACGTCATAGATTTTTCAACAATACAATGGGTAAAAACAAACGATATGCTTTAATTGAACGTAGAATCCCGAAGTGAAGAAGTTGTAACACAAAGTAAACATCATCGCTTTTCTTTGCTTTTTCTCTCTGTAGCATTCATCATCACTACAAATTTTTAATATACTCATACCGTTTTTTTTTAATGGTATGGATAAACAACCGCTTCACATGTATCGAATCATTATTCTCTCCCTTAATCAGGAGCATAAATTTGTAAATGAAAGAACATATGATAATACATCTATAAGCTTACTTTTACTTTTTATTTTTTTGAGAAGTTTCATGGCTTCGAAGACCACCGTAATTTCACGCGTATAAGCCGCACCGCAGATAAGCCGCAGGACGCGTTTTTTGGGACGTTTTGAAAATTTTCTGGCAGATAAGCCGCACCCGCAGATAAGCCGCGGGCAATACGAGACGACTGATTTGTGCGACAAAGGAGACCATAGAGAAGGCCATAAACCCTGTGGTCCATACTCCGGGATCGGCAAAGTGTACAACAGAGGAGGTCAGTTCTGGAGTTCTACCAAGATCGGATTGTGCCCTTGTGGGGGGGGTTTCGTGGACTGATGGGTCAGTGATCTTCCAGAAGACGTGAATCACTGTCACCACTTTCCTTAAAGCTGCTTGGGGGAATGCACCAGGAAGATCCCCTTATGAAAATGGACTATACACTTGGTGTATAGCCGCTATATGTTCCTATATACTTGTATATTGCCTCTATACCTATGTTGAAAAATGTATAGGAGTCCTATACAAAAGGAATTGCACAACATGAATACAAAATATGACATAAAATGGCATATAAAAATGTATAGAACTTGTTGTATACCATTTGAATGTCAAAGTTGAATATGAAATTGCTAACTGCTTTGTATAGAATGTTTATTAACAAAATGTTCACATGTAAACACAATGCACATGTAAAAACGTCATTTAGATTTCGATGTTGTACAAAGTTAGTCACTAAAAAAAAGTATAATTGGGTGCACATGAATAGTTCAGACTCAGGGCGAGTCACAGCAACCCCTCTCACCATCGTAAAGTAGCGTACACGGCAGCGAGCACGGCCAAGGCGGCCAGGGTACGCGAGGCAGCGAGCACGGCACGGCCAGGGCGCATGCGCTCGTCTTCCATGGCCGGGATTGTTTATCGTGGCGTGGCGGTGGCAACAGTGGCTTGTTTGACATGTTTGTGCCCTCGGGCTTCACCCGGATCTACTCGGTTGCTATTGCAGCTCAGGTGAGTATGTCGGCGTTCAAAGAATTCACCTGAACATGTTATAAAAGTCAGAGGCCAGGTCAAGATTCAATGTGGCTAAATGAGCTGTGTGTATATGGCGCCGTACCAGCGGCAAACGTTTCTGGCAATGCACAGTAATAATAGCTGCATAGCCTCCGTCTTCACAGCTCCGCGCATTCTGACAGGAAACAACGTAGAAGATGAAGTATGCCACTGAAAGGATGAATTTAATTAGATACGAAACACATGCACTGCACGCGGACATCAATTTTCGCACATAGCCTCTATCTACAAACACCGTGGTTTCGCACAAGCGTGAGCATTTCTGTTTCTTTAGTTCATGGGAATGCGGAACCTTTTTTTATTTTTTTGCATAGCCAGAGCACTCCACAGGAATGAAACACCGTTGATTGAATGTATTCTTTTATATCTGCTGGCGCGCAACATCCACAAAAAGTAAGCTCGCTGTCTCAAATTGTTTCGTTGCTGTTTTCATGTGCAGGTTTATCTCCTGAAACTCTTGGCATACAGATCAAAGCCCGTCAGTGTAGGTGTGCAATAAACAGATTTTTGTGAATGCCGTCTCTCTTTTGCTTACAGATGTTTGTTCTAGAAAACAGCCACACATCTCTACATGCCACTGCAAATTGCGGAATGATAGGTGAATAAATAACAAAACCTGTACTTTTTGCACTGACTTCAGCTATGAAAATAACGGTCACATCGTTTATTAGGTCTCTGTGCTGCATTTCTTTCTTTCTACTTCTGTTCTATTCTCTGTACTGCATGAACACATGTAACGACACTCTGAACTGCAGTCGTGAAACATTTTGCATACTTGAAAATGTCGCAGATGCTCTACAAATGTTCTAAACCAAGTGCTTCTCAGCAACAAAATTGGCCAAAAAGTCTCTTGACAGGTACTACACATTCTAATATATTCTACACGGTCTAATTGGTATAATAGTGTCACATGTATGTTTTTGTACGCGACAGCTACATGGGTGAAGATGGAGCAACATGCTCATACACAACCTCTGAACAATACAAGTTGGATCATCTACCAACACTCTATTCTGACAGTCACTGGGCACGCATGCAAACTTTCATTAATGTTGATTGTTATGCACTTACACAAAATATCACTGCAATGAATTACTTTTAAGTTTCCAACGACATCCAGTTTAAGTAATACACCCTGTAGAATACTGCAGGATGACCACTGCGAAACTACAAGGACAACATTGTTGCACGAGCACGGGATTTGTGAACAATTGAAACAGTATGCATAAATTGCTTTAAGCGTCACCACTTCCATGTCCTTTGTCAATATTAAGGAATTGCAACGTCTGGAGCCGGAAGTTTTCGAATCAAACCGGACACCTCTCAGCATAAGCTTTGTGAAGCACTTGGTAACCTTTGGAGGGCGTTGTAGGAACTGAAGAACAGCTGCTGTATGACTAGCTTGGCCTACTCTACCTTTGCCTGTGAATCTGATATGCTCGTTGCTACACGACACAATTTGCAAACTGCTTCCAACAATAAAGGACTGCCACAGCTTACGTGCCTCTGTACAAACTCTAAATACTGATCTGTCACGACACAATGCAGGCAGACCATTCCATATGCTCAAGCCGTACGCGATTTGTGACTCAATATGTCGTGTTCCATGACACATCCTTGTTAAGACACCATTGAAATGTTCAA